>NC_133173.1:23420694-24042292 GCF_040802235.1 Manis javanica | reverse complement strand
ACGTGTAACTCTCTGAAGTCACTTGGAGTCTGATCACTCATGTTCTGAATATTTTAGGAATGCTGCAGATGATTTGACCTCAGTAACATTTGATGGTGCCGCCAATGCAAGGTGAGGCATACGAGTTACAAGCAAAATGGTGTTAGCCGCGGAAGTCAGTTGGAGTCTGATCGTACATGTTTTGATCTTTTTAGGAACGCTGCCGATGAACTGACTTCAGCAATCCCTGACGGTGCCGCTTTTGCAAGGTGAGGTATACTAATGTCAAGCAAAAAAGTGTAACTCCCTTAGGTCACTTGGAGTCTGATGATATGTGTTTTGAATTTCTTAGGAATCCTGCAGAGGAATTGACATGGGAAATCTCTGATGGATCCGCCAGTGCTAGGTGAGGTGTAGTCACTGCAAACAAAATCGTGTCAATGTCTCTAGTCACTTGGAGTCTGATCGTACATTTTTTGAAACTTTTGGGAATGCTGCAGATAAACGGACCTCAGTACTACCTCATGGAGCGGCCAATGCGAGGTGACGCATCTGAGTTTCAAGCAAAAATGCGTTACTCTCTGAAGTTACTTGGTGACTGATCACACATGTTTTGACTTTTTTAGGAATACTGCCAATGAATTGACGTGAGAAATCTCTGATGGACCCAACAGTGCAAGGGGAGGTGAACCAACGTCAAGCAAGAAAATATTTGACTGTCTGAAGTCTGTTGGAGACTGATCATACATGTTTTCAGTTTTTTCGGAATGTGGCCAATGAATTGACATCAGTAATCTCACATGAACCTGCCAGGGCAAGGGGAGGTACACGAATTTCAAGCAGAAAGGAAACCTCGCTTAAGTCCCTTGGATTCTGATCGCACATGGTTCAAACTTTTAAGGAATGCAGCCGATGAGTTGTGATAATTAATCTCGGCTGGTGCTGCCAAAGCAAGGTGAGGTATACTAATTTCAAGCAAAAACGTGGAACTCTCTGAAGTCACTTGGAGTCTGACGATATGTGTTTTGAATTTTTGAGGAATACTGAAGATGAATTGACATGAGAAAGCTCTGATGCCTTCAGCACTGCATGGTGAGGTATTCTTATTTCATGCAAGCGAATATTGTACTCTCTGAAGCCTCTTGGAGATTGATCATGCATGTCCTCAATTTTTTACGACTGTTGCCAACGAATTCACATCAGTAATCTCACATGAATGTGCCTACGCCAGGTTAGGTGCACTAATTTCCAGCAAAAAGTGTACCTCGCTGAAGTCCCCTGGAGTCTGCTCATGCATGATTTGAATGTCTGCGGACTGCTGCCCATGAATCCACTTCAGCAATCTCTGATGGAAGCGCCAGTACATGGACAGGTATACTACTTTCAAGCAAAAACGTGTAACTCTCTGAAGTCACTTGGAGTCTGATCACTCATGTTCTGAATATTTTAGGAATGCTGCAGATGATTTGACCTCAGTAACATTTGATGGTGCCGCCAATGCAAGGTGAGGCATACGAGTTACAAGCAAAATGGTGTTAGCCGCGGAAGTCAGTTGGAGTCTGATCGTACATGTTTTGATCTTTTTAGGAACGCTGCCGATGAACTGACTTCAGCAATCCCTGACGGTGGCGCTTTTGCAAGGTGAGGTATACTAATGTCAAGCAAAAAAGTGTAACTCCCTTAGGTCACTTGGAGTCTGATGATATGTGTTTTGAATTTCTTAGGAATCCTGCAGAGGAATTGACATGGGAAATCTCTGATGGATCCGCCAGTGCTAGGTGAGGTGTAGTCACTGCAAACAAAATCGTGTCAATGTCTCTAGTCACTTGGAGTGTGATCGTACATTTTTTGAAACTTTTGGGAATGCTGCAGATAAACGGACCTCAGTAATACCTCATGGAGCGGCCAATGCGAGGTGACGCATCTGAGTTTCAAGCAAAAATGCGTTACTCTCTGAAGTTACTTGGTGACTGATCACACATGTTTTGACTTTTTTAGGAATACTGCCAATGAATTGACGTGAGAAATCTATGATGGACCCAACAGTGCAAGGGGAGGTGAACCAACATCAAGCAAGAAAATATTTGACTGTCTAAAGTCTGTTGGAGACTGATCATACATGTTTTCAGTTTTTTCGGAATGTGGCCAATGAATTGACATCAGTAATCTCACATGAACCTGCCAGGGCAAGGGGAGGTACACGAATTTCAAGCAGAAAGGAAACCTCGCTGAAGTCCCTTGGATTCTGATCGCACATGGTTCAAACTTTTAAGGAATGCAGCCGATGAGTTGTGATAATTAATCTCGGCTGGTGCTGCCAATGCAAGGTGAGGTATACTAATTTCAAGCAAAAAAGTGGAACTCTCTGAAGTCGCTTGGAGTCTGACGATATGTGTTTTGAATTTTTGAGGAATACTGAAGATGAATTGACATGAGAAAGCTCTGATGCCTTCAGCACTGCATGGTGAGGTATTCTTATTTCATGCAAGCGAATATTTTACTCTCTGAAGCCTCTTGGAGATTGATCATGCATGTCCTCAATTTTTTAGGAATGTTGCCAACGAATTCACATCAGTAATCTCACATGAATGTGCCTACGCCAGGTTAGGTGCACTAATTTCCAGCAAAAAGTGTACCTCGCTGAAGTCCCCTGGAGTCTGCTCATGCATGATTTGAATGTCTGCGGACTGCTGCCCATGAATGCACTTCAGCAATCTCTGATGGAAGCGCCAGTACATGGACAGGTATACTACTTTCAAGCAAAAACGTGTAACTCTCTGAAGTCACTTGGAGTCTGATCATTCATGTTCTGAATATTTTAGGAATGCTGCAGGTGATTTGACCTCAGTAACATTTGATGGTGCCGCCAATGCAAGGTGAGGCATACGAGTTTCAAGCAAAATGGTGTTAGCCGGGGAAGTCAGTTGGGGTCTGATCGTACATGTTTTGATGTTTTTAGGAACGCTGCCGATGAACTGACTTCAGCAATCCCTGACGGTGGCGCTTTTGCAAGGTGAGGTATACTAATGTCAAGCAAAAAAGTGTAACTCCCTGAGGTCACTTGGAGTCTGATGATATGTGTTTTGAATTTCTTAGGAATCCTGCAGAGGAATTGACATGGGAAATCTCTGATGGACCCACCGGTACAAGGTGAGGTATTCCAAATTCAAGCACACAAGTATTTTACGCTGTGCAGTCTCGTACAGTCTGATCATACAGATTTTCAATTTTTTAGGAATATTGCCAAGGATTTGACAGCAGTAATCTCACAGGAATGTGCCCCTGCAAGGTTAGGTATACTAATTTCAAGCAGAAAGTGTACCTCCCCGAAGTCACTAGGACTCTGATCATACATGTTCTCCATTTCTAAGGAATGTTGCACGTGAATTGACATCAGGAATCTCCGATGGACGCACCAGTACCAGGAGAGGTATGCTCCTTTCAAGCAAAAACAATGTAGTGTCTGAGGTCACCTGCAGTCTGAGGATATGTATTTTGAATTTTTTAGGAATACTGCAGGGGAATTGACATGAGACATCTCTGATGCATCCGCCAGTGCTAGGTGAGGTGTAGTCACTGCAAACAAAATCGTGTCAATGTCTCTAGTCACTTGGAGTCTGATCGTACATTTTTTGAAACTAGTGGGAATGCTGCAGATAAACGGACCTCAGTAATACCTCATGGAGCGGCCAATGCGAGGTGACGCATCTGAGTTTCAAGCAAAAATGCGTTACTCTCTGAAGTTACTTGGTGACTGATCACACATGTTTTGACTTTTTTAGGAATACTGCCAATGAATTGACGTGAGAAATCTCTGATGGACCCCACAGTGCAAGGGGAGGTGAACCAACGTCAAGCAAGAAAATATTTGACTGTCTGAAGTCTGTTGGAGACTGATCATACATGTTTTCAGTTTTTTCGGCATGTGGCCAATGAATTGACATCAGTAATCTCACATGAACCTGCCAGGGCAAGGGGAGGTACACGAATTTCAAGCAGCAAGGAAACCTCGCTGAAGTCCCTTGGATTCTGATCGCACATGGTTCAAACTTTTAAGGAATGCAGCCGATGAGTTGTGATAATTAATCTCGGCTGGTGCTGCCAATGCAAGGTGAGGTATACTAATTTCAAGCAAAAAAGTGGAACTCTCTGAAGTCGCTTGGAGTCTGACGATATGTGTTTTGAATTTTTGAGGAATACTGAAGATGAATTGACATGAGAAAGCTCTGATGCCTTCAGCACTGCATGGTGAGGTATTCTTATTTCATGCAAGCGAATATTTTACTCTCTGAAGCCTCTTGGAGATTGATCATGCATGTCCTCAATTTTTTAGGAATGTTGCCAACGAATTCACATCAGTAATCTCACATGAATGTGCCTACGCCAGGTTAGGTGCACTAATTTCCAGCAAAAAGTGTACCTCGCTGAAGTCCCCTGGAGTCTGCTCATGCATGATTTGAATGTCTGCGGACTGCTGCCCATGAATGCACTTCAGCAATCTCTGATGGAAGCGCCAGTACATGGACAGGTATACTACTTTCAAGCAAAAACGTGTAACTCTCTGAAGTCACTTGGAGTCTGATCATTCATGTTCTGAATATTTTAGGAATGCTGCAGGTGATTTGACCTCAGTAACATTTGATGGTGCCGCCAATGCAAGGTGAGGCATACGAGTTTCAAGCAAAATGGTGTTAGCCGGGGAAGTCAGTTGGGGTCTGATCGTACATGTTTTGATGTTTTTAGGAACGCTGCCGATGAACTGACTTCAGCAATCCCTGACGGTGGCGCTTTTGCAAGGTGAGGTATACTAATGTCAAGCAAAAAAGTGTAACTCCCTGAGGTCACTTGGAGTCTGATGATATGTGTTTTGAATTTCTTAGGAATCCTGCAGAGGAATTGACATGGGAAATCTCTGATGGACCCACCGGTACAAGGTGAGGTATTCCAAATTCAAGCACACAAGTATTTTACGCTGTGCAGTCTCGTACAGTCTGATCATACAGATTTTCAATTTTTTAGGAATATTGCCAAGGATTTGACAGCAGTAATCTCACAGGAATGTGCCCCTGCAAGGTTAGGTATACTAATTTCAAGCAGAAAGTGTACCTCCCCGAAGTCACTAGGACTCTGATCATACATGTTCTCCATTTCTAAGGAATGTTGCACGTGAATTGACATCAGGAATCTCCGATGGACGCACCAGTACCAGGAGAGGTATGCTCCTTTCAAGCAAAAACAATGTAGTGTCTGAGGTCACCTGCAGTCTGAGGATATGTATTTTGAATTTTTTAGGAATACTGCAGGGGAATTGACATGAGACATCTCTGATGCATCCGCCAGTGCTAGGTGAGGTGTAGTCACTGCAAACAAAATCGTGTCAATGTCTCTAGTCACTTGGAGTCTGATCGTACATTTTTTGAAACTTTTGGGAATGCTGCAGATAAACGGACCTCAGTAATACCTCATGGAGCGGCCAATGCGAGGTGACGCATCTGAGTTTCAAGCAAAAATGCGTTACTCTCTGAAGTTACTTGGTGACTGATCACACATGTTTTGACTTTTTTAGGAATACTGCCAATGAATTGACGTGAGAAATCTCTGATGGACCCCACAGTGCAAGGGGAGGTGAACCAACGTCAAGCAAGAAAATATTTGACTGTCTGAAGTCTGTTGGAGACTGATCATACATGTTTTCAGTTTTTTCGGCATGTGGCCAATGAATTGACATCAGTAATCTCACATGAACCTGCCAGGGCAAGGGGAGGTACACGAATTTCAAGCAGCAAGGAAACCTCGCTGAAGTCCCTTGGATTCTGATCGCACATGGTTCAAACTTTTAAGGAATGCAGCCGATGAGTTGTGATAATTAATCTCGGCTGGTGCTGCCAATGCAAGGTGAGGTATACTAATTTCAAGCAAAAAAGTGGAACTCTCTGAAGTCGCTTGGAGTCTGACGATATGTGTTTTGAATTTTTGAGGAATACTGAAGATGAATTGACATGAGAAAGCTCTGATGCCTTCAGCACTGCATGGTGAGGTATTCTTATTTCATGCAAGCGAATATTTTACTCTCTGAAGCCTCTTGGAGATTGATCATGCATGTCCTCAATTTTTTAGGAATGTTGCCAACGAATTCACATCAGTAATCTCACATGAATGTGCCTACGCCAGGTTAGGTGCACTAATTTCCAGCAAAAAGTGTACCTCGCTGAAGTCCCCTGGAGTCTGCTCATGCATGATTTGAATGTCTGCGGACTGCTGCCCATGAATGCACTTCAGCAATCTCTGATGGAAGCGCCAGTACATGGACAGGTATACTACTTTCAAGCAAAAACGTGTAACTCTCTGAAGTCACTTGGAGTCTGATCATTCATGTTCTGAATATTTTAGGAATGCTGCAGGTGATTTGACCTCAGTAACATTTGATGGTGCCGCCAATGCAAGGTGAGGCATACGAGTTGCAAGCAAAATGGTGTTAGCCGGGGAAGTCAGTTGGGGTCTGATCGTACATGTTTTGATGTTTTTAGGAACGCTGCCGATGAACTGACTTCAGCAATCCCTGACGGTGGCGCTTTTGCAAGGTGAGGTATACTAATGTCAAGCAAAAAAGTGTAACTCCCTGAGGTCACTTGGAGTCTGATGATATGTGTTTTGAATTTCTTAGGAATCCTGCAGAGGAATTGACATGGGAAATCTCTGATGGACCCACCGCTACAAGGTGAGGTATTCCAAATTCAAGCACACAAGTATTTTACGCTGTGCAGTCTCGTACAGTCTGATCATACAGATTTTCAATTTTTTAGGAATATTGCCAAGGATTTGACAGCAGTAATCTCACAGGAATGTGCCCCTGCAAGGTTAGGTATACTAATTTCAAGCAGAAAGTGTACCTCCCCGAAGTCACTAGGACTCTGATCATACATGTTCTCCATTTCTAAGGAATGTTGCACGTGAATTGACATCAGGAATCTCCGATGGACGCACCAGTACCAGGAGAGGTATGCTCCTTTCAAGCAAAAACAATGTAGTGTCTGAGGTCACCTGCAGTCTGAGGATATGTATTTTGAATTTTTTAGGAATACTGCAGGGGAATTGACATGAGACATCTCTGATGCATCCGCCAGTGCTAGGTGAGGTGTAGTCACTGCAAACAAAATCGTGTCAATGTCTCTAGTCACTTGGAGTCTGATCGTACATTTTTTGAAACTAGTGGGAATGCTGCAGATAAACGGACCTCAGTAATACCTCATGGAGCGGCCAATGCGAGGTGACGCATCTGAGTTTCAAGCAAAAATGCGTTACTCTCTGAAGTTACTTGGTGACTGATCACACATGTTTTGACTTTTTTAGGAATACTGCCAATGAATTGACGTGAGAAATCTCTGATGGACCCCACAGTGCAAGGGGAGGTGAACCAACGTCAAGCAAGAAAATATTTGACTGTCTGAAGTCTGTTGGAGACTGATCATACATGTTTTCAGTTTTTTCGGCATGTGGCCAATGAATTGACATCAGTAATCTCACATGAACCTGCCAGGGCAAGGGGAGGTACACGAATTTCAAGCAGCAAGGAAACCTCGCTGAAGTCCCTTGGATTCTGATCGCACATGGTTCAAACTTTTAAGGAATGCAGCCGATGAGTTGTGATAATTAATCTCGGCTGGTGCTGCCAATGCAAGGTGAGGTATACTAATTTCAAGCAAAAAAGTGGAACTCTCTGAAGTCGCTTGGAGTCTGACGATATGTGTTTTGAATTTTTGAGGAATACTGAAGATGAATTGACATGAGAAAGCTCTGATGCCTTCAGCACTGCATGGTGAGGTATTCTTATTTCATGCAAGCGAATATTTTACTCTCTGAAGCCTCTTGGAGATTGATCATGCATGTCCTCAATTTTTTAGGAATGTTGCCAACGAATTCACATCAGTAATCTCACATGAATGTGCCTACGCCAGGTTAGGTGCACTAATTTCCAGCAAAAAGTGTACCTCGCTGAAGTCCCCTGGAGTCTGCTCATGCATGATTTGAATGTCTGCGGACTGCTGCCCATGAATGCACTTCAGCAATCTCTGATGGAAGCGCCAGTACATGGACAGGTATACTACTTTCAAGCAAAAACGTGTAACTCTCTGAAGTCACTTGGAGTCTGATCATTCATGTTCTCAATATTTTAGGAATGCTGCAGGTGATTTGACCTCAGTAACATTTGATGGTGCCGCCAATGCAAGGTGAGGCATACGAGTTTCAAGCAAAATGGTGTTAGCCGGGGAAGTCAGTTGGGGTCTGATCGTACATGTTTTGATGTTTTTAGGAACGCTGCCGATGAACTGACTTCAGCAATCCCTGACGGTGGCGCTTTTGCAAGGTGAGGTATACTAATGTCAAGCAAAAAAGTGTAACTCCCTGAGGTCACTTGGAGTCTGATGATATGTGTTTTGAATTTCTTAGGAATCCTGCAGAGGAATTGACATGGGAAATCTCTGATGGACCCACCGCTACAAGGTGAGGTATTCCAAATTCAAGCACACAAGTATTTTACGCTGTGCAGTCTCGTACAGTCTGATCATACAGATTTTCAATTTTTTAGGAATATTGCCAAGGATTTGACAGCAGTAATCTCACAGGAATGTGCCCCTGCAAGGTTAGGTATACTAATTTCAAGCAGAAAGTGTACCTCCCCGAAGTCACTAGGACTCTGATCATACATGTTCTCCATTTCTAAGGAATGTTGCACGTGAATTGACATCAGGAATCTCCGATGGACGCACCAGTACCAGGAGAGGTATGCTCCTTTCAAGCAAAAACAATGTAGTGTCTGAGGTCACCTGCAGTCTGAGGATATGTATTTTGAATTTTTTAGGAATACTGCAGGGGAATTGACATGAGACATCTCTGATGCATCCGCCAGTGCTAGGTGAGGTGTAGTCACTGCAAACAAAATCGTGTCAATGTCTCTAGTCACTTGGAGTCTGATCGTACATTTTTTGAAACTTTTGGGAATGCTGCAGATAAACGGACCTCAGTAATACCTCATGGAGCGGCCAATGCGAGGTGACGCATCTGAGTTTCAAGCAAAAATGCGTTACTCTCTGAAGTTACTTGGTGACTGATCACACATGTTTTGACTTTTTTAGGAATACTGCCAATGAATTGACGTGAGAAATCTCTGATGGACCCCACAGTGCAAGGGGAGGTGAACCAACGTCAAGCAAGAAAATATTTGACTGTCTGAAGTCTGTTGGAGACTGATCATACATGTTTTCAGTTTTTTCGGCATGTGGCCAATGAATTGACATCAGTAATCTCACATGAACCTGCCAGGGCAAGGGGAGGTACACGAATTTCAAGCAGCAAGGAAACCTCGCTGAAGTCCCTTGGATTCTGATCGCACATGGTTCAAACTTTTAAGGAATGCAGCCGATGAGTTGTGATAATTAATCTCGGCTGGTGCTGCCAATGCAAGGTGAGGTATACTAATTTCAAGCAAAAAAGTGGAACTCTCTGAAGTCGCTTGGAGTCTGACGATATGTGTTTTGAATTTTTGAGGAATACTGAAGATGAATTGACATGAGAAAGCTCTGATGCCTTCAGCACTGCATGGTGAGGTATTCTTATTTCATGCAAGCGAATATTTTACTCTCTGAAGCCTCTTGGAGATTGATCATGCATGTCCTCAATTTTTTAGGAATGTTGCCAACGAATTCACATCAGTAATCTCACATGAATGTGCCTACGCCAGGTTAGGTGCACTAATTTCCAGCAAAAAGTGTACCTCGCTGAAGTCCCCTGGAGTCTGCTCATGCATGATTTGAATGTCTGCGGACTGCTGCCCATGAATGCACTTCAGCAATCTCTGATGGAAGCGCCAGTACATGGACAGGTATACTACTTTCAAGCAAAAACGTGTAACTCTCTGAAGTCACTTGGAGTCTGATCATTCATGTTCTCAATATTTTAGGAATGCTGCAGGTGATTTGACCTCAGTAACATTTGATGGTGCCGCCAATGCAAGGTGAGGCATACGAGTTTCAAGCAAAATGGTGTTAGCCGGGGAAGTCAGTTGGGGTCTGATCGTACATGTTTTGATGTTTTTAGGAACGCTGCCGATGAACTGACTTCAGCAATCCCTGACGGTGGCGCTTTTGCAAGGTGAGGTATACTAATGTCAAGCAAAAAAGTGTAACTCCCTGAGGTCACTTGGAGTCTGATGATATGTGTTTTGAATTTCTTAGGAATCCTGCAGAGGAATTGACATGGGAAATCTCTGATGGACCCACCGGTACAAGGTGAGGTATTCCAAATTCAAGCACACAAGTATTTTACGCTGTGCAGTCTCGTACAGTCTGATCATACAGATTTTCAATTTTTTAGGAATATTGCCAAGGATTTGACAGCAGTAATCTCACAGGAATGTGCCCCTGCAAGGTTAGGTATACTAATTTCAAGCAGAAAGTGTACCTCCCCGAAGTCACTAGGACTCTGATCATACATGTTCTCCATTTCTAAGGAATGTTGCACGTGAATTGACATCAGGAATCTCCGATGGACGCACCAGTACCAGGAGAGGTATGCTCCTTTCAAGCAAAAACAATGTAGTGTCTGAGGTCACCTGCAGTCTGAGGATATGTATTTTGAATTTTTTAGGAATACTGCAGGGGAATTGACATGAGACATCTCTGATGCATCCGCCAGTGCTAGGTGAGGTGTAGTCACTGCAAACAAAATCGTGTCAATGTCTCTAGTCACTTGGAGTCTGATCGTACATTTTTTGAAACTAGTGGGAATGCTGCAGATAAACGGACCTCAGTAATACCTCATGGAGCGGCCAATGCGAGGTGACGCATCTGAGTTTCAAGCAAAAATGCGTTACTCTCTGAAGTTACTTGGTGACTGATCACACATGTTTTGACTTTTTTAGGAATACTGCCAATGAATTGACGTGAGAAATCTCTGATGGACCCCACAGTGCAAGGGGAGGTGAACCAACGTCAAGCAAGAAAATATTTGACTGTCTGAAGTCTGTTGGAGACTGATCATACATGTTTTCAGTTTTTTCGGCATGTGGCCAATGAATTGACATCAGTAATCTCACATGAACCTGCCAGGGCAAGGGGAGGTACACGAATTTCAAGCAGCAAGGAAACCTCGCTGAAGTCCCTTGGATTCTGATCGCACATGGTTCAAACTTTTAAGGAATGCAGCCGATGAGTTGTGATAATTAATCTCGGCTGGTGCTGCCAATGCAAGGTGAGGTATACTAATTTCAAGCAAAAAAGTGGAACTCTCTGAAGTCGCTTGGAGTCTGACGATATGTGTTTTGAATTTTTGAGGAATACTGAAGATGAATTGACATGAGAAAGCTCCGATGCCTTCAGCACTGCATGGTGAGGTATTCTTATTTCATGCAAGCGAATATTTTACTCTCTGAAGCCTCTTGGAGATTGATCATGCATGTCCTCAATTTTTTAGGAATGTTGCCAACGAATTCACATCAGTAATCTCACATGAATGTGCCTACGCCAGGTTAGGTGCACTAATTTCCAGCAAAAAGTGTACCTCGCTGAAGTCCCCTGGAGTCTGCTCATGCATGATTTGAATGTCTGCGGACTGCTGCCCATGAATGCACTTCAGCAATCTCTGATGGAAGCGCCAGTACATGGACAGGTATACTACTTTCAAGCAAAAACGTGTAACTCTCTGAAGTCACTTGGAGTCTGATCATTCATGTTCTGAATATTTTAGGAATGCTGCAGGTGATTTGACCTCAGTAACATTTGATGGTGCCGCCAATGCAAGGTGAGGCATACGAGTTTCAAGCAAAATGGTGTTAGCCGGGGAAGTCAGTTGGGGTCTGATCGTACATGTTTTGATGTTTTTAGGAACGCTGCCGATGAACTGACTTCAGCAATCCCTGACGGTGGCGCTTTTGCAAGGTGAGGTATACTAATGTCAAGCAAAAAAGTGTAACTCCCTGAGGTCACTTGGAGTCTGATGATATGTGTTTTGAATTTCTTAGGAATCCTGCAGAGGAATTGACATGGGAAATCTCTGATGGACCCACCGGTACAAGGTGAGGTATTCCAAATTCAAGCACACAAGTATTTTACGCTGTGCAGTCTCGTACAGTCTGATCATACAGATTTTCAATTTTTTAGGAATATTGCCAAGGATTTGACAGCAGTAATCTCACAGGAATGTGCCCCTGCAAGGTTAGGTATACTAATTTCAAGCAGAAAGTGTACCTCCCCGAAGTCACTAGGACTCTGATCATACATGTTCTCCATTTCTAAGGAATGTTGCACGTGAATTGACATCAGGAATCTCCGATGGACGCACCAGTACCAGGAGAGGTATGCTCCTTTCAAGCAAAAACAATGTAGTGTCTGAGGTCACCTGCAGTCTGAGGATATGTATTTTGAATTTTTTAGGAATACTGCAGGGGAATTGACATGAGACATCTCTGATGCATCCGCCAGTGCTAGGTGAGGTGTAGTCACTGCAAACAAAATCGTGTCAATGTCTCTAGTCACTTGGAGTCTGATCGTACATTTTTTGAAACTTTTGGGAATGCTGCAGATAAACGGACCTCAGTAATACCTCATGGAGCGGCCAATGCGAGGTGACGCATCTGAGTTTCAAGCAAAAATGCGTTACTCTCTGAAGTTACTTGGTGACTGATCACACATGTTTTGACTTTTTTAGGAATACTGCCAATGAATTGACGTGAGAAATCTCTGATGGACCCCACAGTGCAAGGGGAGGTGAACCAACGTCAAGCAAGAAAATATTTGACTGTCTGAAGTCTGTTGGAGACTGATCATACATGTTTTCAGTTTTTTCGGCATGTGGCCAATGAATTGACATCAGTAATCTCACATGAACCTGCCAGGGCAAGGGGAGGTACACGAATTTCAAGCAGCAAGGAAACCTCGCTGAAGTCCCTTGGATTCTGATCGCACATGGTTCAAACTTTTAAGGAATGCAGCCGATGAGTTGTGATAATTAATCTCGGCTGGTGCTGCCAATGCAAGGTGAGGTATACTAATTTCAAGCAAAAAAGTGGAACTCTCTGAAGTCGCTTGGAGTCTGACGATATGTGTTTTGAATTTTTGAGGAATACTGAAGATGAATTGACATGAGAAAGCTCTGATGCCTTCAGCACTGCATGGTGAGGTATTCTTATTTCATGCAAGCGAATATTTTACTCTCTGAAGCCTCTTGGAGATTGATCATGCATGTCCTCAATTTTTTAGGAATGTTGCCAACGAATTCACATCAGTAATCTCACATGAATGTGCCTACGCCAGGTTAGGTGCACTAATTTCCAGCAAAAAGTGTACCTCGCTGAAGTCCCCTGGAGTCTGCTCATGCATGATTTGAATGTCTGCGGACTGCTGCCCATGAATGCACTTCAGCAATCTCTGATGGAAGCGCCAGTACATGGACAGGTATACTACTTTCAAGCAAAAACGTGTAACTCTCTGAAGTCACTTGGAGTCTGATCATTCATGTTCTGAATATTTTAGGAATGCTGCAGGTGATTTGACCTCAGTAACATTTGATGGTGCCGCCAATGCAAGGTGAGGCATACGAGTTTCAAGCAAAATGGTGTTAGCCGGGGAAGTCAGTTGGGGTCTGATCGTACATGTTTTGATGTTTTTAGGAACGCTGCCGATGAACTGACTTCAGCAATCCCTGACGGTGGCGCTTTTGCAAGGTGAGGTATACTAATGTCAAGCAAAAAAGTGTAACTCCCTGAGGTCACTTGGAGTCTGATGATATGTGTTTTGAATTTCTTAGGAATCCTGCAGAGGAATTGACATGGGAAATCTCTGATGGACCCACCGGTACAAGGTGAGGTATTCCAAATTCAAGCACACAAGTATTTTACGCTGTGCAGTCTCGTACAGTCTGATCATACAGATTTTCAATTTTTTAGGAATATTGCCAAGGATTTGACAGCAGTAATCTCACAGGAATGTGCCCCTGCAAGGTTAGGTATACTAATTTCAAGCAGAAAGTGTACCTCCCCGAAGTCACTAGGACTCTGATCATACATGTTCTCCATTTCTAAGGAATGTTGCACGTGAATTGACATCAGGAATCTCCGATGGACGCACCAGTACCAGGAGAGGTATGCTCCTTTCAAGCAAAAACAATGTAGTGTCTGAGGTCACCTGCAGTCTGAGGATATGTATTTTGAATTTTTTAGGAATACTGCAGGGGAATTGACATGAGACATCTCTGATGCATCCGCCAGTGCTAGGTGAGGTGTAGTCACTGCAAACAAAATCGTGTCAATGTCTCTAGTCACTTGGAGTCTGATCGTACATTTTTTGAAACTTTTGGGAATGCTGCAGATAAACGGACCTCAGTAATACCTCATGGAGCGGCCAATGCGAGGTGACGCATCTGAGTTTCAAGCAAAAATGCGTTACTCTCTGAAGTTACTTGGTGACTGATCACACATGTTTTGACTTTTTTAGGAATACTGCCAATGAATTGACGTGAGAAATCTCTGATGGACCCCACAGTGCAAGGGGAGGTGAACCAACGTCAAGCAAGAAAATATTTGACTGTCTGAAGTCTGTTGGAGACTGATCATACATGTTTTCAGTTTTTTCGGCATGTGGCCAATGAATTGACATCAGTAATCTCACATGAACCTGCCAGGGCAAGGGGAGGTACACGAATTTCAAGCAGCAAGGAAACCTCGCTGAAGTCCCTTGGATTCTGATCGCACATGGTTCAAACTTTTAAGGAATGCAGCCGATGAGTTGTGATAATTAATCTCGGCTGGTGCTGCCAATGCAAGGTGAGGTATACTAATTTCAAGCAAAAAAGTGGAACTCTCTGAAGTCGCTTGGAGTCTGACGATATGTGTTTTGAATTTTTGAGGAATACTGAAGATGAATTGACATGAGAAAGCTCTGATGCCTTCAGCACTGCATGGTGAGGTATTCTTATTTCATGCAAGCGAATATTTTACTCTCTGAAGCCTCTTGGAGATTGATCATGCATGTCCTCAATTTTTTAGGAATGTTGCCAACGAATTCACATCAGTAATCTCACATGAATGTGCCTACGCCAGGTTAGGTGCACTAATTTCCAGCAAAAAGTGTACCTCGCTGAAGTCCCCTGGAGTCTGCTCATGCATGATTTGAATGTCTGCGGACTGCTGCCCATGAATGCACTTCAGCAATCTCTGATGGAAGCGCCAGTACATGGACAGGTATACTACTTTCAAGCAAAAACGTGTAACTCTCTGAAGTCACTTGGAGTCTGATCATTCATGTTCTGAATATTTTAGGAATGCTGCAGGTGATTTGACCTCAGTAACATTTGATGGTGCCGCCAATGCAAGGTGAGGCATACGAGTTGCAAGCAAAATGGTGTTAGCCGGGGAAGTCAGTTGGGGTCTGATCGTACATGTTTTGATGTTTTTAGGAACGCTGCCGATGAACTGACTTCAGCAATCCCTGACGGTGGCGCTTTTGCAAGGTGAGGTATACTAATGTCAAGCAAAAAAGTGTAACTCCCTGAGGTCACTTGGAGTCTGATGATATGTGTTTTGAATTTCTTAGGAATCCTGCAGAGGAATTGACATGGGAAATCTCTGATGGACCCACCGGTACAAGGTGAGGTATTCCAAATTCAAGCACACAAGTATTTTACGCTGTGCAGTCTCGTACAGTCTGATCATACAGATTTTCAATTTTTTAGGAATATTGCCAAGGATTTGACAGCAGTAATCTCACAGGAATGTGCCCCTGCAAGGTTAGGTATACTAATTTCAAGCAGAAAGTGTACCTCCCCGAAGTCACTAGGACTCTGATCATACATGTTCTCCATTTCTAAGGAATGTTGCACGTGAATTGACATCAGGAATCTCCGATGGACGCACCAGTACCAGGAGAGGTATGCTCCTTTCAAGCAAAAACAATGTAGTGTCTGAGGTCACCTGCAGTCTGAGGATATGTATTTTGAATTTTTTAGGAATACTGCAGGGGAATTGACATGAGACATCTCTGATGCATCCGCCAGTGCTAGGTGAGGTGTAGTCACTGCAAACAAAATCGTGTCAATGTCTCTAGTCACTTGGAGTCTGATCGTACATTTTTTGAAACTTTTGGGAATGCTGCAGATAAACGGACCTCAGTAATACCTCATGGAGCGGCCAATGCGAGGTGACGCATCTGAGTTTCAAGCAAAAATGCGTTACTCTCTGAAGTTACTTGGTGACTGATCACACATGTTTTGACTTTTTTAGGAATACTGCCAATGAATTGACGTGAGAAATCTCTGATGGACCCCACAGTGCAAGGGGAGGTGAACCAACGTCAAGCAAGAAAATATTTGACTGTCTGAAGTCTGTTGGAGACTGATCATACATGTTTTCAGTTTTTTCGGCATGTGGCCAATGAATTGACATCAGTAATCTCACATGAACCTGCCAGGGCAAGGGGAGGTACACGAATTTCAAGCAGCAAGGAAACCTCGCTGAAGTCCCTTGGATTCTGATCGCACATGGTTCAAACTTTTAAGGAATGCAGCCGATGAGTTGTGATAATTAATCTCGGCTGGTGCTGCCAATGCAAGGTGAGGTATACTAATTTCAAGCAAAAAAGTGGAACTCTCTGAAGTCGCTTGGAGTCTGACGATATGTGTTTTGAATTTTTGAGGAATACTGAAGATGAATTGACATGAGAAAGCTCTGATGCCTTCAGCACTGCATGGTGAGGTATTCTTATTTCATGCAAGCGAATATTTTACTCTCTGAAGCCTCTTGGAGATTGATCATGCATGTCCTCAATTTTTTAGGAATGTTGCCAACGAATTCACATCAGTAATCTCACATGAATGTGCCTACGCCAGGTTAGGTGCACTAATTTCCAGCAAAAAGTGTACCTCGCTGAAGTCCCCTGGAGTCTGCTCATGCATGATTTGAATGTCTGCGGACTGCTGCCCATGAATGCACTTCAGCAATCTCTGATGGAAGCGCCAGTACATGGACAGGTATACTACTTTCAAGCAAAAACGTGTAACTCTCTGAAGTCACTTGGAGTCTGATCATTCATGTTCTCAATATTTTAGGAATGCTGCAGGTGATTTGACCTCAGTAACATTTGATGGTGCCGCCAATGCAAGGTGAGGCATACGAGTTGCAAGCAAAATGGTGTTAGCCGGGGAAGTCAGTTGGGGTCTGATCGTACATGTTTTGATGTTTTTAGGAACGCTGCCGATGAACTGACTTCAGCAATCCCTGACGGTGGCGCTTTTGCAAGGTGAGGTATACTAATGTCAAGCAAAAAAGTGTAACTCCCTGAGGTCACTTGGAGTCTGATGATATGTGTTTTGAATTTCTTAGGAATCCTGCAGAGGAATTGACATGGGAAATCTCTGATGGACCCACCGGTACAAGGTGAGGTATTCCAAATTCAAGCACACAAGTATTTTACGCTGTGCAGTCTCGTACAGTCTGATCATACAGATTTTCAATTTTTTAGGAATATTGCCAAGGATTTGACAGCAGTAATCTCACAGGAATGTGCCCCTGCAAGGTTAGGTATACTAATTTCAAGCAGAAAGTGTACCTCCCCGAAGTCACTAGGACTCTGATCATACATGTTCTCCATTTCTAAGGAATGTTGCACGTGAATTGACATCAGGAATCTCCGATGGACGCACCAGTACCAGGAGAGGTATGCTCCTTTCAAGCAAAAACAATGTAGTGTCTGAGGTCACCTGCAGTCTGAGGATATGTATTTTGAATTTTTTAGGAATACTGCAGGGGAATTGACATGAGACATCTCTGATGCATCCGCCAGTGCTAGGTGAGGTGTAGTCACTGCAAACAAAATCGTGTCAATGTCTCTAGTCACTTGGAGTCTGATCGTACATTTTTTGAAACTTTTCGGAATGCTGCAGATAAACGGACCTCAGTAATACCTCATGGAGCGGCCAATGCGAGGTGACGCATCTGAGTTTCAAGCAAAAATGCGTTACTCTCTGAAGTTACTTGGTGACTGATCACACATGTTTTGACTTTTTTAGGAATACTGCCAATGAATTGACGTGAGAAATCTCTGATGGACCCCACAGTGCAAGGGGAGGTGAACCAACGTCAAGCAAGAAAATATTTGACTGTCTGAAGTCTGTTGGAGACTGATCATACATGTTTTCAGTTTTTTCGGCATGTGGCCAATGAATTGACATCAGTAATCTCACATGAACCTGCCAGGGCAAGGGGAGGTACACGAATTTCAAGCAGCAAGGAAACCTCGCTGAAGTCCCTTGGATTCTGATCGCACATGGTTCAAACTTTTAAGGAATGCAGCCGATGAGTTGTGATAATTAATCTCGGCTGGTGCTGCCAATGCAAGGTGAGGTATACTAATTTCAAGCAAAAAAGTGGAACTCTCTGAAGTCGCTTGGAGTCTGACGATATGTGTTTTGAATTTTTGAGGAATACTGAAGATGAATTGACATGAGAAAGCTCTGATGCCTTCAGCACTGCATGGTGAGGTATTCTTATTTCATGCAAGCGAATATTTTACTCTCTGAAGCCTCTTGGAGATTGATCATGCATGTCCTCAATTTTTTAGGAATGTTGCCAACGAATTCACATCAGTAATCTCACATGAATGTGCCTACGCCAGGTTAGGTGCACTAATTTCCAGCAAAAAGTGTACCTCGCTGAAGTCCCCTGGAGTCTGCTCATGCATGATTTGAATGTCTGCGGACTGCTGCCCATGAATGCACTTCAGCAATCTCTGATGGAAGCGCCAGTACATGGACAGGTATACTACTTTCAAGCAAAAACGTGTAACTCTCTGAAGTCACTTGGAGTCTGATCATTCATGTTCTGAATATTTTAGGAATGCTGCAGGTGATTTGACCTCAGTAACATTTGATGGTGCCGCCAATGCAAGGTGAGGCATACGAGTTTCAAGCAAAATGGTGTTAGCCGGGGAAGTCAGTTGGGGTCTGATCGTACATGTTTTGATGTTTTTAGGAACGCTGCCGATGAACTGACTTCAGCAATCCCTGACGGTGGCGCTTTTGCAAGGTGAGGTATACTAATGTCAAGCAAAAAAGTGTAACTCCCTGAGGTCACTTGGAGTCTGATGATATGTGTTTTGAATTTCTTAGGAATCCTGCAGAGGAATTGACATGGGAAATCTCTGATGGACCCACCGGTACAAGGTGAGGTATTCCAAATTCAAGCACACAAGTATTTTACGCTGTGCAGTCTCGTACAGTCTGATCATACAGATTTTCAATTTTTTAGGAATATTGCCAAGGATTTGACAGCAGTAATCTCACAGGAATGTGCCCCTGCAAGGTTAGGTATACTAATTTCAAGCAGAAAGTGTACCTCCCCGAAGTCACTAGGACTCTGATCATACATGTTCTCCATTTCTAAGGAATGTTGCACGTGAATTGACATCAGGAATCTCCGATGGACGCACCAGTACCAGGAGAGGTATGCTCCTTTCAAGCAAAAACAATGTAGTGTCTGAGGTCACCTGCAGTCTGAGGATATGTATTTTGAATTTTTTAGGAATACTGCAGGGGAATTGACATGAGACATCTCTGATGCATCCGCCAGTGCTAGGTGAGGTGTAGTCACTGCAAACAAAATCGTGTCAATGTCTCTAGTCACTTGGAGTCTGATCGTACATTTTTTGAAACTTTTGGGAATGCTGCAGATAAACGGACCTCAGTAATACCTCATGGAGCGGCCAATGCGAGGTGACGCATCTGAGTTTCAAGCAAAAATGCGTTACTCTCTGAAGTTACTTGGTGACTGATCACACATGTTTTGACTTTTTTAGGAATACTGCCAATGAATTGACGTGAGAAATCTCTGATGGACCCCACAGTGCAAGGGGAGGTGAACCAACGTCAAGCAAGAAAATATTTGACTGTCTGAAGTCTGTTGGAGACTGATCATACATGTTTTCAGTTTTTTCGGCATGTGGCCAATGAATTGACATCAGTAATCTCACATGAACCTGCCAGGGCAAGGGGAGGTACACGAATTTCAAGCAGCAAGGAAACCTCGCTGAAGTCCCTTGGATTCTGATCGCACATGGTTCAAACTTTTAAGGAATGCAGCCGATGAGTTGTGATAATTAATCTCGGCTGGTGCTGCCAATGCAAGGTGAGGTATACTAATTTCAAGCAAAAAAGTGGAACTCTCTGAAGTCGCTTGGAGTCTGACGATATGTGTTTTGAATTTTTGAGGAATACTGAAGATGAATTGACATGAGAAAGCTCTGATGCCTTCAGCACTGCATGGTGAGGTATTCTTATTTCATGCAAGCGAATATTTTACTCTCTGAAGCCTCTTGGAGATTGATCATGCATGTCCTCAATTTTTTAGGAATGTTGCCAACGAATTCACATCAGTAATCTCACATGAATGTGCCTACGCCAGGTTAGGTGCACTAATTTCCAGCAAAAAGTGTACCTCGCTGAAGTCCCCTGGAGTCTGCTCATGCATGATTTGAATGTCTGCGGACTGCTGCCCATGAATGCACTTCAGCAATCTCTGATGGAAGCGCCAGTACATGGACAGGTATACTACTTTCAAGCAAAAACGTGTAACTCTCTGAAGTCACTTGGAGTCTGATCATTCATGTTCTGAATATTTTAGGAATGCTGCAGGTGATTTGACCTCAGTAACATTTGATGGTGCCGCCAATGCAAGGTGAGGCATACGAGTTTCAAGCAAAATGGTGTTAGCCGGGGAAGTCAGTTGGGGTCTGATCGTACATGTTTTGATGTTTTTAGGAACGCTGCCGATGAACTGACTTCAGCAATCCCTGACGGTGGCGCTTTTGCAAGGTGAGGTATACTAATGTCAAGCAAAAAAGTGTAACTCCCTGAGGTCACTTGGAGTCTGATGATATGTGTTTTGAATTTCTTAGGAATCCTGCAGAGGAATTGACATGGGAAATCTCTGATGGACCCACCGGTACAAGGTGAGGTATTCCAAATTCAAGCACACAAGTATTTTACGCTGTGCAGTCTCGTACAGTCTGATCATACAGATTTTCAATTTTTTAGGAATATTGCCAAGGATTTGACAGCAGTAATCTCACAGGAATGTGCCCCTGCAAGGTTAGGTATACTAATTTCAAGCAGAAAGTGTACCTCCCCGAAGTCACTAGGACTCTGATCATACATGTTCTCCATTTCTAAGGAATGTTGCACGTGAATTGACATCAGGAATCTCCGATGGACGCACCAGTACCAGGAGAGGTATGCTCCTTTCAAGCAAAAACAATGTAGTGTCTGAGGTCACCTGCAGTCTGAGGATATGTATTTTGAATTTTTTAGGAATACTGCAGGGGAATTGACATGAGACATCTCTGATGCATCCGCCAGTGCTAGGTGAGGTGTAGTCACTGCAAACAAAATCGTGTCAATGTCTCTAGTCACTTGGAGTCTGATCGTACATTTTTTGAAACTTTTGGGAATGCTGCAGATAAACGGACCTCAGTAATACCTCATGGAGCGGCCAATGCGAGGTGACGCATCTGAGTTTCAAGCAAAAATGCGTTACTCTCTGAAGTTACTTGGTGACTGATCACACATGTTTTGACTTTTTTAGGAATACTGCCAATGAATTGACGTGAGAAATCTCTGATGGACCCCACAGTGCAAGGGGAGGTGAACCAACGTCAAGCAAGAAAATATTTGACTGTCTGAAGTCTGTTGGAGACTGATCATACATGTTTTCAGTTTTTTCGGCATGTGGCCAATGAATTGACATCAGTAATCTCACATGAACCTGCCAGGGCAAGGGGAGGTACACGAATTTCAAGCAGCAAGGAAACCTCGCTGAAGTCCCTTGGATTCTGATCGCACATGGTTCAAACTTTTAAGGAATGCAGCCGATGAGTTGTGATAATTAATCTCGGCTGGTGCTGCCAATGCAAGGTGAGGTATACTAATTTCAAGCAAAAAAGTGGAACTCTCTGAAGTCGCTTGGAGTCTGACGATATGTGTTTTGAATTTTTGAGGAATACTGAAGATGAATTGACATGAGAAAGCTCTGATGCCTTCAGCACTGCATGGTGAGGTATTCTTATTTCATGCAAGCGAATATTTTACTCTCTGAAGCCTCTTGGAGATTGATCATGCATGTCCTCAATTTTTTAGGAATGTTGCCAACGAATTCACATCAGTAATCTCACATGAATGTGCCTACGCCAGGTTAGGTGCACTAATTTCCAGCAAAAAGTGTACCTCGCTGAAGTCCCCTGGAGTCTGCTCATGCATGATTTGAATGTCTGCGGACTGCTGCCCATGAATGCACTTCAGCAATCTCTGATGGAAGCGCCAGTACATGGACAGGTATACTACTTTCAAGCAAAAACGTGTAACTCTCTGAAGTCACTTGGAGTCTGATCATTCATGTTCTGAATATTTTAGGAATGCTGCAGGTGATTTGACCTCAGTAACATTTGATGGTGCCGCCAATGCAAGGTGAGGCATACGAGTTTCAAGCAAAATGGTGTTAGCCGGGGAAGTCAGTTGGGGTCTGATCGTACATGTTTTGATGTTTTTAGGAACGCTGCCGATGAACTGACTTCAGCAATCCCTGACGGTGGCGCTTTTGCAAGGTGAGGTATACTAATGTCAAGCAAAAAAGTGTAACTCCCTGAGGTCACTTGGAGTCTGATGATATGTGTTTTGAATTTCTTAGGAATCCTGCAGAGGAATTGACATGGGAAATCTCTGATGGACCCACCGGTACAAGGTGAGGTATTCCAAATTCAAGCACACAAGTATTTTACGCTGTGCAGTCTCGTACAGTCTGATCATACAGATTTTCAATTTTTTAGGAATATTGCCAAGGATTTGACAGCAGTAATCTCACAGGAATGTGCCCCTGCAAGGTTAGGTATACTAATTTCAAGCAGAAAGTGTACCTCCCCGAAGTCACTAGGACTCTGATCATACATGTTCTCCATTTCTAAGGAATGTTGCACGTGAATTGACATCAGGAATCTCCGATGGACGCACCAGTACCAGGAGAGGTATGCTCCTTTCAAGCAAAAACAATGTAGTGTCTGAGGTCACCTGCAGTCTGAGGATATGTATTTTGAATTTTTTAGGAATACTGCAGGGGAATTGACATGAGACATCTCTGATGCATCCGCCAGTGCTAGGTGAGGTGTAGTCACTGCAAACAAAATCGTGTCAATGTCTCTAGTCACTTGGAGTCTGATCGTACATTTTTTGAAACTTTTGGGAATGCTGCAGATAAACGGACCTCAGTAATACCTCATGGAGCGGCCAATGCGAGGTGACGCATCTGAGTTTCAAGCAAAAATGCGTTACTCTCTGAAGTTACTTGGTGACTGATCACACATGTTTTGACTTTTTTAGGAATACTGCCAATGAATTGACGTGAGAAATCTCTGATGGACCCCACAGTGCAAGGGGAGGTGAACCAACGTCAAGCAAGAAAATATTTGACTGTCTGAAGTCTGTTGGAGACTGATCATACATGTTTTCAGTTTTTTCGGCATGTGGCCAATGAATTGACATCAGTAATCTCACATGAACCTGCCAGGGCAAGGGGAGGTACACGAATTTCAAGCAGCAAGGAAACCTCGCTGAAGTCCCTTGGATTCTGATCGCACATGGTTCAAACTTTTAAGGAATGCAGCCGATGAGTTGTGATAATTAATCTCGGCTGGTGCTGCCAATGCAAGGTGAGGTATACTAATTTCAAGCAAAAAAGTGGAACTCTCTGAAGTCGCTTGGAGTCTGACGATATGTGTTTTGAATTTTTGAGGAATACTGAAGATGAATTGACATGAGAAAGCTCTGATGCCTTCAGCACTGCATGGTGAGGTATTCTTATTTCATGCAAGCGAATATTTTACTCTCTGAAGCCTCTTGGAGATTGATCATGCATGTCCTCAATTTTTTAGGAATGTTGCCAACGAATTCACATCAGTAATCTCACATGAATGTGCCTACGCCAGGTTAGGTGCACTAATTTCCAGCAAAAAGTGTACCTCGCTGAAGTCCCCTGGAGTCTGCTCATGCATGATTTGAATGTCTGCGGACTGCTGCCCATGAATGCACTTCAGCAATCTCTGATGGAAGCGCCAGTACATGGACAGGTATACTACTTTCAAGCAAAAACGTGTAACTCTCTGAAGTCACTTGGAGTCTGATCATTCATGTTCTGAATATTTTAGGAATGCTGCAGGTGATTTGACCTCAGTAACATTTGATGGTGCCGCCAATGCAAGGTGAGGCATACGAGTTTCAAGCAAAATGGTGTTAGCCGGGGAAGTCAGTTGGGGTCTGATCGTACATGTTTTGATGTTTTTAGGAACGCTGCCGATGAACTGACTTCAGCAATCCCTGACGGTGGCGCTTTTGCAAGGTGAGGTATACTAATGTCAAGCAAAAAAGTGTAACTCCCTGAGGTCACTTGGAGTCTGATGATATGTGTTTTGAATTTCTTAGGAATCCTGCAGAGGAATTGACATGGGAAATCTCTGATGGACCCACCGGTACAAGGTGAGGTATTCCAAATTCAAGCACACAAGTATTTTACGCTGTGCAGTCTCGTACAGTCTGATCATACAGATTTTCAATTTTTTAGGAATATTGCCAAGGATTTGACAGCAGTAATCTCACAGGAATGTGCCCCTGCAAGGTTAGGTATACTAATTTCAAGCAGAAAGTGTACCTCCCCGAAGTCACTAGGACTCTGATCATACATGTTCTCCATTTCTAAGGAATGTTGCACGTGAATTGACATCAGGAATCTCCGATGGACGCACCAGTACCAGGAGAGGTATGCTCCTTTCAAGCAAAAACAATGTAGTGTCTGAGGTCACCTGCAGTCTGAGGATATGTATTTTGAATTTTTTAGGAATACTGCAGGGGAATTGACATGAGACATCTCTGATGCATCCGCCAGTGCTAGGTGAGGTGTAGTCACTGCAAACAAAATCGTGTCAATGTCTCTAGTCACTTGGAGTCTGATCGTACATTTTTTGAAACTTTTGGGAATGCTGCAGATAAACGGACCTCAGTAATACCTCATGGAGCGGCCAATGCGAGGTGACGCATCTGAGTTTCAAGCAAAAATGCGTTACTCTCTGAAGTTACTTGGTGACTGATCACACATGTTTTGACTTTTTTAGGAATACTGCCAATGAATTGACGTGAGAAATCTCTGATGGACCCCACAGTGCAAGGGGAGGTGAACCAACGTCAAGCAAGAAAATATTTGACTGTCTGAAGTCTGTTGGAGACTGATCATACATGTTTTCAGTTTTTTCGGCATGTGGCCAATGAATTGACATCAGTAATCTCACATGAACCTGCCAGGGCAAGGGGAGGTACACGAATTTCAAGCAGAAAGGAAACCTCGCTGAAGTCCCTTGGATTCTGATCGCACATGGTTCAAACTTTTAAGGAATGCAGCCGATGAGTTGTGATAATTAATCTCGGCTGGTGCTGCCAATGCAAGGTGAGGTATACTAATTTCAAGCAAAAAAGTGGAACTCTCTGAAGTCACTTGGAGTCTGACGATATGTGTTTTGAATTTTTGAGGAATACTGAAGATGAATTGACATGAGAAAGCTCTGATGCCTTCAGCACTGCATGGTGAGGTATTCTTATTTCATGCAAGCGAATATTTTACTCTCTGAAGCCTCTTGGAGATTGATCATGCATGTCCTCAATTTTTTAGGAATGTTGCCAACGAATTCACATCAGTAATCTCACATGAATGTGCCTACGCCAGGTTAGGTGCACTAATTTCCAGCAAAAAGTGTACCTCGCTGAAGTCCCCTGGAGTCTGCTCATGCATGATTTGAATGTCTGCGGACTGCTGCCCATGAATGCACTTCAGCAATCTCTGATGGAAGCGCCAGTACATGGACAGGTATACTACTTTCAAGCAAAAACGTGTAACTCTCTGAAGTCACTTGGAGTCTGATCATTCATGTTCTGAATATTTTAGGAATGCTGCAGGTGATTTGACCTCAGTAACATTTGATGGTGCCGCCAATGCAAGGTGAGGCATACGAGTTTCAAGCAAAATGGTGTTAGCCGCGGAAGTCAGTTGGAGTCTGATCGTACATGTTTTGATGTTTTTAGGAACGCTGCCGATGAACTGACTTCAGCAATCCCTGACGGTGGCGCTTTTGCAAGGTGAGGTATACTAATGTCAAGCAAAAAAGTGTAACTCCCTGAGGTCACTTGGAGTCTGATGATATGTGTTTTGAATTTCTTAGGAATCCTGCAGAGGAATTGACATGGGAAATCTCTGATGGACCCACCGGTACAAGGTGAGGTATTCCAAATTCAAGCACACAAGTATTTTACGCTGTGCAGTCTCGTACAGTCTGATCATACAGATTTTCAATTTTTTAGGAATATTGCCAAGGATTTGACAGCAGTAATCTCACAGGAATGTGCCCCTGCAAGGTTAGGTATACTAATTTCAAGCAGAAAGTGTACCTCCCCGAAGTCACTAGGACTCTGATCATACATGTTTTCCATTTCTAAGGAATGTTGCACATGAATTGACATCAGGAATCTCCGATGGACGCACCAGTACCAGGAGAGGTATGCTCCTTTCAAGCAAAAACAATGTAGTGTCTGAGGTCACCTGCAGTCTGAGGATATGTATTTTGAATTTTTTAGGAATACTGCAGGGGAATTGACATGAGACATCTCTGATGGATCCGCCAGTGCTAGGTGAGGTGTAGTCACTGCAAACAAAATCGTGTCAATGTCTCTAGTCACTTGGAGTCTGATCGTACATTGTTTGAAACTTTTGGGAATGCTGCAGATAAACGGACCTCAGTAATACCTCATGGAGCGGCCAATGCGAGGTGACGCATCTGAGTTTCAAGCAAAAATGCGTTACTCTCTGAAGTTACTTGGTGACTGATCACACATGTTTTGACTTTTTTAGGAATACTGCCAATGAATTGACGTGAGAAATCTCTGATGGACCCAACAGTGCAAGGGGAGGTGAACCAACGTCAAGCAAGAAAATATTTGACTCTCTGAAGTCTGTTGGAGACTGATCATACATGTTTTCAGTTTTTTCGGAATGTGGCCAATGAATTGACATCAGTAATCTCACATGAACCTGCCAGGGCAAGGGGAGGTACACGAATTTCAAGCAGAAAGGAAACCTCGCTGAAGTCCCTTGGATTCTGATCGCACATGGTTCAAACTTTTAAGGAATGCAGCCGATGAGTTGTGATAATTAATCTCGGCTGGTGCTGCCAATGCAAGGTGAGGTATACTAATTTCAAGCAAAAAAGTGGAACTCTCTGAAGTCACTTGGAGTCTGACGATATGTGTTTTGAATTTTTGAGGAATACTGAAGATGAATTGACATGAGAAAGCTCTGATGCCTTCAGCACTGCATGGTGAGGTATTCTTATTTCATGCAAGCGAATATTTTACTCTCTGAAGCCTCTTGGAGATTGATCATGCATGTCCTCAATTTTTTAGGAATGTTGCCAACGAATTCACATCAGTAATCTCACATGAATGTGCCTACGCAAGGTTAGGTGCACTAATTTCCAGCAAAAAGTGTACCTCGCTGAAGTCCCCTGGAGTCTGCTCATGCATGATTTGAATGTCTGCGGACTGCTGCCCATGAATCCACTTCAGCAATCTCTGATGGAAGCGCCAGTACATGGACAGGTATACTACTTTCAAGCAAAAACGTGTAACTCTCTGAAGTCACTTGGAGTCTGATCATTCATGTTCTGAATATTTTAGGAATGCTGCAGATGATTTGACCTCAGTAACATTTGATGGTGCCGCCAATGCAAGGTGAGGCATACGAGTTTCAAGCAAAATGGTGTTAGCCGCGGAAGTCAGTTGGAGTCTGATCGTACATGTTTTGATCTTTTTAGGAACGCTGCCGATGAACTGACTTCAGCAATCCCTGACGGTGGCGCTTTTGCAAGGTGAGGTATACTAATGTCAAGCAAAAAAGTGTAACTCCCTGAGGTCACTTGGAGTCTGATGATATGTGTTTTGAATTTCTTAGGAATCCTGCAGAGGAATTGACATGGGAAATCTCTGATGGACCCACCGGTACAAGGTGAGGTATTCCAAATTCAAGCACACAAATATTTTACGCTGTGCAGTCTCGTACAGTCTGATCATACAGATTTTCAATTTTTTAGGAATATTGCCAAGGATTTGACAGCAGTAATCTCACAGGAATGTGCCCCTGCAAGGTTAGGTATACTAATTTCAAGCAAAAAGTGTACCTCCCCGAAGTCACTAGGACTCTGATCATACATGTTTTCCATTTCTAAGGAATGTTGCACATGAATTGACATCAGGAATCTCCGATGGACGCACCAGTACCAGGAGAGGTATGCTCCTTTCAAGCAAAAACAATGTAGTGTCTGAGGTCACCTGCAGTCTGAGGATATGTATTTTGAATTTTTTAGGAATACTGCAGGGTAATTGACATGAGACATCTCTGATGGATCCGCCAGTGCTAGGTAAGGTGTAGTCACTGCAAACAAAATCGTGTCAATGTCTCTAGTCACTTGGAGTCTGATCGTACATTTTTTGAAACTTTTCGGAATGCTGCAGATAAACGGACCTCAGTAATACCTCATGGAGCGGCCAATGCGAGGTGACGCATCTGAGTTTCAAGCAAAAATGCGTTACTCTCTGAAGTTACTTGGTGACTGATCACACATGTTTTGACTTTTTTAGGAATACTGCCAATGAATTGACATGAGAAATCTCTGATGGACCCAACAGTGCAAGGGGAGGTGAACCAACGTCAAGCAAGAAAATATTTGACTGTCTGAAGTCTGTTGGAGACTGATCATACATGTTTTCAGTTTTTTCGGAATGTGGCCAATGAATTGACATCAGTAATCTCACATGAACCTGCCAGGGCAAGGGGAGGTACACGAATTTCAAGCAGAAAGGAAACCTCGCTGAAGTCCCTTGGATTCTGATCGCACATGGTTCAAACTTTTAAGGAATGCAGCCGATGAGTTGTGATAATTAATCTCGGCTGGTGCTGCCAATGCAAGGTGAGGTATACTAATTTCAAGCAAAAAAGTGGAACTCTCTGAAGTCACTTGGAGTCTGACGATATGTGTTTTGAATTTTTGAGGAATACTGAAGATGAATTGACATGAGAAAGCTCTGATGCCTTCAGCACTGCATGGTGAGGTATTCTTATTTCATGCAAGCGAATATTTTACTCTCTGAAGCCTCTTGGAGATTGATCATGCATGTCCTCAATTTTTTAGGAATGTTGCCAACGAATTCACATCAGTAATCTCACATGAATGTGCCTACGCAAGGTTAGGTGCACTAATTTCCAGCAAAAAGTGTACCTCGCTGAAGTCCCCTGGAGTCTGCTCATGCATGATTTGAATGTCTGCGGACTGCTGCCCATGAATCCACTTCAGCAATCTCTGATGGAAGCGCCAGTACATGGACAGGTATACTACTTTCAAGCAAAAACGTGTAACTCTCTGAAGTCACTTGGAGTCTGATCATTCATGTTCTGAATATTTTAGGAATGCTGCAGATGATTTGACCTCAGTAACATTTGATGGTGCCGCCAATGCAAGGTGAGGCATACGAGTTTCAAGCAAAATGGTGTTAGCCGCGGAAGTCAGTTGGAGTCTGATCGTACATGTTTTGATCTTTTTAGGAACGCTGCAGATGAATTGACTTCAGCAATCCCTGATGGTGGCGCTTTTGCAAGGTGAGGTAGACTAATGTCAAGCAAAAAAGTGTTACTCCCTGAGGTCACTTGGAGTCTGATGATATGTGTTTTGAATTTCTTAGGAATCCTGCAGAGGAATTGACATGGGAAATCTCTGATGGACCCACCGGTACAAGGTGAGGTATTCCAAATTCAAGCACACAAATATTTTACGCTGTGCAGTCTCGTACAGTCTGATCATACAGATTTTCAATTTTTTAGGAATATTGCCAAGGATTTGACAGCAGTAATCTCACAGGAATGTGCCCCTGCAAGGTTAGGTATACTAATTTCAAGCAAAAAGTGTACCTCCCTGAAGTCACTAGGACTCTGATCATACATGTTTTCCATTTCTAAGGAATGTTGCACATGAATTGACATCAGGAATCTCCGATGGACGCACCAGTACAAGGAGAGGTATGCTACTTTCAAGCAAAAACAATGTAGTGTCTGAGGTCACCTGCACTCTGAGGATATGTATTTTGAATTTTTCAGGAATACTGCAGGGGAATTGACATGAGACATCTCTGATGGATCCGCCAGTGCTAGGTGAGGTGTAGTCACTGCAAACAAAATCGTGTAAATGTCTCTAGTCACTTGGAGTCTGATCATACATTTTTTGAAACTTTTGGGAATGCTGCAGATAAACGGACCTCAGTAATACCTCATGGAGCGGCCAATGCGAGGTGACGCATCTGAGTTTCAAGCAAAAATGCGTTACTCTCTGAAGTTACTTGGTGACTGATCACACATGTTTTGACTTTTTTAGGAATACTGCCAATGAATTGACGTGAGAAATCTCTGATGGACCCAACAGTGCAAGGGGAGGTGAACCAATTTCAAGCAAGAAAATATTTGACTCTCTGAAGTCTGTTGGAGACTGATCATACATGTTTTCAGTTTTTTAGGAATGTGGCCAATGAATTGACATCAGTAATCTCACATGAACCTGCCAGGGCAAGGGGAGGTACACGAATTTCAAGCAGCAAGGAAACCTCGCTGAAGTCCCTTGGATTCTGATCGCACATGGTTCAAACTTTTAAGGAATGCTGCCGCTGAGTTGAGATAATTAATCTCGGCTGGTGCTCCCAATGCAAGGTGAGGTATACTAATTTCAAGCAAAAAAGTGGAACTCTCTGAAGTCACTTGGAGTCTGACGATATGTGTTTTGAATTTTTGAGGAATACTGAAGATGAATTGACATGAGAAAGCTCTGATGCCTTCAGCACTGCATGGTGAGGTATTCTTATTTCATGCAAGCGAATATTTTACTCTCTGAAGCCTCTTGGAGATTGATCATGCATGTCCTCAATTTTTTAGGAATGTTGCCAACGAATTCACATCAGTAATCTCACATGAATGTGCCTACGCAAGGTTAGGTGCACTAATTTCCAGCAAAAAGTGTACCTCGCTGAAGTCCCCTGGAGTCTGCTCATGCATGATTTGAATGTCTGCGGACTGCTGCCCATGAATCCACTTCAGCAATCTCTGATGGAAGCTCCAGTACATGGACAGGTATACTACTTTCAAGCAAAAACGTGTAACTCTCTGAAGTCACTTGGAGTCTGATCATTCATGTTCTGAATATTTTAGGAATGCTGCAGGTGATTTGACCTCAGTAACATTTGATGGTGCCGCCAATGCAAGGTGAGGCATACGAGTTTCAAGCAAAATGGTGTTAGCCGCGGAAGTCAGTTGGAGTCTGATCGTACATGTTTTGATCTTTTTAGGAACGCTGCAGATGAATTGACTTCAGCAATCCCTGATGGTGGCGCTTTTGCAAGGTGAGGTAGACTAATGTCAAGCAAAAAAGTGTAACTCCCTGAGGTCACTTGGAGTCTGATGATATGTGTTTTGAATTTCTTAGGAATCCTGCAGAGGAATTGACATGGGAAATCTCTGATGGACCCACCGGTACAAGGTGAGGTATTCCAAATTCAAGCACACAAATATTTTACGCTGTGCAGTCTCGTACAGTCTGATCATACAGATTTTCAATTTTTTAGGAATATTGCCAAGGATTTGACAGCAGTAATCTCACAGGAATGTGCCCCTGCAAGGTTAGGTATACTAATTTGCGGAAAGTGTACCTCCCCGAAGTCACTAGGACTCTGATCATACATGTTTTCCATTTCTAAGGAATGTTGCACATGAATTGACATCAGGAATCTCCGATGGACGCACCAGTGCAAGGAGAGGTATGCTCCTTTCAAGCAAAAACAATGTAGTGTCTGAGGTCACCTGCAGTCTGAGGATATGTATTTTGAATTTTTTAGGAATACTGCAGGGTAATTGACATGAGACATCTCTGATGGATCCGCCAGTGCTAGGTAAGGTGTAGTCACTGCAAACAAAATCGTGTCAATGTCTCTAGTCACTTGGAGTCTGATCATACATTTTTTGAAACTAGTGGGAATGCTGCAGATAAACGGACCTCAGTAATACCTCATGGAGCGGCCAATGCGAGGTGACGCATCTGAGTTTCAAGCAAAAATGCGTTACTCTCTGAAGTTACTTGGTGACTGATCACACATGTTTTGACCTTTTTAAGAATACTGCCAATGAATTGACGTGAGAAATCTCTGATGGACCCCACAGTGCAAGGGGAGGTGAACCAACGTCAAGCAAGAAAATATTTGACTGTCTGAAGTCTGTTGGAGACTGATCATACATGTTTTCAGTTTTTTCGGAATGTGGCCAATGAATTGACATCAGTAATCTCACATGAACCTGCCAGGGCAAGGGGAGGTACACGAATTTCAAGCAGAAAGGAAACCTCGCTGAAGTCCCTTGGATTCTGATCGCACATGGTTCAAACTTTTAAGGAATGCAGCCGATGAGTTGTGATAATTAATCTCGGCTGGTGCTGCCAATGCAAGGTGAGGTATACTAATTTCAAGCAAAAAAGTGGAACTCTCTGAAGTCACTTGGAGTCTGACGATATGTGTTTTGAATTTTTGAGGAATACTGAAGATGAATTGACATGAGAAAGCTCTGATGCCTTCAGCACTGCATGGTGAGGTATTCTTATTTCATGCAAGCGAATATTTTACTCTCTGAAGCCTCTTGGAGATTGATCATGCATGTCCTCAATTTTTTAGGAATGTTGCCAACGAATTCACATCAGTAATCTCACATGAATGTGCCTACGCAAGGTTAGGTGCACTAATTTCCAGCAAAAAGTGTACCTCGCTGAAGTCCCCTGGAGTCTGCTCATGCATGATTTGAATGTCTGCGGACTGCTGCCCATGAATGCACTTCAGCAATCTCTGATGGAAGCGCCAGTACATGGACAGGTATACTACTTTCAAGCAAAAACGTGTAACTCTCTGAAGTCACTTGGAGTCTGATCATTCATGTTCTGAATATTTTAGGAATGCTGCAGATGATTTGACCTCAGTAACATTTGATGGTGCCGCCAATGCAAGGTGAGGCATACGAGTTTCAAGCAAAATGGTGTTAGCCGCGGAAGTCAGTTGGAGTCTGATCGTACATGTTTTGATCTTTTTAGGAACGCTGCCGATGAACTGACTTCAGCAATCCCTGACGGTGGCGCTTTTGCAAGGTGAGGTATACTAATGTCAAGCAAAAAAGTGTAACTCCCTGAGGTCACTTGGAGTCTGATGATATGTGTTTTGAATTTCTTAGGAATCCTGCAGAGGAATTGACATGGGAAATCTCTGATGGACCCACCGGTACAAGGTGAGGTATTCCAAATTCAAGCACACAAATATTTTACGCTGTGCAGTCTCGTACAGTCTGATCATACAGATTTTCAATTTTTTAGGAATATTGCCAAGGATTTGACAGCAGTAATCTCACAGGAATGTGCCCCTGCAAGGTTAGGTATACTAATTTCAAGCAGAAAGTGTACCTCCCCGAAGTCACTAGGACTCTGATCATACATGTTCTCCATTTCTAAGGAATGTTGCACATGAATTGACATCAGGAATCTCCGATGGACGCACCAGTACCAGGAGAGGTATGCTCCTTTCAAGCAAAAACAATGTAGTGTCTGAGGTCACCTGCAGTCTGAGGATATGTATTTTGAATTTTTTAGGAATACTGCAGGGGAATTGACATGAGACATCTCTGATGCATCCGCCAGTGCTAGGTGAGGTGTAGTCACTGCAAACAAAATCGTGTCAATGTCTCTAGTCACTTGGAGTCTGATCTTACATTGTTTGAAACTTTTGGGAATGCTGCAGATAAACGGACCTCAGTAATACCTCATGGAGCGGCCAATGCGAGGTGACGCATCTGAGTTTCAAGCAAAAATGCGTTACTCTCTGAAGTTACTTGGTGACTGATCACACATGTTTTGACTTTTTTTGGAATACTGCCAATGAATTGACGTGAGAAATCTCTGATGGACCCCACAGTGCAAGGGGAGGTGAACCAACGTCAAGCAAGAAAATATTTGACTGTCTGAAGTCTGTTGGAGACTGATCATACATGTTTTCAGTTTTTTCGGAATGTGGCCAATGAATTGACATCAGTAATCTCACATGAACCTGCCAGGGCAAGGGGAGGTACACGAATTTCAAGCAGAAAGGAAACCTCGCTGAAGTCCCTTGGATTCTGATCGCACATGGTTCAAACTTTTAAGGAATGCAGCCGATGAGTTGTGATAATTAATCTCGGCTGGTGCTGCCAATGCAAGGTGAGGTATACTAATTTCAAGCAAAAAAGTGGAACTCTCTGAAGTCACTTGGAGTCTGACGATATGTGTTTTGAATTTTTGAGGAATACTGAAGATGAATTGACATGAGAAAGCTCTGATGCCTTCAGCACTGCATGGTGAGGTATTCTTATTTCATGCAAGCGAATATTTTACTCTCTGAAGCCTCTTGGAGATTGATCATGCATGTCCTCAATTTTTTAGGAATGTTGCCAACGAATTCACATCAGTAATCTCACATGAATGTGCCTACGCCAGGTTAGGTGCACTAATTTCCAGCAAAAAGTGTACCTCGCTGAAGTCCCCTGGAGTCTGCTCATGCATGATTTGAATGTCTGCGGACTGCTGCCCATGAATGCACTTCAGCAATCTCTGATGGAAGCGCCAGTACATGGACAGGTATACTGCTTTCAAGCAAAAACGTGTAACTCTCTGAAGTCACTTGGAGTCTGATCATTCATGTTCTGAATATTTTAGGAATGCTGCAGATGATTTGACCTCAGTAACATTTGATGGTGCCGCCAATGCAAGGTGAGGCATACGAGTTTCAAGCAAAATGGTGTTAGCCGCGGAAGTCAGTTGGAGTCTGATCGTACATGTTTTGATGTTTTTAGGAACGCTGCCGATGAACTGACTTCAGCAATCCCTGACGGTGGCGCTTTTGCAAGGTGAGGTATACTAATGTCAAGCAAAAAAGTGTAACTCCCTGAGGTCACTTGGAGTCTGATGATATGTGTTTTGAATTTCTTAGGAATCCTGCAGAGGAATTGACATGGGAAATCTCTGATGGACCCACCGGTACAAGGTGAGGTATTCCAAATTCAAGCACACAAATATTTTACGCTGTGCAGTCTCGTACAGTCTGATCATACAGATTTTCAATTTTTTAGGAATATTGCCAAGGATTTGACAGCAGTAATCTCACAGGAATGTGCCCCTGCAAGGTTAGGTATACTAATTTCAAGCAGAAAGTGTACCTCCCCGAAGTCACTAGGACTCTGATCATACATGTTCTCCATTTCTAAGGAATGTTGCACATGAATTGACATCAGGAATCTCCGATGGACGCACCAGTACCAGGAGAGGTATGCTCCTTTCAAGCAAAAACAATGTAGTGTCTGAGGTCACCTGCAGTCTGAGGATATGTATTTTGAATTTTTTAGGAATACTGCAGGGGAATTGACATGAGACATCTCTGATGCATCCGCCAGTGCTAGGTGAGGTGTAGTCACTGCAAACAAAATCGTGTCAATGTCTCTAGTCACTTGGAGTCTGATCTTACATTGTTTGAAACTTTTGGGAATGCTGCAGATAAACGGACCTCAGTAATACCTCATGGAGCGGCCAATGCGAGGTGACGCATCTGAGTTTCAAGCAAAAATGCGTTACTCTCTGAAGTTACTTGGTGACTGATCACACATGTTTTGACTTTTTTTGGAATACTGCCAATGAATTGACGTGAGAAATCTCTGATGGACCCCACAGTGCAAGGGGAGGTGAACCAACGTCAAGCAAGAAAATATTTGACTGTCTGAAGTCTGTTGGAGACTGATCATACATGTTTTCAGTTTTGTCGGAATGTGGCCAATGAATTGACATCAGTAATCTCACATGAACCTGCCAGGGCAAGGGGAGGTACACGAATTTCAAGCAGAAAGGAAACCTCGCTGAAGTCCCTTGGATTCTGATCGCACATGGTTCAAACTTTTAAGGAATGCAGCCGATGAGTTGTGATAATTAATCTCGGCTGGTGCTGCCAATGCAACGTGAGGTATACTAATTTCAAGCAAAAAAGTGGAACTCTCTGAAGTCACTTGGAGTCTGACGATATGTGTTTTGAATTTTTGAGGAATACTGAAGATGAATTGACATGAGAAAGCTCTGATGCCTTCAGCACTGCATGGTGAGGTATTCTTATTTCATGCAAGCGAATATTTTACTCTCTGAAGCCTCTTGGAGATTGATCATGCATGTCCTCAATTTTTTAGGAATGTTGCCAACGAATTCACATCAGTAATCTCACATGAATGTGCCTACGCCAGGTTAGGTGCACTAATTTCCAGCAAAAAGTGTACCTCGCTGAAGTCCCCTGGAGTCTGTTCATGCATGATTTGAATGTCTGCGGACTGCTGCCCATGAATGCACTTCAGCAATCTCTGATGGAAGCGCCAGTACATGGACAGGTATACTGCTTTCAAGCAAAAACGTGTAACTCTCTGAAGTCACTTGGAGTCTGATCATTCATGTTCTGAATATTTTAGGAATGCTGCAGATGATTTGACCTCAGTAACATTTGATGGTGCCGCCAATGCAAGGTGAGGCATACGAGTTTCAAGCAAAATGGTGTTAGCCGCGGAAGTCAGTTGGAGTCTGATCGTACATGTTTTGATGTTTTTAGGAACGCTGCCGATGAACTGACTTCAGCAATCCCTGACGGGGGCGCTTTTGCAAGGTGAGGTATACTAATGTCAAGCAAAAAAGTGTAACTCCCTGAGGTCACTTGGAGTCTGATGATATGTGTTTTGAATTTCTTAGGAATCCTGCAGAGGAATTGACATGGGAAATCTCTGATGGACCCACCGGTACAAGGTGAGGTATTCCAAATTCAAGCACACAAATATTTTACGCTGTGCAGTCTCGTACAGTCTGATCATACAGATTTTCAATTTTTTAGGAATATTGCCAAGGATTTGACAGCAGTAATCTCACAGGAATGTGCCCCTGCAAGGTTAGGTATACTAATTTCAAGCAGAAAGTGTACCTCCCCGAAGTCACTAGGACTCTGATCATACATGTTCTCCATTTCTAAGGAATGTTGCACATGAATTGACATCAGGAATCTCCGATGGACGCACCAGTACCAGGAGAGGTATGCTCCTTTCAAGCAAAAACAATGTAGTGTCTGAGGTCACCTGCAGTCTGAGGATATGTATTTTGAATTTTTTAGGAATACTGCAGGGGAATTGACATGAGACATCTCTGATGCATCCGCCAGTGCTAGGTGAGGTGTAGTCACTGCAAACAAAATCGTGTCAATGTCTCTAGTCACTTGGAGTCTGATCTTACATTGTTTGAAACTTTTGGGAATGCTGCAGATAAACGGACCTCAGTAATACCTCATGGAGCGGCCAATGCGAGGTGACGCATCTGAGTTTCAAGCAAAAATGCGTTACTCTCTGAAGTTACTTGGTGACTGATCACACATGTTTTGACTTTTTTTGGAATACTGCCAATGAATTGACGTGAGAAATCTCTGATGGACCCCACAGTGCAAGGGGAGGTGAACCAACGTCAAGCAAGAAAATATTTGACTGTCTGAAGTCTGTTGGAGACTGATCATACATGTTTTCAGTTTTTTCGGAATGTGGCCAATGAATTGACATCAGTAATCTCACATGAACCTGCCAGGGCAAGGGGAGGTACACGAATTTCAAGCAGAAAGGAAACCTCGCTGAAGTCCCTTGGATTCTGATCGCACATGGTTCAAACTTTTAAGGAATGCAGCCGATGAGTTGTGATAATTAATCTCGGCTGGTGCTGCCAATGCAAGGTGAGGTATACTAATTTCAAGCAAAAAAGTGGAACTCTCTGAAGTCACTTGGAGTCTGACGATATGTGTTTTGAATTTCTTAGGAATCCTGCAGAGGAATTGACATGGGAAATCTCTGATGGACCCACCGGTACAAGGTGAGGTATTCCAAATTCAAGCACACAAATATTTTACGCTGTGCAGTCTCGTACAGTCTGATCATACAGATTTTCAATTTTTTAGGAATATTGCCAAGGATTTGACAGCAGTAATCTCACAGGAATGTGCCCCTGCAAGGTTAGGTATACTAATTTCAAGCAGAAAGTGTACCTCCCCGAAGTCACTAGGACTCTGATCATACATGTTCTCCATTTCTAAGGAATGTTGCACATGAATTGACATCAGGAATCTCCGATGGACGCACCAGTACCAGGAGAGGTATGCTCCTTTCAAGCAAAAACAATGTAGTGTCTGAGGTCACCTGCAGTCTGAGGATATGTATTTTGAATTTTTTAGGAATACTGCAGGGGAATTGACATGAGACATCTCTGATGCATCCGCCAGTGCTAGGTGAGGTGTAGTCACTGCAAACAAAATCGTGTCAATGTCTCTAGTCACTTGGAGTCTGATCGTACATTTTTTGAAACTTTTGGGAATGCTGCAGATAAACGGACCTCAGTAATACCTCATGGAGCGGCCAATGCGAGGTGACGCATCTGAGTTTCAAGCAAAAATGCGTTACTCTCTGAAGTTACTTGGTGACTGATCACACATGTTTTGACTTTTTTTGGAATACTGCCAATGAATTGACGTGAGAAATCTCTGATGGACCCCACAGTGCAAGGGGAGGTGAACCAACGTCAAGCAAGAAAATATTTGACTGTCTGAAGTCTGTTGGAGACTGATCATACATGTTTTCAGTTTTTTCGGAATGTGGCCAATGAATTGACATCAGTAATCTCACATGAACCTGCCAGGGCAAGGGGAGGTACACGAATTTCAAGCAGAAAGGAAACCTCGCTGAAGTCCCTTGGATTCTGATCGCACATGGTTCAAACTTTTAAGGAATGCAGCCGATGAGTTGTGATAATTAATCTCGGCTGGTGCTGCCAATGCAAGGTGAGGTATACTAATTTCAAGCAAAAAAGTGGAACTCTCTGAAGTCACTTGGAGTCTGACGATATGTGTTTTGAATTTTTGAGGAATACTGAAGATGAATTGACATGAGAAAGCTCTGATGCCTTCAGCACTGCATGGTGAGGTATTCTTATTTCATGCAAGCGAATATTTTACTCTCTGAAGCCTCTTGGAGATTGATCATGCATGTCCTCAATTTTTTAGGAATGTTGCCAACGAATTCACATCAGTAATCTCACATGAATGTGCCTACGCAAGGTTAGGTGCACTAATTTCCAGCAAAAAGTGTACCTCGCTGAAGTCCCCTGGAGTCTGCTCATGCATGATTTGAATGTCTGCGGACTGCTGCCCATGAATGCACTTCAGCAATCTCTGATGGAAGCGCCAGTACATGGACAGGTATACTACTTTCAAGCAAAAACGTGTAACTCTCTGAAGTCACTTGGAGTCTGATCATTCATGTTCTGAATATTTTAGGAATGCTGCAGATGATTTGACCTCAGTAACATTTGATGGTGCCGCCAATGCAAGGTGAGGCATACGAGTTTCAAGCAAAATGGTGTTAGCCGCGGAAGTCAGTTGGAGTCTGATCGTACATGTTTTGATCTTTTTAGGAACGCTGCCGATGAACTGACTTCAGCAATCCCTGACGGTGGCGCTTTTGCAAGGTGAGGTATACTAATGTCAAGCAAAAAAGTGTAACTCCCTGAGGTCACTTGGAGTCTGATGATATGTGTTTTGAATTTCTTAGGAATCCTGCAGAGGAATTGACATGGGAAATCTCTGATGGACCCACCGGTACAAGGTGAGGTATTCCAAATTCAAGCACACAACTATTTTACGCTGTGCAGTCTCGTACAGTCTGATCCTACAGATTTTCAATTTTTTAGGAATATTGCCAAGGAATTGACAGCAGTAATCTCACAGGAATGTGCCCCTGCAAGGTTAGGTATACTAATTTCAAGCAAAAAGTGTACCTCCCCGAAGTCACTAGGACTCTGATCATACATGTTTTCCATTTCTAAGGAATGTTGCACATGAATGGACATCAGGAATCTCCGATGGACGCACCAGTACCAGGAGAGGTATGCTCCTTTCAAGCAAAAACAGTGTAGTGTCTGAGGTCACCTGCAGTCTGAGGATATGGATTTTGAATTTTTTAGGAATACTGCAGGGTAATTGACATGAGACATCTCTGATGGATCCGCCAGTGCTAGGTGAGGTGTAGTCACTACAAACAAAATCGTGTCAATGTCTCTAGTCACTTGGAGTCTGATCGTACATTTTTTGAAACTTTTGGGAATGCTGCAGATAAACGGACCTCAGTAATACCTCATGGAGCGGCCAATGCGAGGTGACGCATCTGAGTTTCAAGCAAAAATGCGTTACTCTCTGAAGTTACTTGGTGACTGATCACACATGTTTTGACTTTTTTAGGAATACTGCCAATGAATTGACGTGAGAAATCTCTGATGGACCCAACAGTGCAAGGGGAGGTGAACCAACGTCAAGCAAGAAAATATTTGACTGTCTGAAGTCTGTTGGAGACTGATCATACATGTTTTCAGTTTTTTCGGAATGTGGCCAATGAATTGACATCAGTAATCTCACATGAACCTGCCAGGGCAAGGGGAGGTACACGAATTTCAAGCAGAAAGGAAACCTCGCTGAAGTCCCTTGGATTCTGATCGCACATGGTTCAAACTTTTAAGGAATGCAGCCGATGAGTTGTGATAATTAATCTCGGCTGGTGCTGCCAATGCAAGGTGAGGTATACTAATTTCAAGCAAAAAAGTGGAACTCTCTGAAGTCACTTGGAGTCTGACGATATGTGTTTTGAATTTTTGAGGAATACTGAAGATGAATTGACATGAGAAAGCTCTGATGCCTTCAGCACTGCATGGTGAGGTATTCTTATTTCATGCAAGCGAATATTTTACTCTCTGAAGCCTCTTGGAGATTGATCATGCATGTCCTCAATTTTTTAGGAATGTTGCCAACGAATTCACATCAGTAATCTCACATGAATGTGCCTACGCAAGGTTAGGTGCACTAATTTCCAGCAAAAAGTGTACCTCGCTGAAGTCCCCTGGAGTCTGCTCATGCATGATTTGAATGTCTGCGGACTGCTGCCCATGAATCCACTTCAGCAATCTCTGATGGAAGCGCCAGTACATGGACAGGTATACTACTTTCAAGCAAAAACGTGTAACTCTCTGAAGTCACTTGGAGTCTGATCATTCATGTTCTGAATATTTTAGGAATGCTGCAGATGATTTGACCTCAGTAACATTTGATGGTGCCGCCAATGCAAGGTGAGGCATACGAGTTTCAAGCAAAATGGTGTTAGCCGCGGAAGTCAGTTGGAGTCTGATCGTACATGTTTTGATCTTTTTAGGAACGCTGCCGATGAACTGACTTCAGCAATCCCTGACGGTGGCGCTTTTGCAAGGTGAGGTATACTAATGTCAAGCAAAAAAGTGTAACTCCCTGAGGTCACTTGGAGTCTGATGATATGTGTTTTGAATTTCTTAGGAATCCTGCAGAGGAATGACATGGGAAATCTCTGATGGACCCACCGGTACAAGGTGAGGTATTCCAAATTCAAGCACACAAATATTTTACGCTGTGCAGTCTCGTACAGTCTGATCATACAGATTTTCAATTTTTTAGGAATATTGCCAAGGAATTGACAGCAGTAATCTCACAGGAATGTGCCCCTGCAAGGTTAGGTATACTAATTTCAAGCAAAAAGTGTACCTCCCCGAAGTCACTAGGACTCTGATCATACATGTTTTCCATTTCTAAGGAATGTTGCACATGAATGGACATCAGGAATCTCCGATGGACGCACCAGTACCAGGAGAGGTATGCTCCTTTCAAGCAAAAACAGTGTAGTGTCTGAGGTCACCTGCAGTCTGAGGATATGGATTTTGAATTTTTTAGGAATACTGCAGGGTAATTGACATGAGACATCTCTGATGGATCCGCCAGTGCTAGGTGAGGTGTAGTCACTACAAACAAAATCGTGTCAATGTCTCTAGTCACTTGGAGTCTGATCGTACATTTTTTGAAACTTTTGGGAATGCTGCAGATAAACGGACCTCAGTAATACCTCATGGAGCGGCCAATGCGAGGTGACGCATCTGAGTTTCAAGCAAAAATGCGTTACTCTCTGAAGTTACTTGGTGACTGATCACACATGTTTTGACTTTTTTAGGAATACTGCCAATGAATTGACGTGAGAAATCTCTGATGGACCCAACAGTGCAAGGGGAGGTGAACCAACGTCAAGCAAGAAAATATTTGACTGTCTGAAGTCTGTTGGAGACTGATCATACATGTTTTCAGTTTTTTCGGAATGTGGCCAATGAATTGACATCAGTAATCTCACATGAACCTGCCAGGGCAAGGGGAGGTACACGAATTTCAAGCAGAAAGGAAACCTCGCTGAAGTCCCTTGGATTCTGATCGCACATGGTTCAAACTTTTAAGGAATGCAGCCGATGAGTTGTGATAATTAATCTCGGCTGGTGCTGCCAATGCAAGGTGAGGTATACTAATTTCAAGCAAAAAAGTGGAACTCTCTGAAGTCACTTGGAGTCTGACGATATGTGTTTCGAATTTTTGAGGAATACTGAAGATGAATTGACATGAGAAAGCTCTGATGCCTTCAGCACTGCATGGTGAGGTATTCTTATTTCATGCAAGCGAATATTTTACTCTCTGAAGCCTCTTGGAGATTGATCATGCATGTCCTCAATTTTTTAGGAATGTTGCCAGCGAATTCACATCAGTAATCTCACATGAATGTGCCTACGCAAGGTTAGGTGCACTAATTTGCAGCAAAAAGTGTACCTCGCTGAAGTCCCCTTTAGTCTGCTCATGCATGATTTGAATGTCTGCGGACTGCTGCCCATGAATCCACTTCAGCAATCTCTGATGGAAGCGCCAGTACATGGACAGGTATACTACTTTCAAGCAAAAACGTGTAACTCTCTGAAGTCACTTGGAGTCTGATCATTCATGTTCTGAATATTTTAGGAATGCTGCAGATGATTTGACCTCAGTAACATTTGATGGTGCCGCCAATGCAAGGTGAGGCATACGAGTTTCAAGCAAAATGGTGTTAGCCGCGGAAGTCAGTTGGAGTCTGATCGTACATGTTTTGATCTTTTTAGGAACGCTGCCGATGAACTGACTTCAGCAATCCCTGACGGTGGCGCTTTTGCAAGGTGAGGTATACTAATGTCAAGCAAAAAAGTGTAACTCCCTGAGGTCACTTGGAGTCTGATGATATGTGTTTTGAATTTCTTAGGAATCCTGCAGAGGAATTGACATGGGAAATCTCTGATGGACCCACCGGTACAAGGTGAGGTATTCCAAATTCAAGCACACAACTATTTTACGCTGTGCAGTCTCGTACAGTCTGATCATACAGATTTTCAATTTTTTAGGAATATTGCCAAGGAATTGACAGCAGTAATCTCACAGGAATGTGCCCCTGCAAGGTTAGGTATACTAATTTCAAGCAAAAAGTGTACCTCCCCGAAGTCACTAGGACTCTGATCATACATGTTTTCCATTTCTAAGGAATGTTGCACATGAATGGACATCAGGAATCTCCGATGGACGCACCAGTACCAGGAGAGGTATGCTCCTTTCAAGCAAAAACAGTGTAGTGTCTGAGGTCACCTGCAGTCTGAGGATATGGATTTTGAATTTTTTAGGAATACTGCAGGGGAATTGACATGAGACATCTCTGATGGATCCGCCAGTGCTAGGTGAGGTGTAGTCACTGCAAACAAAATCGTGTCAATGTCTCTAGTCACTTGGAGTCTGATCGTACATTTTTTGAAACTTTTGGGAATGCTGCAGATAAACGGACCTCAGTAATACCTCATGGAGCGGCCAATGCGAGGTGACGCATCTGAGTTTCAAGCAAAAATGCGTTACTCTCTGAAGTTACTTGGTGACTGATCACACATGTTTTGACTTTTTTAGGAATACTGCCAATGAATTGACGTGAGAAATCTCTGATGGACCCCACAGTGCAAGGGGAGGTGAACCAACGTCAAGCAAGAAAATATTTGACTGTCTGAAGTCTGTTGGAGACTGATCATACATGTTTTCAGTTTTTTCGGAATGTGGCCAATGAATTGACATCAGTAATCTCACATGAACCTGCCAGGGCAAGGGGAGGTACACGAATTTCAAGCAGAAAGGAAACCTCGCTGAAGTCCCTTGGATTCTGATCGCACATGGTTCAAACTTTTAAGGAATGCAGCCGATGAGTTGTGATAATTAATCTCGGCTGGTGCTGCCAATGCAAGGTGAGGTATACTAATTTCAAGCAAAAAAGTGGAACTCTCTGAAGTCACTTGGAGTCTGACGATATGTGTTTCGAATTTTTGAGGAATACTGAAGATGAATTGACATGAGAAAGCTCTGATGCCTTCAGCACTGCATGGTGAGGTATTCTTATTTCATGCAAGCGAATATTTTACTCTCTGAAGCCTCTTGGAGATTGATCATGCATGTCCTCAATTTTTTAGGAATGTTGCCAACGAATTCACATCAGTAATCTCACATGAATGTGCCTACGCAAGGTTAGGTGCACTAATTTCCAGCAAAAAGTGTACCTCGCTGAAGTCCCCTGGAGTCTGCTCATGCATGATTTGAATGTCTGCGGACTGCTGCCCATGAATCCACTTCAGCAATCTCTGATGGAAGCGCCAGTACATGGACAGGTATACTACTTTCAAGCAAAAACGTGTAACTCTCTGAAGTCACTTGGAGTCTGATCATTCATGTTCTGAATATTTTAGGAATGCTGCAGATGATTTGACCTCAGTAACATTTGATGGTGCCGCCAATGCAAGGTGAGGCATACGAGTTTCAAGCAAAATGGTGTTAGCCGCGGAAGTCAGTTGGAGTCTGATCGTACATGTTTTGATCTTTTTAGGAACGCTGCCGATGAACTGACTTCAGCAATCCCTGACGGGGGCGCTTTTGCAAGGTGAGGTATACTAATGTCAAGCAAAAAAGTGTAACTCCCTGAGGTCACTTGGAGTCTGATGATATGTGTTTTGAATTTCTTAGGAATCCTGCAGAGGAATTGACATGGGAAATCTCTGATGGACCCACCGGTACAAGGTGAGGTATTCCAAATTCAAGCACACAACTATTTTACGCTGTGCAGTCTCGTACAGTCTGATCATACAGATTTTCAATTTTTTAGGAATATTGCCAAGGAATTGACAGCAGTAATCTCACAGGAATGTGCCCCTGCAAGGTTAGGTATACTAATTTCAAGCAGAAAGTGTACCTCCCCGAAGTCACTAGGACTCTGATCATACATGTTTTCCATTTCTAAGGAATGTTGCACATGAATGGACATCAGGAATCTCCGATGGACGCACCAGTACCAGGTGAGGTATGCTCCTTTCAAGCAAAAACAGTGTAGTGTCTGAGGTCACCTGCAGTCTGAGGATATGGATTTTGAATTTTTTAGGAATACTGCAGGGGAATTGACATGAGACATCTCTGATGGATCCGCCAGTGCTAGGTGAGGTGTAGTCACTGCAATCAAAACCGTGTCAATGTCTCTAGTCACTTGGAGACTGATCGTACATTTTTTGAAACTTTTGGGAATGCTGCAGATAAACGGACCTCAGTAATACCTCATGGAGCGGCCAATGCGAGGTGACGCATCTGAGTTTCAAGCAAAAATGCGTTACTCTCTGAAGTTACTTGGTGACTGATCACACATGTTTTGAATTTTTTAGGAATACTGCCAATGAATTGACGTGAGAAATCTCTGATGGACCCCACAGTGCAAGGGGAGGTGAACCAACGTCAAGCAAGAAAATATTTGACTGTCTGAAGTCTGTTGGAGACTGATCATACATGTTTTCAGTTTTTTCGGAATGTGGCCAATGAATTGACATCAGTAATCTCACATGAACCTGCCAGGGCAAGGGGAGGTACACGAATTTCAAGCAGAAAGGAAACCTCGCTGAAGTCCCTTAGATTCTGATCGCACATGGTTCAAACTTTTAAGGAATGCAGCCGATGAGTTGTGATAATTAATCTCGGCTGGTGCTGCCAATGCAAGGTGAGGTATACTAATTTCAAGCAAAAAAGTGGAACTCTCTGAAGTCACTTGGAGTCTGACGATATGTGTTTCGAATTTTTGAGGAATACTGAAGATGAATTGACATGAGAAAGCTCTGATGCCTTCAGCACTGCATGGTGAGGTATTCTTATTTCATGCAAGCGAACATTTTACTCTCTGAAGCCTCTTGGAGATTGATCATGCATGTCCTCAATTTTTTAGGAATGTTGCCAACGAATTCACATCAGTAATCTCACATGAATGTGCCTACGCAAGGTTAGGTGCACTAATTTCCAGCAAAAAGTGTACCTCGCTGAAGTCCCCTGGAGTCTGCTCATGCATGATTTGAATGTCTGCGGACTGCTGCCCATGAATCCACTTCAGCAATCTCTGATGGAAGCGCCAGTACATGGACAGGTATACTACTTTCAAGCAAAAACGTGTAACTCTCTGAAGTCACTTGGAGTCTGATCATTCATGTTCTGAATATTTTAGGAATGCTGCAGATGATTTGACCTCAGTAACATTTGATGGTGCCGCCAATGCAAGGTGAGGCATACGAGTTTCAAGCAAAATGGTGTTAGCCGCGGAAGTCAGTTGGAGTCTGATCGTACATGTTTTGATCTTTTTAGGAACGCTGCAGATGAATTGACTTCAGCAATCCCTGATGGTGGCGCTTTTGCAAGGTGAGGTAGACTAATGTCAAGCAAAAAAGTGTAACTCCCTGAGGTCACTTGGAGTCTGATGATATGTGTTTTGAATTTCTTAGGAATCCTGCAGAGGAATTGACATGGGAAATCTCTGATGGACCCACCGGTACAAGGTGAGGTATTCCAAATTCAAGCACACAAATATTTTACGCTGTGCAGTCTCGTACAGTCTGATCATACAGATTTTCAATTTTTTAGGAATATTGCCAAGGAATTGACAGCAGTAATCTCACAGGAATGTGCCCCTGCAAGGTTAGGTATACTAATTTCAAGCAAAAAGTATACCTCCCTGAAGTCACTAGGACTCTGATCATACATGTTTTCCATTTCTAAGGAATGTTGCACATGAATTGACATCAGGAATCTCCGATGGATGCACCAGTACAAGGAGAGGTATGCTACTTTCAAGCAAAAACAATGTAGTGTCTGAGGTCACCTGCAGTCTGAGGATATGTATTTTGAATTTTTTAGGAATACAGCAGGTGAATTGACATGAGACATCTCTGATGGATCAGCCCGTGCTAGGTGAAGTGTAGTCAGTGCAAACAAAATCGTGTAAATGTCTCTAGTCACTTGGAGTCTGATCGTACATTTATTGAAACTTTTGGGAATGCTGCAGATAAACGAACCTCAGTAATACCTCATGGAGCGGCCAATGCGAGCTGACTCATCTGAGTTTCAAGCAAAAATGCGTTACTCTCTGAAGTTACCTGGTGACTGATCACACATGTTTTGACTTTTTTAGGAATACTGCCAATGAATTGACGTGAGAAATCTCTGATGGACCCAACAGTGCAAGGTGAGGTGAACCAATTTCAAGCAAGAAAATATTTGACTCTCTGAAGTCTGTTGGAGACTGACCATACATGTTTTCAGTTTTTTAGGAATGTGGCCAATGAATTGACATAAGTAATCTCACATGAACCTGCCAGGGCAAGGGGAGGTACACGAATTTCAAACAGAAAGGAAACCTCACTGAAGTCCCTTGGATTCTGATCGCACATGGTTCAAACTTTAAAGGAATTCTGCCGCTGAGTTGAGATAATTAATCTCGGCTGGTGCTGCCAATGCAAGGTGAGGTATACTAATTTCAAGCAAAAAAGTGGAACTCTCTGAAGTCACTTGGAGTCTGACGATATGTGTTTCGAATTTTTGAGGAATACTGAAGATGAATTGACATGAGAAAGCTCTGATGCCTTCAGCACTGCATGGTGAGGTATTCTTATTTCATGCAAGCGAATATTTTACTCTCTAAAGCCTCTTGGAGATTGATCATGCATGTCCTCAATTTTTTAGGAATGTTGCCAACGAATTCACATCAGTAATCTCACATGAATGTGCCTACGCCAGGTTAGGTGCACTAATTTCCACCAAAAAGTGTACCTCGCTGAAGTCCCCTGGAGTCTGATCATGCATGATTTGAATGTCTGCGGACTGCTGCACATGAATCCACTTCAGCAATCTCTGATGGAAGCTCCAGTACATGGACAGGTATACTACTTTCAAGCAAAAACGTGTAACTCTCTGAAGTCACTTGGAGTCTGATCATTCATGTTCTGAATATTTTAGGAATGCTGCAGATGATTTGACCTCAGTAACATTTGATGGTGCCGCCAATGCAAGGTGAGGCATACGAGTTTCAAGCAAAATTGTGTTAGCCTCGGAAGTCAGTGGGAGTCTGACCGTACATGTTTGATCTTTTTAGGAACGCTTCAGTTGAATTGACTTGAGCAATCCCTGATGGTGGCGGTTTTGCAAGGTGAGGTAGACTAATGTCAAGCAAAAAAGTGTAACTCCCTGAAGTCACTTGGAGTCTGATGATATGTGTTTTGAATTTCTTAGGTATCCTGCAGAGGAATTGACATGGGAAATCTCTGATGGACCCACTGGTACAAGGTAAGGTATTCCAAATTCAAGCACACAAATATTTTACGCTGTGCAATCTCGTACAGTCGGATCATACAGATTTTCAACTTTTTAGGAATATTGCCAAGGAATTGACATCAGTAATCTCACAGGAATGTGCCCCTGCAAGCTTAGGTATACTAATTTCAAGCAAAAAGTGTACCTCCCTGAAGTCACTAGGACTCTGATCATACATGTTTTCCATTTCTAAGGAATGTTGCACATGAATTGACATCAGGAATCTACGATGGACGCACTAGTACAAAGAGAGGTATGCTAACTTTCAAGCAAAAACAATGTAGTGTCTGAGGTCACCTGCAGTCTGAGGATATGTATTTTGAATTTTTTAGGTATACTGCAGGGGAATTGACATGAGACATCTCTGATGGATCCGCCAGTGCTAGGTGAGGTGTAGTCACTGCAAACAAAATCGTGTAAATGTCTCTAGTCACTTGGAGTCTGATCATACATTTTTTGAAACTTTTGGGAATGTGGCAGATAAACGGACCTCAGTAATACCTCATGGAGCGGCCAATGCGAGGTTTCGCATCTGAGTTTCAAGCAAAAATGCGTTACTCTCTGAAGTTACCTGGTAACTGATCATACAAGTTTTGACTTTTTTAGGAATACTGCCAATGAATTGACGTGAGAAATCTCTGATGGACCCAACAGTGCAAGGTGAGGTGAACCAAATTCAAGCAAGAAAATATTTGACTCTCGGAAGTCTCTTGGAGACTGATCATACATGCTTTCAGTTTTTTAGGAATGTGGCCAATGAATTGACATCAGTAATCTCACATGAACCTGCCAGGGCAAGGGGAGGTACACGAATTTCATGCAGAAAGGAAACCTCGCTGAAGTCCCTTGGATTCTGATCGCACATGGTTCAAACTTTTAAGGAATGCAGCCGACGAGTTGTGATAATTAATCTCGGCTGGTGCTGCCAATGCAAGGTGAGGTATACTAATTTCAAGCAAAATAGTGGAACTCTCTGATGTCACTTGGAGTCTGACGATATGTGTTTTGAATTTTTGAGGAATACTGAAGATGAATTGACATGAGAAAGCTCTGATGCCTTCAGCACTGCATGGTGAGGTATTCTTATTTCATGCAAGCGAATATTTTACTCTCTGAAGCCTCTTGGAGATTGATCATGCATGTCCTCAATTTTTTAGGAATGTTGCCAACGAATTCACATCAGTAATCTCACATGAATGTGCCTACGCAAGGTTAGGTGCACTAATTTCCAGCAAAAAGTGTACCTCGCTGAAGTCCCCTGGAGTCTGCTCATGCATGATTTGAATGTCTGCGGACTGCTGCCCATGAATGCACTTCAGCAATCTCTGATGGAAGCGCCAGTACATGGACAGGTATACTACTTTCAAGCAAAAACGTGTAACTCTCTGAAGTCACTTGGAGTCTGATCATTCATGTTCTGAATATTTTAGGAATGCTGCAGATGATTTGACCTCAGTAACATTTGATGGTGCCGCCAATGCAAGGTGAGGCATACGAGTTTCAAGCAAAATGGTGTTAGCCGCGGAAGTCAGTTGGAGTCTGATCGTACATGTTTTGATCTTTTTAGGAACGATGCCGATGAACTGACTTCAGCAATCCCTGATGGTGTCGCTTTTGCAACGTGAGGTATACTAATGTCAGGCAAAAAAGTGTAACTCCCTGAGGTCACTTGGAGTCTGATGATATGTGTTTTGAATTTCTTAGGAATCCTGCAGAGGAATTGACATGGGAAATCTCTGATGGACCCACCGGTACAAGGTGAGGTATTCCAAATTCAAGCACACAAATATTTTACGCTGTGCAGTCTCGTACAGTCTGATCCTACAGATTTTCAATTTTTTAGGAATATTGCCAAGGATTTGACAGCAGTAATCTCACAGGAATGTGCCCCTGCAAGGTTAGGTATACTAATTTCAAGTAGAAAGTGTACCTCCCCGAAGTCACTAGGACTCCGATCATACATATTCTCCATTTCTAAGGAATGTTGCACATGAATTGACATCAGGAATCTCCGATGGACGCACCAGTACCAGGAGAGGTATGCTCCTTTCAAGCAAAAACAATGTAGTGTCTGAGGTCACCTGCAGTCTGAGGATATGTGTTTTGAATTTTTTAGGAATACTGCAGGGGAATTGACATGAGACATCTCTGATGCATCCGCCAGTGCTAGGTGAGGTGTAGTCACTGCAAACAAAATCGTGTCAATGTCTCTAGTCACTTGGAGTCTGATCTTACATTGTTTGAAACTTTTGGGAATGCTGCAGATAAACGGACCTCAGTAATACCTCATGGAGCGGCCAATGCGAGGTGACGCATCTGAGTTTCAAGCAAAAATGCGTTACTCTCTGAAGTTACTTGGTGACTGATCACACATGTTTTGACTTTTTTAGGAATACTGCCAATGAATTGACGTGAGAAATCTCTGATGGACCCCACAGTGCAAGGGGAGGTGAACCAACGTCAAGCAAGAAAATATTTGACTGTCTGAAGTCTGTTGGAGACTGATCATACATGTTTTCAGTTTTTTCGGAATGTGGCCAATGAATTGACATCAGTAATCTCACATGAACCTGCCAGGGCAAGGGGAGGTACACGAATTTCAAGCAGAAAGGAAACCTCGCTGAAGTCCCTTGGATTCTGATCGCACATGGTTCAAACTTTTAAGGAATGCAGCCGATGAGTTGTGATAATTAATCTCGGCTGGTGCTGCCAATGCAAGGTGAGGTATACTAATTTCAAGCAAAAAAGTGGAACTCTCTGAAGTCACTTGGAGTCTGACGATATGTGTTTTGAATTTTTGAGGAATACTGAAGATGAATTGACATGAGAAAGCTCTGATGCCTTCAGCACTGCATGGTGAGGTATTCTTATTTCATGCAAGCGAATATTTTACTCTCTGAAGCCTCTTGGAGATTGATCATGCATGTCCTCAATTTTTTAGGAATGTTGCCAACGAATTCACATCAGTAATCTCACATGAATGTGCCTACGCAAGGTTAGGTGCACTAATTTCCAGCAAAAAGTGTACCTCGCTGAAGTCCCCTGGAGTCTGCTCATGCATGATTTGAATGTCTGCGGACTGCTGCCCATGAATGCACTTCAGCAATCTCTGATGGAAGCGCCAGTACATGGACAGGTATACTACTTTCAAGCAAAAACGTGTAACTCTCTGAAGTCACTTGGAGTCTGATCATTCATGTTCTGAATATTTTAGGAATGCTGCAGATGATTTGACCTCAGTAACATTTGATGGTGCCGCCAATGCAAGGTGAGGCATACGAGTTTCAAGCAAAATGGTGTTAGCCGCGGAAGTCAGTTGGAGTCTGATCGTACATGTTTTGATCTTTTTAGGAACGCTGCCGATGAACTGACTTCACAAATCCCTGACGGTGTCGCTTTTGCAAGGTGAGGTATACTAATGTCAAACAAAAAAGTGTAACTCCCTGAGGTCACTTGGAGTCTGATGATATGTGTTTTGAATTTCTTAGGAATCGTGCAGAGGAATTGACATGGGAAATCTCTGATGGACCCACCGGTACAAGGTGAGGTATTCCAAATTCAAGCACACAAATATTTTACGCTGTGCAGTCTCGTACAGTCTGATCATACAGATTTTCAATTTTTTAGGAATATTGCCAAGGATTTGACAGCAGTAATCTCACAGGAATGTGCCCCTGCAAGGTTAGGTATACTAATTTCAAGCAGAAAGTGTACCTCCCCGAAGTCACTAGGACTCTGATCATACATGTTCTCCATTTCTAAGGAATGTTGCACATGAATTGACATCAGGAATCTCCGATGGACGCACCAGTACTAGGAGAGGTATGCTCCTTTCAAGCAAAAACAATGTAGTGTCTGAGGTCACCTGCAGTCTGAGGATATGTATTTTGAATTTTTTAGGAATACTGCAGGGGAATTGACATGAGACATCTCTGATGCATCCGCCAGTGCTAGGTGAGGTGTAGTCACTGCAAACAAAATCGTGTCAATGTCTCTAGTCACTTGGAGTCTGATCATACATTTTTTGAAACTAGTGGGAATGCTGCAGATAAACGGACCTCAGTAATACCTCATGGAGCGGCCAATGCGAGGTGACGCATCTGAGTTTCAAGCAAAAATGCGTTACTCTCTGAAGTTACTTGGTGACTGATCACACATGTTTTGACTTTTTTAGGAATACTGCCAATGAATTGACGTGAGAAATCTCTGATGGACCCAACAGTGCAAGGGGAGGTGAACCAACGTCAAGCAAGAAAATATTTGACTGTCTGAAGTCTGTTGGAGACTGATCATACATGTTTTCAGTTTTTTCGGAATGTGGCCAATGAATTGACATCAGTAATCTCACATGAACCTGCCAGGGCAAGGGGAGGTACACGAATTTCAAGCAGAAAGGAAACCTCGCTGAAGTCCCTTGGATTCTGATCGCACATGGTTCAAACTTTTAAGGAATGCAGCCGATGAGTTGTGATAATTAATCTCGGCTGGTGCTGCCAATGCAAGGTGAGGTATACTAATTTCAAGCAAAAAAGTGGAACTCTCTGAAGTCACTTGGAGTCTGACGATATGTGTTTTGAATTTTTGAGGAATACTGAAGATGAATTGACATGAGAAAGCTCTGATGCCTTCAGCACTGCATGGTGAGGTATTCTTATTTCATGCAAGCGAATATTTTACTCTCTGAAGCCTCTTGGAGATTGATCATGCATGTCCTCAATTTTTTAGGAATGTTGCCAACGAATTCACATCAGTAATCTCACATGAATGTGCCTACGCCAGGTTAGGTGCACTAATTTCCAGCAAAAAGTGTACCTCGCTGAAGTCCCCTGGAGTCTGCTCATGCATGATTTGAATGTCTGCGGACTGCTGCCCATGAATGCACTTCAGCAATCTCTGATGGAAGCGCCAGTACATGGACAGGTATACTGCTTTCAAGCAAAAACGTGTAACTCTCTGAAGTCACTTGGAGTCTGATCATTCATGTTCTGAATATTTTAGGAATGCTGCAGATGATTTGACCTCAGTAACATTTGATGGTGCCGCCAATGCAAGGTGAGGCATACGAGTTTCAAGCAAAATGGTGTTAGCCGCGGAAGTCAGTTGGAGTCTGATCGTACATGTTTTGATGTTTTTAGGAACGCTGCCGATGAACTGACTTCAGCAATCCCTGACGGTGGCGCTTTTGCAAGGTGAGGTATACTAATGTCAAGCAAAAAAGTGTAACTCCCTGAGGTCACTTGGAGTCTGATGATATGTGTTTTGAATTTCTTAGGAATCCTGCAGAGGAATTGACATGGGAAATCTCTGATGGACCCACCGGTACAAGGTGAGGTATTCCAAATTCAAGCACACAAATATTTTACGCTGTGCAGTCTCGTACAGTCTGATCATACATATTTTCAATTTTTTAGGAATATTGCCAAGGATTTGACAGCAGTAATCTCACAGGAATGTGCCCCTGCAAGGTTAGGTATACTAATTTCAAGCAGAAAGTGTACCTCCCCGAAGTCACTAGGACTCTGATCATACATGTTCTCCATTTCTAAGGAATGTTGCACATGAATTGACATCAGGAATCTCCGATGGACGCACCAGTACCAGGAGAGGTATGCTCCTTTCAAGCAAAAACAATGTAGTGTCTGAGGTCACCTGCAGTCTGAGGATATGTATTTTGAATTTTTTAGGAATACTGCAGGGGAATTGACATGAGACATCTCTGATGCATCCGCCAGTGCTAGGTGAGGTGTAGTCACTGCAAACAAAATCGTGTCAATGTCTCTAGTCACTTGGAGTCTGATCTTACATTGTTTGAAACTTTTGGGAATGCTGCAGATAAACGGACCTCAGTAATACCTCATGGAGCGGCCAATGCGAGGTGACGCATCTGAGTTTCAAGCAAAAATGCGTTACTCTCTGAAGTTACTTGGTGACTGATCACACATGTTTTGACTTTTTTTGGAATACTGCCAATGAATTGACGTGAGAAATCTCTGATGGACCCCACAGTGCAAGGGGAGGTGAACCAACGTCAAGCAAGAAAATATTTGACTGTCTGAAGTCTGTTGGAGACTGATCATACATGTTTTCAGTTTTTTCGGAATGTGGCCAATGAATTGACATCAGTAATCTCACATGAACCTGCCAGGGCAAGGGGAGGTACACGAATTTCAAGCAGAAAGGAAACCTCGCTGAAGTCCCTTGGATTCTGATCGCACATGGTTCAAACTTTTAAGGAATGCAGCCGATGAGTTGTGATAATTAATCTCGGCTGGTGCTGCCAATGCAAGGTGAGGTATACTAATTTCAAGCAAAAAAGTGGAACTCTCTGAAGTCACTTGGAGTCTGACGATATGTGTTTTGAATTTCTTAGGAATCCTGCAGAGGAATTGACATGGGAAATCTCTGATGGACCCACCGGTACAAGGTGAGGTATTTCAAATTCAAGCACACAAATATTTTACGCTGTGCAGTCTCGTACAGTCTGATCATACAGATTTTCAATTTTTTAGGAATATTGCCAAGGATTTGACAGCAGTAATCTCACAGGAATGTGCCCCTGCAAGGTTAGGTATACTAATTTCAAGCAGAAAGTGTACCTCCCTGAAGTCACTAGGACTCTGATCATACATGTTCTCCATTTCTAAGGAATGTTGCACATGAATTGACATCAGGAATCTCCGATAGACGCACCAGTACCAGGAGAGGTATGCTCCTTTCAAGCAAAAACAATGTAGTGTCTGAGGTCACCTGCAGTCTGAGGATATGTATTTTGAATTTTTTAGGAATACTGCAGGGGAATTGACATGAGACATCTCTGATGCATCCGCCAGTGCTAGGTGAGGTGTAGTCACTGCAAACAAAATCGTGTCAATGTCTCTAGTCACTTGGAGTCTGATCGTACATTTTTTGAAACTTTTGGGAATGCTGCAGATAAACGGACCTCAGTAATACCTCATGGAGCGGCCAATGCGAGGTGACGCATCTGAGTTTCAAGCAAAAATGCGTTACTCTCTGAAGTTACTTGGTGACTGATCACACATGTTTTGACTTTTTTTGGAATACTGCCAATGAATTGACGTGAGAAATCTCTGATGGACCCCACAGTGCAAGGGGAGGTGAACCAACGTCAAGCAAGAAAATATTTGACTGTCTGAAGTCTGTTGGAGACTGATCATACATGTTTTCAGTTTTTTCGGAATGTGGCCAATGAATTGACATCAGTAATCTCACATGAACCTGCCAGGGCAAGGGGAGGTACACGAATTTCAAGCAGAAAGGAAACCTCGCTGAAGTCCCTTGGATTCTGATCGCACATGGTTCAAACTTTTAAGGAATGCAGCCGATGAGTTGTGATAATTAATCTCGGCTGGTGCTGCCAATGCAAGGTGAGGTATACTAATTTCAAGCAAAAAAGTGGAACTCTCTGAAGTCACTTGGAGTCTGACGATATGTGTTTTGAATTTTTGAGGAATACTGAAGATGAATTGACATGAGAAATCTCTGATGCCTTCAGCACTGCATGGTGAGGTATTCTTATTTCATGCAAGCGAATATTTTACTCTCTGAAGCCTCTTGGAGATTGATCATGCATGTCCTCAATTTTTTAGGAATGTTGCCAACGAATTCACATCAGTAATCTCACATGAATGTGCCTACGCCAGGTTAGGTGCACTAATTTCCAGCAAAAAGTGTACCTCGCTGAAGTCCCCTGGAGTCTGCTCATGCATGATTTGAATGTCTGCGGACTGCTGCCCATGAATGCACTTCAGCAATCTCTGATGGAAGCGCCAGTACATGGACAGGTATACTGCTTTCAAAAAAAACGTGTAACTCTCTGAAGTCACTTGGAGTCTGATCATTCATGTTCTGAATATTTTAGGAATGCTGCAGGTGATTTGACCTCAGTAACATTTGATGGTGCCGCCAATGCAAGGTGAGGCATACGAGTTTCAAGCAAAATGGTGTTAGCCGCGGAAGTCAGTTGGAGTCTGATCGTACATGTTTTGATGTTTTTAGGAACGCTGCCGATGAACTGACTTCAGCAATCCCTGACGGTGGCGCTTTTGCAAGGTGAGGTATACTAATGTCAAGCAAAAAAGTGTAACTCCCTGAGGTCACTTGGAGTCTGATGATATGTGTTTTGAATTTCTTAGGAATCCTGCAGAGGAATTGACATGGGAAATCTCTGATGGACCCACCGGTACAAGGTGAGGTATTCCAAATTCAAGCACACAAATATTTTACGCTGTGCAGTCTCGTACAGTCTGATCATACAGATTTTCAATTTTTTAGGAATATTGCCAAGGATTTGACAGCAGTAATCTCACAGGAATGTGCCCCTGCAAGGTTAGGTATACTAATTTCAAGCAGAAAGTGTACCTCCCCGAAGTCACTAGGACTCTGATCATACATGTTCTCCATTTCTAAGGAATGTTGCACATGAATTGACATCAGGAATCTCCGATGGACGCACCAGTACCAGGAGAGGTATGCTCCTTTCAAGCAAAAACAATGTAGTGTCTGAGGTCACCTGCAGTCTGAGGATATGTATTTTGAATTTTTTAGGAATACTGCAGGGGAATTGACATGAGACATCTCTGATGCATCCGCCAGTGCTAGGTGAGGTGTAGTCACTGCAAACAAAATCGTGTCAATGTCTCTAGTCACTTGGAGTCTGATCTTACATTGTTTGAAACTTTTGGGAATGCTGCAGATAAACGGACCTCAGTAATACCTCATGGAGCGGCCAATGCGAGGTGACGCATCTGAGTTTCAAGCAAAAATGCGTTACTCTCTGAAGTTACTTGGTGACTGATCACACATGTTTTGACTTTTTTAGGAATACTGCCAATGAATTGACGTGAGAAATCTCTGATGGACCCCACAGTGCAAGGGGAGGTGAACCAACGTCAAGCAAGAAAATATTTGACTGTCTGAAGTCTGTTGGAGACTGATTATACATGTTTTCAGTTTTTTCGGAATGTGGCCAATGAATTGACATCAGTAATCTCACATGAACCTGCCAGGGCAAGGGGAGGTACAGGAATTTCAAGCAGAAAGGAAACCTCGCTGAAGTCCCTTGGATTCTGATCGCACATGGTTCAAACTTTTAAGGAATGCAGCCGATGAGTTGTGATAATTAATCTCGGCTGGTGCTGCCAATGCAAGGTGAGGTATACTAATTTCAAGCAAAAAAGTGGAACTCTCTGAAGTCACTTGGAGTCTGACGATATGTGTTTTGAATTCTTGAGGAATCCTGCAGAGGAATTGACATGGGAAATCTCTGATGGACCCACCGGTACAAGGTGAGGTATTTCAAATTCAAGCACACAAATATTTTACGCTGTGCAGTCTCGTACAGTCTGATCATACAGATTTTCAATGTTTTAGGAATATTGCCAAGGATTTGACAGCAGTAATCTCACAGGAATGTGCCCCTGCAAGGTTAGGTATACTAATTTCAAGCAGAAAGTGTACCTCCCTGAAGTCACTAGGACTCTGATCATACATGTTCTCCATTTCTAAGGAATGTTGCACATGAATTGACATCAGGAATCTCCGATGGACGCACCAGTACCAGGAGAGGCATGCTCCTTTCAAGCAAAAACAATGTAAGTGTCTGAGGTCACCTGCAGTCTGAGGATATAGACTTTGAATTTTTTAGGAATACTGCAGGTGAATTGACATGAGTAACATCTCTGATGCATCCGCCAGTGCTAGGTGAGGTGTAGTCACTGCAAACAAAATCGTGTCAATGTCTCTAGTCACTTGGAGTCTGATCGTACATTGTTTGATCTTTTTAGGAATGCTGCAGATAAACGGACCTCAGTAATACCTCATGGGGCGGCCAATGCGACGTGACGCATACTGAGTTTCAAGCAAAAATGCGTTACTCTCTGAAGTTACTTGGTGACTGATGATATGTGTTTTGAATTTCTTAGGAATCCTGCAGAGGAATTGACATGGGAAATCTCTGATGGACCCACCGGTACAAGGTGAGGTATTTCCAAATTCAAGCACACAAATATTTTACGCTGTGCAGTCTCGTACAGTCTGATCATACAGATTTTCAATTTTTTAGGAATATTGCCAAGGATTTGACAGCAGTAATCTCACAGGAATGTGCCCCTGCAAGGTTAGGTATACTAATTTCAAGCAGAAAGTGTACCTCCCTGAAGTCACTAGGACTCTGATCATACATGTTTTCCATTTCTAAGGAATGTTGCCACATGAATTGACATAAGGAATCTCCGATGGACGCACCAGTACAAGGAGAGGTATGCTACTTTCAAGCAAAAACAATGTAGTGTCTGAGGTCACCTGGAGTCTGAGGATATGTGTTTTGAATTTTTTAGGAATACTGCAGGGGAATTGACATGAGACATCTCTGATGCATCCGCCAGTGCTAGGTGAGGTGTAGTCACTGCAAACAAAATCGTGTTAATGTCTCTAGTCACTTGGAGTCTGATCATACATTGTTTGAAACTTTTGGGAATGCTGCAGACAAACGGACCTCAGTAATACCTCATGGAGCGGCCAATGCGAGGTGACGCATCTGAGTTTCAAGCAAAAATGTGTACCTCGCTGAAGTTACCTGGAGTCTGCTCATGCATGATTTGAATGTCTGCGGACTGCTGCCCATGAATGCACTTCAGCAATCTCTGATGGAAGCGCCAGTACATGGACAGGTATACTGCTTTCAAGCAAGAAAACGTGTAACTCTCTGAAGTCACTTGGAGTGGGATCATACATGTTTTGAATTTTTTAGGAATGCTACAGATGCTTTGTCATCCATAACATGTGATGGAGCCGCCAATGCAAGGTGAGACATACGAGGTTCAAGCAAAAATGTGTTAGCCGCGGAAGTCAGTTGGAGTCTGATCGTACATGTTTTGATCTTTTTACGAACGCTGCCGATGAACTGACTTCAGCAATCCCTGACGGGGGGCGCTTTTGCAAGGTGAGGTATACTAATGTCAAGCAAAAAAGTGTAACTCCCTGAGGTCACTTGGAGTCTGATGATATGTGTTTTGAATTTCTTAGGAATCCTGCAGAGGAATTGACATGGGAAATCTCTGATGGACCCACCGGTACAAGGTGAGGTATTCCAAATTCAAGCACACAACTATTTTACGCTGTGCAGTCTCGTACAGTCTGATCCTACAGATTTTCAATTTTTTAGGAATATTGCCAAGGAATTGACAGCAGTAATCTCACAGGAATGTGCCCCTGCAAGGTTAGGTATACTAATTTCAAGCAAAAAGTGTACCTCCCCGAAGTCACTAGGACTCTGATCATACATGTTTTCCATTTCTAAGAAATGTTGCACATGAATGGACATCAGGAATCTCCGATGGACGCACCAGTACCAGGAGAGGTATGCTCCTTTCAAGCAAAAACAGTGTAGTGTCTGAGGTCACCTGCAGTCTGAGGATATAGACTTGGAATTTTTTAGGAATACTGCAGGGGAATTGACATGAGACATCTCTGATGCATCCGCCAGTGCTAGGTGAGGTGTAGTCACTGCAAACAAAATCGTGTCAATGTCTCTAGTCACTTGGAGTCTGATCGTACATTGTTTTGAAACTTTTGGGAATGCTGCAGATAAACGGACCTCAGTAATACCTCATGGAGCGGCCAATGCGAGGTGACGCATCTGAGTTTCAAGCAAAAATGCGTTACTCTCTGAAGTTACTTGGTGACTGATCACACATGTTTTGACTTTTTTTGGAATACTGCCAATGAATTGACGTGAGAAATCTCTGATGGACCCCACAGTGCAAGGGGAGGTGAACCAACGTCAAGCAAGAAAATATTTGACTGTCTGAAGTCTGTTGGAGACTGATCATACATGTTTTCAGTTTTTTCGGAATGTGGCCAATGAATTGACATCAGTAATCTCACATGAACCTGCCAGGGCAAGGGGAGGTACACGATTTCAAGCAGAAAGGAAACCTCGCTGAAGTCCCTTGGATTCTGATCGCACATGGTTCAAACTTTTAAGGAATGCAGCCGATGAGTTGTGATAATTAATCTCGGCTGGTGCTGCCAATGCAAGGTGAGGTATACTAATTTCAAGCAAAAAAGTGGAACTCTCTGAAGTCACTTGGAGTCTGACGATATGTGTTTTGAATTTTTGAGGAATACTGAAGATGAATTGACATGAGAAAGCTCTGATGCCTTCAGCACTGCATGGTGAGGTATTCTTATTTAATGCAAGCGAATATTTTACTCTCTGAAGCCTCTTGGAGATTGATCATGCATGTCCTCAATTTTTTAGGAATGTTGCCAACGAATTCACATCAGTAATCTCACATGAATGTGCCTACGCAAGGTTAGGTGCACTAATTTCCAGCAAAAAGTGTACCTCGCTGAAGTCCCCTGGAGTCTGCTCATGCATGATTTGAATGTCTGCGGACTGCTGCCCATGAATGCACTTCAGCAATCTCTGATGGAAGCGCCAGTACATGGACAGGTATACTGCTTTCAAGAAAAAACGTGTAACTCTCTGAAGTCACTTGGAGTCTGATCATTCATGTTCTGAATATTTTAGGAATGCTGCAGGTGATTTGACCTCAGTAACATTTGATGGTGCCGCCAATGCAAGGTGAGGCATACGAGTTTCAAGCAAAATGGTGTTAGCCGCGGAAGTCAGTTGGAGTCTGATCGTACATGTTTTGATCTTTTTAGGAACGCTGCCGATGAACTGACTTCAGCAATCCCTGACGGGGGCGCTTTTGCAAGGTGAGGTATACTAATGTCAAGCAAAAAAGTGTAACTCCCTGAGGTCACTTGGAGTCTGATGATATGTGTTTTGAATTTCTTAGGAATCCTGCAGAGGAATTGACATGGGAAATCTCTGATGGACCCACCGGTACAAGGTGAGGTATTCCAAATTCAAGCACACAACTATTTTACGCTGTGCAGTCTCGTACAGTCTGATCCCACAGATTTTCAATTTTTTAGGAATATTGCCAAGGAATTGACAGCAGTAATCTCACAGGAATGTGCCCCTGCAAGGTTAGGTATACTAATTTCAAGCAAAAAGTGTACCTCCCCGAAGTCACTAGGACTCTGATCATACATGTTTTCCATTTCTAAGAAATGTTGCACATGAATGGACATCAGGAATCTCCGATGGACGCACCAGTACCAGGAGAGGTATGCTCCTTTCAAGCAAAAACAGTGTAGTGTCTGAGGTCACCTGCAGTCTGAGGATATAGACTTTGAATTTTTTAGGAATACTGCAGGGGAATTGACATGAGACATCTCTGATGCATCCGCCAGTGCTAGGTGAGGTGTAGTCACTGCAAACAAAATCGTGTCAATGTCTCTAGTCACTTGGAGTCTGATCGTACATTGTTTTGAAACTTTTGGGAATGCTGCAGATAAACGGACCTCAGTAATACCTCATGGAGCGGCCAATGCGAGGTGACGCATCTGAGTTTCAAGCAAAAATGCGTTACTCTCTGAAGTTACTTGGTGACTGATCACACATGTTTTGACTTTTTTAGGAATACTGCCAATGAATTGACGTGAGAAATCTCTGATGGACCCCACAGTGCAAGGGGAGGTGAACCAACGTCAAGCAAGAAAATATTTGACTGTCTGAAGTCTGTTGGAGACTGATCATACATGTTTTCAGTTTTTTCGGAATGTGGCCAATGAATTGACATCAGTAATCTCACATGAACCTGCCAGGGCAAGGGGAGGTACACGAATTTCAAGCAGAAAGGAAACCTCGCTGAAGTCCCTTAGATTCTGATCGCACATGGTTCAAACTTTTAAGGAATGCAGCCGATGAGTTGTGATAATTAATCTCGGCTGGTGCTGCCAATGCAAGGTGAGGTATACTAATTTCAAGCAAAAAAGTGGAACTCTCTGAAGTCACTTGGAGTCTGACGATATGTGTTTCGAATTTTTGAGGAATACTGAAGATGAATTGACATGAGAAAGCTCTGATGCCTTCAGCACTGCATGGTGAGGTATTCTTATTTCATGCAAGCGAACATTTTACTCTCTGAAGCCTCTTGGAGATTGATCATGCATGTCCTCAATTTTTTAGGAATGTTGCCAACGAATTCACATCAGTAATCTCACATGAATGTGCCTACGCAAGGTTAGGTGCACTAATTTCCAGCAAAAAGTGTACCTCGCTGAAGTCCCCTGGAGTCTGCTCATGCATGATTTGAATGTCTGCGGACTGCTGCCCATGAATCCACTTCAGCAATCTCTGATGGAAGCGCCAGTACATGGACAGGTATACTACTTTCAAGCAAAAACGTGTAACTCTCTGAAGTCACTTGGAGTCTGATCATTCATGTTCTGAATATTTTAGGAATGCTGCAGATGATTTGACCTCAGTAACATTTGATGGTGCCGCCAATGCAAGGTGAGGCATACGAGTTTCAAGCAAAATGGTGTTAGCCGCGGAAGTCAGTTGGAGTCTGATCGTACATGTTTTGATGTTTTTAGGAACGCTGCCGATGAACTGACTTCAGCAATCCCTGACGGGGGCGCTTTTGCAAGGTGAGGTATACTAATCTCAAGCAAAAAAGTGTTACTCCCTGAGGTCACTTGGAGTCTGATGATTTGTGTTTTGAATTTCTTAGGAATCCTGCAGAGGAATTGACATGGGAAATCTCTGATGGACCCACCGGTACAAGGTGAGGTATTCCAAATTCAAGCACACAACTATTTTACGCTGTGCAGTCTCGTACAGTCTGATCATACAGATTTTCAATTTTTTAGGAATATTGCCAAGGAATTGACAGCAGTAATCTCACAGGAATGTGCCCCTGCAAGGTTAGGTATACTAATTTCAAGCAGAAAGTGTACCTCCCCGAAGTCACTAGGACTCTGATCATACATGTTTTCCATTTCTAAGGAATGTTGCACATGAATGGACATCAGGAATCTCCGATGGACGCACCAGTACCAGGTGAGGTATGCTCCTTTCAAGCAAAAACAGTGTAGTGTCTGAGGTCACCTGCAGTCTGAGGATATGGATTTTGAATTTTTTAGGAATACTGCAGGGGAATTGACATGAGACATCTCTGATGGATCCGCCAGTGCTAGGTGAGGTGTAGTCACTGCAATCAAAACCGTGTCAATGTCTCTAGTCACTTGGAGACTGATCGTACATTTTTTGAAACTTTTGGGAATGCTGCAGATAAACGGACCTCAGTAATACCTCATGGAGCGGCCAATGCGAGGTGACGCATCTGAGTTTCAAGCAAAAATGCGTTACTCTCTGAAGTTACTTGGTGACTGATCACACATGTTTTGTCTTTTTTAGGAATACTGCCAATGAATTGACGTGAGAAATCTCTGATGGACCCAACAGTGCTAGGGGAGGTGAACCAATTTCAAGCAAGAAAATATTTGACTCTCTGAAGTCTGTTGGAGACTTATCATACATGTTTTCAGTTTTTTCGGAATGTGGCCAATGAATTGACATCAGTTATCTCACATGAACCTGCCAGGGCAAGGGGAGGTACACGTATTTCAAGCAGAAAGGAAACCTCGCTGAAGTTCCTTGGATTCTGATCGCACATGATTCAAACTTTTAAGGAATGCAGCCGACGAGTTGTGATAATTAATCTCGGCTGGTGCTGCCAATGCAAGGTGAGGTATACTAATTTCAAGCAAAAAAGTGGAACTCTCTGAAGTCACTTGGAGTCTGACGATATGTGTTTTGAATTTTTGAGGAATACTGAAGTTGAATTGACATGAGAAAGCTCTGATGCCTTCAGCACTGCATGGTGAGGTATTCTTATTTCATGCAAGCGAATATTTTACTCTCTGAAGCCTCTTGGAGATTGATCATGCATGTCCTCAATTTTTTAGGAATGTTGCCAACAAATTCACATCAGTAATCTCACATGAATGTGCCTACACAAGGTTAGGTGCACTAATTTCCAGCAAAAAGTGTACCTCGCTGAAGTCCCCTGGAGTCTGCTCATGCATGATTTGAATGTCTGCGGACTGCTGCCCATGAATCCACTTCAGCAATCTCTGATGGAAGCGCCAGTACATGGACAGGTATACTGCTTTCAAGCAAAAACGTGTAACTCTCTGAAGTCACTTGGAGTCTGATCATTCATGTTCTGAATATTTTAGGAATGCTGCAGATGATTTGACCTCAGTAACATTTGATGGTGCCGCCAATGCAAGGTGAGGCATACGAGATTCAAGCAAAATGGTGTTAGCTGCGGAAGTCAGTTGGAGTCTGATCGTACATGTTTTGATGTTTTTAGGAACGCTGCAGATGAATTGACTTCAGCAATCCCTGATGGTGGCGCTTTTGCAAGGTGAGGTAGACTAATGTCAAGCAAAAAAGTGTAACTCCCTGAGGTCACTTGGAGTCTGATGATATGTGTTTTGAATTTCTTAGGAATCCTGCAGAGGAATTGACATGGGAAATCTCTGATGGACCCACCGGTACAAGGTGAGGTATTCCAAATTCAAGCACACAAATATTTTACGCTGTGCAGTCTCATGCAGTCTGATCATACAGATTTCCAATTTTTTAGGAATATTGCCAAGGAATTGACAGCAGTAATCTCACAGGAATGTGCCCCTGCAAGGTTAGGTATACTAATTTCAAGCACAAAGTATACCTCCCTGAAGTCACTAGGACTCTGATCATACATGTTTTCATTTCTAAGGAATGTTGCACATGAATTGACATCAGGAATCTCCGATGGATGCACCAGTACAAGGAGAGGTATGCTACTTTCAAGCAAAAACAATGTAGTGTCTGAGGTCACCTGCAGTCTGAGGATATGTATTTTGAATTTTTTAGGAATACAGCAGGTGAATTGACATGAGACATCTCTGATGGATCAGCCCGTGCTAGGTGAAGTGTAGTCAGTGCAAACAAAATCGTGTAAATGTCTCTAGTCACTTGGAGTCTGATCGTACATTTATTGAAACTTTTGGGAATGCTGCAGATAAACGAACCTCAGTAATACCTCATGGAGCGGCCAATGCGAGCTGACTCATCTGAGTTTCAAGCAAAAATGCGTTACTCTCTGAAGTTACCTGGTGACTGATCACACATGTTTTGACTTTTTTAGGAATACTGCCAATGAATTGACGTGAGAAATCTCTGGTGGACCCAACAGTGCAAGGTGAGGTGAACCAATTTCAAGCAAGAAAATATTTGACTCTCTGAAGTCTGTTGGAGACTGACCATACATGTTTTCAGTTTTTTAGGAATGTGGCCAATGAATTGACATAAGTAATCTCACATGAACCTGCCAGGGCAAGGGGAGGTACACGAATTTCAAACAGAAAGGATACCTCACTGAAGTCCCTTGGATTCTGATCGCACATGGTTCAAACTTTAAAGGAATTCTGCCGCTGAGTTGAGATAATTAATCTCGGCTGGTGCTGCCAATGCAAGGTGAGGTATACTAATTTCAAGCAAAAAAGTGGAACTCTCTGAAGTCACTTGGAGTCTGACGATATGTGTTTCGAATTTTTGAGGAATACTGAAGATGAATTGACATGAGAAAGCTCTGATGCCTTCAGCACTGCATGGTGAGGTATTCTTATTTCATGCAAGCGAATATTTTACTCTCTAAAGCCTCTTGGAGATTGATCATGCATGTCCTCAATTTTTTAGGAATGTTGCCAACGAATTCACATCAGTAATCTCACATGAATGTGCCTACGCCAGGTTAGGTGCACTAATTTCCACCAAAAAGTGTACCTCGCTGAAGTCCCCTGGAGTCTGATCATGCATGATTTGAATGTCTGCGGACTGCTGCCCATGAATGCACTTCAGCAATCTCTGATGGAAGCGCCAGTACATGGACAGGTATACTGCTTTCAAGCAAAAACGTGTAACTCTCTGAAGTCACTTGGAGTCTGATCATTCATGTTCTGAATATTTTAGGAATGCTGCAGATGATTTGACCTCAGTAACATTTGATGGTGCCGCCAATGCAAGGTGAGGCATACGAGTTTCAAGCAAAATGGTGTTAGCCTCGGAAGTCAGTTGGAGTCTGATCGTACATGTTTTGATCTTTTTAGGAACGCTGCAGATGAATTGACTTCAGCAATCCCTGATGGTGGCGCTTTTGCAAGGTGAGGTAGACTAATTTCAAGCAAAAAAGTGTTACTCCCTGAGGTCACTTGGAGTCTGATGATATGTGTTTTGAATTTCTTAGGAATCCTGCAGAGGAATTGACATGGGAAATCTCTGATGGACCCACCGGTACAAGGTGAGGTATTCCAAATTCAAGCACACAAATATTTTACGCTGTGCAGTCTCGTACAGTCTGATCATACAGATTTTCAATTTTTTATTAATATTGCCAAGGAATTGACAGCAGTAATCTCACAGGAATGTGCCCCTGCAAGGTTAGGTATACTAATTTCAAGCAAAAAGTGTACCTCCCTGAAGTCACTAGGACTCTGATCATACATGTTTTCCATTTCTAAGGAATGTTGCACATGAATTGACATCAGGAATCTCCGATGGACGCACCAGTACAAGGAGAGGTATGCTACTTTCAAGCAAAAACAATGTAGTGTCTGAGGTCACCTGCACTCTGAGGATATGTATTTTGAATTTTTCAGGAATACTGCAGGGGAATTGACATGAGACATCTCTGATGGATCCGCCAGTGCTAGGTGAGGTGTAGTCACTGCAAACAAAATCGTGTAAATGTCTCTAGTCACTGGGAGTCTGATCATACATTTTTTGAAACTTTTGGGAATGCTGCAGATTAACGGACCTCAGTAATACCTCATGGAGCGGCCAATGCGAGGTGACGCATCTGAGTTTCAAGCAAAAATGCGTTACTCTCTGAAGTTACTTGGTGATTGATCACACATGTTTTGACTTTTTTAGGAATACTGCCAATGAATTGACGTGAGAAATCACTGATGGACCCAACAGTGCAAGGTGAGGTGGACCAATTTCAAGCAAGACAATATTTGACTCTCTGAAGTCTCTTGGAGACTGATCATACATGTTTTCAGTTTTTTAGGAATGTGGCCAATGAATTGACATCAGTAATCTCACATGAACCTACCAGTGCAAGGGGAGGTACACGAATTTCAAACAGAAAGGAAACCTCGCTGAAGTCCCTTGGATTCTGATAGCACATGGTTCAAAAGTTTAAGGAATGCTGCCGCTGAGTTGAGATAATTAATCTTGGCTGGTGCTCCCAATGCAAGGTGAGGTATACTAATTTCAAGCAAAAAAGTGGAACTCTCTGAAGTCACTGGAAATCTGACGATATGTGTTTTGAATTTTTGAGGAATACTGAAGACGAATTGACATGAGAAAGCTCTGATGCCTTCAGCACTGCATGGTGAGGTATTCTTATTTCATGCAAGCGAATATTTTACTCTCTGAAGCCTCTTGGAGATTGATCATGCATGCCCTCAATTTTTTAGGAATGTTGCCAAGGAATTCACATCAGTATTCTCACGTTAATGTGCCTACGCAAGGTTAGGTGCACGAATTTCCAGCAAAAAGTATACCTCGCTGAAGTCCCCTGGAGTCTGCTCATGCATGATTTGAATGTCTGCGGACTGCTGCCCATGAATCCACTTCAGCAACCTCTGATGGAAGCTCCAGTACATGGACATTTATACTACTTTCAAGAAAAAACGTGTAACTCTCTGAAGGCACTTTTAGTCTGATCATTCATGTTCTGAATATTTTAGGAATGCTGCAGATGATTTGACCTCAGTAACATTTGATGGTGCCGCCAATGCAACGTGAGGCATACGAGTTTCAAGCAAAATTGTGTTAGCCGTGGAAGTCAGTTGGAGTTTGATCGTACATGTTTTGATCTTTTTAGGAACGCTGCAGATGAATTGACTTCAGCAATCCCTGATGGAGGAGCTTTTGCAATGTGAGGTAGACTAAAGTCAAGCAAAAAAGAGTAACTCCCTGAGGTCACTTGTAGTCTGATGATATGTGTTTTGAATTTCGTAGGAATCCTGCAGAGGAATTGACATGGGAAATCTCTGATGGACCCACCGGTAGAAGGTGAGGTATTCCAAATTCAAGCACACAAATATTTTACGCTGTGCTGTCTCGTACAGTCTGATCATACAGATTTTCAATTTTTTAGGAATATTGCCAAGGAATTGACATCAGTAATCTCACAGGAATGTGCCCCTGCAAGGTTAGGTATACTAATTTCAAGCAGAAAGTGTACCTCCCCGAAGTCACTAGGACTCTGATCATACATGTTTTCCATTTCTAAGGAATGTTGCACATGAATTGACATGAGGAATCTCCGATGCACGCACCAGTACAAGGAGAGGTATGCTACTTTCATGCAAAAACAATGTAGTGTCTGAGGTCACCTGTAGACTGAGGATATGTATTTTGAATTTTTTAGGAATACTGCAGGGGAATTGACATGAGACATCTCCGATGGATCCGCCAGTGCTAGGTGAGGTGTAGTCACTGCAAACAAAATTGTGTAAATGTCTCTAGTCACTTGGAGTCTGATCATACACTTTTTGAAACTTTTGGAAATGCTGCAGACAAACGGATCTTAGTAATACCTCATGGAGCGGCCAATTCGAGGTGACGCATCTGAGTTTCAAGAAAAAATGCGTTACTATCTGAAGTTACTTGGTGACTGATCACACATGTTTTGACTTTTTTTGGAATACTGCCAATGAGTTGACGTGAGAAATCTCTGATGGACCCCACAGTGCAAGGGGAGGTGAACCAACGTCAAGCAAGAAAATATTTGACTGTCTGAAGTCTGTTGGAGACTGATCATACATGTTTTCAGTTTTTTCGGAATGTGGCCAATGAATTGACATCAGTAATCTCACATGAACCTGCCAGGGCAAGGGGAGGTACACGAATTTCAAGCAGAAAGGAAACCTCGCTGAAGTCCCTTGGATTCTGATCGCACATGGTTCAAACTTTTAAGGAATGCAGCCGATGAGTTGTGATAATTAATCTCGGCTGGTGCTGCCAATGCAAGGTGAGGTATACTAATTTCAAGCAAAAAAGTGGAACTCTCTGAAGTCACTTGGAGTCTGACGATATGTGTTTTGAATTTTTGAGGAATACTGAAGATGAATTGACATGAGAAAGCTCTGATGCCTTCAGCACTGCATGGTGAGGTATTCTTATTTCATGCAAGCGAATATTTTACTCTCTGAAGCCTCTTGGAGATTGATCATGCATGTCCTCAATTTTTTAGGAATGTTGCCAACGAATTCACATCAGTAATCTCACATGAATGTGCCTACGCCAGGTTAGGTGCACTAATTTCCAGCAAAAAGTGTACCTCGCTGAAGTCCCCTGGAGTCTGCTCATGCATGATTTGAATGTCTGCGGACTGCTGCCCATGAATGCACTTCAGCAATCTCTGATGGAAGCGCCAGTACATGGACAGGTATACTGCTTTCAAGCAAAAACGTGTAACTCTCTGAAGTCACTTGGAGTCTGATCATTCATGTTCTGAATATTTTAGGAATGCTGCAGATGATTTGACCTCAGTAACATTTGATGGTGCCGCCAATGCAAGGTGAGGCATACGAGTTTCAAGCAAAATGGTGTTAGCCGCGGAAGTCAGTTGGAGTCTGATCGTACATGTTTTGATGTTTTTAGGAACGCTGCCGATGAACTGACTTCAGCAATCCCTGACGGTGGCGCTTTTGCAAGGTGAGGTATACTAATGTCAAGCAAAAAAGTGTAACTCCCTGAGGTCACTTGGAGTCTGATGATATGTGTTTTGAATTTCTTAGGAATCCTGCAGAGGAATTGACATGGGAAATCTCTGATGGACCCACCGGTACAAGGTGAGGTATTCCAAATTCAAGCACACAAATATTTTACGCTGTGCAGTCTCGTACAGTCTGATCATACAGATTTTCAATTTTTTAGGAATATTGCCAAGGATTTGACAGCAGTAATCTCACAGGAATGTGCCCCTGCAAGGTTAGGTATACTAATTTCAAGCAGAAAGTGTACCTCCCCGAAGTCACTAGGACTCTGATCATACATGTTCTCCATTTCTAAGGAATGTTGCACATGAATTGACATCAGGAATCTCCGATGGACGCACCAGTACCAGGAGAGGTATGCTCCTTTCAAGCAAAAACAATGTAGTGTCTGAGGTCACCTGCAGTCTGAGGATATGTATTTTGAATTTTTTAGGAATACTGCAGGGGAATTGACATGAGACATCTCTGATGCATCCGCCAGTGCTAGGTGAGGTGTAGTCACTGCAAACAAAATCGTGTCAATGTCTCTAGTCACTTGGAGTCTGATCTTACATTGTTTGAAACTTTTGGGAATCCTGCAGATAAACGGACCTCAGTAATACCTCATGGAGCGGCCAATGCGAGGTGACGCATCTGAGTTTCAAGCAAAAATGCGTTACTCTCTGAAGTTACTTGGTGACTGATCACACATGTTTTGACTTTTTTTGGAATACTGCCAATGAATTGACGTGAGAAATCTCTGATGGACCCCACAGTGCAAGGGGAGGTGAACCAACGTCAAGCAAGAAAATATTTGACTGTCTGAAGTCTGTTGGAGACTGATTATACATGTTTTCAGTTTTTTCGGAATGTGGCCAATGAATTGACATCAGTAATCTCACATGAACCTGCCAGGGCAAGGGGAGGTACACGAATTTCAAGCAGAAAGGAAACCTCGCTGAAGTCCCTTGGATTCTGATCGCACATGATTCAAACTATTAAGGAATGCAGCCGATGAGTTGTGATAATTAATCTCGGCTGGTGCTGCCAATGCAAGGTGAGGTATACTAATTTCAAGCAAAAAAGTGGAACTCTCTGAAGTCACTTGGAGTCTGACGATATGTGTTTTGAATTTTTGAGGAATACTGAAGATGAATTGACATGAGAAAGCTCTGATGCCTTTAGCACTGCATGGTGAGGTATTCTTATTTCATGCAAGCGAATATTTTACTCTCTGAAGCCTCTTGGAGATTGATCATGCATGTCCTCAATTTTTTAGGAATGTTGCCAACGAATTCACATCAGTAATCTCACATGAATGTGCCTACGCAAGGTTATGTGCACTAATTTCCAGCAAAAAGTGTACCTCGCTGAAGTCCCCTGGAGTCTGCTCATGCATGATTTGAATGTCTGCGGACTGCTGCCCATGAATGCACTTCAGCAATCTCTGATGGAAGCGCCAGTACATGGACAGGTATACTACTTTCAAGCAAAAACGTGTAACTCTCTGAAGTCACTTGGAGTCTGATAATTCATGTTCTGAATATTTTAGGAATGCTGCAGGTGATTTGACCTCAGTAACATTTGATGGTGCCGCCAATGCAAGGTGAGGCATACGAGTTTCAAGCAAAATGGTGTTAGCCGCGGAAGTCAGTTGGAGTCTGATCGTACATGTTTTGATCTTTTTAGGAACGCTGCCGATGAACTGACTTCACAAATCCCTGACGGTGTCGCTTTTGCAAGGTGAGGTATACTAATGTCAAACAAAAAAGTGTAACTCCCTGAGGTCACTTGGAGTCTGATGATATGTGTTTTGAATTCCTTAGGAATCGTGCAGAGGAATTGACATGGGAAATCTCTGATGGACCCACCGGTACAAGGTGAGGTATTCCAAAATCAAGCACACAAATATTTTACGCTGTGCAGTCTCGTACAGTCTGATCCTACAGATTTTCAATTTTTTAGGAATATTGCCAAGGATTTGACAGCAGTAATCTCACAGGAATGTGCGCCTGCAAGGTTAGGTATACTAATTTCAAGTAGAAAGTGTACCTCCCCGAAGTCACTAGGACTCCGATCATACATATTCTCCATTTCTAAGGAATGTTGCACATGAATTGACATCAGGAATCTCCGATGGACGCACCAGTACCAGGAGAGGTATGCTCCTTTCAAGCAAAAACAATGTAGTGTCTGAGGTCACCTGCAGTCTGAGGATATGTGTTTTGAATTTTTTAGGAATACTGCAGGGGAATTGACATGAGACATCTCTGATGCATCCGCCAGTGCTAGGTGAGGTGTAGTCACTGCAAACAAAATCGTGTCAATGTCTCTATTCACTTGGAGTCTGATCTTACATTGTTTGAAACTTTTGGGAATGCTGCAGATAAACGGACCTCAGTAATACCTCATGGAGCGGCCAATGCGAGGTGACGCATCTGAGTTTCAAGCAAAAATGCGTTACTCTCTGAAGTTACTTGGTGACTGATCACACATGTTTTGACTTTTTGAGGAATACTGCCAATGAATTGACGTGAGAAATCTCTGATGGACCCCACAGTGCAAGGGGAGGTGAACCAACGTCAAGCAAGAAAATATTTGACTGTCTGAAGTCTGTTGGAGACTGATCATACATGTTTTCAGTTTTTTCGGAATGTGGCCAATGAATTGACATCAGTAATCTCACATGAACCTGCCAGGGCAAGGGGAGGTACACGAATTTCAAGCAGAAAGGAAACCTCGCTGAAGTCCCTTGGATTCTGATCGCACATGGTTCAAACTTTTAAGGAATGCAGCCGATGAGTTGTGATAATTAATCTCGGCTGGTGCTGCCAATGCAAGGTGAGGTATACTAATTTCAAGCAAAAAAGTGGAACTCTCTGAAGTCACTTGGAGTCTGACGATATGTGTTTTGAATTTTTGAGGAATACTGAAGATGAATTGACATGAGAAAGCTCTGATGCCTTCAGCACTGCATGGTGAGGTATTCTTATTTCATGCAAGCGAATATTTTACTCTCTGAAGCCTCTTGGAGATTGATCATGCATGTCCTCAATTTTTTAGGAATGTTGCCAACGAATTCACATCAGTAATCTCACATGAATGTGCCTACGCCAGGTTAGGTGCACTAATTTCCAGCAAAAAGTGTACCTCGCTGAAGTCCCCTGGAGTCTGCTCATGCATGATTTAATTGTCTACGGACTGCTGCCCATGAATGCACTTCAGCAATCTCTGATGGAAGCGCCAGTACATGGACAGGTATACTGCTTTCAAGCAAAAACGTGTAACTCTCTGAAGTCACTTGGAGTCTGATCATTCATGTTCTGAATATTTTAGGAATGCTGCAGATGATTTGACCTCAGTAACATTTGATGGTGCCGCCAATGCAAGGTGAGGCATACGAGTTTCAAGCAAAATGGTGTTAGCCTCGGAAGTCAGTTGGAGTCTGATCGTACATGTTTTGATCTTTTTAGGAACGCTGCAGATGAATTGACTTCAGCAATCCCTGATGGTGGCGCTTTTGCAAGGTGAGGTAGACTAATTTCAAGCAAAAAAGTGTTACTCCCTGAGGTCACTTGGAGTCTGATGATATGTGTTTTGAATTTCTTAGGAATCCTGCAGAGGAATTGACATGGGAAATCTCTGATGGACCCACCGGTACAAGGTGAGGTATTCCAAATTCAAGCACACAAATATTTTACGCTGTGCAGTCTCGTACAGTCTGATCATACAGATTTTCAATTTTTTATTAATATTGCCAAGGAATTGACAGCAGTAATCTCACAGGAATGTGCCCCTGCAAGGTTAGGTATACTAATTTCAAGCAAAAAGTGTACCTCCCTGAAGTCACTAGGACTCTGATCATACATGTTTTCCATTTCTAAGGAATGTTGCACATGAATTGACATCAGGAATCTCCGATGGACGCACCAGTACAAGGAGAGGTATGCTACTTTCAAGCAAAAACAATGTAGTGTCTGAGGTCACCTGCACTCTGAGGATATGTATTTTGAATTTTTCAGGAATACTGCAGGGGAATTGACATGAGACATCTCTGATGGATCCGCCAGTGCTAGGTGAGGTGTAGTCACTGCAAACAAAATCGTGTAAATGTCTCTAGTCACTGGGAGTCTGATCATACATTTTTTGAAACTTTTGGGAATGCTGCAGATTAACGGACCTCAGTAATACCTCATGGAGCGGCCAATGCGAGGTGACGCATCTGAGTTTCAAGCAAAAATGCGTTACTCTCTGAAGTTACTTGGTGATTGATCACACATGTTTTGACTTTTTTAGGAATACTGCCAATGAATTGACGTGAGAAATCTCTGATGGACCCAACAGTGCAAGGTGAGGTGGACCAATTTCAAGCAAGACAATATTTGACACTCTGAAGTCTCTTGGAGACTGATCATACATGTTTTCAGTTTTTTAGGAATGTGGCCAATGAATTGACATCAGTAATCTCACATGAACCTACCAGTGCAAGGGGAGGTACACGAATTTCAAACAGAAAGGAAACCTCGCTGAAGTCCCTTGGATTCTGATAGCACATGGTTCAAAAGTTTAAGGAATGCTGCCGCTGAGTTGAGATAATTAATCTTGGCTGGTGCTCCCAATGCAAGGTGAGGTATACTAATTTCAAGCAAAAAAGTGGAACTCTCTGAAGTCACTGGAAATCTGACGATATGTGTTTTGAATTTTTGAGGAATACTGAAGACGAATTGACATGAGAAAGCTCTGATGCCTTCAGCACTGCATGGTGAGGTATTCTTATTTCATGCAAGCGAATATTTTACTCTCTGAAGCCTCTTGGAGATTGATCATGCATGCCCTCAATTTTTTAGGAATGTTGCCAAGGAATTCACATCAGTATTCTCACTTTAATGTGCCTACGCAAGGTTAGGTGCACGAATTTCCAGCAAAAAGTATACCTCGCTGAAGTCCCCTGGAGTCTGCTCATGCATGATTTGAATGTCTGCGGACTGCTGCCCATGAATCCACTTCAGCAACCTCTGATGGAAGCTCCAGTACATGGACATTTATACTACTTTCAAGAAAAAACGTGTAACTCTCTGAAGGCACTTTTAGTCTGATCATTCATGTTCTGAATATTTTAGGAATGCTGCAGATGATTTGACCTCAGTAACATTTGATGGTGCCGCCAATGCAACGTGAGGCATACGAGTTTCAAGCAAAATTGTGTTAGCCGTGGAAGTCAGTTGGAGTTTGATCGTACATGTTTTGATCTTTTTAGGAACGCTGCAGATGAATTGACTTCAGCAATCCCTGATGGAGGAGCTTTTGCAATGTGAGGTAGACTAAAGTCAAGCAAAAAAGAGTAACTCCCTGAGGTCACTTGTAGTCTGATGATATGTGTTTTGAATTTCGTAGGAATCCTGCAGAGGAATTGACATGGGAAATCTCTGATGGACCCACCGGTAGAAGGTGAGGTATTCCAAATTCAAGCACACAAATATTTTACGCTGTGCTGTCTCGTACAGTCTGATCATACAGATTTTCAATTTTTTAGGAATATTGCCAAGGAATTGACATCAGTAATCTCACAGGAATGTGCCCCTGCAAGGTTAGGTATACTAATTTCAAGCAGAAAGTGTACCTCCCCGAAGTCACTAGGACTCTGATCATACATGTTTTCCATTTCTAAGGAATGTTGCACATGAATTGACATGAGGAATCTCCGATGCACGCACCAGTACAAGGAGAGGTATGCTACTTTCATGCAAAAACAATGTAGTGTCTGAGGTCACCTGTAGACTGAGGATATGTATTTTGAATTTTTTAGGAATACTGCAGGGGAATTGACATGAGACATCTCCGATGGATCCGCCAGTGCTAGGTGAGGTGTAGTCACTGCAAACAAAATTGTGTAAATGTCTCTAGTCACTTGGAGTCTGATCATACACTTTTTGAAACTTTTGGAAATGCTGCAGACAAACGGACCTTAGTAATACCTCATGGAGCGGCCAATTCGAGGTGACGCATCTGAGTTTCAAGAAAAAATGCGTTACTATCTGAAGTTACTTGGTGACTGATCAGACATGTTTTGACTTTTTTAGGAATACTGCCAATGAATTGACGTGAGAAATCTCTGATGGACCCCACAGTGCAAGGGGAGGTGAACCAACGTCAAGCAAGAAAATATTTGACTGTCTGAAGTCTGTTGGAGACTGATCATACATGTTTTCAGTTTTTTAGGAATGTGGCCAATGAATTGACATCAGTAATCTCACATGAACCTGCCAGGGCAAGGGGAGGTACACGAATTTCAAGCAGAAAGGAAACCTCGCTGAAGTCCCTTGGATTCTGATCGCACATGGTTCAAACTTTTAAGGAATGCAGCCGATGAGTTGTGATAATTAATCTCGGCTGGTGCTGCCAATGCAAGGTGAGGTATACTAATTTCAAGCAAAAAAGTGGAACTCTCTGAAGTCACTTGGATTCTGACGATATGTGTTTTGAATTTTTGAGGAATACTGAAGATGAATTGACATGAGAAAGCTCTGATGCCTTCAGCACTGCATGGTGAGGTATTCTTATTTCATGCAAGCGAATATTTTACTCTCTGAAGCCTCTTGGAGATTGATCATGCATGTCCTCAATTTTTTAGGAATGTTGCCAACGAATTCACATCAGTAATCTCACATGAATGTGCCTACGCCAGGTTAGGTGCACTAATTTCCAGCAAAAAGTGTACCTCGCTGAAGTCCCCTGGAGTCTGCTCATGCATGATTTGAATGTCTGCGGACTGCTGCCCATGAATGCACTTCAGCAATCTCTGATGGAAGCGCCAGTACATGGACAGGTATACTGCTTTCAAGCAAAAACGTGTAACTCTCTGAAGTCACTTGGAGTCTGATCATTCATGTTCTGAATATTTTAGGAATGCTGCAGATGATTTGACCTCAGTAACATTTGATGGTGCCGCCAATGCAAGGTGAGGCATACGAGTTTCAAGCAAAATGGTGTTAGCCGCGGAAGTCAGTTGGAGTCTGATCGTACATGTTTTGATGTTTTTAGGAACGCTGCCGATGAACTGACTTCAGCAATCCCTGACGGTGGCGCTTTTGCAAGGTGAGGTATACTAATGTCAAGCAAAAAAGTGTAACTCCCTGAGGTCACTTGGAGTCTGATGATATGTGTTTTGAATTTCTTAGGAATCCTGCAGAGGAATTGACATGGGAAATCTCTGATGGACCCACCGGTACAAGGTGAGGTATTCCAAATTCAAGCACACAAATATTTTACGCTGTGCAGTCTCGTACAGTCTGATCATACAGATTTTCAATTTTTTAGGAATATTGCCAAGGATTTGACAGCAGTAATCTCACAGGAATGTGCCCCTGCAAGGTTAGGTATACTAATTTCAAGCAGAAAGTGTACCTCCCCGAAGTCACTAGGACTCTGATCATACATGTTCTCCATTTCTAAGGAATGTTGCACATGAATTGACATCAGGAATCTCCGATGGACGCACCAGTACCAGGAGAGGTATGCTCCTTTCAAGCAAAAACAATGTAGTGTCTGAGGTCACCTGCAGTCTGAGGATATGTATTTTGAATTTTTTAGGAATACTGCAGGGGAATTGACATGAGACATCTCTGATGCATCCGCCAGTGCTAGGTGAGGTGTAGTCACTGCAAACAAAATCGTGTCAATGTCTCTAGTCACTTGGAGTCTGATCTTACATTGTTTGAAACTTTTGGGAATCCTGCAGATAAACGGACCTCAGTAATACCTCATGGAGCGGCCAATGCGAGGTGACGCATCTGAGTTTCAAGCAAAAATGCGTTACTCTCTGAAGTTACTTGGTGACTGATCACACATGTTTTGACTTTTTTTGGAATACTGCCAATGAATTGACGTGAGAAATCTCTGATGGACCCCACAGTGCAAGGGGAGGTGAACCAACGTCAAGCAAGAAAATATTTGACTGTCTGAAGTCTGTTGGAGACTGATTATACATGTTTTCAGTTTTTTCGGAATGTGGCCAATGAATTGACATCAGTAATCTCACATGAACCTGCCAGGGCAAGGGGAGGTACACGAATTTCAAGCAGAAAGGAAACCTCGCTGAAGTCCCTTGGATTCTGATCGCACATGATTCAAACTTTTAAGGAATGCAGCCGATGATTTGTGATAATTAATCTCGGCTGGTGCTGCCAATGCAAGGTGAGGTATACTAATTTCAAGCAAAAAAGTGGAACTCTCTGAAGTCACTTGGAGTCTGACGATATGTGTTTTGAATTTTTGAGGAATACTGAAGATGAATTGACATGAGAAAGCTCTGATGCCTTTAGCACTGCATGGTGAGGTATTCTTATTTCATGCAAGCGAATATTTTACTCTCTGAAGCCTCTTGGAGATTGATCATGCATGTCCTCAATTTTTTAGGAATGTTGCCAACGAATTCACATCAGTAATCTCACATGAATGTGCCTACGCAAGGTTAGGTGCACTAATTTCCAGCAAAAAGTGTACCTCGCTGAAGTCCCCTGGAGTCTGCTCATGCATGATTTGAATGTCTGCGGACTGCTGCCCATGAATGCACTTCAGCAATCTCTGATGGAAGCGCCAGTACATGGACAGGTATACTACTTTCAAGCAAAAACGTGTAACTCTCTGAAGTCACTTGGAGTCTGATCATTCATGTTCTGAATATTTTAGGAATGCTGCAGGTGATTTGACCTCAGTAACATTTGATGGTGCCGCCAATGCAAGGTGAGGCATACGAGTTTCAAGCAAAATGGTGTTAGCCGCGGAAGTCAGTTGGAGTCTGATCGTACATGTTTTGATCTTTTTAGGAACGCTGCCGATGAACTGACTTCACAAATCCCTGACGGTGTCGCTTTTGCAAGGTGAGGTATACTAATGTCAAACAAAAAAGTGTAACTCCCTGAGGTCACTTGGAGTCTGATGATATGTGTTTTGAATTCCTTAGGAATCGTGCAGAGGAATTGACATGGGAAATCTCTGATGGACCCACCGGTACAAGGTGAGGTATTCCAAAATCAAGCACACAAATATTTTACGCTGTGCAGTCTCGTACAGTCTGATCCTACAGATTTTCAATTTTTTAGGAATATTGCCAAGGATTTGACAGCAGTAATCTCACAGGAATGTGCGCCTGCAAGGTTAGGTATACTAATTTCAAGTAGAAAGTGTACCTCCCCGAAGTCACTAGGACTCCGATCATACATATTCTCCATTTCTAAGGAATGTTGCACATGAATTGACATCAGGAATCTCCGATGGACGCACCAGTACCAGGAGAGGTATGCTCCTTTCAAGCAAAAACAATGTAGTGTCTGAGGTCACCTGCAGTCTGAGGATATGTGTTTTGAATTTTTTAGGAATACTGCAGGGGAATTGACATGAGACATCTCTGATGCATCCGCCAGTGCTAGGTGAGGTGTAGTCACTGCAAACAAAATCGTGTCAATGTCTCTAGTCACTTGGAGTCTGATCTTACATTGTTTGAAAGTTTTGGGAATGCTGCAGATAAACGGACCTCAGTAATACCTCATGGAGCGGCCAATGCGAGGTGACGCATCTGAGTTTCAAGCAAAAATGCGTTACTCTCTGAAGTTACTTGGTGACTGATCACACATGTTTTGACTTTTTGAGGAATACTGCCAATGAATTGACGTGAGAAATCTCTGATGGACCCCACAGTGCAAGGGGAGGTGAACCAACGTCAAGCAAGAAAATATTTGACTGTCTGAAGTCTGTTGGAGACTGATCATACATGTTTTCAGTTTTTTCGGAATGTGGCCAATGAATTGACATCAGTAATCTCACATGAACCTGCCAGGGCAAGGGGAGGTACACGAATTTCAAGCAGAAAGGAAACCTCGCTGAAGTCCCTTGGATTCTGATCGCACATGGTTCAAACTTTTAAGGAATGCAGCCGATGAGTTGTGATAATTAATCTCGGCTGGTGCTGCCAATGCAAGGTGAGGTATACTAATTTCAAGCAAAAAAGTGGCACTCTCTGAAGTCACTTGGAGTCTGACGATATGTGTTTTGAATTTCTTAGGAATCCTGCAGAGGAATTGACATGGGAAATCTCTGATGGACCCACCGGTACAAGGTGAGGTATTTCAAATTCAAGCACACAAATATTTTACGCTGTGCAGTCTCGTACAGTCTGATCATACAGATTTTCAATTTTTTAGGAATATTGCCAAGGATTTGACAGCAGTAATCTCACAGGAATGTGCCCCTGCAAGGTTAGGTATACTAATTTCAAGCAGAAAGTGTACCTCCCTGAAGTCACTAGGACTCTGATCATACATGTTCTCCATTTCTAAGGAATGTTGCACATGAATTGACATCAGGAATCTCCGATGGACGCACCAGTACCAGGAGAGGTATGCTCCTTTCAAGCAAAAACAATGTGGTGTCTGAGGTCACCTGCAGTCTGAGGATATGTATTTTGAATTTTTTAGGAATACTGCAGGGGAATTGACATGAGACATCTCTGATGCATCCGCCAGTGCTAGGTGAGGTGTAGTCACTGCAAACAAAATCGTGTCAATGTCTCTAGTCACTTGGAGTCTGATCGTACATTTTTTGAAACTTTTGGGAATGCTGCAGATAAACGGACCTCAGTAATACCTCATGGAGCGGCCAATGCGAGGTGACGCATCTGAGTTTCAAGCAAAAATGCGTTACTCTCTGAAGTTACTTGGTGACTGATCACACATGTTTTGACTTTTTTTGGAATACTGCCAATGAATTGACGTGAGAAATCTCTGATGGACCCCACAGTGCAAGGGGAGGTGAACCAACGTCAAGCAAGAAAATATTTGACTGTCTGAAGTCTGTTGGAGACTGATCATACATGTTTTCAGTTTTTTCGGAATGTGGCCAATGAATTGACATCAGTAATCTCACATGAACCTGCCAGGGTAAGGGGAGGTACACGAATTTCAAGCAGAAAGGAAACCTCGCTGAAGTCCCTTGGATTCTGATCGCACATGGTTCAAACTTTTAAGGAATGCAGCCGATGAGTTGTGATAATTAATCTCGGCTGGTGCTGCCAATGCAAGGTGAGGTATACTAATTTCAAGCAAAAAAGTGGAACTCTCTGAAGTCACTTGGAGTCTGACGATATGTGTTTTGAATTTTTGAGGAATACTGAAGATGAATTGACATGAGAAAGCTCTGATGCCTTCAGCACTGCATGGTGAGGTATTCTTATTTCATGCAAGCGAATATTTTACTCTCTGAAGCCTCTTGGAGATTGATCATGCATGTCCTCAATTTTTTAGGAATGTTGCCAACGAATTCACATCAGTAATCTCACATGAATGTGCCTACGCAAGGTTAGGTGCACTAATTTCCAGCAAAAAGTGTACCTCGCTGAAGTCCCCTGGAGTCTGCTCATGCATGATTTGAATGTCTGCGGACTGCTGCCCATGAATGCACTTCAGCAATCTCTGATGGAAGCGCCAGTACATGGACAGGTATACTGCTTTCAAGAAAAAACGTGTAACTCTCTGAAGTCACTTGGAGTCTGATCATTCATGTTCTGAATATTTTAGGAATGCTGCAGGTGATTTGACCTCAGTAACATTTGATGGTGCCGCCAATGCAAGGTGAGGCATACGAGTTTCAAGCAAAATGGTGTTAGCCGCGGAAGTCAGTTGGAGTCTGATCGTACATGTTTTGATCTTTTTAGGAACGCTGCCGATGAACTGACTTCAGCAATCCCTGACGGGGGCGCTTTTGCAAGGTGAGGTATACTAATGTCAAGCAAAAAAGTGTAACTCCCTGAGGTCACTTGGAGTCTGATGATATGTGTTTTGAATTTCTTAGGAATCCTGCAGAGGAATTGACATGGGAAATCTCTGATGGACCCACCGGTACAAGGTGAGGTATTCCAAATTCAAGCACACAACTATTTTACGCTGTGCAGTCTCGTACAGTCTGATCCTACAGATTTTCAATTTTTTAGGAATATTGCCATGGAATTGACAGCAGTAATCTCACAGGAATGTGCCCCTGCAAGGTTAGGTATACTAATTTCAAGCAAAAAGTGTACCTCCCCGAAGTCACTAGAACTCTGATCATACATGTTTTCCATTTCTAAGAAATGTTGCACATGAATGGACATCAGGAATCTCCGATGGACGCACCAGTACCAGGAGAGGTATGCTCCTTTCAAGCAAAAACAGTGTAGTGTCTGAGGTCACCTGCAGTCTGAGGATATAGATTTTGAATTTTTTAGGAATACTGCAGGGGAATTGACATGAGACATCTCTGATGCATCCGCCAGTGCTAGGTGAGGTGTAGTCACTGCAAACAAAATCGTGTCAATGTCTCTAGTCACTTGGAGTCTGATCGTACATTGTTTGAAACTTTTGGGAATGCTGCAGATAAACGGACCTCAGTAATACCTCATGGAGCGGCCAATGCGAGGTGACGCATCTGAGTTTCAAGCAAAAATGCGTTACTCTCTGAAGTTACTTGGTGACTGATCACACATGTTTTGACTTTTTTAGGAATACTGAAAATGATTTGACGTGAGAAATCTCTGATGGACCCCACAGTGCAAGGGGAGGTGAACCAACGTCAAGCAAGAAAATATTTGACTGTCTGAAGTCTGTTGGAGACTGATCATACATGTTTTCAGTTTTTTCGGCATGTGGCCAATGAATTGACATCAGTAATCTCACATGAACCTGCCAGGGCAAGGGGAGGTACACGAATTTCAAGCAGAAAGGAAACCTCGCTGAAGTCCCTTGGATTCTGATCGCACATGGTTCAAACTTTTAAGGAATGCAGCCGATGAGTTGTGATAATTAATCTCGGCTGGTGCTGCCAATGCAAGGTGAGGTATACTAATTTCAAGCAAAAAAGTGGAACTCTCTGAAGTCACTTGGAGTCTGACGATATGTGTTTTGAATTTTTGAGGAATACTGAAGATGAATTGACATGAGAAAGCTCTGATGCCTTCAGCACTGCATGGTGAGGTATTCTTATTTCATGCATGCGAATATTTTACTCTCTGAAGCCTCTTGGAGATTGATCATGCATGTCCTCAATGTTTTAGGAATGTTGCCAACGAATTCACATCAGTAATCTCACATGAATGTGCCTACGCCATTTTAGGTGCACTAATTTCCAGCAAAAAGTGTACCTCGCTGAAGTCCCCTGGAGTCTGCTCATGCATGATTTGAATGTCTGCGGACTGCTGCCCATGAATGCACTTCAGCAATCTCTGATGGAAGCGCCAGTACATGGACAGGTATACTACTTTCAAGCAAAAACGTGTAACTCTCTGAAGTCACTTGGAGTCTGATCATTCATGTTCTGAATATTTTAGGAATGCTGCAGGTGATTTGACCTCAGTAACATTTGATGGTGCCGCCAATGCAAGGTGAGGCATACGAGTTTCAAGCAAAATGGTGTTAGCCGCGGAAGTCAGTTGGAGTCTGATCGTACATGTTTTGATGTTTTTAGGAACGCTGCCGATGAACTGACTTCAGCAATCCCTGACGGTGGCGCTTTTGCAAGGTGAGGTATACTAATGTCAAGCAAAAAAGTGTAACTCCCTGAGGTCACTTGGAGTCTGATGATATGTGTTTTGAATTTCTTAGGAATCCTGCAGAGGAATTGACATGGGAAATCTCTGATGGACCCACCGGTACAAGGTGAGGTATTCCAAATTCAAGCACACAAATATTTTACGCTGTGCAGTCTCGTACAGTCTGATCATACAGATTTTCAATTTTTTAGGAATATTGCCAAGGATTTGACAGCAGTAATCTCACAGGAATGTGCCCCTGCAAGGTTAGGTATACTAATTTCAAGCAGAAAGTGTACCTCCCCGAAGTCACTAGGACTCTGATCATACATGTTTTCCATTTCTAAGGAATGTTGCACATGAATTGACATGAGGAATCTCCGATGCACGCACCAGTACAAGGAGAGGTATGCTACTTTCATGCAAAAACAATGTAGTGTCTGAGGTCACCTGTAGACTGAGGATATGTATTTTGAATTTTTTAGGAATACTGCAGGGGAATTGACATGAGACATCTCCGATGGATCCGCCAGTGCTAGGTGAGGTGTAGTCACTGCAAACAAAATTGTGTAAATGTCTCTAGTCACTTGGAGTCTGATCATACACTTTTTGAAACTTTTGGAAATGCTGCAGACAAACGGACCTTAGTAATACCTCATGGAGCGGCCAATGCGAGGTGACGCATCTGAGTTTCAAGCAAAAATGCGTTACTCTCTGAAGTTACTTGGTGACTGATCACACATGTTTTGACTTTTTTTGGAATACTGCCAATGAATTGACGTGAGAAATCTCTGATGGACCCCACAGTGCAAGGGGAGGTGAACCAACGTCAAGCAAGAAAATATTTGACTGTCTGAAGTCTGTTGGAGACTGATCATACATGTTTTCAGTTTTTTCGGAATGTGGCCAATGAATTGACATCAGTAATCTCACATGAACCTGCCAGGGCAAGGGGAGGTACACGAATTTCAAGCAGAAAGGAAACCTCGCTGAAGTCCCTTGGATTCTGATCGCACATGGTTCAAACTTTTAAGGAATGCAGCCGATGAGTTGTGATAATTAATCTCGGCTGGTGCTGCCAATGCAAGGTGAGGTATACTAATTTCAAGCAAAAAAGTGGAACTCTCTGAAGTCACTTGGAGTCTGACGATATGTGTTTTGAATTTCTTAGGAATCCTGCAGAGGAATTGACATGGGAAATCTCTGATGGACCCACCGGTACAAGGTGAGGTATTCCAAATTCAAGCACACAAATATTTTACGCTGTGCAGTCTCGTACAGTCTGATCATACAGATTTTCAATTTTTTAGGAATATTGCCAAGGATTTGACAGCAGTAATCTCACAGGAATGTGCCCCTGCAAGGTTAGGTATACTAATTTCAAGCAGAAAGTGTACGTCCCCGAAGTCACTAGGACTCTGATCATACATGTTCTCCATTTCTAAGGAATGTTGCACATGAATTGACATCAGGAATCTCCGATGGACGCACCAGTACCAGGAGAGGTATGCTCCTTTCAAGCAAAAACAATGTAGTGTCTGAGGTCACCTGCAGTCTGAGGATATGTATTTTGAATTTTTTAGGAATACTGCAGGGGAATTGACATGAGACATCTCTGATGCATCCGCCAGTGCTAGGTGAGGTGTAGTCACTGCAAACAAAATCGTGTCAATGTCTCTAGTCACTTGGAGTCTGATCGTACATTTTTTGAAACTTTTGGGAATGCTGCAGATAAACGGACCTCAGTAATACCTCATGGAGCGGCCAATGCGAGGTGACGCATCTGAGTTTCAAGCAAAAATCCGTTACTCTCTGAAGTTACTTGGTGACTGATCACACATGTTTTGACTTTTTTTGGAATACTGCCAATGAATTGACGTGAGAAATCTCTGATGGACCCCACAGTGCAAGGGGAGGTGAACCAACGTCAAGCAAGAAAATATTTGACTGTCTGAAGTCTGTTGGAGACTGATCATACATGTTTTCAGTTTTTTCGGAATGTGGCCAATGAATTGACATCAGTAATCTCACATAAATCTGCCAGGGCAAGGGGAGGTACACGAATTTCAAGCAGAAAGGAAACCTCGCTGAAGTCCCTTGGATTCTGATCGCACATGGTTCAAACTTTTAAGGAATGCAGCCGATGAGTTGTGATAATTAATCTCGGCTGGTGCTGCCAATGCAAGGTGAGGTATACTAATTTCAAGCAAAAAAGTGGAACTCTCTGAAGTCACTTGGAGTCTGACGATATGTGTTTTGAATTTTTGAGGAATACTGAAGATGAATTGACATGAGAAAGCTCTGATGCCTTCAGCACTGCATGGTGAGGTATTCTTATTTCATGCAAGCGAATATTTTACTCTCTGAAGCCTCTTGGAGATTGATCATGCATGTCCTCAATTTTTTAGGAATGTTGCCAACGAATTCACATCAGTAATCTCACATGAATGTGCCTACGCAAGGTTAGGTGCACTAATTTCCAGCAAAAAGTGTACCTCGCTGAAGTCCCCTGGAGTCTGCTCATGCATGATTTGAATGTCTGCGGACTGCTGCCCATGAATCCACTTCAGCAATCTCTGATGGAAGCGCCAGTACATGGACAGGTATACTACTTTCAAGCAAAAACGTGTAACTCTCTGAAGTCACTTGGAGTCTGATCATTCATGTTCTGAATATTTTAGGAATGCTGCAGATGATTTGACCTCAGTAACATTTGATGGTGCCGCCAATGCAAGGTGAGGCATACGAGTTTCAAGCAAAATGGTGTTAGCCGCGGAAGTCAGTTGGAGTCTGATCGTACATGTTTTGATCTTTTTAGGAACGCTGCCGATGAACTGACTTCAGCAATCCCTGACGGTGGCGCTTTTGCAAGGTGAGGTATACTAATGTCAAGCAAAAAAGTGTAACTCCCTGAGGTCCCTTGGAGTCTGATGATATGTGTTTTGAATTTCTTAGGAATCCTGCAGAGGAATTGACATGGGAAATCTCTGATGGACCCACCGGTACAAGGTGAAGTATTCCAAATTCAAGCACACAACTATTTTACGCTGTGCAGTCTCATACAGTCTGATCCTACAGATTTTCAATTTTTTAGGAATATTGCCAAGGAATTGACAGCAGTAATCTCACAGGAATGTGCCCCTGCAAGGTTAGGTATACTAATTTCAAGCAAAAAGTGTACCTCCCGAAGTCACTAGGACTCTGATCATACATGTTTTCCATTTCTAAGGAATGTTGCACATGAATGGACATCAGGAATCTCCGATGGACGCACCAGTACCAGGAGAGGTATGCTCCTTTCAAGCAAAAACAGTGTAGTGTCTGAGGTCACCTGCAGTCTGAGGATATGGATTTTGAATTTTTTAGGAATACTGCAGGGGAATTGACATGACACATCTCTGATGGATCCGCCAGTGCTAGGTGAGGTGTAGTCACTGCAATCAAAACCGTGTCAATGTCTCTACTCACTTGGAGACTGATCGTACATTTTTTGAAACTTTTGGGAATGCTGCAGATAAACGGACCTCAGTAATACCTCATGGAGCGGCCAATGCGAGGTGACGCATCTGAGTTTCAAGCAAAAATGCGTTACTCTCTGAAGTTACTTGGTGACTGATCACACATGTTTTGTCTTTTTTAGGAATACTGCCAATGAATTGACGTGAGAAATCTCTGATGGACCCAACAGTGCTAGGGGAGGTGAACCAATTTCAAGCAAGAAAATATTTGACTCTCTGAAGTCTGTTGGAGACTTATCATACATGTTTTCAGTTTTTTCGGAATGTGGCCAATGAATTGACATCAGTTATCTCACATGAACCTGCCAGGGCAAGGGGAGGTACACGTATTTCAAGCAGAAAGGAAACCTCGCTGAAGTTCCTTGGATTCTGATCGCACATGATTCAAACTTTTAAGGAATGCAGCCGATGAGTTGTGATAATTAATCTCGGCTGGTGCTGCCAATGCAAGGTGAGGTATACTAATTTCAAGCAAAAAAGTGGAACTCTCTGAAGTCACTTGGAGTCTGACGATATGTGTTTCGAATTTTTGAGGAATACTGAAGATGAATTGACATGAGAAAGCTCTGATGCCTTCAGCACTGCATGGTGAGGTATTCTTATTTCATGCAAGCGAACATTTTATTCTCTGAAGCCTCTTGGAGATTGATCATGCATGTCCTCAATTTTTTAGGAATGTTGCCAACGAATTCACATCAGTAATCTCACATGAATGTGCCTACGCAAGGTTAGGTGCACTAATTTCCAGCAAAAAGTGTACCTCGCTGAAGTCCCCTGGAGTCTGCTCATGCATGATTTGAATGTCTGCGGACTGCTGCCCATGAATCCACTTCAGCAATCTCTGATGGAAGCGCCAGTACATGGACAGGTATACTACTTTCAAGCAAAAACGTGTAACTCTCTGAAGTCACTTGGAGTCTGATCATTCATGTTCTGAATATTTTAGGAATGCTGCAGATGATTTGACCTCAGTAACATTTGATGGTGCCGCCAATGCAAGGTGAGGCATACGAGTTTCAAGCAAAATGGTGTTAGCCGCGGAAGTCAGTTGGAGTCTGATCGTACATGTTTTGATCTTTTTAGGAACGCTGCCGATGAACTGACTTCAGCAATCCCTGACGGTGGCGCTTTTGCAAGGTGAGGTATACTAATGTCAAGCAAAAAAGTGTAACTCCCTGAGGTCCCTTGGAGTCTGATGATATGTGTTTTGAATTTCTTAGGAATCCTGCAGAGGAATTGACATGGGAAATCTCTGATGGACCCACCGGTACAAGGTGAAGTATTCCAAATTCAAGCACACAACTATTTTACGCTGTGCAGTCTCGTACAGTCTGATCCTACAGATTTTCAATTTTTTAGGAATATTGCCAAGGAATTGACAGCAGTAATCTCACAGGAATGTGCCCCTGCAAGGTTAGGTATACTAATTTCAAGCAAAAAGTGTACCTCCCGAAGTCACTAGGACTCTGATCATACATGTTTTCCATTTCTAAGGAATGTTGCACATGAATGGACATCAGGAATCTCCGATGGACGCACCAGTACCAGGAGAGGTATGCTCCTTTCAAGCAAAAACAGTGTAGTGTCTGAGGTCACCTGCAGTCTGAGGATATGGATTTTGAATTTTTTAGGAATACTGCAGGGGAATTGACATGACACATCTCTGATGGATCCACCAGTGCTAGGTGAGGTGTAGGCACTGCAATCAAAACCGTGTCAATGTCTCTACTCACTTGGAGACTGATCGTACATTTTTTGAAACTTTTGGGAATGCTGCAGATAAACGGACCTCAGTAATACCTCATGGAGCGGCCAATGCGAGGTGACGCATCTGAGTTTCAAGCACAAATGCGTTACTCTCTGAAGTTACTTGGTGACTGATCACACATGTTTTGTCTTTTTTAGGAATACTGCCAATGAATTGACGTGAGAAATCTCTGATGGACCCAACAGTGCTAGGGGAGGTGAACCAATTTCAAGCAAGAAAATATTTGACTCTCTGAAGACTGTTGGAGACTTATCATACATGTTTTCAGTTTTTTCGGAATGTGGCCAATGAATTGACATCAGTTATCTCACATGAACCTGCCAGGGCAAGGGGAGGTACACGTATTTCAAGCAGAAAGGAAACCTCGCTGAAGTTCCTTGGATTCTGATCGCACATGATTCAAACTTTTAAGGAATGCAGCCGATGAGTTGTGATAATTAATCTCGGCTGGTGCTGCCAATGCAAGGTGAGGTATACTAATTTCAAGCAAAAAAGTGGAACTCTCTGAAGTCACTTGGAGTCTGACGATATGTGTTTTGAATTTTTGAGGAATACTGAAGTTGAATTGACATGAGAAAGCTCTGATGCCTTCAGCACTGCATGGTGAGGTATTCTTATTTCATGCAAGCGAATATTTTACTCTCTGAAGCCTCTTGGAGATTGATCATGCATGTCCTCAATTTTTTAGGAATGTTGCCAACAAATTCACATCAGTAATCTCACATGAATGTGCCTACACAAGGTTAGGTGCACTAATTTCCAGCAAAAAGTGTACCTCGCTGAAGTCCCCTGGAGTCTGCTCATGCATGATTTGAATGTCTGCGGACTGCTGCCCATGAATCCACTTCAGCAATCTCTGATGGAAGCGCCAGTACATGGACAGGTATACTGCTTTCAAGCAAAAACGTGTAACTCTCTGAAGTCACTTGGAGTCTGATCATTCATGTTCTGAATATTTTAGGAATGCTGCAGATGATTTGACCTCAGTAACATTTGATGGTGCCGCCAATGCAAGGTGAGGCATACGAGATTCAAGCAAAATGGTGTTAGCTGCGGAAGTCAGTTGGAGTCTGATCGTACATGTTTTGATGTTTTTAGGAACGCTGCAGATGAATTGACTTCAGCAATCCCTGATGGTGGCGCTTTTGCAAGGTGAGGTAGACTAATGTCAAGCAAAAAAGTGTAACTCCCTGAGGTCACTTGGAGTCTGATGATATGTGTTTTGAATTTCTTAGGAATCCTGCAGAGGAATTGACATGGGAAATCTCTGATGGACCCACCGGTACAAGGTGAGGTATTCCAAATTCAAGCACACAAATATTTTACGCTGTGCAGTCTCATGCAGTCTGATCATACAGATTTCCAATTTTTTAGGAATATTGCCAAGGAATTGACAGCAGTAATCTCACAGGAATGTGCCCCTGCAAGGTTAGGTATACTAATTTCAAGCAAAAAGTATACCTCCCTGAAGTCACTAGGACTCTGATCATACATGTTTTCCATTTCTAAGGAATGTTGCACATGAATTGACATCAGGAATCTCCGATGGATGCACCAGTACAAGGAGAGGTATGCTACTTTCAAGCAAAAACAATGTAGTGTCTGAGGTCACCTGCAGTCTGAGGATATGTATTTTGAATTTTTTAGGAATACAGCAGGTGAATTGACATGAGACATCTCTGATGGATCAGCCCGTGCTAGGTGAAGTGTAGTCAGTGCAAACAAAATCGTGTAAATGTCTCTAGTCACTTGGAGTCTGATCGTACATTTATTGAAACTTTTGGGAATGCTGCAGATAAACGAACCTCAGTAATACCTCATGGAGCGGCCAATGCGAGCTGACTCATCTGAGTTTCAAGCAAAAATGCGTTACTCTCTGAAGTTACCTGGTGACTGATCACACATGTTTTGACTTTTTTAGGAATACTGCCAATGAATTGACGTGAGAAATCTCTGATGGACCCAACAGTGCAAGGGGAGGTGAACCAATTTCAAGCAAGAAAATATTTGACTCTCTGAAGTCTGTTGGAGACTGACCATACATGTTTTCAGTTTTTTAGGAATGTGGCCAATGAATTGACATAAGTAATCTCACATGAACCTGCCAGGGCAAGGGGAGGTACACGAATTTCAAACAGAAAGGAAACCTCACTGAAGTCCCTTGGATTCTGATCGCACATGGTTCAAACTTTAAAGGAATTCTGCCGCTGAGTTGAGATAATTAATCTCGGCTGGTGCTGCCAATGCAAGGTGAGGTATACTAATTTCAAGCAAAAAAGTGGAACTCTCTGAAGTCACTTGGAGTCTGACGATATGTGTTTCGAATTTTTGAGGAATACTGAAGATGAATTGACATGAGAAAGCTCTGATGCCTTCAGCACTGCATGGTGAGGTATTCTTATTTCATGCAAGCGAATATTTTACTCTCTAAAGCCTCTTGGAGATTGATCATGCATGTCCTCAATTTTTTAGGAATGTTGCCAACGAATTCACATCAGTAATCTCACATGAATGTGCCTATGCAAGGTTAGGTGCACTAATTTCCACCAAAAAGTGTACCTCGCTGAAGTCCCCTGGAGTCTGATCATGCATGATTTGAATGTCTGCGGACTGCTGCACATGAATCCACTTCAGCAATCTCTGATGGAAGCTCCAGTACATGGACAGGTATACTACTTTCAAGCAAAAACGTGTAACTCTCTGAAGTCACTTGGAGTCTGATCATTCATGTTCTGAATATTTTAGGAATGCTGCAGGTGATTTGACCTCAGTAACATTTGATGGTGCCGCCAATGCAAGGTGAGGCATACGAGTTTCAAGCAAAATGGTGTTAGCCTCGGAAGTCAGTTGGAGTCTGATCGTACATGTTTTGATCTTTTTAGGAACGCTGCAGATGAATTGACTTCAGCAATCCCTGATGGTGGCGCTTTTGCAAGGTGAGGTAGACTAATGTCAAGCAAAAAAGTGTTACTCCCTGAGGTCACTTGGAGTCTGATGATATGTGTTTTGAATTTCTTAGGAATCCTGCAGAGGAATTGACATGGGAAATCTCTGATGGACCCACCGGTACAAGGTGAGGTATTCCAAATTCAAGCACACAAATATTTTACGCTGTGCAGTCTCGTACAGTCTGATCATACAGATTTTCAATTTTTTATTAATATTGCCAAGGAATTGACAGCAGTAATCTCACAGGAATGTGCCCCTGCAAGGTTAGGTATACTAATTTCAAGCAAAAAGTGTACCTCCCTGAAGTCACTAGGACTCTGATCATACATGTTTTCCATTTCTAAGGAATGTTGCACATGAATTGACATCAGGAATCTCCGATGGACGCACCAGTACAAGGAGAGGTATGCTACTTTCAAGCAAAAACAATGTAGTGTCTGAGGTCACCTGCACTCTGAGGATATGTATTTTGAATTTTTCAGGAATACTGCAGGGGAATTGACATGAGACATCTCTGATGGATCCGCCAGTGCTAGGTGAGGTGTAGTCACTGCAAACAAAATCGTGTAAATGTCTCTAGTCACTGGGAGTCTGATCATACATTTTTTGAAACTTTTGGGAATGCTGCAGATTAACGGACCTCAGTAATACCTCATGGAGCGGCCAATGCGAGGTGACGCATCTGAGTTTCAAGCAAAAATGCGTTACTCTCTGAAGTTACTTGGTGATTGATCACACATGTTTTGACTTTTTTAGGAATACTGCCAATGAATTGACGTGAGAAATCTCTGATGGACCCAACAGTGCAAGGTGAGGTGGACCAATTTCAAGCAAGACAATATTTGACACTCTGAAGTCTCTTGGAGACTGATCATACATGTTTTCAGTTTTTTAGGAATGTGGCCAATGAATTGACATCAGTAATCTCACATGAACCTACCAGTGCAAGGGGAGGTACACGAATTTCAAACAGAAAGGAAACCTCGCTGAAGTCCCTTGGATTCTGATAGCACATGGTTCAAAAGTTTAAGGAATGCTGCCGCTGAGTTGAGATAATTAATCTTGGCTGGTGCTCCCAATGCAAGGTGAGGTATACTAATTTCAAGCAAAAAAGTGGAACTCTCTGAAGTCACTGGAAATCTGACGATATGTGTTTTGAATTTTTGAGGAATACTGAAGACGAATTGACATGAGAAAGCTCTGATGCCTTCAGCACTGCATGGTGAGGTATTCTTATTTCATGCAAGCGAATATTTTACTCTCTGAAGCCTCTTGGAGATTGATCATGCATGTCCTCAATTTTTTAGGAATGTTGCCAAGGAATTCACATCAGTATTCTCACGTTAATGTGCCTACGCAAGGTTAGCTGCACGAATTTCCAGCAAAAAGTATACCTCGCTGAAGTCCCCTGGAGTCTGCTCATGCATGATTTGAATGTCTGCGGACTGCTGCCCATGAATCCACTTCAGCAACCTCTGATGGAAGCTCCAGTACATGGACATTTATACTACTTTCAAGAAAAAACGTGTAACTCTCTGAAGGCACTTTTAGTCTGATCATTCATGTTCTGAATATTTTAGGAATGCTGCAGATGATTTGACCTCAGTAACATTTGATGGTGCCGCCAATGCAACGTGAGGCATACGAGTTTCAAGCAAAATTGTGTTAGCCGTGGAAGTCAGTTGGAGTTTGATCGTACATGTTTTGATCTTTTTAGGAATGCTGCAGATGAATTGACTTCAGCAATCCCTGATGGAGGAGCTTTTGCAATGTGAGGTAGACTAAAGTCAAGCAAAAAAGAGTAACTCCCTGAGGTCACTTGTAGTCTGATGATATGTGTTTTGAATTTCGTAGGAATCCTGCAGAGGAATTGACATGGGAAATCTCTGATGGACCCACCGGTAGAAGGTGAGGTATTCCAAATTCAAGCACACAAATATTTTACGCTGTGCTGTCTCGTACAGTCTGATCATACAGATTTCCAATTTTTTAGGAATATTGCCAAGGAATTGACATCAGTAATCTCACAGGAATGTGCCCCTGCAAGGTTAGGTATACTAATTTCAAGCAGAAAGTGTACCTCCCCGAAGTCACTAGGACTCTGATCATACATGTTTTCCATTTCTAAGGAATGTTGCACATGAATTGACATGAGGAATCTCCGATGCACGCACCAGTACAAGGAGAGGTATGCTACTTTCATGCAAAAACAATGTAGTGTCTGAGGTCACCTGTAGACTGAGGATATGTATTTTGAATTTTTTAGGAATACTGCAGGGGAATTGACATGAGACATCTCCGATGGATCCGCCAGTGCTAGGTGAGGTGTAGTCACTGCAAACAAAATTGTGTAAATGTCTCTAGTCACTTGGAGTCTGATCATACACTTTTTGAAACTTTTGGAAATGCTGCAGACAAACGGACCTTAGTAATACCTCATGGAGCGGCCAATTCGAGGTGACGCATCTGAGTTTCAAGAAAAAATGCGTTACTATCTGAAGTTACTTGGTGACTGATCAGACATGTTTTGACTTTTTTAGGAATACTGCCAATGAATTGACGTGAGAAATCTCTGATGGACCCCACAGTGCAAGGGGAGGTGAACCAACGTCAAGCAAGAAAATATTTGACTGTCTGAAGTCTGTTGGAGACTGATCATACATGTTTTCAGTTTTTTCGGAATGTGGCCAATGAATTGACATCAGTAATCTCACATGAACCTGCCAGGGCAAGGGGAGGTACACGAATTTCAAGCAGAAAGGAAACCTCGCTGAAGTCCCTTGGATTCTGATCGCACATGGTTCAAACTTTTAAGGAATGCAGCCGATGAGTTGTGATAATTAATCTCGGCTGGTGCTGCCAATGCAAGGTGAGGTATACTAATTTCAAGCAAAAAAGTGGAACTCTCTGAAGTCACTTGGAGTCTGACGATATGTGTTTTGAATTTTTGAGGAATACTGAAGATGAATTGACATGAGAAAGCTCTGATGCCTTCAGCACTGCATGGTGAGGTATTCTTATTTCATGCAAGCGAATATTTTACTCTCTGAAGCCTCTTGGAGATTGATCATGCATGTCCTCAATTTTTTAGGAATGTTGCCAACGAATTCACATCAGTAATCTCACATGAATGTGCCTACGCCAGGTTAGGTGCACTAATTTCCAGCAAAAAGTGTACCTCGCTGAAGTCCCCTGGAGTCTGCTCATGCATGATTTGAATGTCTGCGGACTGCTGCCCATGAATGCACTTCAGCAATCTCTGATGGAAGCGCCAGTACATGGACAGGTATACTGCTTTCAAGCAAAAACGTGTAACTCTCTGAAGTCACTTGGAGTCTGATCATTCATGTTCTGAATATTTTAGGAATGCTGCAGATGATTTGACCTCAGTAACATTTGATGGTGCCGCCAATGCAAGGTGAGGCATACGAGTTTCAAGCAAAATGGTGTTAGCCGCGGAAGTCAGTTGGAGTCTGATCGTACATGTTTTGATGTTTTTAGGAACGCTGCCGATGAACTGACTTCAGCAATCCCTGACGGTGGCGCTTTTGCAAGGTGAGGTATACTAATGTCAAGCAAAAAAGTGTAACTCCCTGAGGTCACTTGGAGTCTGATGATATGTGTTTTGAATTTCTTAGGAATCCTGCAGAGGAATTGACATGGGAAATCTCTGATGGACCCACCGGTACAAGGTGAGGTATTCCAAATTCAAGCACACAAATATTTTACGCTGTGCAGTCTCGTACAGTCTGATCATACAGATTTTCAATTTTTTAGGAATATTGCCAAGGATTTGACAGCAGTAATCTCACAGGAATGTGCCCCTGCAAGGTTAGGTATACTAATTTCAAGCAGAAAGTGTACCTCCCCGAAGTCACTAGGACTCTGATCATACATGTTCTCCATTTCTAAGGAATGTTGCACATGAATTGACATCAGGAATCTCCGATGGACGCACCAGTACCAGGAGAGGTATGCTCCTTTCAAGCAAAAACAATGTAGTGTCTGAGGTCACCTGCAGTCTGAGGATATGTATTTTGAATTTTTTAGGAATACTGCAGGGGAATTGACATGAGACATCTCTGATGCATCCGCCAGTGCTAGGTGAGGTGTAGTCACTGCAAACAAAATCGTGTCAATGTCTCTAGTCACTTGGAGTCTGATCTTACATTGTTTGAAACTTTTGGGAATGCTGCAGATAAACGGACCTCAGTAATACCTCATGGAGCGGCCAATGCGAGGTGACGCATCTGAGTTTCAAGCAAAAATGCGTTACTCTCTGAAGTTACTTGGTGACTGATCACACATGTTTTGACTTTTTTTGGAATACTGCCAATGAATTGACGTGAGAAATCTCTGATGGACCCCACAGTGCAAGGGGAGGTGAACCAACGTCAAGCAAGAAAATATTTGACTGTCTGAAGTCTGTTGGAGACTGATCATACATGTTTTCAGTTTTTTCGGAATGTGGCCAATGAATTGACATCAGTAATCTCACATGAACCTGCCAGGGCAAGGGGAGGTACACGAATTTCAAGCAGAAAGGAAACCTCGCTGAAGTCCCTTGGATTCTGATCGCACATGGTTCAAACTTTTAAGGAATGCAGCCGATGAGTTGTGATAATTAATCTCGGCTGGTGCTGCCAATGCAAGGTGAGGTATACTAATTTCAAGCAAAAAAGTGGAACTCTCTGAAGTCACTTGGAGTCTGACGATATGTGTTTTGAATTTTTGAGGAATACTGAAGATGAATTGACATGAGAAAGCTCTGATGCCTTCAGCACTGCATGGTGAGGTATTCTTATTTCATGCAAGCGAATATTTTACTCTCTGAAGCCTCTTGGAGATTGATCATGCATGTCCTCAATTTTTTAGGAATGTTGCCAACGAATTCACATCAGTAATCTCACATGAATGTGCCTACGCAAGGTTAGGTGCACTAATTTCCAGCAAAAAGTGTACCTCGCTGAAGTCCCCTGGAGTCTGCTCATGCATGATTTGAATGTCTGCGGACTGCTGCCCATGAATGCACTTCAGCAATCTCTGATGGAAGCGCCAGTACATGGACAGGTATACTACTTTCAAGCAAAAACGTGTAACTCTCTGAAGTCACTTGGAGTCTGATCATTCATGTTCTGAATATTTTAGGAATGCTGCAGATGATTTGACCTCAGTAACATTTGATGGTGCCGCCAATGCAAGGTGAGGCATACGAGTTTCAAGCAAAATGGTGTTAGCCGCGGAAGTCAGTTGGAGTCTGATCGTACATGTTTTGATGTTTTTAGGAACGCTGCCGATGAACTGACTTCAGCAATCCCTGACGGTGGCGCTTTTGCAAGGTGAGGTATACTAATGTCAAGCAAAAAAGTGTAACTCCCTGAGGTCACTTGGAGTCTGATGATATGTGTTTTGAATTTCTTAGGAATCCTGCAGAGGAATTGACATGGGAAATCTCTGATGGACCCACCGGTACAAGGTGAGGTATTCCAAATTCAAGCACACAAATATTTTACGCTGTGCAGTCTCGTACAGTCTGATCATACAGATTTTCAATTTTTTAGGAATATTGCCAAGGATTTGACAGCAGTAATCTCACAGGAATGTGCCCCTGCAAGGTTAGGTATACTAATTTCAAGCAGAAAGTGTACCTCCCCGAAGTCACTAGGACTCTGATCATACATGTTCTCCATTTCTAAGGAATGTTGCACATGAATTGACATCAGGAATCTCCGATGGACGCACCAGTACCAGGAGAGGTATGCTCCTTTCAAGCAAAAACAATGTAGTGTCTGAGGTCACCTGCAGTCTGAGGATATGTATTTTGAATTTTTTAGGAATACTGCAGGGGAATTGACATGAGACATCTCTGATGCATCCGCCAGTGCTAGGTGAGGTGTAGTCACTGCAAACAAAATCGTGTCAATGTCTCTAGTCACTTGGAGTCTGATCTTACATTGTTTGAAACTTTTGGGAATGCTGCAGATAAACGGACCTCAGTAATACCTCATGGAGCGGCCAATGCGAGGTGACGCATCTGAGTTTCAAGCAAAAATGCGTTACTCTCTGAAGTTACTTGGTGACTGATCACACATGTTTTGACTTTTTTAGGAATACTGCCAATGAATTGACGTGAGAAATCTCTGATGGACCCAACAGTGCAAGGGGAGGTGAACCAACGTCAAGCAAGAAAATATTTGACTGTCTGAAGTCTGTTGGAGACTGATCATACATGTTTTCAGTTTTTTCGGAATGTGGCCAATGAATTGACATCAGTAATCTCACATGAACCTGCCAGGGCAAGGGGAGGTACACGAATTTCAAGCAGAAAGGAAACCTCGCTGAAGTCCCTTGGATTCTGATCGCACATGGTTCAAACTTTTAAGGAATGCAGCCGATGAGTTGTGATAATTAATCTCGGCTGGTGCTGCCAATGCAAGGTGAGGTATACTAATTTCAAGCAAAAAAGTGGAACTCTCTGAAGTCACTTGGAGTCTGACGATATGTGTTTTGAATTTTTGAGGAATACTGAAGATGAATTGACATGAGAAAGCTCTGATGCCTTCAGCACTGCATGGTGAGGTATTCTTATTTCATGCAAGCGAATATTTTACTCTCTGAAGCCTCTTGGAGATTGATCATGCATGTCCTCAATTTTTTAGGAATGTTGCCAACGAATTCACATCAGTAATCTCACATGAATGTGCCTACGCAAGGTTAGGTGCACTAATTTCCAGCAAAAAGTGTACCTCGCTGAAGTCCCCTGGAGTCTGCTCATGCATGATTTGAATGTCTGCGGACTGCTGCCCATGAATCCACTTCAGCAATCTCTGATGGAAGCGCCAGTACATGGACAGGTATACTACTTTCAAGCAAAAACGTGTAACTCTCTGAAGTCACTTGGAGTCTGATCATTCATGTTCTGAATATTTTAGGAATGCTGCAGATGATTTGACCTCAGTAACATTTGATGGTGCCGCCAATGCAAGGTGAGGCATACGAGTTTCAAGCAAAATGGTGTTAGCCGCGGAAGTCAGTTGGAGTCTGATCGTACATGTTTTGATGTTTTTAGGAACGCTGCCGATGAACTGACTTCAGCAATCCCTGACGGTGGCGCTTTTGCAAGGTGAGGTATACTAATGTCAAGCAAAAAAGTGTAACTCCCTGAGGTCACTTGGAGTCTGATGATATGTGTTTTGAATTTCTTAGGAATCCTGCAGAGGAATTGACATGGGAAATCTCTGATGGACCCACCGGTACAAGGTGAGGTATTCCAAATTCAAGCACACAAATATTTTACGCTGTGCAGTCTCGTACAGTCTGATCATACAGATTTTCAATTTTTTAGGAATATTGCCAAGGATTTGACAGCAGTAATCTCACAGGAATGTGCCCCTGCAAGGTTAGGTATACTAATTTCAAGCAGAAAGTGTACCTCCCCGAAGTCACTAGGACTCTGATCATACATGTTTTCCATTTCTAAGGAATGTTGCACATGAATTGACATCAGGAATCTCCGATGGACGCACCAGTACCAGGAGAGGTATGCTCCTTTCAAGCAAAAACAATGTAGTGTCTGAGGTCACCTGCAGTCTGAGGATATGTATTTTGAATTTTTTAGGAATACTGCAGGGGAATTGACATGAGACATCTCTGATGCATCCGCCAGTGCTAGGTGAGGTGTAGTCACTGCAAACAAAATCGTGTCAATGTCTCTAGTCACTTGGAGTCTGATCATACATTTTTTGAAACTTTTGGGAATGCTGCAGATAAACGGACCTCAGTAATACCTCATGGAGCGGCCAATGCGAGGTGACGCATCTGAGTTTCAAGCAAAACTGCGTTACTCTCTGAAGTTACTTGGTGACTGATCACACATGTTTTGACTTTTTTAGGAATACTGCCAATGAATTGACGTGAGAAATCTCTGATGGACCCAACAGTGCAAGGGGAGGTGAACCAACGTCAAGCAAGAAAATATTTGACTGTCTGAAGTCTGTTGGAGACTGATCATACATGTTTTCAGTTTTTTCGGAATGTGGCCAATGAATTGACATCAGTAATCTCACATGAACCTGCCAGGGCAAGGGGAGGTACACGAATTTCAAGCAGAAAGGAAACCTCGCTGAAGTCCCTTGGATTCTGATCGCACATGGTTCAAACTTTTAAGGAATGCAGCCGATGAGTTGTGATAATTAATCTCGGCTGGTGCTGCCAATGCAAGGTGAGGTATACTAATTTCAAGCAAAAAAGTGGAACTCTCTGAAGTCACTTGGAGTCTGACGATATGTGTTTTGAATTTTTGAGGAATACTGAAGATGAATTGACATGAGAAAGCTCTGATGCCTTCAGCACTGCATGGTGAGGTATTCTTATTTCATGCAAGCGAATATTTTACTCTCTGAAGCCTCTTGGAGATTGATCATGCATGTCCTCAATTTTTTAGGAATGTTGCCAACGAATTCACATCAGTAATCTCACATGAATGTGCCTACGCAAGGTTAGGTGCACTAATTTCCAGCAAAAAGTGTACCTCGCTGAAGTCCCCTGGAGTCTGCTCATGCATGATTTGAATGTCTGCGGACTGCTGCCCATGAATCCACTTCAGCAATCTCTGATGGAAGCGCCAGTACATGGACAGGTATACTACTTTCAAGCAAAAACGTGTAACTCTCTGAAGTCACTTGGAGTCTGATCATTCATGTTCTGAATATTTTAGGAATGCTGCAGATGATTTGACCTCAGTAACATTTGATGGTGCCGCCAATGCAAGGTGAGGCATACGAGTTTCAAGCAAAATGGTGTTAGCCGCGGAAGTCAGTTGGAGTCTGATCGTACATGTTTTGATGTTTTTAGGAACGCTGCCGATGAACTGACTTCAGCAATCCCTGACGGTGGCGCTTTTGCAAGGTGAGGTATACTAATGTCAAGCAAAAAAGTGTAACTCCCTGAGGTCACTTGGAGTCTGATGATATGTGTTTTGAATTTCTTAGGAATCCTGCAGAGGAATTGACATGGGAAATCTCTGATGGACCCACCGGTACAAGGTGAGGTATTCCAAATTCAAGCACACAAATATTTTACGCTGTGCAGTCTCGTACAGTCTGATCATACAGATTTTCAATTTTTTAGGAATATTGCCAAGGATTTGACAGCAGTAATCTCACAGGAATGTGCCCCTGCAAGGTTAGGTATACTAATTTCAAGCAGAAAGTGTACCTCCCCGAAGTCACTAGGACTCTGATCATACATGTTTTCCATTTCTAAGGAATGTTGCACATGAATTGACATCAGGAATCTCCGATGGACGCACCAGTACCAGGAGAGGTATGCTCCTTTCAAGCAAAAACAATGTAGTGTCTGAGGTCACCTGCAGTCTGAGGATATGTATTTTGAATTTTTTAGGAATACTGCAGGGGAATTGACATGAGACATCTCTGATGCATCCGCCAGTGCTAGGTGAGGTGTAGTCACTGCAAACAAAATCGTGTCAATGTCTCTAGTCACTTGGAGTCTGATCGTACATTTTTTGAAACTTTTGGGAATGCTGCAGATAAACGGACCTCAGTAATACCTCATGGAGCGGCCAATGCGAGGTGACGCATCTGAGTTTCAAGCAAAAATGCGTTACTCTCTGAAGTTACTTGGTGACTGATCACACATGTTTTGACTTTTTTAGGAATACTGCCAATGAATTGACGTGAGAAATCTCTGATGGACCCAACAGTGCAAGGGGAGGTGAACCAACGTCAAGCAAGAAAATATTTGACTGTCTGAAGTCTGTTGGAGACTGATCATACATGTTTTCAGTTTTTTCGGAATGTGGCCAATGAATTGACATCAGTAATCTCACATGAACCTGCCAGGGCAAGGGGAGGTACACGAATTTCAAGCAGAAAGGAAACCTCGCTGAAGTCCCTTGGATTCTGATCGCACATGGTTCAAACTTTTAAGGAATGCAGCCGATGAGTTGTGATAATTAATCTCGGCTGGTGCTGCCAATGCAAGGTGAGGTATACTAATTTCAAGCAAAAAAGTGGAACTCTCTGAAGTCACTTGGAGTCTGACGATATGTGTTTTGAATTTTTGAGGAATACTGAAGATGAATTGACATGAGAAAGCTCTGATGCCTTCAGCACTGCATGGTGAGGTATTCTTATTTCATGCAAGCGAATATTTTACTCTCTGAAGCCTCTTGGAGATTGATCATGCATGTCCTCAATTTTTTAGGAATGTTGCCAACGAATTCACATCAGTAATCTCACATGAATGTGCCTACGCAAGGTTAGGTGCACTAATTTCCAGCAAAAAGTGTACCTCGCTGAAGTCCCCTGGAGTCTGCTCATGCATGATTTGAATGTCTGCGGACTGCTGCCCATGAATCCACTTCAGCAATCTCTGATGGAAGCGCCAGTACATGGACAGGTATACTACTTTCAAGCAAAAACGTGTAACTCTCTGAAGTCACTTGGAGTCTGATCATTCATGTTCTGAATATTTTAGGAATGCTGCAGATGATTTGACCTCAGTAACATTTGATGGTGCCGCCAATGCAAGGTGAGGCATACGAGTTTCAAGCAAAATGGTGTTAGCCGCGGAAGTCAGTTGGAGTCTGATCGTACATGTTTTGATGTTTTTAGGAACGCTGCCGATGAACTGACTTCAGCAATCCCTGACGGTGGCGCTTTTGCAAGGTGAGGTATACTAATGTCAAGCAAAAAAGTGTAACTCCCTGAGGTCACTTGGAGTCTGATGATATGTGTTTTGAATTTCTTAGGAATCCTGCAGAGGAATTGACATGGGAAATCTCTGATGGACCCACCGGTACAAGGTGAGGTATTCCAAATTCAAGCACACAAATATTTTACGCTGTGCAGTCTCGTACAGTCTGATCATACAGATTTTCAATTTTTTAGGAATATTGCCAAGGATTTGACAGCAGTAATCTCACAGGAATGTGCCCCTGCAAGGTTAGGTATACTAATTTCAAGCGGAAAGTGTACCTCCCCGAAGTCACTAGGACTCTGATCATACATGTTTTCCATTTCTAAGGAATGTTGCACATGAATTGACATCAGGAATCTCCGATGGACGCACCAGTACCAGGAGAGGTATGCTCCTTTCAAGCAAAAACAATGTAGTGTCTGAGGTCACCTGCAGTCTGAGGATATGTATTTTGAATTTTTTAGGAATACTGCAGGGGAATTGACATGAGACATCTCTGATGCATCCGCCAGTGCTAGGTGAGGTGTAGTCACTGCAAACAAAATCGTGTCAATGTCTCTAGTCACTTGGAGTCTGATCGTACATTTTTTGAAACTTTGGGAATGCTGCAGATAAACGGACCTCAGTAATACCTCATGGAGCGGCCAATGCGAGGTGACGCATCTGAGTTTCAAGCAAAAATGCGTTACTCTCTGAAGTTACTTGGTGACTGATCACACATGTTTTGACTTTTTTAGGAATACTGCCAATGAATTGACGTGAGAAATCTCTGATGGACCCAACAGTGCAAGGGGAGGTGAACCAACGTCAAGCAAGAAAATATTTGACTGTCTGAAGTCTGTTGGAGACTGATCATACATGTTTTCAGTTTTTTCGGAATGTGGCCAATGAATTGACATCAGTAATCTCACATGAACCTGCCAGGGCAAGGGGAGGTACACGAATTTCAAGCAGAAAGGAAACCTCGCTGAAGTCCCTTGGATTCTGATCGCACATGGTTCAAACTTTTAAGGAATGCAGCCGATGAGTTGTGATAATTAATCTCGGCTGGTGCTGCCAATGCAAGGTGAGGTATACTAATTTCAAGCAAAAAAGTGGAACTCTCTGAAGTCACTTGGAGTCTGACGATATGTGTTTTGAATTTTTGAGGAATACTGAAGATGAATTGACATGAGAAAGCTCTGATGCCTTCAGCACTGCATGGTGAGGTATTCTTATTTCATGCAAGCGAATATTTTACTCTCTGAAGCCTCTTGGAGATTGATCATGCATGTCCTCAATTTTTTAGGAATGTTGCCAACGAATTCACATCAGTAATCTCACATGAATGTGCCTACGCAAGGTTAGGTGCACTAATTTCCAGCAAAAAGTGTACCTCGCTGAAGTCCCCTGGAGTCTGCTCATGCATGATTTGAATGTCTGCGGACTGCTGCCCATGAATCCACTTCAGCAATCTCTGATGGAAGCGCCAGTACATGGACAGGTATACTACTTTCAAGCAAAAACGTGTAACTCTCTGAAGTCACTTGGAGTCTGATCATTCATGTTCTGAATATTTTAGGAATGCTGCAGATGATTTGACCTCAGTAACATTTGATGGTGCCGCCAATGCAAGGTGAGGCATACGAGTTTCAAGCAAAATGGTGTTAGCCGCGGAAGTCAGTTGGAGTCTGATCGTACATGTTTTGATGTTTTTAGGAACGCTGCCGATGAACTGACTTCAGCAATCCCTGACGGTGGCGCTTTTGCAAGGTGAGGTATACTAATGTCAAGCAAAAAAGTGTAACTCCCTGAGGTCACTTGGAGTCTGATGATATGTGTTTTGAATTTCTTAGGAATCCTGCAGAGGAATTGACATGGGAAATCTCTGATGGACCCACCGGTACAAGGTGAGGTATTCCAAATTCAAGCACACAAATATTTTACGCTGTGCAGTCTCGTACAGTCTGATCATACAGATTTTCAATTTTTTAGGAATATTGCCAAGGATTTGACAGCAGTAATCTCACAGGAATGTGCCCCTGCAAGGTTAGGTATACTAATTTCAAGCAGAAAGTGTACCTCCCCGAAGTCACTAGGACTCTGATCATACATGTTTTCCATTTCTAAGGAATGTTGCACATGAATTGACATCAGGAATCTCCGATGGACGCACCAGTACCAGGAGAGGTATGCTCCTTTCAAGCAAAAACAATGTAGTGTCTGAGGTCACCTGCAGTCTGAGGATATGTATTTTGAATTTTTTAGGAATACTGCAGGGGAATTGACATGAGACATCTCTGATGCATCCGCCAGTGCTAGGTGAGGTGTAGTCACTGCAAACAAAATCGTGTCAATGTCTCTAGTCACTTGGAGTCTGATCGTACATTTTTTGAAACTTTTGGGAATGCTGCAGATAAACGGACCTCAGTAATACCTCATGGAGCGGCCAATGCGAGGTGACGCATCTGAGTTTCAAGCAAAAATGCGTTACTCTCTGAAGTTACTTGGTGACTGATCACACATGTTTTGACTTTTTTAGGAATACTGCCAATGAATTGACGTGAGAAATCTCTGATGGACCCAACAGTGCAAGGGGAGGTGAACCAACGTCAAGCAAGAAAATATTTGACTGTCTGAAGTCTGTTGGAGACTGATCATACATGTTTTCAGTTTTTTCGGAATGTGGCCAATGAATTGACATCAGTAATCTCACATGAACCTGCCAGGGCAAGGGGAGGTACACGAATTTCAAGCAGAAAGGAAACCTCGCTGAAGTCCCTTGGATTCTGATCGCACATGGTTCAAACTTTTAAGGAATGCAGCCGATGAGTTGTGATAATTAATCTCGGCTGGTGCTGCCAATGCAAGGTGAGGTATACTAATTTCAAGCAAAAAAGTGGAACTCTCTGAAGTCACTTGGAGTCTGACGATATGTGTTTTGAATTTTTGAGGAATACTGAAGATGAATTGACATGAGAAAGCTCTGATGCCTTCAGCACTGCATGGTGAGGTATTCTTATTTCATGCAAGCGAATATTTTACTCTCTGAAGCCTCTTGGAGATTGATCATGCATGTCCTCAATTTTTTAGGAATGTTGCCAACGAATTCACATCAGTAATCTCACATGAATGTGCCTACGCAAGGTTAGGTGCACTAATTTCCAGCAAAAAGTGTACCTCGCTGAAGTCCCCTGGAGTCTGCTCATGCATGATTTGAATGTCTGCGGACTGCTGCCCATGAATCCACTTCAGCAATCTCTGATGGAAGCGCCAGTACATGGACAGGTATACTACTTTCAAGCAAAAACGTGTAACTCTCTGAAGTCACTTGGAGTCTGATCATTCATGTTCTGAATATTTTAGGAATGCTGCAGATGATTTGACCTCAGTAACATTTGATGGTGCCGCCAATGCAAGGTGAGGCATACGAGTTTCAAGCAAAATGGTGTTAGCCGCGGAAGTCAGTTGGAGTCTGATCGTACATGTTTTGATGTTTTTAGGAACGCTGCCGATGAACTGACTTCAGCAATCCCTGACGGTGGCGCTTTTGCAAGGTGAGGTATACTAATGTCAAGCAAAAAAGTGTAACTCCCTGAGGTCACTTGGAGTCTGATGATATGTGTTTTGAATTTCTTAGGAATCCTGCAGAGGAATTGACATGGGAAATCTCTGATGGACCCACCGGTACAAGGTGAGGTATTCCAAATTCAAGCACACAAATATTTTACGCTGTGCAGTCTCGTACAGTCTGATCATACAGATTTTCAATTTTTTAGGAATATTGCCAAGGATTTGACAGCAGTAATCTCACAGGAATGTGCCCCTGCAAGGTTAGGTATACTAATTTCAAGCAGAAAGTGTACCTCCCCGAAGTCACTAGGACTCTGATCATACATGTTTTCCATTTCTAAGGAATGTTGCACATGAATTGACATCAGGAATCTCCGATGGACGCACCAGTACCAGGAGAGGTATGCTCCTTTCAAGCAAAAACAATGTAGTGTCTGAGGTCACCTGCAGTCTGAGGATATGTATTTTGAATTTTTTAGGAATACTGCAGGGGAATTGACATGAGACATCTCTGATGCATCCGCCAGTGCTAGGTGAGGTGTAGTCACTGCAAACAAAATCGTGTCAATGTCTCTAGTCACTTGGAGTCTGATCGTACATTTTTTGAAACTTTTGGGAATGCTGCAGATAAACGGACCTCAGTAATACCTCATGGAGCGGCCAATGCGAGGTGACGCATCTGAGTTTCAAGCAAAAATGCGTTACTCTCTGAAGTTACTTGGTGACTGATCACACATGTTTTGACTTTTTTAGGAATACTGCCAATGAATTGACGTGAGAAATCTCTGATGGACCCAACAGTGCAAGGGGAGGTGAACCAACGTCAAGCAAGAAAATATTTGACTGTCTGAAGTCTGTTGGAGACTGATCATACATGTTTTCAGTTTTTTCGGAATGTGGCCAATGAATTGACATCAGTAATCTCACATGAACCTGCCAGGGCAAGGGGAGGTACACGAATTTCAAGCAGAAAGGAAACCTCGCTGAAGTCCCTTGGATTCTGATCGCACATGGTTCAAACTTTTAAGGAATGCAGCCGATGAGTTGTGATAATTAATCTCGGCTGGTGCTGCCAATGCAAGGTGAGGTATACTAATTTCAAGCAAAAAAGTGGAACTCTCTGAAGTCACTTGGAGTCTGACGATATGTGTTTTGAATTTTTGAGGAATACTGAAGATGAATTGACATGAGAAAGCTCTGATGCCTTCAGCACTGCATGGTGAGGTATTCTTATTTCATGCAAGCGAATATTTTACTCTCTGAAGCCTCTTGGAGATTGATCATGCATGTCCTCAATTTTTTAGGAATGTTGCCAACGAATTCACATCAGTAATCTCACATGAATGTGCCTACGCAAGGTTAGGTGCACTAATTTCCAGCAAAAAGTGTACCTCGCTGAAGTCCCCTGGAGTCTGCTCATGCATGATTTGAATGTCTGCGGACTGCTGCCCATGAATCCACTTCAGCAATCTCTGATGGAAGCGCCAGTACATGGACAGGTATACTACTTTCAAGCAAAAACGTGTAACTCTCTGAAGTCACTTGGAGTCTGATCATTCATGTTCTGAATATTTTAGGAATGCTGCAGATGATTTGACCTCAGTAACATTTGATGGTGCCGCCAATGCAAGGTGAGGCATACGAGTTTCAAGCAAAATGGTGTTAGCCGCGGAAGTCAGTTGGAGTCTGATCGTACATGTTTTGATGTTTTTAGGAACGCTGCCGATGAACTGACTTCAGCAATCCCTGACGGTGGCGCTTTTGCAAGGTGAGGTATACTAATGTCAAGCAAAAAAGTGTAACTCCCTGAGGTCACTTGGAGTCTGATGATATGTGTTTTGAATTTCTTAGGAATCCTGCAGAGGAATTGACATGGGAAATCTCTGATGGACCCACCGGTACAAGGTGAGGTATTCCAAATTCAAGCACACAAATATTTTACGCTGTGCAGTCTCGTACAGTCTGATCATACAGATTTTCAATTTTTTAGGAATATTGCCAAGGATTTGACAGCAGTAATCTCACAGGAATGTGCCCCTGCAAGGTTAGGTATACTAATTTCAAGCAGAAAGTGTACCTCCCCGAAGTCACTAGGACTCTGATCATACATGTTTTCCATTTCTAAGGAATGTTGCACATGAATTGACATCAGGAATCTCCGATGGACGCACCAGTACCAGGAGAGGTATGCTCCTTTCAAGCAAAAACAATGTAGTGTCTGAGGTCACCTGCAGTCTGAGGATATGTATTTTGAATTTTTTAGGAATACTGCAGGGGAATTGACATGAGACATCTCTGATGGATCCGCCAGTGCTAGGTGAGGTGTAGTCACTGCAAACAAAATCGTGTCAATGTCTCTAGTCACTTGGAGTCTGATCGTACATTTTTTGAAACTTTTGGGAATGCTGCAGATAAACGGACCTCAGTAATACCTCATGGAGCGGCCAATGCGAGGTGACGCATCTGAGTTTCAAGCAAAAATGCGTTACTCTCTGAAGTTACTTGGTGACTGATCACACATGTTTTGACTTTTTTAGGAATACTGCCAATGAATTGACGTGAGAAATCTCTGATGGACCCAACAGTGCAAGGGGAGGTGAACCAACGTCAAGCAAGAAAATATTTGACTGTCTGAAGTCTGTTGGAGACTGATCATACATGTTTTCAGTTTTTTCGGAATGTGGCCAATGAATTGACATCAGTAATCTCACATGAACCTGCCAGGGCAAGGGGAGGTACACGAATTTCAAGCAGAAAGGAAACCTCGCTGAAGTCCCTTGGATTCTGATCGCACATGGTTCAAACTTTTAAGGAATGCAGCCGATGAGTTGTGATAATTAATCTCGGCTGGTGCTGCCAATGCAAGGTGAGGTATACTAATTTCAAGCAAAAAAGTGGAACTCTCTGAAGTCACTTGGAGTCTGACGATATGTGTTTTGAATTTTTGAGGAATACTGAAGATGAATTGACATGAGAAAGCTCTGATGCCTTCAGCACTGCATGGTGAGGTATTCTTATTTCATGCAAGCGAATATTTTACTCTCTGAAGCCTCTTGGAGATTGATCATGCATGTCCTCAATTTTTTAGGAATGTTGCCAACGAATTCACATCAGTAATCTCACATGAATGTGCCTACGCAAGGTTAGGTGCACTAATTTCCAGCAAAAAGTGTACCTCGCTGAAGTCCCCTGGAGTCTGCTCATGCATGATTTGAATGTCTGCGGACTGCTGCCCATGAATCCACTTCAGCAATCTCTGATGGAAGCGCCAGTACATGGACAGGTATACTACTTTCAAGCAAAAACGTGTAACTCTCTGAAGTCACTTGGAGTCTGATCATTCATGTTCTGAATATTTTAGGAATGCTGCAGATGATTTGACCTCAGTAACATTTGATGGTGCCGCCAATGCAAGGTGAGGCATACGAGTTTCAAGCAAAATGGTGTTAGCCGCGGAAGTCAGTTGGAGTCTGATCGTACATGTTTTGATGTTTTTAGGAACGCTGCCGATGAACTGACTTCAGCAATCCCTGACGGTGGCGCTTTTGCAAGGTGAGGTATACTAATGTCAAGCAAAAAAGTGTAACTCCCTGAGGTCACTTGGAGTCTGATGATATGTGTTTTGAATTTCTTAGGAATCCTGCAGAGGAATTGACATGGGAAATCTCTGATGGACCCACCGGTACAAGGTGAGGTATTCCAAATTCAAGCACACAAATATTTTACGCTGTGCAGTCTCGTACAGTCTGATCATACAGATTTTCAATTTTTTAGGAATATTGCCAAGGATTTGACAGCAGTAATCTCACAGGAATGTGCCCCTGCAAGGTTAGGTATACTAATTTCAAGCAGAAAGTGTACCTCCCCGAAGTCACTAGGACTCTGATCATACATGTTTTCCATTTCTAAGGAATGTTGCACATGAATTGACATCAGGAATCTCCGATGGACGCACCAGTACCAGGAGAGGTATGCTCCTTTCAAGCAAAAACAATGTAGTGTCTGAGGTCACCTGCAGTCTGAGGATATGTATTTTGAATTTTTTAGGAATACTGCAGGGGAATTGACATGAGACATCTCTGATGCATCCGCCAGTGCTAGGTGAGGTGTAGTCACTGCAAACAAAATCGTGTCAATGTCTCTAGTCACTTGGAGTCTGATCGTACATTTTTTGAAACTTTTGGGAATGCTGCAGATAAACGGACCTCAGTAATACCTCATGGAGCGGCCAATGCGAGGTGACGCATCTGAGTTTCAAGCAAAAATGCGTTACTCTCTGAAGTTACTTGGTGACTGATCACACATGTTTTGACTTTTTTAGGAATACTGCCAATGAATTGACGTGAGAAATCTCTGATGGACCCAACAGTGCAAGGGGAGGTGAACCAACGTCAAGCAAGAAAATATTTGACTGTCTGAAGTCTGTTGGAGACTGATCATACATGTTTTCAGTTTTTTCGGAATGTGGCCAATGAATTGACATCAGTAATCTCACATGAACCTGCCAGGGCAAGGGGAGGTACACGAATTTCAAGCAGAAAGGAAACCTCGCTGAAGTCCCTTGGATTCTGATCGCACATGGTTCAAACTTTTAAGGAATGCAGCCGATGAGTTGTGATAATTAATCTCGGCTGGTGCTGCCAATGCAAGGTGAGGTATACTAATTTCAAGCAAAAAAGTGGAACTCTCTGAAGTCACTTGGAGTCTGACGATATGTGTTTTGAATTTTTGAGGAATACTGAAGATGAATTGACATGAGAAAGCTCTGATGCCTTCAGCACTGCATGGTGAGGTATTCTTATTTCATGCAAGCGAATATTTTACTCTCTGAAGCCTCTTGGAGATTGATCATGCATGTCCTCAATTTTTTAGGAATGTTGCCAACGAATTCACATCAGTAATCTCACATGAATGTGCCTACGCAAGGTTAGGTGCACTAATTTCCAGCAAAAAGTGTACCTCGCTGAAGTCCCCTGGAGTCTGCTCATGCATGATTTGAATGTCTGCGGACTGCTGCCCATGAATCCACTTCAGCAATCTCTGATGGAAGCGCCAGTACATGGACAGGTATACTACTTTCAAGCAAAAACGTGTAACTCTCTGAAGTCACTTGGAGTCTGATCATTCATGTTCTGAATATTTTAGGAATGCTGCAGATGATTTGACCTCAGTAACATTTGATGGTGCCGCCAATGCAAGGTGAGGCATACGAGTTTCAAGCAAAATGGTGTTAGCCGCGGAAGTCAGTTGGAGTCTGATCGTACATGTTTTGATGTTTTTAGGAACGCTGCCGATGAACTGACTTCAGCAATCCCTGACGGTGGCGCTTTTGCAAGGTGAGGTATACTAATGTCAAGCAAAAAAGTGTAACTCCCTGAGGTCACTTGGAGTCTGATGATATGTGTTTTGAATTTCTTAGGAATCCTGCAGAGGAATTGACATGGGAAATCTCTGATGGACCCACCGGTACAAGGTGAGGTATTCCAAATTCAAGCACACAAATATTTTACGCTGTGCAGTCTCGTACAGTCTGATCATACAGATTTTCAATTTTTTAGGAATATTGCCAAGGATTTGACAGCAGTAATCTCACAGGAATGTGCCCCTGCAAGGTTAGGTATACTAATTTGCGGAAAGTGTACCTCCCCGAAGTCACTAGGACTCTGATCATACATGTTTTCCATTTCTAAGGAATGTTGCACATGAATTGACATCAGGAATCTCCGATGGACGCACCAGTACCAGGAGAGGTATGCTCCTTTCAAGCAAAAACAATGTAGTGTCTGAGGTCACCTGCAGTCTGAGGATATGTATTTTGAATTTTTTAGGAATACTGCAGGGGAATTGACATGAGACATCTCTGATGCATCCGCCAGTGCTAGGTGAGGTGTAGTCACTGCAAACAAAATCGTGTCAATGTCTCTAGTCACTTGGAGTCTGATCGTACATTTTTTGAAACTTTTGGGAATGCTGCAGATAAACGGACCTCAGTAATACCTCATGGAGCGGCCAATGCGAGGTGACGCATCTGAGTTTCAAGCAAAAATGCGTTACTCTCTGAAGTTACTTGGTGACTGATCACACATGTTTTGACTTTTTTAGGAATACTGCCAATGAATTGACGTGAGAAATCTCTGATGGACCCAACAGTGCAAGGGGAGGTGAACCAACGTCAAGCAAGAAAATATTTGACTGTCTGAAGTCTGTTGGAGACTGATCATACATGTTTTCAGTTTTTTCGGAATGTGGCCAATGAATTGACATCAGTAATCTCACATGAACCTGCCAGGGCAAGGGGAGGTACACGAATTTCAAGCAGAAAGGAAACCTCGCTGAAGTCCCTTGGATTCTGATCGCACATGGTTCAAACTTTTAAGGAATGCAGCCGATGAGTTGTGATAATTAATCTCGGCTGGTGCTGCCAATGCAAGGTGAGGTATACTAATTTCAAGCAAAAAAGTGGAACTCTCTGAAGTCACTTGGAGTCTGACGATATGTGTTTTGAATTTTTGAGGAATACTGAAGATGAATTGACATGAGAAAGCTCTGATGCCTTCAGCACTGCATGGTGAGGTATTCTTATTTCATGCAAGCGAATATTTTACTCTCTGAAGCCTCTTGGAGATTGATCATGCATGTCCTCAATTTTTTAGGAATGTTGCCAACGAATTCACATCAGTAATCTCACATGAATGTGCCTACGCAAGGTTAGGTGCACTAATTTCCAGCAAAAAGTGTACCTCGCTGAAGTCCCCTGGAGTCTGCTCATGCATGATTTGAATGTCTGCGGACTGCTGCCCATGAATCCACTTCAGCAATCTCTGATGGAAGCGCCAGTACATGGACAGGTATACTACTTTCAAGCAAAAACGTGTAACTCTCTGAAGTCACTTGGAGTCTGATCATTCATGTTCTGAATATTTTAGGAATGCTGCAGATGATTTGACCTCAGTAACATTTGATGGTGCCGCCAATGCAAGGTGAGGCATACGAGTTTCAAGCAAAATGGTGTTAGCCGCGGAAGTCAGTTGGAGTCTGATCGTACATGTTTTGATGTTTTTAGGAACGCTGCCGATGAACTGACTTCAGCAATCCCTGACGGTGGCGCTTTTGCAAGGTGAGGTATACTAATGTCAAGCAAAAAAGTGTAACTCCCTGAGGTCACTTGGAGTCTGATGATATGTGTTTTGAATTTCTTAGGAATCCTGCAGAGGAATTGACATGGGAAATCTCTGATGGACCCACCGGTACAAGGTGAGGTATTCCAAATTCAAGCACACAAATATTTTACGCTGTGCAGTCTCGTACAGTCTGATCATACAGATTTTCAATTTTTTAGGAATATTGCCAAGGATTTGACAGCAGTAATCTCACAGGAATGTGCCCCTGCAAGGTTAGGTATACTAATTTCAAGCAGAAAGTGTACCTCCCCGAAGTCACTAGGACTCTGATCATACATGTTTTCCATTTCTAAGGAATGTTGCACATGAATTGACATCAGGAATCTCCGATGGACGCACCAGTACCAGGAGAGGTATGCTCCTTTCAAGCAAAAACAATGTAGTGTCTGAGGTCACCTGCAGTCTGAGGATATGTATTTTGAATTTTTTAGGAATACTGCAGGGGAATTGACATGAGACATCTCTGATGCATCCGCCAGTGCTAGGTGAGGTGTAGTCACTGCAAACAAAATCGTGTCAATGTCTCTAGTCACTTGGAGTCTGATCGTACATTTTTTGAAACTTTTGGGAATGCTGCAGATAAACGGACCTCAGTAATACCTCATGGAGCGGCCAATGCGAGGTGACGCATCTGAGTTTCAAGCAAAAATGCGTTACTCTCTGAAGTTACTTGGTGACTGATCACACATGTTTTGACTTTTTTAGGAATACTGCCAATGAATTGACGTGAGAAATCTCTGATGGACCCAACAGTGCAAGGGGAGGTGAACCAACGTCAAGCAAGAAAATATTTGACTGTCTGAAGTCTGTTGGAGACTGATCATACATGTTTTCAGTTTTTTCGGAATGTGGCCAATGAATTGACATCAGTAATCTCACATGAACCTGCCAGGGCAAGGGGAGGTACACGAATTTCAAGCAGAAAGGAAACCTCGCTGAAGTCCCTTGGATTCTGATCGCACATGGTTCAAACTTTTAAGGAATGCAGCCGATGAGTTGTGATAATTAATCTCGGCTGGTGCTGCCAATGCAAGGTGAGGTATACTAATTTCAAGCAAAAAAGTGGAACTCTCTGAAGTCACTTGGAGTCTGACGATATGTGTTTTGAATTTTTGAGGAATACTGAAGATGAATTGACATGAGAAAGCTCTGATGCCTTCAGCACTGCATGGTGAGGTATTCTTATTTCATGCAAGCGAATATTTTACTCTCTGAAGCCTCTTGGAGATTGATCATGCATGTCCTCAATTTTTTAGGAATGTTGCCAACGAATTCACATCAGTAATCTCACATGAATGTGCCTACGCAAGGTTAGGTGCACTAATTTCCAGCAAAAAGTGTACCTCGCTGAAGTCCCCTGGAGTCTGCTCATGCATGATTTGAATGTCTGCGGACTGCTGCCCATGAATCCACTTCAGCAATCTCTGATGGAAGCGCCAGTACATGGACAGGTATACTACTTTCAAGCAAAAACGTGTAACTCTCTGAAGTCACTTGGAGTCTGATCATTCATGTTCTGAATATTTTAGGAATGCTGCAGATGATTTGACCTCAGTAACATTTGATGGTGCCGCCAATGCAAGGTGAGGCATACGAGTTTCAAGCAAAATGGTGTTAGCCGCGGAAGTCAGTTGGAGTCTGATCGTACATGTTTTGATGTTTTTAGGAACGCTGCCGATGAACTGACTTCAGCAATCCCTGACGGTGGCGCTTTTGCAAGGTGAGGTATACTAATGTCAAGCAAAAAAGTGTAACTCCCTGAGGTCACTTGGAGTCTGATGATATGTGTTTTGAATTTCTTAGGAATCCTGCAGAGGAATTGACATGGGAAATCTCTGATGGACCCACCGGTACAAGGTGAGGTATTCCAAATTCAAGCACACAAATATTTTACGCTGTGCAGTCTCGTACAGTCTGATCATACAGATTTTCAATTTTTTAGGAATATTGCCAAGGATTTGACAGCAGTAATCTCACAGGAATGTGCCCCTGCAAGGTTAGGTATACTAATTTCAAGCAGAAAGTGTACCTCCCCGAAGTCACTAGGACTCTGATCATACATGTTTTCCATTTCTAAGGAATGTTGCACATGAATTGACATCAGGAATCTCCGATGGACGCACCAGTACCAGGAGAGGTATGCTCCTTTCAAGCAAAAACAATGTAGTGTCTGAGGTCACCTGCAGTCTGAGGATATGTATTTTGAATTTTTTAGGAATACTGCAGGGGAATTGACATGAGACATCTCTGATGCATCCGCCAGTGCTAGGTGAGGTGTAGTCACTGCAAACAAAATCGTGTCAATGTCTCTAGTCACTTGGAGTCTGATCGTACATTTTTTGAAACTTTTGGGAATGCTGCAGATAAACGGACCTCAGTAATACCTCATGGAGCGGCCAATGCGAGGTGACGCATCTGAGTTTCAAGCAAAAATGCGTTACTCTCTGAAGTTACTTGGTGACTGATCACACATGTTTTGACTTTTTTAGGAATACTGCCAATGAATTGACGTGAGAAATCTCTGATGGACCCAACAGTGCAAGGGGAGGTGAACCAACGTCAAGCAAGAAAATATTTGACTGTCTGAAGTCTGTTGGAGACTGATCATACATGTTTTCAGTTTTTTCGGAATGTGGCCAATGAATTGACATCAGTAATCTCACATGAACCTGCCAGGGCAAGGGGAGGTACACGAATTTCAAGCAGAAAGGAAACCTCGCTGAAGTCCCTTGGATTCTGATCGCACATGGTTCAAACTTTTAAGGAATGCAGCCGATGAGTTGTGATAATTAATCTCGGCTGGTGCTGCCAATGCAAGGTGAGGTATACTAATTTCAAGCAAAAAAGTGGAACTCTCTGAAGTCACTTGGAGTGTGACGATATGTGTTTTGAATTTTTGAGGAATACTGAAGATGAATTGACATGAGAAAGCTCTGATGCCTTCAGCACTGCATGGTGAGGTATTCTTATTTCATGCAAGCGAATATTTTACTCTCTGAAGCCTCTTGGAGATTGATCATGCATGTCCTCAATTTTTTAGGAATGTTGCCAACGAATTCACATCAGTAATCTCACATGAATGTGCCTACGCAAGGTTAGGTGCACTAATTTCCAGCAAAAAGTGTACCTCGCTGAAGTCCCCTGGAGTCTGCTCATGCACGATTTGAATGTCTGCGGACTGCTGCCCATGAATCCACTTCAGCAATCTCTGATGGAAGCGCCAGTAGTACATGGACAGGTATACTACTTTCAAGCAAAAACGTGTAACTCTCTGAAGTCACTTGGAGTCTGATCATTCATGTTCTGAATATTTTAGGAATGCTGCAGATGATTTGACCTCAGTAACATTTGATGGTGCCGCCAATGCAAGGTGAGGCATACGAGTTTCAAGCAAAATGGTGTTAGCCGCGGAAGTCAGTTGGAGTCTGATCGTACATGTTTTGATGTTTTTAGGAACGCTGCCGATGAACTGACTTCAGCAATCCCTGACGGTGGCGCTTTTGCAAGGTGAGGTATACTAATGTCAAGCAAAAAAGTGTAACTCCCTGAGGTCACTTGGAGTCTGATGATATGTGTTTTGAATTTCTTAGGAATCCTGCAGAGGAATTGACATGGGAAATCTCTGATGGACCCACCGGTACAAGGTGAGGTATTCCAAATTCAAGCACACAAATATTTTACGCTGTGCAGTCTCGTACAGTCTGATCATACAGATTTTCAATTTTTTAGGAATATTGCCAAGGATTTGACAGCAGTAATCTCACAGGAATGTGCCCCTGCAAGGTTAGGTATACTAATTTCAAGCAGAAAGTGTACCTCCCCGAAGTCACTAGGACTCTGATCATACATGTTTTCCATTTCTAAGGAATGTTGCACATGAATTGACATCAGGAATCTCCGATGGACGCACCAGTACCAGGAGAGGTATGCTCCTTTCAAGCAAAAACAATGTAGTGTCTGAGGTCACCTGCAGTCTGAGGATATGTATTTTGAATTTTTTAGGAATACTGCAGGGGAATTGACATGAGACATCTCTGATGGATCCGCCAGTGCTAGGTGAGGTGTAGTCACTGCAAACAAAATCGTGTCAATGTCTCTAGTCACTTGGAGTCTGATCGTACATTTTTTGAAACTTTTGGGAATGCTGCAGATAAACGGACCTCAGTAATACCTCATGGAGCGGCCAATGCGAGGTGACGCATCTGAGTTTCAAGCAAAAATGCGTTACTCTCTGAAGTTACTTGGTGACTGATCACACATGTTTTGACTTTTTTAGGAATACTGCCAATGAATTGACGTGAGAAATCTCTGATGGACCCAACAGTGCAAGGGGAGGTGAACCAACGTCAAGCAAGAAAATATTTGACTGTCTGAAGTCTGTTGGAGACTGATCATACATGTTTTCAGTTTTTTCGGAATGTGGCCAATGAATTGACATCAGTAATCTCACATGAACCTGCCAGGGCAAGGGGAGGTACACGAATTTCAAGCAGAAAGGAAACCTCGCTGAAGTCCCTTGGATTCTGATCGCACATGGTTCAAACTTTTAAGGAATGCAGCCGATGAGTTGTGATAATTAATCTCGGCTGGTGCTGCCAATGCAAGGTGAGGTATACTAATTTCAAGCAAAAAAGTGGAACTCTCTGAAGTCACTTGGAGTCTGACGATATGTGTTTTGAATTTTTGAGGAATACTGAAGATGAATTGACATGAGAAAGCTCTGATGCCTTCAGCACTGCATGGTGAGGTATTCTTATTTCATGCAAGCGAATATTTTACTCTCTGAAGCCTCTTGGAGATTGATCATGCATGTCCTCAATTTTTTAGGAATGTTGCCAACGAATTCACATCAGTAATCTCACATGAATGTGCCTACGCAAGGTTAGGTGCACTAATTTCCAGCAAAAAGTGTACCTCGCTGAAGTCCCCTGGAGTCTGCTCATGCACGATTTGAATGTCTGCGGACTGCTGCCCATGAATCCACTTCAGCAATCTCTGATGGAAGCGCCAGTACATGGACAGGTATACTACTTTCAAGCAAAAACGTGTAACTCTCTGAAGTCACTTGGAGTCTGATCATTCATGTTCTGAATATTTTAGGAATGCTGCAGATGATTTGACCTCAGTAACATTTGATGGTGCCGCCAATGCAAGGTGAGGCATACGAGTTTCAAGCAAAATGGTGTTAGCCGCGGAAGTCAGTTGGAGTCTGATCGTACATGTTTTGATGTTTTTAGGAACGCTGCCGGTGAACTGACTTCAGCAATCCCTGACGGTGGCGCTTTTGCAAGGTGAGGTATACTAATGTCAAGCAAAAAAGTGTAACTCCCTGAGGTCACTTGGAGTCTGATGATATGTGTTTTGAATTTCTTAGGAATCCTGCAGAGGAATTGACATGGGAAATCTCTGATGGACCCACCGGTACAAGGTGAGGTATTCCAAATTCAAGCACACAAATATTTTACGCTGTGCAGTCTCGTACAGTCTGATCATACAGATTTTCAATTTTTTAGGAATATTGCCAAGGATTTGACAGCAGTAATCTCACAGGAATGTGCCCCTGCAAGGTTAGGTATACTAATTTCAAGCAGAAAGTGTACCTCCCCGAAGTCACTAGGACTCTGATCATACATGTTTTCCATTTCTAAGGAATGTTGCACATGAATTGACATCAGGAATCTCCGATGGACGCACCAGTACCAGGAGAGGTATGCTCCTTTCAAGCAAAAACAATGTAGTGTCTGAGGTCACCTGCAGTCTGAGGATATGTATTTTGAATTTTTTAGGAATACTGCAGGGGAATTGACATGAGACATCTCTGATGCATCCGCCAGTGCTAGGTGAGGTGTAGTCACTGCAAACAAAATCGTGTCAATGTCTCTAGTCACTTGGAGTCTGATCGTACATTTTTTGAAACTTTTGGGAATGCTGCAGATAAACGGACCTCAGTAATACCTCATGGAGCGGCCAATGCGAGGTGACGCATCTGAGTTTCAAGCAAAAATGCGTTACTCTCTGAAGTTACTTGGTGACTGATCACACATGTTTTGACTTTTTTAGGAATACTGCCAATGAATTGACGTGAGAAATCTCTGATGGACCCAACAGTGCAAGGGGAGGTGAACCAACGTCAAGCAAGAAAATATTTGACTGTCTGAAGTCTGTTGGAGACTGATCATACATGTTTTCAGTTTTTTCGGAATGTGGCCAATGAATTGACATCAGTAATCTCACATGAACCTGCCAGGGCAAGGGGAGGTACACGAATTTCAAGCAGAAAGGAAACCTCGCTGAAGTCCCTTGGATTCTGATCGCACATGGTTCAAACTTTTAAGGAATGCAGCCGATGAGTTGTGATAATTAATCTCGGCTGGTGCTGCCAATGCAAGGTGAGGTATACTAATTTCAAGCAAAAAAGTGGAACTCTCTGAAGTCACTTGGAGTGTGACGATATGTGTTTTGAATTTTTGAGGAATACTGAAGATGAATTGACATGAGAAAGCTCTGATGCCTTCAGCACTGCATGGTGAGGTATTCTTATTTCATGCAAGCGAATATTTTACTCTCTGAAGCCTCTTGGAGATTGATCATGCATGTCCTCAATTTTTTAGGAATGTTGCCAACGAATTCACATCAGTAATCTCACATGAATGTGCCTACGCAAGGTTAGGTGCACTAATTTCCAGCAAAAAGTGTACCTCGCTGAAGTCCCCTGGAGTCTGCTCATGCACGATTTGAATGTCTGCGGACTGCTGCCCATGAATCCACTTCAGCAATCTCTGATGGAAGCGCCAGTAGTACATGGACAGGTATACTACTTTCAAGCAAAAACGTGTAACTCTCTGAAGTCACTTGGAGTCTGATCATTCATGTTCTGAATATTTTAGGAATGCTGCAGATGATTTGACCTCAGTAACATTTGATGGTGCCGCCAATGCAAGGTGAGGCATACGAGTTTCAAGCAAAATGGTGTTAGCCGCGGAAGTCAGTTGGAGTCTGATCGTACATGTTTTGATGTTTTTAGGAACGCTGCCGGTGAACTGACTTCAGCAATCCCTGACGGTGGCGCTTTTGCAAGGTGAGGTATACTAATGTCAAGCAAAAAAGTGTAACTCCCTGAGGTCACTTGGAGTCTGATGATATGTGTTTTGAATTTCTTAGGAATCCTGCAGAGGAATTGACATGGGAAATCTCTGATGGACCCACCGGTACAAGGTGAGGTATTCCAAATTCAAGCACACAAATATTTTACGCTGTGCAGTCTCGTACAGTCTGATCATACAGATTTTCAATTTTTTAGGAATATTGCCAAGGATTTGACAGCAGTAATCTCACAGGAATGTGCCCCTGCAAGGTTAGGTATACTAATTTGCGGAAAGTGTACCTCCCCGAAGTCACTAGGACTCTGATCATACATGTTTTCCATTTCTAAGGAATGTTGCACATGAATGGACATCAGGAATCTCCGATGGACGCACCAGTACCAGGAGAGGTATGCTCCTTTCAAGCAAAAACAGTGTAGTGTCTGAGGTCACCTGCAGTCTGAGGATATGGATTTTGAATTTTTTAGGAATACTGCAGGGTAATTGACATGAGACATCTCTGATGGATCCGCCAGTGCTAGGTGAGGTGTAGTCACTACAAACAAAATCGTGTCAATGTCTCTAGTCACTTGGAGTCTGATCGTACATTTTTTGAAACTTTTGGGAATGCTGCAGATAAACGGACCTCAGTAATACCTCATGGAGCGGCCAATGCGAGGTGACGCATCTGAGTTTCAAGCAAAAATGCGTTACTCTCTGAAGTTACTTGGTGACTGATCACACATGTTTTGACTTTTTTAGGAATACTGCCAATGAATTGACGTGAGAAATCTCTGATGGACCCAACAGTGCAAGGGGAGGTGAACCAACGTCAAGCAAGAAAATATTTGACTGTCTGAAGTCTGTTGGAGACTGATCATACATGTTTTCAGTTTTTTCGGAATGTGGCCAATGAATTGACATCAGTAATCTCACATGAACCTGCCAGGGCAAGGGGAGGTACACGAATTTCAAGCAGAAAGGAAACCTCGCTGAAGTCCCTTGGATTCTGATCGCACATGGTTCAAACTTTTAAGGAATGCAGCCGATGAGTTGTGATAATTAATCTCGGCTGGTGCTGCCAATGCAAGGTGAGGTATACTAATTTCAAGCAAAAAAGTGGAACTCTCTGAAGTCACTTGGAGTCTGACGATATGTGTTTTGAATTTTTGAGGAATACTGAAGATGAATTGACATGAGAAAGCTCTGATGCCTTCAGCACTGCATGGTGAGGTATTCTTATTTCATGCAAGCGAATATTTTACTCTCTGAAGCCTCTTGGAGATTGATCATGCATGTCCTCAATTTTTTAGGAATGTTGCCAACGAATTCACATCAGTAATCTCACATGAATGTGCCTACGCAAGGTTAGGTGCACTAATTTCCAGCAAAAAGTGTACCTCGCTGAAGTCCCCTGGAGTCTGCTCATGCACGATTTGAATGTCTGCGGACTGCTGCCCATGAATCCACTTCAGCAATCTCTGATGGAAGCGCCAGTACATGGACAGGTATACTACTTTCAAGCAAAAACGTGTAACTCTCTGAAGTCACTTGGAGTCTGATCATTCATGTTCTGAATATTTTAGGAATGCTGCAGATGATTTGACCTCAGTAACATTTGATGGTGCCGCCAATGCAAGGTGAGGCATACGAGTTTCAAGCAAAATGGTGTTAGCCGCGGAAGTCAGTTGGAGTCTGATCGTACATGTTTTGATGTTTTTAGGAACGCTGCCGATGAACTGACTTCAGCAATCCCTGACGGTGGCGCTTTTGCAAGGTGAGGTATACTAATGTCAAGCAAAAAAGTGTAACTCCCTGAGGTCACTTGGAGTCTGATGATATGTGTTTTGAATTTCTTAGGAATCCTGCAGAGGAATTGACATGGGAAATCTCTGATGGACCCACCGGTACAAGGTGAGGTATTCCAAATTCAAGCACACAAATATTTTACGCTGTGCAGTCTCGTACAGTCTGATCATACAGATTTTCAATTTTTTAGGAATATTGCCAAGGATTTGACAGCAGTAATCTCACAGGAATGTGCCCCTGCAAGGTTAGGTATACTAATTTCAAGCAGAAAGTGTACCTCCCCGAAGTCACTAGGACTCTGATCATACATGTTTTCCATTTCTAAGGAATGTTGCACATGAATTGACATCAGGAATCTCCGATGGACGCACCAGTACCAGGAGAGGTATGCTCCTTTCAAGCAAAAACAATGTAGTGTCTGAGGTCACCTGCAGTCTGAGGATATGTATTTTGAATTTTTTAGGAATACTGCAGGGGAATTGACATGAGACATCTCTGATGCATCCGCCAGTGCTAGGTGAGGTGTAGTCACTGCAAACAAAATCGTGTCAATGTCTCTAGTCACTTGGAGTCTGATCGTACATTTTTTGAAACTTTTGGGAATGCTGCAGATAAACGGACCTCAGTAATACCTCATGGAGCGGCCAATGCGAGGTGACGCATCTGAGTTTCAAGCAAAAATGCGTTACTCTCTGAAGTTACTTGGTGACTGATCACACATGTTTTGACTTTTTTAGGAATACTGCCAATGAATTGACGTGAGAAATCTCTGATGGACCCAACAGTGCAAGGGGAGGTGAACCAACGTCAAGCAAGAAAATATTTGACTGTCTGAAGTCTGTTGGAGACTGATCATACATGTTTTCAGTTTTTTCGGAATGTGGCCAATGAATTGACATCAGTAATCTCACATGAACCTGCCAGGGCAAGGGGAGGTACACGAATTTCAAGCAGAAAGGAAACCTCGCTGAAGTCCCTTGGATTCTGATCGCACATGGTTCAAACTTTTAAGGAATGCAGCCGATGAGTTGTGATAATTAATCTCGGCTGGTGCTGCCAATGCAAGGTGAGGTATACTAATTTCAAGCAAAAAAGTGGAACTCTCTGAAGTCACTTGGAGTCTGACGATATGTGTTTTGAATTTTTGAGGAATACTGAAGATGAATTGACATGAGAAAGCTCTGATGCCTTCAGCACTGCATGGTGAGGTATTCTTATTTCATGCAAGCGAATATTTTACTCTCTGAAGCCTCTTGGAGATTGATCATGCATGTCCTCAATTTTTTAGGAATGTTGCCAACGAATTCACATCAGTAATCTCACATGAATGTGCCTACGCAAGGTTAGGTGCACTAATTTCCAGCAAAAAGTGTACCTCGCTGAAGTCCCCTGGAGTCTGCTCATGCATGATTTGAATGTCTGCGGACTGCTGCCCATGAATCCACTTCAGCAATCTCTGATGGAAGCGCCAGTACATGGACAGGTATACTACTTTCAAGCAAAAACGTGTAACTCTCTGAAGTCACTTGGAGTCTGATCATTCATGTTCTGAATATTTTAGGAATGCTGCAGATGATTTGACCTCAGTAACATTTGATGGTGCCGCCAATGCAAGGTGAGGCATACGAGTTTCAAGCAAAATGGTGTTAGCCGCGGAAGTCAGTTGGAGTCTGATCGTACATGTTTTGATGTTTTTAGGAACGCTGCCGATGAACTGACTTCAGCAATCCCTGACGGTGGCGCTTTTGCAAGGTGAGGTATACTAATGTCAAGCAAAAAAGTGTAACTCCCTGAGGTCACTTGGAGTCTGATGATATGTGTTTTGAATTTCTTAGGAATCCTGCAGAGGAATTGACATGGGAAATCTCTGATGGACCCACCGGTACAAGGTGAGGTATTCCAAATTCAAGCACACAAATATTTTACGCTGTGCAGTCTCGTACAGTCTGATCATACAGATTTTCAATTTTTTAGGAATATTGCCAAGGATTTGACAGCAGTAATCTCACAGGAATGTGCCCCTGCAAGGTTAGGTATACTAATTTCAAGCAGAAAGTGTACCTCCCCGAAGTCACTAGGACTCTGATCATACATGTTTTCCATTTCTAAGGAATGTTGCACATGAATTGACATCAGGAATCTCCGATGGACGCACCAGTACCAGGAGAGGTATGCTCCTTTCAAGCAAAAACAATGTAGTGTCTGAGGTCACCTGCAGTCTGAGGATATGTATTTTGAATTTTTTAGGAATACTGCAGGGGAATTGACATGAGACATCTCTGATGCATCCGCCAGTGCTAGGTGAGGTGTAGTCACTGCAAACAAAATCGTGTCAATGTCTCTAGTCACTTGGAGTCTGATCGTACATTTTTTGAAACTTTTGGGAATGCTGCAGATAAACGGACCTCAGTAATACCTCATGGAGCGGCCAATGCGAGGTGACGCATCTGAGTTTCAAGCAAAAATGCGTTACTCTCTGAAGTTACTTGGTGACTGATCACACATGTTTTGACTTTTTTAGGAATACTGCCAATGAATTGACGTGAGAAATCTCTGATGGACCCAACAGTGCAAGGGGAGGTGAACCAACGTCAAGCAAGAAAATATTTGACTGTCTGAAGTCTGTTGGAGACTGATCATACATGTTTTCAGTTTTTTCGGAATGTGGCCAATGAATTGACATCAGTAATCTCACATGAACCTGCCAGGGCAAGGGGAGGTACACGAATTTCAAGCAGAAAGGAAACCTCGCTGAAGTCCCTTGGATTCTGATCGCACATGGTTCAAACTTTTAAGGAATGCAGCCGATGAGTTGTGATAATTAATCTCGGCTGGTGCTGCCAATGCAAGGTGAGGTATACTAATTTCAAGCAAAAAAGTGGAACTCTCTGAAGTCACTTGGAGTCTGACGATATGTGTTTTGAATTTTTGAGGAATACTGAAGATGAATTGACATGAGAAAGCTCTGATGCCTTCAGCACTGCATGGTGAGGTATTCTTATTTCATGCAAGCGAATATTTTACTCTCTGAAGCCTCTTGGAGATTGATCATGCATGTCCTCAATTTTTTAGGAATGTTGCCAACGAATTCACATCAGTAATCTCACATGAATGTGCCTACGCAAGGTTAGGTGCACTAATTTCCAGCAAAAAGTGTACCTCGCTGAAGTCCCCTGGAGTCTGCTCATGCATGATTTGAATGTCTGCGGACTGCTGCCCATGAATCCACTTCAGCAATCTCTGATGGAAGCGCCAGTACATGGACAGGTATACTACTTTCAAGCAAAAACGTGTAACTCTCTGAAGTCACTTGGAGTCTGATCATTCATGTTCTGAATATTTTAGGAATGCTGCAGATGATTTGACCTCAGTAACATTTGATGGTGCCGCCAATGCAAGGTGAGGCATACGAGTTTCAAGCAAAATGGTGTTAGCCGCGGAAGTCAGTTGGAGTCTGATCGTACATGTTTTGATGTTTTTAGGAACGCTGCCGATGAACTGACTTCAGCAATCCCTGACGGTGGCGCTTTTGCAAGGTGAGGTATACTAATGTCAAGCAAAAAAGTGTAACTCCCTGAGGTCACTTGGAGTCTGATGATATGTGTTTTGAATTTCTTAGGAATCCTGCAGAGGAATTGACATGGGAAATCTCTGATGGACCCACCGGTACAAGGTGAGGTATTCCAAATTCAAGCACACAAATATTTTACGCTGTGCAGTCTCGTACAGTCTGATCATACAGATTTTCAATTTTTTAGGAATATTGCCAAGGATTTGACAGCAGTAATCTCACAGGAATGTGCCCCTGCAAGGTTAGGTATACTAATTTGCAGAAAGTGTACCTCCCCGAAGTCACTAGGACTCTGATCATACATGTTTTCCATTTCTAAGGAATGTTGCACATGAATTGACATCAGGAATCTCCGATGGACGCACCAGTACCAGGAGAGGTATGCTCCTTTCAAGCAAAAACAATGTAGTGTCTGAGGTCACCTGCAGTCTGAGGATATGTATTTTGAATTTTTTAGGAATACTGCAGGGGAATTGACATGAGACATCTCTGATGCATCCGCCAGTGCTAGGTGAGGTGTAGTCACTGCAAACAAAATCGTGTCAATGTCTCTAGTCACTTGGAGTCTGATCGTACATTTTTTGAAACTTTTGGGAATGCTGCAGATAAACGGACCTCAGTAATACCTCATGGAGCGGCCAATGCGAGGTGACGCATCTGAGTTTCAAGCAAAAATGCGTTACTCTCTGAAGTTACTTGGTGACTGATCACACATGTTTTGACTTTTTTAGGAATACTGCCAATGAATTGACGTGAGAAATCTCTGATGGACCCAACAGTGCAAGGGGAGGTGAACCAACGTCAAGCAAGAAAATATTTGACTGTCTGAAGTCTGTTGGAGACTGATCATACATGTTTTCAGTTTTTTCGGAATGTGGCCAATGAATTGACATCAGTAATCTCACATGAACCTGCCAGGGCAAGGGGAGGTACACGAATTTCAAGCAGAAAGGAAACCTCGCTGAAGTCCCTTGGATTCTGATCGCACATGGTTCAAACTTTTAAGGAATGCAGCCGATGAGTTGTGATAATTAATCTCGGCTGGTGCTGCCAATGCAAGGTGAGGTATACTAATTTCAAGCAAAAAAGTGGAACTCTCTGAAGTCACTTGGAGTCTGACGATATGTGTTTTGAATTTTTGAGGAATACTGAAGATGAATTGACATGAGAAAGCTCTGATGCCTTCAGCACTGCATGGTGAGGTATTCTTATTTCATGCAAGCGAATATTTTACTCTCTGAAGCCTCTTGGAGATTGATCATGCATGTCCTCAATTTTTTAGGAATGTTGCCAACGAATTCACATCAGTAATCTCACATGAATGTGCCTACGCAAGGTTAGGTGCACTAATTTCCAGCAAAAAGTGTACCTCGCTGAAGTCCCCTGGAGTCTGCTCATGCATGATTTGAATGTCTGCGGACTGCTGCCCATGAATCCACTTCAGCAATCTCTGATGGAAGCGCCAGTACATGGACAGGTATACTACTTTCAAGCAAAAACGTGTAACTCTCTGAAGTCACTTGGAGTCTGATCATTCATGTTCTGAATATTTTAGGAATGCTGCAGATGATTTGACCTCAGTAACATTTGATGGTGCCGCCAATGCAAGGTGAGGCATACGAGTTTCAAGCAAAATGGTGTTAGCCGCGGAAGTCAGTTGGAGTCTGATCGTACATGTTTTGATGTTTTTAGGAACGCTGCCGATGAACTGACTTCAGCAATCCCTGACGGTGGCGCTTTTGCAAGGTGAGGTATACTAATGTCAAGCAAAAAAGTGTAACTCCCTGAGGTCACTTGGAGTCTGATGATATGTGTTTTGAATTTCTTAGGAATCCTGCAGAGGAATTGACATGGGAAATCTCTGATGGACCCACCGGTACAAGGTGAGGTATTCCAAATTCAAGCACACAAATATTTTACGCTGTGCAGTCTCGTACAGTCTGATCATACAGATTTTCAATTTTTTAGGAATATTGCCAAGGATTTGACAGCAGTAATCTCACAGGAATGTGCCCCTGCAAGGTTAGGTATACTAATTTCAAGCGGAAAGTGTACCTCCCCGAAGTCACTAGGACTCTGATCATACATGTTTTCCATTTCTAAGGAATGTTGCACATGAATTGACATCAGGAATCTCCGATGGACGCACCAGTACCAGGAGAGGTATGCTCCTTTCAAGCAAAAACAATGTAGTGTCTGAGGTCACCTGCAGTCTGAGGATATGTATTTTGAATTTTTTAGGAATACTGCAGGGGAATTGACATGAGACATCTCTGATGCATCCGCCAGTGCTAGGTGAGGTGTAGTCACTGCAAACAAAATCGTGTCAATGTCTCTAGTCACTTGGAGTCTGATCGTACATTTTTTGAAACTTTTGGGAATGCTGCAGATAAACGGACCTCAGTAATACCTCATGGAGCGGCCAATGCGAGGTGACGCATCTGAGTTTCAAGCAAAAATGCGTTACTCTCTGAAGTTACTTGGTGACTGATCACACATGTTTTGACTTTTTTAGGAATACTGCCAATGAATTGACGTGAGAAATCTCTGATGGACCCAACAGTGCAAGGGGAGGTGAACCAACGTCAAGCAAGAAAATATTTGACTGTCTGAAGTCTGTTGGAGACTGATCATACATGTTTTCAGTTTTTTCGGAATGTGGCCAATGAATTGACATCAGTAATCTCACATGAACCTGCCAGGGCAAGGGGAGGTACACGAATTTCAAGCAGAAAGGAAACCTCGCTGAAGTCCCTTGGATTCTGATCGCACATGGTTCAAACTTTTAAGGAATGCAGCCGATGAGTTGTGATAATTAATCTCGGCTGGTGCTGCCAATGCAAGGTGAGGTATACTAATTTCAAGCAAAAAAGTGGAACTCTCTGAAGTCACTTGGAGTCTGACGATATGTGTTTTGAATTTTTGAGGAATACTGAAGATGAATTGACATGAGAAAGCTCTGATGCCTTCAGCACTGCATGGTGAGGTATTCTTATTTCATGCAAGCGAATATTTTACTCTCTGAAGCCTCTTGGAGATTGATCATGCATGTCCTCAATTTTTTAGGAATGTTGCCAACGAATTCACATCAGTAATCTCACATGAATGTGCCTACGCAAGGTTAGGTGCACTAATTTCCAGCAAAAAGTGTACCTCGCTGAAGTCCCCTGGAGTCTGCTCATGCATGATTTGAATGTCTGCGGACTGCTGCCCATGAATCCACTTCAGCAATCTCTGATGGAAGCGCCAGTACATGGACAGGTATACTACTTTCAAGCAAAAACGTGTAACTCTCTGAAGTCACTTGGAGTCTGATCATTCATGTTCTGAATATTTTAGGAATGCTGCAGATGATTTGACCTCAGTAACATTTGATGGTGCCGCCAATGCAAGGTGAGGCATACGAGTTTCAAGCAAAATGGTGTTAGCCGCGGAAGTCAGTTGGAGTCTGATCGTACATGTTTTGATGTTTTTAGGAACGCTGCCGATGAACTGACTTCAGCAATCCCTGACGGTGGCGCTTTTGCAAGGTGAGGTATACTAATGTCAAGCAAAAAAGTGTAACTCCCTGAGGTCACTTGGAGTCTGATGATATGTGTTTTGAATTTCTTAGGAATCCTGCAGAGGAATTGACATGGGAAATCTCTGATGGACCCACCGGTACAAGGTGAGGTATTCCAAATTCAAGCACACAAATATTTTACGCTGTGCAGTCTCGTACAGTCTGATCATACAGATTTTCAATTTTTTAGGAATATTGCCAAGGATTTGACAGCAGTAATCTCACAGGAATGTGCCCCTGCAAGGTTAGGTATACTAATTTCAAGCAGAAAGTGTACCTCCCCGAAGTCACTAGGACTCTGATCATACATGTTTTCCATTTCTAAGGAATGTTGCACATGAATTGACATCAGGAATCTCCGATGGACGCACCAGTACCAGGAGAGGTATGCTCCTTTCAAGCAAAAACAATGTAGTGTCTGAGGTCACCTGCAGTCTGAGGATATGTATTTTGAATTTTTTAGGAATACTGCAGGGGAATTGACATGAGACATCTCTGATGCATCCGCCAGTGCTAGGTGAGGTGTAGTCACTGCAAACAAAATCGTGTCAATGTCTCTAGTCACTTGGAGTCTGATCGTACATTTTTTGAAACTTTTGGGAATGCTGCAGATAAACGGACCTCAGTAATACCTCATGGAGCGGCCAATGCGAGGTGACGCATCTGAGTTTCAAGCAAAAATGCGTTACTCTCTGAAGTTACTTGGTGACTGATCACACATGTTTTGACTTTTTTAGGAATACTGCCAATGAATTGACGTGAGAAATCTCTGATGGACCCAACAGTGCAAGGGGAGGTGAACCAACGTCAAGCAAGAAAATATTTGACTGTCTGAAGTCTGTTGGAGACTGATCATACATGTTTTCAGTTTTTTCGGAATGTGGCCAATGAATTGACATCAGTAATCTCACATGAACCTGCCAGGGCAAGGGGAGGTACACGAATTTCAAGCAGAAAGGAAACCTCGCTGAAGTCCCTTGGATTCTGATCGCACATGGTTCAAACTTTTAAGGAATGCAGCCGATGAGTTGTGATAATTAATCTCGGCTGGTGCTGCCAATGCAAGGTGAGGTATACTAATTTCAAGCAAAAAAGTGGAACTCTCTGAAGTCACTTGGAGTCTGACGATATGTGTTTTGAATTTTTGAGGAATACTGAAGATGAATTGACATGAGAAAGCTCTGATGCCTTCAGCACTGCATGGTGAGGTATTCTTATTTCATGCAAGCGAATATTTTACTCTCTGAAGCCTCTTGGAGATTGATCATGCATGTCCTCAATTTTTTAGGAATGTTGCCAACGAATTCACATCAGTAATCTCACATGAATGTGCCTACGCAAGGTTAGGTGCACTAATTTCCAGCAAAAAGTGTACCTCGCTGAAGTCCCCTGGAGTCTGCTCATGCATGATTTGAATGTCTGCGGACTGCTGCCCATGAATCCACTTCAGCAATCTCTGATGGAAGCGCCAGTACATGGACAGGTATACTACTTTCAAGCAAAAACGTGTAACTCTCTGAAGTCACTTGGAGTCTGATCATTCATGTTCTGAATATTTTAGGAATGCTGCAGATGATTTGACCTCAGTAACATTTGATGGTGCCGCCAATGCAAGGTGAGGCATACGAGTTTCAAGCAAAATGGTGTTAGCCGCGGAAGTCAGTTGGAGTCTGATCGTACATGTTTTGATGTTTTTAGGAACGCTGCCGATGAACTGACTTCAGCAATCCCTGACGGTGGCGCTTTTGCAAGGTGAGGTATACTAATGTCAAGCAAAAAAGTGTAACTCCCTGAGGTCACTTGGAGTCTGATGATATGTGTTTTGAATTTCTTAGGAATCCTGCAGAGGAATTGACATGGGAAATCTCTGATGGACCCACCGGTACAAGGTGAGGTATTCCAAATTCAAGCACACAAATATTTTACGCTGTGCAGTCTCGTACAGTCTGATCATACAGATTTTCAATTTTTTAGGAATATTGCCAAGGATTTGACAGCAGTAATCTCACAGGAATGTGCCCCTGCAAGGTTAGGTATACTAATTTGCGGAAAGTGTACCTCCCCGAAGTCACTAGGACTCTGATCATACATGTTTTCCATTTCTAAGGAATGTTGCACATGAATTGACATCAGGAATCTCCGATGGACGCACCAGTACCAGGAGAGGTATGCTCCTTTCAAGCAAAAACAATGTAGTGTCTGAGGTCACCTGCAGTCTGAGGATATGTATTTTGAATTTTTTAGGAATACTGCAGGGGAATTGACATGAGACATCTCTGATGCATCCGCCAGTGCTAGGTGAGGTGTAGTCACTGCAAACAAAATCGTGTCAATGTCTCTAGTCACTTGGAGTCTGATCGTACATTTTTTGAAACTTTTGGGAATGCTGCAGATAAACGGACCTCAGTAATACCTCATGGAGCGGCCAATGCGAGGTGACGCATCTGAGTTTCAAGCAAAAATGCGTTACTCTCTGAAGTTACTTGGTGACTGATCACACATGTTTTGACTTTTTTAGGAATACTGCCAATGAATTGACGTGAGAAATCTCTGATGGACCCAACAGTGCAAGGGGAGGTGAACCAACGTCAAGCAAGAAAATATTTGACTGTCTGAAGTCTGTTGGAGACTGATCATACATGTTTTCAGTTTTTTCGGAATGTGGCCAATGAATTGACATCAGTAATCTCACATGAACCTGCCAGGGCAAGGGGAGGTACACGAATTTCAAGCAGAAAGGAAACCTCGCTGAAGTCCCTTGGATTCTGATCGCACATGGTTCAAACTTTTAAGGAATGCAGCCGATGAGTTGTGATAATTAATCTCGGCTGGTGCTGCCAATGCAAGGTGAGGTATACTAATTTCAAGCAAAAAAGTGGAACTCTCTGAAGTCACTTGGAGTCTGACGATATGTGTTTTGAATTTTTGAGGAATACTGAAGATGAATTGACATGAGAAAGCTCTGATGCCTTCAGCACTGCATGGTGAGGTATTCTTATTTCATGCAAGCGAATATTTTACTCTCTGAAGCCTCTTGGAGATTGATCATGCATGTCCTCAATTTTTTAGGAATGTTGCCAACGAATTCACATCAGTAATCTCACATGAATGTGCCTACGCAAGGTTAGGTGCACTAATTTCCAGCAAAAAGTGTACCTCGCTGAAGTCCCCTGGAGTCTGCTCATGCATGATTTGAATGTCTGCGGACTGCTGCCCATGAATCCACTTCAGCAATCTCTGATGGAAGCGCCAGTACATGGACAGGTATACTACTTTCAAGCAAAAACGTGTAACTCTCTGAAGTCACTTGGAGTCTGATCACTCATGTTCTGAATATTTTAGGAATGCTGCAGATGATTTGACCTCAGTAACATTTGATGGTGCCGCCAATGCAAGGTGAGGCATACGAGTTTCAAGCAAAATGGTGTTAGCCGCGGAAGTCAGTTGGAGTCTGATCGTACATGTTTTGATGTTTTTAGGAACGCTGCCGATGAACTGACTTCAGCAATCCCTGACGGTGGCGCTTTTGCAAGGTGAGGTATACTAATGTCAAGCAAAAAAGTGTAACTCCCTGAGGTCACTTGGAGTCTGATGATATGTGTTTTGAATTTCTTAGGAATCCTGCAGAGGAATTGACATGGGAAATCTCTGATGGACCCACCGGTACAAGGTGAGGTATTCCAAATTCAAGCACACAAATATTTTACGCTGTGCAGTCTCGTACAGTCTGATCATACAGATTTTCAATTTTTTAGGAATATTGCCAAGGATTTGACAGCAGTAATCTCACAGGAATGTGCCCCTGCAAGGTTAGGTATACTAATTTCAAGCAGAAAGTGTACCTCCCCGAAGTCACTAGGACTCTGATCATACATGTTTTCCATTTCTAAGGAATGTTGCACATGAATTGACATCAGGAATCTCCGATGGACGCACCAGTACCAGGAGAGGTATGCTCCTTTCAAGCAAAAACAATGTAGTGTCTGAGGTCACCTGCAGTCTGAGGATATGTATTTTGAATTTTTTAGGAATACTGCAGGGGAATTGACATGAGACATCTCTGATGCATCCGCCAGTGCTAGGTGAGGTGTAGTCACTGCAAACAAAATCGTGTCAATGTCTCTAGTCACTTGGAGTCTGATCGTACATTTTTTGAAACTTTTGGGAATGCTGCAGATAAACGGACCTCAGTAATACCTCATGGAGCGGCCAATGCGAGGTGACGCATCTGAGTTTCAAGCAAAAATGCGTTACTCTCTGAAGTTACTTGGTGACTGATCACACATGTTTTGACTTTTTTAGGAATACTGCCAATGAATTGACGTGAGAAATCTCTGATGGACCCAACAGTGCAAGGGGAGGTGAACCAACGTCAAGCAAGAAAATATTTGACTGTCTGAAGTCTGTTGGAGACTGATCATACATGTTTTCAGTTTTTTCGGAATGTGGCCAATGAATTGACATCAGTAATCTCACATGAACCTGCCAGGGCAAGGGGAGGTACACGAATTTCAAGCAGAAAGGAAACCTCGCTGAAGTCCCTTGGATTCTGATCGCACATGGTTCAAACTTTTAAGGAATGCAGCCGATGAGTTGTGATAATTAATCTCGGCTGGTGCTGCCAATGCAAGGTGAGGTATACTAATTTCAAGCAAAAAAGTGGAACTCTCTGAAGTCACTTGGAGTCTGACGATATGTGTTTTGAATTTTTGAGGAATACTGAAGATGAATTGACATGAGAAAGCTCTGATGCCTTCAGCACTGCATGGTGAGGTATTCTTATTTCATGCAAGCGAATATTTTACTCTCTGAAGCCTCTTGGAGATTGATCATGCATGTCCTCAATTTTTTAGGAATGTTGCCAACGAATTCACATCAGTAATCTCACATGAATGTGCCTACGCAAGGTTAGGTGCACTAATTTCCAGCAAAAAGTGTACCTCGCTGAAGTCCCCTGGAGTCTGCTCATGCATGATTTGAATGTCTGCGGACTGCTGCCCATGAATCCACTTCAGCAATCTCTGATGGAAGCGCCAGTACATGGACAGGTATACTACTTTCAAGCAAAAACGTGTAACTCTCTGAAGTCACTTGGAGTCTGATCATTCATGTTCTGAATATTTTAGGAATGCTGCAGATGATTTGACCTCAGTAACATTTGATGGTGCCGCCAATGCAAGGTGAGGCATACGAGTTTCAAGCAAAATGGTGTTAGCCGCGGAAGTCAGTTGGAGTCTGATCGTACATGTTTTGATGTTTTTAGGAACGCTGCCGATGAACTGACTTCAGCAATCCCTGACGGTGGCGCTTTTGCAAGGTGAGGTATACTAATGTCAAGCAAAAAAGTGTAACTCCCTGAGGTCACTTGGAGTCTGATGATATGTGTTTTGAATTTCTTAGGAATCCTGCAGAGGAATTGACATGGGAAATCTCTGATGGACCCACCGGTACAAGGTGAGGTATTCCAAATTCAAGCACACAAATATTTTACGCTGTGCAGTCTCGTACAGTCTGATCATACAGATTTTCAATTTTTTAGGAATATTGCCAAGGATTTGACAGCAGTAATCTCACAGGAATGTGCCCCTGCAAGGTTAGGTATACTAATTTCAAGCAGAAAGTGTACCTCCCCGAAGTCACTAGGACTCTGATCATACATGTTTTCCATTTCTAAGGAATGTTGCACATGAATTGACATCAGGAATCTCCGATGGACGCACCAGTACCAGGAGAGGTATGCTCCTTTCAAGCAAAAACAATGTAGTGTCTGAGGTCACCTGCAGTCTGAGGATATGTATTTTGAATTTTTTAGGAATACTGCAGGGGAATTGACATGAGACATCTCTGATGCATCCGCCAGTGCTAGGTGAGGTGTAGTCACTGCAAACAAAATCGTGTCAATGTCTCTAGTCACTTGGAGTCTGATCGTACATTTTTTGAAACTTTTGGGAATGCTGCAGATAAACGGACCTCAGTAATACCTCATGGAGCGGCCAATGCGAGGTGACGCATCTGAGTTTCAAGCAAAAATGCGTTACTCTCTGAAGTTACTTGGTGACTGATCACACATGTTTTGACTTTTTTAGGAATACTGCCAATGAATTGACGTGAGAAATCTCTGATGGACCCAACAGTGCAAGGGGAGGTGAACCAACGTCAAGCAAGAAAATATTTGACTGTCTGAAGTCTGTTGGAGACTGATCATACATGTTTTCAGTTTTTTCGGAATGTGGCCAATGAATTGACATCAGTAATCTCACATGAACCTGCCAGGGCAAGGGGAGGTACACGAATTTCAAGCAGAAAGGAAACCTCGCTGAAGTCCCTTGGATTCTGATCGCACATGGTTCAAACTTTTAAGGAATGCAGCCGATGAGTTGTGATAATTAATCTCGGCTGGTGCTGCCAATGCAAGGTGAGGTATACTAATTTCAAGCAAAAAAGTGGAACTCTCTGAAGTCACTTGGAGTCTGACGATATGTGTTTTGAATTTTTGAGGAATACTGAAGATGAATTGACATGAGAAAGCTCTGATGCCTTCAGCACTGCATGGTGAGGTATTCTTATTTCATGCAAGCGAATATTTTACTCTCTGAAGCCTCTTGGAGATTGATCATGCATGTCCTCAATTTTTTAGGAATGTTGCCAACGAATTCACATCAGTAATCTCACATGAATGTGCCTACGCAAGGTTAGGTGCACTAATTTCCAGCAAAAAGTGTACCTCGCTGAAGTCCCCTGGAGTCTGCTCATGCATGATTTGAATGTCTGCGGACTGCTGCCCATGAATCCACTTCAGCAATCTCTGATGGAAGCGCCAGTACATGGACAGGTATACTACTTTCAAGCAAAAACGTGTAACTCTCTGAAGTCACTTGGAGTCTGATCATTCATGTTCTGAATATTTTAGGAATGCTGCAGATGATTTGACCTCAGTAACATTTGATGGTGCCGCCAATGCAAGGTGAGGCATACGAGTTTCAAGCAAAATGGTGTTAGCCGCGGAAGTCAGTTGGAGTCTGATCGTACATGTTTTGATGTTTTTAGGAACGCTGCCGATGAACTGACTTCAGCAATCCCTGACGGTGGCGCTTTTGCAAGGTGAGGTATACTAATGTCAAGCAAAAAAGTGTAACTCCCTGAGGTCACTTGGAGTCTGATGATATGTGTTTTGAATTTCTTAGGAATCCTGCAGAGGAATTGACATGGGAAATCTCTGATGGACCCACCGGTACAAGGTGAGGTATTCCAAATTCAAGCACACAAATATTTTACGCTGTGCAGTCTCGTACAGTCTGATCATACAGATTTTCAATTTTTTAGGAATATTGCCAAGGATTTGACAGCAGTAATCTCACAGGAATGTGCCCCTGCAAGGTTAGGTATACTAATTTCAAGCAGAAAGTGTACCTCCCCGAAGTCACTAGGACTCTGATCATACATGTTTTCCATTTCTAAGGAATGTTGCACATGAATTGACATCAGGAATCTCCGATGGACGCACCAGTACCAGGAGAGGTATGCTCCTTTCAAGCAAAAACAATGTAGTGTCTGAGGTCACCTGCAGTCTGAGGATATGTATTTTGAATTTTTTAGGAATACTGCAGGGGAATTGACATGAGACATCTCTGATGCATCCGCCAGTGCTAGGTGAGGTGTAGTCACTGCAAACAAAATCGTGTCAATGTCTCTAGTCACTTGGAGTCTGATCGTACATTTTTTGAAACTTTTGGGAATGCTGCAGATAAACGGACCTCAGTAATACCTCATGGAGCGGCCAATGCGAGGTGACGCATCTGAGTTTCAAGCAAAAATGCGTTACTCTCTGAAGTTACTTGGTGACTGATCACACATGTTTTGACTTTTTTAGGAATACTGCCAATGAATTGACGTGAGAAATCTCTGATGGACCCAACAGTGCAAGGGGAGGTGAACCAACGTCAAGCAAGAAAATATTTGACTGTCTGAAGTCTGTTGGAGACTGATCATACATGTTTTCAGTTTTTTCGGAATGTGGCCAATGAATTGACATCAGTAATCTCACATGAACCTGCCAGGGCAAGGGGAGGTACACGAATTTCAAGCAGAAAGGAAACCTCGCTGAAGTCCCTTGGATTCTGATCGCACATGGTTCAAACTTTTAAGGAATGCAGCCGATGAGTTGTGATAATTAATCTCGGCTGGTGCTGCCAATGCAAGGTGAGGTATACTAATTTCAAGCAAAAAAGTGGAACTCTCTGAAGTCACTTGGAGTCTGACGATATGTGTTTTGAATTTTTGAGGAATACTGAAGATGAATTGACATGAGAAAGCTCTGATGCCTTCAGCACTGCATGGTGAGGTATTCTTATTTCATGCAAGCGAATATTTTACTCTCTGAAGCCTCTTGGAGATTGATCATGCATGTCCTCAATTTTTTAGGAATGTTGCCAACGAATTCACATCAGTAATCTCACATGAATGTGCCTACGCAAGGTTAGGTGCACTAATTTCCAGCAAAAAGTGTACCTCGCTGAAGTCCCCTGGAGTCTGCTCATGCATGATTTGAATGTCTGCGGACTGCTGCCCATGAATCCACTTCAGCAATCTCTGATGGAAGCGCCAGTACATGGACAGGTATACTACTTTCAAGCAAAAACGTGTAACTCTCTGAAGTCACTTGGAGTCTGATCATTCATGTTCTGAATATTTTAGGAATGCTGCAGATGATTTGACCTCAGTAACATTTGATGGTGCCGCCAATGCAAGGTGAGGCATACGAGTTTCAAGCAAAATGGTGTTAGCCGCGGAAGTCAGTTGGAGTCTGATCGTACATGTTTTGATGTTTTTAGGAACGCTGCCGATGAACTGACTTCAGCAATCCCTGACGGTGGCGCTTTTGCAAGGTGAGGTATACTAATGTCAAGCAAAAAAGTGTAACTCCCTGAGGTCACTTGGAGTCTGATGATATGTGTTTTGAATTTCTTAGGAATCCTGCAGAGGAATTGACATGGGAAATCTCTGATGGACCCACCGGTACAAGGTGAGGTATTCCAAATTCAAGCACACAAATATTTTACGCTGTGCAGTCTCGTACAGTCTGATCATACAGATTTTCAATTTTTTAGGAATATTGCCAAGGATTTGACAGCAGTAATCTCACAGGAATGTGCCCCTGCAAGGTTAGGTATACTAATTTCAAGCAGAAAGTGTACCTCCCCGAAGTCACTAGGACTCTGATCATACATGTTTTCCATTTCTAAGGAATGTTGCACATGAATTGACATCAGGAATCTCCGATGGACGCACCAGTACCAGGAGAGGTATGCTCCTTTCAAGCAAAAACAATGTAGTGTCTGAGGTCACCTGCAGTCTGAGGATATGTATTTTGAATTTTTTAGGAATACTGCAGGGGAATTGACATGAGACATCTCTGATGCATCCGCCAGTGCTAGGTGAGGTGTAGTCACTGCAAACAAAATCGTGTCAATGTCTCTAGTCACTTGGAGTCTGATCGTACATTTTTTGAAACTTTTGGGAATGCTGCAGATAAACGGACCTCAGTAATACCTCATGGAGCGGCCAATGCGAGGTGACGCATCTGAGTTTCAAGCAAAAATGCGTTACTCTCTGAAGTTACTTGGTGACTGATCACACATGTTTTGACTTTTTTAGGAATACTGCCAATGAATTGACGTGAGAAATCTCTGATGGACCCAACAGTGCAAGGGGAGGTGAACCAACGTCAAGCAAGAAAATATTTGACTGTCTGAAGTCTGTTGGAGACTGATCATACATGTTTTCAGTTTTTTCGGAATGTGGCCAATGAATTGACATCAGTAATCTCACATGAACCTGCCAGGGCAAGGGGAGGTACACGAATTTCAAGCAGAAAGGAAACCTCGCTGAAGTCCCTTGGATTCTGATCGCACATGGTTCAAACTTTTAAGGAATGCAGCCGATGAGTTGTGATAATTAATCTCGGCTGGTGCTGCCAATGCAAGGTGAGGTATACTAATTTCAAGCAAAAAAGTGGAACTCTCTGAAGTCACTTGGAGTCTGACGATATGTGTTTTGAATTTTTGAGGAATACTGAAGATGAATTGACATGAGAAAGCTCTGATGCCTTCAGCACTGCATGGTGAGGTATTCTTATTTCATGCAAGCGAATATTTTACTCTCTGAAGCCTCTTGGAGATTGATCATGCATGTCCTCAATTTTTTAGGAATGTTGCCAACGAATTCACATCAGTAATCTCACATGAATGTGCCTACGCAAGGTTAGGTGCACTAATTTCCAGCAAAAAGTGTACCTCGCTGAAGTCCCCTGGAGTCTGCTCATGCATGATTTGAATGTCTGCGGACTGCTGCCCATGAATCCACTTCAGCAATCTCTGATGGAAGCGCCAGTACATGGACAGGTATACTACTTTCAAGCAAAAACGTGTAACTCTCTGAAGTCACTTGGAGTCTGATCATTCATGTTCTGAATATTTTAGGAATGCTGCAGATGATTTGACCTCAGTAACATTTGATGGTGCCGCCAATGCAAGGTGAGGCATACGAGTTTCAAGCAAAATGGTGTTAGCCGCGGAAGTCAGTTGGAGTCTGATCGTACATGTTTTGATGTTTTTAGGAACGCTGCCGATGAACTGACTTCAGCAATCCCTGACGGTGGCGCTTTTGCAAGGTGAGGTATACTAATGTCAAGCAAAAAAGTGTAACTCCCTGAGGTCACTTGGAGTCTGATGATATGTGTTTTGAATTTCTTAGGAATCCTGCAGAGGAATTGACATGGGAAATCTCTGATGGACCCACCGGTACAAGGTGAGGTATTCCAAATTCAAGCACACAAATATTTTACGCTGTGCAGTCTCGTACAGTCTGATCATACAGATTTTCAATTTTTTAGGAATATTGCCAAGGATTTGACAGCAGTAATCTCACAGGAATGTGCCCCTGCAAGGTTAGGTATACTAATTTGCGGAAAGTGTACCTCCCCGAAGTCACTAGGACTCTGATCATACATGTTTTCCATTTCTAAGGAATGTTGCACATGAATTGACATCAGGAATCTCCGATGGACGCACCAGTACCAGGAGAGGTATGCTCCTTTCAAGCAAAAACAATGTAGTGTCTGAGGTCACCTGCAGTCTGAGGATATGTATTTTGAATTTTTTAGGAATACTGCAGGGGAATTGACATGAGACATCTCTGATGCATCCGCCAGTGCTAGGTGAGGTGTAGTCACTGCAAACAAAATCGTGTCAATGTCTCTAGTCACTTGGAGTCTGATCGTACATTTTTTGAAACTTTGGGAATGCTGCAGATAAACGGACCTCAGTAATACCTCATGGAGCGGCCAATGCGAGGTGACGCATCTGAGTTTCAAGCAAAAATGCGTTACTCTCTGAAGTTACTTGGTGACTGATCACACATGTTTTGACTTTTTTAGGAATACTGCCAATGAATTGACGTGAGAAATCTCTGATGGACCCAACAGTGCAAGGGGAGGTGAACCAACGTCAAGCAAGAAAATATTTGACTGTCTGAAGTCTGTTGGAGACTGATCATACATGTTTTCAGTTTTTTCGGAATGTGGCCAATGAATTGACATCAGTAATCTCACATGAACCTGCCAGGGCAAGGGGAGGTACACGAATTTCAAGCAGAAAGGAAACCTCGCTGAAGTCCCTTGGATTCTGATCGCACATGGTTCAAACTTTTAAGGAATGCAGCCGATGAGTTGTGATAATTAATCTCGGCTGGTGCTGCCAATGCAAGGTGAGGTATACTAATTTCAAGCAAAAAAGTGGAACTCTCTGAAGTCACTTGGAGTCTGACGATATGTGTTTTGAATTTTTGAGGAATACTGAAGATGAATTGACATGAGAAAGCTCTGATGCCTTCAGCACTGCATGGTGAGGTATTCTTATTTCATGCAAGCGAATATTTTACTCTCTGAAGCCTCTTGGAGATTGATCATGCATGTCCTCAATTTTTTAGGAATGTTGCCAACGAATTCACATCAGTAATCTCACATGAATGTGCCTACGCAAGGTTAGGTGCACTAATTTCCAGCAAAAAGTGTACCTCGCTGAAGTCCCCTGGAGTCTGCTCATGCATGATTTGAATGTCTGCGGACTGCTGCCCATGAATGCACTTCAGCAATCTCTGATGGAAGCGCCAGTACATGGACAGGTATACTACTTTCAAGCAAAAACGTGTAACTCTCTGAAGTCACTTGGAGTCTGATCATTCATGTTCTGAATATTTTAGGAATGCTGCAGATGATTTGACCTCAGTAACATTTGATGGTGCCGCCAATGCAAGGTGAGGCATACGAGTTTCAAGCAAAATGGTGTTAGCCGCGGAAGTCAGTTGGAGTCTGATCGTACATGTTTTGATGTTTTTAGGAACGCTGCCGATGAACTGACTTCAGCAATCCCTGACGGTGGCGCTTTTGCAAGGTGAGGTATACTAATGTCAAGCAAAAAAGTGTAACTCCCTGAGGTCACTTGGAGTCTGATGATATGTGTTTTGAATTTCTTAGGAATCCTGCAGAGGAATTGACATGGGAAATCTCTGATGGACCCACCGGTACAAGGTGAGGTATTCCAAATTCAAGCACACAAATATTTTACGCTGTGCAGTCTCGTACAGTCTGATCATACAGATTTTCAATTTTTTAGGAATATTGCCAAGGATTTGACAGCAGTAATCTCACAGGAATGTGCCCCTGCAAGGTTAGGTATACTAATTTCAAGCAGAAAGTGTACCTCCCCGAAGTCACTAGGACTCTGATCATACATGTTTTCCATTTCTAAGGAATGTTGCACATGAATTGACATCAGGAATCTCCGATGGACGCACCAGTACCAGGAGAGGTATGCTCCTTTCAAGCAAAAACAATGTAGTGTCTGAGGTCACCTGCAGTCTGAGGATATGTATTTTGAATTTTTTAGGAATACTGCAGGGGAATTGACATGAGACATCTCTGATGCATCCGCCAGTGCTAGGTGAGGTGTAGTCACTGCAAACAAAATCGTGTCAATGTCTCTAGTCACTTGGAGTCTGATCGTACATTTTTTGAAACTTTGGGAATGCTGCAGATAAACGGACCTCAGTAATACCTCATGGAGCGGCCAATGCGAGGTGACGCATCTGAGTTTCAAGCAAAAATGCGTTACTCTCTGAAGTTACTTGGTGACTGATCACACATGTTTTGACTTTTTTAGGAATACTGCCAATGAATTGACGTGAGAAATCTCTGATGGACCCAACAGTGCAAGGGGAGGTGAACCAACGTCAAGCAAGAAAATATTTGACTGTCTGAAGTCTGTTGGAGACTGATCATACATGTTTTCAGTTTTTTCGGAATGTGGCCAATGAATTGACATCAGTAATCTCACATGAACCTGCCAGGGCAAGGGGAGGTACACGAATTTCAAGCAGAAAGGAAACCTCGCTGAAGTCCCTTGGATTCTGATCGCACATGGTTCAAACTTTTAAGGAATGCAGCCGATGAGTTGTGATAATTAATCTCGGCTGGTGCTGCCAATGCAAGGTGAGGTATACTAATTTCAAGCAAAAAAGTGGAACTCTCTGAAGTCACTTGGAGTCTGACGATATGTGTTTTGAATTTTTGAGGAATACTGAAGATGAATTGACATGAGAAAGCTCTGATGCCTTCAGCACTGCATGGTGAGGTATTCTTATTTCATGCAAGCGAATATTTTACTCTCTGAAGCCTCTTGGAGATTGATCATTCATGTCCTCAATTTTTTAGGACTGTTGCCAACGAATTCACATCAGTAATCTCACATGAATGTGCCTACGCAAGGTTAGGTGCACTAATTTCCAGCAAAAAGTGTACCTCGCTGAAGTCCCCTGGAGTCTGCTCATGCATGATTTGAATGTCTGCGGACTGCTGCCCATGAATCCACTTCAGCAATCTCTGATGGAAGCGCCAGTACATGGACAGGTATACTACTTTCAAGCAAAAACGTGTAACTCTCTGAAGTCACTTGGAGTCTGATCACTCATGTTCTGAATATTTTAGGAATGCTGCAGATGATTTGACCTCAGTAACATTTGATGGTGCCGCCAATGCAAGGTGAGGCATACGAGTTTCAAGCAAAATGGTGTTAGCCGCGGAAGTCAGTTGGAGTCTGATCGTACATGTTTTGATGTTTTTAGGAACGCTGCCGATGAACTGACTTCAGCAATCCCTGACGGTGGCGCTTTTGCAAGGTGAGGTATACTAATGTCAAGCAAAAAAGTGTAACTCCCTGAGGTCACTTGGAGTCTGATGATATGTGTTTTGAATTTCTTAGGAATCCTGCAGAGGAATTGACATGGGAAATCTCTGATGGATCCGCCAGTGCTAGGTGAGGTGTAGTCACTGCAAACAAAATCGTGTCAATGTCTCTAGTCACTTGGAGTCTGATCGTACATTTTTTGAAACTTTTGGGAATGCTGCAGATAAACGGACCTCAGTAATACCTCATGGAGCGGCCAATGCGAGGTGACGCATCTGAGTTTCAAGCAAAAATGCGTTACTCTCTGAAGTTACTTGGTGACTGATCACACATGTTTTGACTTTTTTAGGAATACTGCCAATGAATTGACGTGAGAAATCTCTGATGGACCCAACAGTGCAAGGGGAGGTGAACCAACGTCAAGCAAGAAAATATTTGACTGTCTGAAGTCTGTTGGAGACTGATCATACATGTTTTCAGTTTTTTCGGAATGTGGCCAATGAATTGACATCAGTAATCTCACATGAACCTGCCAGGGCAAGGGGAGGTACACGAATTTCAAGCAGAAAGGAAACCTCGCTGAAGTCCCTTGGATTCTGATCGCACATGGTTCAAACTTTTAAGGAATGCAGCCGATGAGTTGTGATAATTAATCTCGGCTGGTGCTGCCAATGCAAGGTGAGGTATACTAATTTCAAGCAAAAAAGTGGAACTCTCTGAAGTCACTTGGAGTCTGACGATATGTGTTTTGAATTTTTGAGGAATACTGAAGATGAATTGACATGAGAAAGCTCTGATGCCTTCAGCACTGCATGGTGAGGTATTCTTATTTCATGCAAGCGAATATTTTACTCTCTGAAGCCTCTTGGAGATTGATCATGCATGTCCTCAATTTTTTAGGAATGTTGCCAACGAATTCACATCAGTAATCTCACATGAATGTGCCTACGCAAGGTTAGGTGCACTAATTTCCAGCAAAAAGTGTACCTCGCTGAAGTCCCCTGGAGTCTGCTCATGCATGATTTGAATGTCTGCGGACTGCTGCCCATGAATCCACTTCAGCAATCTCTGATGGAAGCGCCAGTACATGGACAGGTATACTACTTTCAAGCAAAAACGTGTAACTCTCTGAAGTCACTTGGAGTCTGATCATTCATGTTCTGAATATTTTAGGAATGCTGCAGATGATTTGACCTCAGTAACATTTGATGGTGCCGCCAATGCAAGGTGAGGCATACGAGTTTCAAGCAAAATGGTGTTAGCCGCGGAAGTCAGTTGGAGTCTGATCGTACATGTTTTGATGTTTTTAGGAACGCTGCCGATGAACTGACTTCAGCAATCCCTGACGGTGGCGCTTTTGCAAGGTGAGGTATACTAATGTCAAGCAAAAAAGTGTAACTCCCTGAGGTCACTTGGAGTCTGATGATATGTGTTTTGAATTTCTTAGGAATCCTGCAGAGGAATTGACATGGGAAATCTCTGATGGACCCACCGGTACAAGGTGAGGTATTCCAAATTCAAGCACACAAATATTTTACGCTGTGCAGTCTCGTACAGTCTGATCATACAGATTTTCAATTTTTTAGGAATATTGCCAAGGATTTGACAGCAGTAATCTCACAGGAATGTGCCCCTGCAAGGTTAGGTATACTAATTTCAAGCAGAAAGTGTACCTCCCCGAAGTCACTAGGACTCTGATCATACATGTTTTCCATTTCTAAGGAATGTTGCACATGAATTGACATCAGGAATCTCCGATGGACGCACCAGTACCAGGAGAGGTATGCTCCTTTCAAGCAAAAACAATGTAGTGTCTGAGGTCACCTGCAGTCTGAGGATATGTATTTTGAATTTTTTAGGAATACTGCAGGGGAATTGACATGAGACATCTCTGATGCATCCGCCAGTGCTAGGTGAGGTGTAGTCACTGCAAACAAAATCGTGTCAATGTCTCTAGTCACTTGGAGTCTGATCGTACATTTTTTGAAACTTTTGGGAATGCTGCAGATAAACGGACCTCAGTAATACCTCATGGAGCGGCCAATGCGAGGTGACGCATCTGAGTTTCAAGCAAAAATGCGTTACTCTCTGAAGTTACTTGGTGACTGATCACACATGTTTTGACTTTTTTAGGAATACTGCCAATGAATTGACGTGAGAAATCTCTGATGGACCCAACAGTGCAAGGGGAGGTGAACCAACGTCAAGCAAGAAAATATTTGACTGTCTGAAGTCTGTTGGAGACTGATCATACATGTTTTCAGTTTTTTCGGAATGTGGCCAATGAATTGACATCAGTAATCTCACATGAACCTGCCAGGGCAAGGGGAGGTACACGAATTTCAAGCAGAAAGGAAACCTCGCTGAAGTCCCTTGGATTCTGATCGCACATGGTTCAAACTTTTAAGGAATGCAGCCGATGAGTTGTGATAATTAATCTCGGCTGGTGCTGCCAATGCAAGGTGAGGTATACTAATTTCAAGCAAAAAAGTGGAACTCTCTGAAGTCACTTGGAGTCTGACGATATGTGTTTTGAATTTTTGAGGAATACTGAAGATGAATTGACATGAGAAAGCTCTGATGCCTTCAGCACTGCATGGTGAGGTATTCTTATTTCATGCAAGCGAATATTTTACTCTCTGAAGCCTCTTGGAGATTGATCATGCATGTCCTCAATTTTTTAGGAATGTTGCCAACGAATTCACATCAGTAATCTCACATGAATGTGCCTACGCAAGGTTAGGTGCACTAATTTCCAGCAAAAAGTGTACCTCGCTGAAGTCCCCTGGAGTCTGCTCATGCATGATTTGAATGTCTGCGGACTGCTGCCCATGAATCCACTTCAGCAATCTCTGATGGAAGCGCCAGTACATGGACAGGTATACTACTTTCAAGCAAAAACGTGTAACTCTCTGAAGTCACTTGGAGTCTGATCATTCATGTTCTGAATATTTTAGGAATGCTGCAGATGATTTGACCTCAGTAACATTTGATGGTGCCGCCAATGCAAGGTGAGGCATACGAGTTTCAAGCAAAATGGTGTTAGCCGCGGAAGTCAGTTGGAGTCTGATCGTACATGTTTTGATGTTTTTAGGAACGCTGCCGATGAACTGACTTCAGCAATCCCTGACGGTGGCGCTTTTGCAAGGTGAGGTATACTAATGTCAAGCAAAAAAGTGTAACTCCCTGAGGTCACTTGGAGTCTGATGATATGTGTTTTGAATTTCTTAGGAATCCTGCAGAGGAATTGACATGGGAAATCTCTGATGGACCCACCGGTACAAGGTGAGGTATTCCAAATTCAAGCACACAAATATTTTACGCTGTGCAGTCTCGTACAGTCTGATCATACAGATTTTCAATTTTTTAGGAATATTGCCAAGGATTTGACAGCAGTAATCTCACAGGAATGTGCCCCTGCAAGGTTAGGTATACTAATTTCAAGCAGAAAGTGTACCTCCCCGAAGTCACTAGGACTCTGATCATACATGTTTTCCATTTCTAAGGAATGTTGCACATGAATGGACATCAGGAATCTCCGATGGACGCACCAGTACCAGGAGAGGTATGCTCCTTTCAAGCAAAAACAGTGTAGTGTCTGAGGTCACCTGCAGTCTGAGGATATGGATTTTGAATTTTTTAGGAATACTGCAGGGGAATTGACATGAGACATCTCTGATGCATCCGCCAGTGCTAGGTGAGGTGTAGTCACTGCAAACAAAATCGTGTCAATGTCTCTAGTCACTTGGAGTCTGATCGTACATTTTTTGAAACTTTTGGGAATGCTGCAGATAAACGGACCTCAGTAATACCTCATGGAGCGGCCAATGCGAGGTGACGCATCTGAGTTTCAAGCAAAAATGCGTTACTCTCTGAAGTTACTTGGTGACTGATCACACATGTTTTGACTTTTTTAGGAATACTGCCAATGAATTGACGTGAGAAATCTCTGATGGACCCAACAGTGCAAGGGGAGGTGAACCAACGTCAAGCAAGAAAATATTTGACTGTCTGAAGTCTGTTGGAGACTGATCATACATGTTTTCAGTTTTTTCGGAATGTGGCCAATGAATTGACATCAGTAATCTCACATGAACCTGCCAGGGCAAGGGGAGGTACACGAATTTCAAGCAGAAAGGAAACCTCGCTGAAGTCCCTTGGATTCTGATCGCACATGGTTCAAACTTTTAAGGAATGCAGCCGATGAGTTGTGATAATTAATCTCGGCTGGTGCTGCCAATGCAAGGTGAGGTATACTAATTTCAAGCAAAAAAGTGGAACTCTCTGAAGTCACTTGGAGTCTGACGATATGTGTTTTGAATTTTTGAGGAATACTGAAGATGAATTGACATGAGAAAGCTCTGATGCCTTCAGCACTGCATGGTGAGGTATTCTTATTTCATGCAAGCGAATATTTTACTCTCTGAAGCCTCTTGGAGATTGATCATGCATGTCCTCAATTTTTTAGGAATGTTGCCAACGAATTCACATCAGTAATCTCACATGAATGTGCCTACGCAAGGTTAGGTGCACTAATTTCCAGCAAAAAGTGTACCTCGCTGAAGTCCCCTGGAGTCTGCTCATGCATGATTTGAATGTCTGCGGACTGCTGCCCATGAATCCACTTCAGCAATCTCTGATGGAAGCGCCAGTACATGGACAGGTATACTACTTTCAAGCAAAAACGTGTAACTCTCTGAAGTCACTTGGAGTCTGATCATTCATGTTCTGAATATTTTAGGAATGCTGCAGATGATTTGACCTCAGTAACATTTGATGGTGCCGCCAATGCAAGGTGAGGCATACGAGTTTCAAGCAAAATGGTGTTAGCCGCGGAAGTCAGTTGGAGTCTGATCGTACATGTTTTGATCTTTTTAGGAACGCTGCCGATGAACTGACTTCAGCAATCCCTGACGGTGGCGCTTTTGCAAGGTGAGGTATACTAATGTCAAGCAAAAAAGTGTAACTCCCTGAGGTCACTTGGAGTCTGATGATATGTGTTTTGAATTTCTTAGGAATCCTGCAGAGGAATTGACATGGGAAATCTCTGATGGACCCACCGGTACAAGGTGAGGTATTCCAAATTCAAGCACACAACTATTTTACGCTGTGCAGTCTCGTACAGTCTGATCATACAGATTTTCAATTTTTTAGGAATATTGCCAAGGAATTGACAGCAGTAATCTCACAGGAATGTGCCCCTGCAAGGTTAGGTATACTAATTTCAAGCAAAAAGTGTACCTCCCCGAAGTCACTAGGACTCTGATCATACATGTTTTCCATTTCTAAGGAATGTTGCACATGAATGGACATCAGGAATCTCCGATGGACGCACCAGTACCAGGAGAGGTATGCTCCTTTCAAGCAAAAACAGTGTAGTGTCTGAGGTCACCTGCAGTCTGAGGATATGGATTTTGAATTTTTTAGGAATACTGCAGGGGAATTGACATGAGACATCTCTGATGCATCCGCCAGTGCTAGGTGAGGTGTAGTCACTGCAAACAAAATCGTGTCAATGTCTCTAGTCACTTGGAGTCTGATCGTACATTTTTTGAAACTTTTGGGAATGCTGCAGATAAACGGACCTCAGTAATACCTCATGGAGCGGCCAATGCGAGGTGACGCATCTGAGTTTCAAGCAAAAATGCGTTACTCTCTGAAGTTACTTGGTGACTGATCACACATGTTTTGACTTTTTTAGGAATACTGCCAATGAATTGACGTGAGAAATCTCTGATGGACCCCACAGTGCAAGGGGAGGTGAACCAACGTCAAGCAAGAAAATATTTGACTGTCTGAAGTCTGTTGGAGACTGATCATACATGTTTTCAGTTTTTTCGGAATGTGGCCAATGAATTGACATCAGTAATCTCACATGAACCTGCCAGGGCAAGGGGAGGTACACGAATTTCAAGCAGAAAGGAAACCTCGCTGAAGTCCCTTGGATTCTGATCGCACATGGTTCAAACTTTTAAGGAATGCAGCCGATGAGTTGTGATAATTAATCTCGGCTGGTGCTGCCAATGCAAGGTGAGGTATACTAATTTCAAGCAAAAAAGTGGAACTCTCTGAAGTCACTTGGAGTCTGACGATATGTGTTTCGAATTTTTGAGGAATACTGAAGATGAATTGACATGAGAAAGCTCTGATGCCTTCAGCACTGCATGGTGAGGTATTCTTATTTCATGCAAGCGAATATTTTACTCTCTGAAGCCTCTTGGAGATTGATCATGCATGTCCTCAATTTTTTAGGAATGTTGCCAACGAATTCACATCAGTAATCTCACATGAATGTGCCTACGCAAGGTTAGGTGCACTAATTTCCAGCAAAAAGTGTACCTCGCTGAAGTCCCCTGGAGTCTGCTCATGCATGATTTGAATGTCTGCGGACTGCTGCCCATGAATCCACTTCAGCAATCTCTGATGGAAGCGCCAGTACATGGACAGGTATACTACTTTCAAGCAAAAACGTGTAACTCTCTGAAGTCACTTGGAGTCTGATCATTCATGTTCTGAATATTTTAGGAATGCTGCAGATGATTTGACCTCAGTAACATTTGATGGTGCCGCCAATGCAAGGTGAGGCATACGAGTTTCAAGCAAAATGGTGTTAGCCGCGGAAGTCAGTTGGAGTCTGATCGTACATGTTTTGATGTTTTTAGGAACGCTGCCGATGAACTGACTTCAGCAATCCCTGACGGGGGCGCTTTTGCAAGGTGAGGTATACTAATCTCAAGCAAAAAAGTGTTACTCCCTGAGGTCACTTGGAGTCTGATGATATGTGTTTGAATTTCTTAGGAATCCTGCAGAGGAATTGACATGGGAAATCTCTGATGGACCCACCGGTACAAGGTGAGGTATTCCAAATTCAAGCACACAACTATTTTACGCTGTGCAGTCTCGTACAGTCTGATCATACAGATTTTCAATTTTTTAGGAATATTGCCAAGGAATTGACAGCAGTAATCTCACAGGAATGTGCCCCTGCAAGGTTAGGTATACTAATTTCAAGCAGAAAGTGTACCTCCCCGAAGTCACTAGGACTCTGATCATACATGTTTTCCATTTCTAAGGAATGTTGCACATGAATGGACATCAGGAATCTCCGATGGACGCACCAGTACCAGGTGAGGTATGCTCCTTTCAAGCAAAAACAGTGTAGTGTCTGAGGTCACCTGCAGTCTGAGGATATGGATTTTGAATTTTTTAGGAATACTGCAGGGGAATTGACATGAGACATCTCTGATGGATCCGCCAGTGCTAGGTGAGGTGTAGTCACTGCAATCAAAACCGTGTCAATGTCTCTAGTCACTTGGAGACTGATCGTACATTTTTTGAAACTTTTGGGAATGCTGCAGATAAACGGACCTCAGTAATACCTCATGGAGCGGCCAATGCGAGGTGACGCATCTGAGTTTCAAGCAAAAATGCGTTACTCTCTGAAGTTACTTGGTGACTGATCACACATGTTTTGACTTTTTTAGGAATACTGCCAATGAATTGACGTGAGAAATCTCTGATGGACCCAACAGTGCAAGGGGAGGTGAACCAACGTCAAGCAAGAAAATATTTGACTGTCTGAAGTCTGTTGGAGACTGATCATACATGTTTTCAGTTTTTTCGGAATGTGGCCAATGAATTGACATCAGTAATCTCACATGAACCTGCCAGGGCAAGGGGAGGTACACGAATTTCAAGCAGAAAGGAAACCTCGCTGAAGTCCCTTGGATTCTGATCGCACATGGTTCAAACTTTTAAGGAATGCAGCCGATGAGTTGTGATAATTAATCTCGGCTGGTGCTGCCAATGCAAGGTGAGGTATACTAATTTCAAGCAAAAAAGTGGAACTCTCTGAAGTCACTTGGAGTCTGACGATATGTGTTTTGAATTTTTGAGGAATACTGAAGATGAATTGACATGAGAAAGCTCTGATGCCTTCAGCACTGCATGGTGAGGTATTCTTATTTCATGCAAGCGAATATTTTACTCTCTGAAGCCTCTTGGAGATTGATCATGCATGTCCTCAATTTTTTAGGAATGTTGCCAACGAATTCACATCAGTAATCTCACATGAATGTGCCTACGCAAGGTTAGGTGCACTAATTTCCAGCAAAAAGTGTACCTCGCTGAAGTCCCCTGGAGTCTGCTCATGCATGATTTGAATGTCTGCGGACTGCTGCCCATGAATCCACTTCAGCAATCTCTGATGGAAGCGCCAGTACATGGACAGGTATACTGCTTTCAAGCAAAAACGTGTAACTCTCTGAAGTCACTTGGAGTCTGATCATTCATGTTCTGAATATTTTAGGAATGCTGCAGATGATTTGACCTCAGTAACATTTGATGGTGCCGCCAATGCAAGGTGAGGCATACGAGATTCAAGCAAAATGGTGTTAGCTGCGGAAGTCAGTTGGAGTCTGATCGTACATGTTTTGATGTTTTTAGGAACGCTGCAGATGAATTGACTTCAGCAATCCCTGATGGTGGCGCTTTTGCAAGGTGAGGTAGACTAATGTCAAGCAAAAAAGTGTAACTCCCTGAGGTCACTTGGAGTCTGATGATATGTGTTTTGAATTTCTTAGGAATCCTGCAGAGGAATTGACAGGAAATCTCTGATGGACCCACCGGTACAAGGTGAGGTATTCCAAATTCAAGCACACAAATATTTTACGCTGTGCAGTCTCATGCAGTCTGATCATACAGATTTCCAATTTTTTAGGAATATTGCCAAGGAATTGACAGCAGTAATCTCACAGGAATGTGCCCCCTGCAAGGAGGTATACTAATTTCAACCACAAAGTATACCTCCCTGAAGTCACTAGGACTCTGATCATACATGTTTTCATTTCTAAGGAATGTTGCACATGAATTGACATCAGGAATCTCCGATGGATGCACCAGTACAAGGAGAGGTATGCTACTTTCAAGCAAAAACAATGTAGTGTCTGAGGTCACCTGCAGTCTGAGGATATGTATTTTGAATTTTTTAGGAATACAGCAGGTGAATTGACATGAGACATCTCTGATGGATCAGCCCGTGCTAGGTGAAGTGTAGTCAGTGCAAACAAAATCGTGTAAATGTCTCTAGTCACTTGGAGTCTGATCGTACATTTATTGAAACTTTTGGGAATGCTGCAGATAAACGAACCTCAGTAATACCTCATGGAGCGGCCAATGCGAGCTGACTCATCTGAGTTTCAAGCAAAAATGCGTTACTCTCTGAAGTTACCTGGTGACTGATCACACATGTTTTGACTTTTTTAGGAATACTGCCAATGAATTGACGTGAGAAATCTCTGGTGGACCCAACAGTGCAAGGTGAGGTGAACCAATTTCAAGCAAGAAAATATTTGACTCTCTGAAGTCTGTTGGAGACTGACCATACATGTTTTCAGTTTTTTAGGAATGTGGCCAATGAATTGACATAAGTAATCTCACATGAACCTGCCAGGGCAAGGGGAGGTACACGAATTTCAAACAGAAAGGATACCTCACTGAAGTCCCTTGGATTCTGATCGCACATGGTTCAAACTTTAAAGGAATTCTGCCGCTGAGTTGAGATAATTAATCTCGGCTGGTGCTGCCAATGCAAGGTGAGGTATACTAATTTCAAGCAAAAAAGTGGAACTCTCTGAAGTCACTTGGAGTCTGACGATATGTGTTTCGAATTTTTGAGGAATACTGAAGATGAATTGACATGAGAAAGCTCTGATGCCTTCAGCACTGCATGGTGAGGTATTCTTATTTCATGCAAGCGAATATTTTACTCTCTAAAGCCTCTTGGAGATTGATCATGCATGTCCTCAATTTTTTAGGAATGTTGCCAACGAATTCACATCAGTAATCTCACATGAATGTGCCTACGCCAGGTTAGGTGCACTAATTTCCACCAAAAAGTGTACCTCGCTGAAGTCCCCTGGAGTCTGATCATGCATGATTTGAATGTCTGCGGACTGCTGCCCATGAATGCACTTCAGCAATCTCTGATGGAAGCGCCAGTACATGGACAGGTATACTGCTTTCAAGCAAAAACGTGTAACTCTCTGAAGTCACTTGGAGTCTGATCATTCATGTTCTGAATATTTTAGGAATGCTGCAGATGATTTGACCTCAGTAACATTTGATGGTGCCGCCAATGCAAGGTGAGGCATACGAGTTTCAAGCAAAATGGTGTTAGCCTCGGAAGTCAGTTGGAGTCTGATCGTACATGTTTTGATCTTTTTAGGAACGCTGCAGATGAATTGACTTCAGCAATCCCTGATGGTGGCGCTTTTGCAAGGTGAGGTAGACTAATTTCAAGCAAAAAAGTGTTACTCCCTGAGGTCACTTGGAGTCTGATGATATGTGTTTTGAATTTCTTAGGAATCCTGCAGAGGAATTGACATGGGAAATCTCTGATGGACCCACCGGTACAAGGTGAGGTATTCCAAATTCAAGCACACAAATATTTTACGCTGTGCAGTCTCGTACAGTCTGATCATACAGATTTTCAATTTTTTATTAATATTGCCAAGGAATTGACAGCAGTAATCTCACAGGAATGTGCCCCTGCAAGGTTAGGTATACTAATTTCAAGCAAAAAGTGTACCTCCCTGAAGTCACTAGGACTCTGATCATACATGTTTTTCCATTTCTAAGGAATGTTGCACATGAATTGACATCAGGAATCTCCGATGGACGCACCAGTACAAGGAGAGGTATGCTACTTTCAAGCAAAAACAATGTAGTGTCTGAGGTCACCTGCACTCTGAGGATATGTATTTTGAATTTTTTCAGGAATACTGCAGGGGAATTGACATGAGACATCTCTGATGGATCCGCCAGTGCTAGGTGAGGTGTAGTCACTGCAAACAAAATCGTGTAAATGTCTCTAGTCACTGGGAGTCTGATCATACATTTTTTGAAACTTTTGGGAATGCTGCAGATTAACGGACCTCAGTAATACCTCATGGAGCGGCCAATGCGAGGTGACGCATCTGAGTTTCAAGCAAAAATGCGTTACTCTCTGAAGTTACTTGGTGATTGATCACACATGTTTTGACTTTTTTAGGAATACTGCCAATGAATTGACGTGAGAAATCACTGATGGACCCAACAGTGCAAGGTGAGGTGGACCAATTTCAAGCAAGACAATATTTGACTCTCTGAAGTCTCTTGGAGACTGATCATACATGTTTTCAGTTTTTTAGGAATGTGGCCAATGAATTGACATCAGTAATCTCACATGAACCTACCAGTGCAAGGGGAGGTACACGAATTTCAAACAGAAAGGAAACCTCGCTGAAGTCCCTTGGATTCTGATAGCACATGGTTCAAAAGTTTAAGGAATGCTGCCGCTGAGTTGAGATAATTAATCTTGGCTGGTGCTCCCAATGCAAGGTGAGGTATACTAATTTCAAGCAAAAAAGTGGAACTCTCTGAAGTCACTGGAAATCTGACGATATGTGTTTTGAATTTTTGAGGAATACTGAAGACGAATTGACATGAGAAAGCTCTGATGCCTTCAGCACTGCATGGTGAGGTATTCTTATTTCATGCAAGCGAATATTTTACTCTCTGAAGCCTCTTGGAGATTGATCATTGCATGCCCTCAATTTTTTAGGAATGTTGCCAAGGAATTCACATCAGTATTCTCACGTTAATGTGCCTACGCAAGGTTAGGTGCACGAATTTCCAGCAAAAAGTATACCTCGCTGAAGTCCCCTGGAGTCTGCTCATGCATGATTTGAATGTCTGCGGACTGCTGCCCATGAATCCACTTCAGCAACCTCTGATGGAAGCTCCAGTACATGGACATTTATACTACTTTCAAGAAAAAACGTGTAACTCTCTGAAGGCACTTTTAGTCTGATCATTCATGTTCTGAATATTTTAGGAATGCTGCAGATGATTTGACCTCAGTAACATTTGATGGTGCCGCCAATGCAACGTGAGGCATACGAGTTTCAAGCAAAATTGTGTTAGCCGTGGAAGTCAGTTGGAGTTTGATCGTACATGTTTTGATCTTTTTAGGAACGCTGCAGATGAATTGACTTCAGCAATCCCTGATGGAGGAGCTTTTGCAATGTGAGGTAGACTAAAGTCAAGCAAAAAAGAGTAACTCCCTGAGGTCACTTGTAGTCTGATGATATGTGTTTTGAATTTCGTAGGAATCCTGCAGAGGAATTGACATGGGAAATCTCTGATGGACCCACCGGTAGAAGGTGAGGTATTCCAAATTCAAGCACACAAATATTTTACGCTGTGCTGTCTCGTACAGTCTGATCATACAGATTTTCAATTTTTTAGGAATATTGCCAAGGAATTGACATCAGTAATCTCACAGGAATGTGCCCCTGCAAGGTTAGGTATACTAATTTCAAGCAGAAAGTGTACCTCCCCGAAGTCACTAGGACTCTGATCATACATGTTTTTCCATTTCTAAGGAATGTTGCACATGAATTGACATGAGGAATCTCCGATGCACGCACCAGTACAAGGAGAGGTATGCTACTTTCATGCAAAAACAATGTAGTGTCTGAGGTCACCTGTAGACTGAGGATATGTATTTTGAATTTTTTAGGAATACTGCAGGGGAATTGACATGAGACATCTCCGATGGATCCGCCAGTGCTAGGTGAGGTGTAGTCACTGCAAACAAAATTGTGTAAATGTCTCTAGTCACTTGGAGTCTGATCATACACTTTTTGAAACTTTTGGAAATGCTGCAGACAAACGGATCTTAGTAATACCTCATGGAGCGGCCAATTCGAGGTGACGCATCTGAGTTTCAAGAAAAAATGCGTTACTATCTGAAGTTACTTGGTGACTGATCACACATGTTTTGACTTTTTTTGGAATACTGCCAATGAGTTGACGTGAGAAATCTCTGATGGACCCCACAGTGCAAGGGGAGGTGAACCAACGTCAAGCAAGAAAATATTTGACTGTCTGAAGTCTGTTGGAGACTGATCATACATGTTTTCAGTTTTTTCGGAATGTGGCCAATGAATTGACATCAGTAATCTCACATGAACCTGCCAGGGCAAGGGGAGGTACACGAATTTCAAGCAGAAAGGAAACCTCGCTGAAGTCCCTTGGATTCTGATCGCACATGGTTCAAACTTTTAAGGAATGCAGCCGATGAGTTGTGATAATTAATCTCGGCTGGTGCTGCCAATGCAAGGTGAGGTATACTAATTTCAAGCAAAAAAGTGGAACTCTCTGAAGTCACTTGGAGTCTGACGATATGTGTTTTGAATTTTTGAGGAATACTGAAGATGAATTGACATGAGAAAGCTCTGATGCCTTCAGCACTGCATGGTGAGGTATTCTTATTTCATGCAAGCGAATATTTTACTCTCTGAAGCCTCTTGGAGATTGATCATGCATGTCCTCAATTTTTTAGGAATGTTGCCAACGAATTCACATCAGTAATCTCACATGAATGTGCCTACGCCAGGTTAGGTGCACTAATTTCCAGCAAAAAGTGTACCTCGCTGAAGTCCCCTGGAGTCTGCTCATGCATGATTTGAATGTCTGCGGACTGCTGCCCATGAATGCACTTCAGCAATCTCTGATGGAAGCGCCAGTACATGGACAGGTATACTGCTTTCAAGCAAAAACGTGTAACTCTCTGAAGTCACTTGGAGTCTGATCATTCATGTTCTGAATATTTTAGGAATGCTGCAGATGATTTGACCTCAGTAACATTTGATGGTGCCGCCAATGCAAGGTGAGGCATACGAGTTTCAAGCAAAATGGTGTTAGCCGCGGAAGTCAGTTGGAGTCTGATCGTACATGTTTTGATGTTTTTAGGAACGCTGCCGATGAACTGACTTCAGCAATCCCTGACGGTGGCGCTTTTGCAAGGTGAGGTATACTAATGTCAAGCAAAAAAGTGTAACTCCCTGAGGTCACTTGGAGTCTGATGATATGTGTTTTGAATTTCTTAGGAATCCTGCAGAGGAATTGACATGGGAAATCTCTGATGGACCCACCGGTACAAGGTGAGGTATTCCAAATTCAAGCACACAAATATTTTACGCTGTGCAGTCTCGTACAGTCTGATCATACAGATTTTCAATTTTTTAGGAATATTGCCAAGGATTTGACAGCAGTAATCTCACAGGAATGTGCCCCTGCAAGGTTAGGTATACTAATTTCAAGCAGAAAGTGTACCTCCCCGAAGTCACTAGGACTCTGATCATACATGTTCTCCATTTCTAAGGAATGTTGCACATGAATTGACATCAGGAATCTCCGATGGACGCACCAGTACCAGGAGAGGTATGCTCCTTTCAAGCAAAAACAATGTAGTGTCTGAGGTCACCTGCAGTCTGAGGATATGTATTTTGAATTTTTTAGGAATACTGCAGGGGAATTGACATGAGACATCTCTGATGCATCCGCCAGTGCTAGGTGAGGTGTAGTCACTGCAAACAAAATCGTGTCAATGTCTCTAGTCACTTGGAGTCTGATCTTACATTGTTTGAAACTTTTGGGAATCCTGCAGATAAACGGACCTCAGTAATACCTCATGGAGCGGCCAATGCGAGGTGACGCATCTGAGTTTCAAGCAAAAATGCGTTACTCTCTGAAGTTACTTGGTGACTGATCACACATGTTTTGACTTTTTTTGGAATACTGCCAATGAATTGACGTGAGAAATCTCTGATGGACCCCACAGTGCAAGGGGAGGTGAACCAACGTCAAGCAAGAAAATATTTGACTGTCTGAAGTCTGTTGGAGACTGATTATACATGTTTTCAGTTTTTTCGGAATGTGGCCAATGAATTGACATCAGTAATCTCACATGAACCTGCCAGGGCAAGGGGAGGTACACGAATTTCAAGCAGAAAGGAAACCTCGCTGAAGTCCCTTGGATTCTGATCGCACATGATTCAAACTATTAAGGAATGCAGCCGATGAGTTGTGATAATTAATCTCGGCTGGTGCTGCCAATGCAAGGTGAGGTATACTAATTTCAAGCAAAAAAGTGGAACTCTCTGAAGTCACTTGGAGTCTGACGATATGTGTTTTGAATTTTTGAGGAATACTGAAGATGAATTGACATGAGAAAGCTCTGATGCCTTTAGCACTGCATGGTGAGGTATTCTTATTTCATGCAAGCGAATATTTTACTCTCTGAAGCCTCTTGGAGATTGATCATGCATGTCCTCAATTTTTTAGGAATGTTGCCAACGAATTCACATCAGTAATCTCACATGAATGTGCCTACGCAAGGTTATGTGCACTAATTTCCAGCAAAAAGTGTACCTCGCTGAAGTCCCCTGGAGTCTGCTCATGCATGATTTGAATGTCTGCGGACTGCTGCCCATGAATGCACTTCAGCAATCTCTGATGGAAGCGCCAGTACATGGACAGGTATACTACTTTCAAGCAAAAACGTGTAACTCTCTGAAGTCACTTGGAGTCTGATAATTCATGTTCTGAATATTTTAGGAATGCTGCAGGTGATTTGACCTCAGTAACATTTGATGGTGCCGCCAATGCAAGGTGAGGCATACGAGTTTCAAGCAAAATGGTGTTAGCCGCGGAAGTCAGTTGGAGTCTGATCGTACATGTTTTGATCTTTTTAGGAACGCTGCCGATGAACTGACTTCACAAATCCCTGACGGTGTCGCTTTTGCAAGGTGAGGTATACTAATGTCAAACAAAAAAGTGTAACTCCCTGAGGTCACTTGGAGTCTGATGATATGTGTTTTGAATTCCTTAGGAATCGTGCAGAGGAATTGACATGGGAAATCTCTGATGGACCCACCGGTACAAGGTGAGGTATTCCAAAATCAAGCACACAAATATTTTACGCTGTGCAGTCTCGTACAGTCTGATCCTACAGATTTTCAATTTTTTAGGAATATTGCCAAGGATTTGACAGCAGTAATCTCACAGGAATGTGCGCCTGCAAGGTTAGGTATACTAATTTCAAGTAGAAAGTGTACACTCCCCGAAGTCACTAGGACTCCGATCATACATATTCTCCATTTCTAAGGAATGTTGCACATGAATTGACATCAGGAATCTCCGATGGACGCACCAGTACCAGGAGAGGTATGCTCCTTTCAAGCAAAAACAATGTAGTGTCTGAGGTCACCTGCAGTCTGAGGATATGTGTTTTGAATTTTTTAGGAATACTGCAGGGGAATTGACATGAGACATCTCTGATGCATCCGCCAGTGCTAGGTGAGGTGTAGTCACTGCAAACAAAATCGTGTCAATGTCTCTATTCACTTGGAGTCTGATCTTACATTGTTTGAAACTTTTGGGAATGCTGCAGATAAACGGACCTCAGTAATACCTCATGGAGCGGCCAATGCGAGGTGACGCATCTGAGTTTCAAGCAAAAATGCGTTACTCTCTGAAGTTACTTGGTGACTGATCACACATGTTTTGACTTTTTGAGGAATACTGCCAATGAATTGACGTGAGAAATCTCTGATGGACCCCACAGTGCAAGGGGAGGTGAACCAACGTCAAGCAAGAAAATATTTGACTGTCTGAAGTCTGTTGGAGACTGATCATACATGTTTTCAGTTTTTTCGGAATGTGGCCAATGAATTGACATCAGTAATCTCACATGAACCTGCCAGGGCAAGGGGAGGTACACGAATTTCAAGCAGAAAGGAAACCTCGCTGAAGTCCCTTGGATTCTGATCGCACATGGTTCAAACTTTTAAGGAATGCAGCCGATGAGTTGTGATAATTAATCTCGGCTGGTGCTGCCAATGCAAGGTGAGGTATACTAATTTCAAGCAAAAAAGTGGAACTCTCTGAAGTCACTTGGAGTCTGACGATATGTGTTTTGAATTTTTGAGGAATACTGAAGATGAATTGACATGAGAAAGCTCTGATGCCTTCAGCACTGCATGGTGAGGTATTCTTATTTCATGCAAGCGAATATTTTACTCTCTGAAGCCTCTTGGAGATTGATCATGCATGTCCTCAATTTTTTAGGAATGTTGCCAACGAATTCACATCAGTAATCTCACATGAATGTGCCTACGCCAGGTTAGGTGCACTAATTTCCAGCAAAAAGTGTACCTCGCTGAAGTCCCCTGGAGTCTGCTCATGCATGATTTGAATGTCTGCGGACTGCTGCCCATGAATGCACTTCAGCAATCTCTGATGGAAGCGCCAGTACATGGACAGGTATACTGCTTTCAAGCAAAAACGTGTAACTCTCTGAAGTCACTTGGAGTCTGATCATTCATGTTCTGAATATTTTAGGAATGCTGCAGATGATTTGACCTCAGTAACATTTGATGGTGCCGCCAATGCAAGGTGAGGCATACGAGTTTCAAGCAAAATGGTGTTAGCCGCGGAAGTCAGTTGGAGTCTGATCGTACATGTTTTGATGTTTTTAGGAACGCTGCCGATGAACTGACTTCAGCAATCCCTGACTGGTGGCGCTTTTGCAAGGTGAGGTATACTAATGTCAAGCAAAAAAGTGTAACTCCCTGAGGTCACTTGGAGTCTGATGATATGTGTTTTGAATTTCTTAGGAATCCTGCAGAGGAATTGACATGGGAAATCTCTGATGGACCCACCGGTACAAGGTGAGGTATTCCAAATTCAAGCACACAAATATTTTACGCTGTGCAGTCTCGTACAGTCTGATCATACAGATTTTCAATTTTTTAGGAATATTGCCAAGGATTTGACAGCAGTAATCTCACAGGAATGTGCCCCTGCAAGGTTAGGTATACTAATTTCAAGCAGAAAGTGTACCTCCCCGAAGTCACTAGGACTCTGATCATACATGTTCTCCATTTCTAAGGAATGTTGCACATGAATTGACATCAGGAATCTCCGATGGACGCACCAGTACCAGGAGAGGTATGCTCCTTTCAAGCAAAAACAATGTAGTGTCTGAGGTCACCTGCAGTCTGAGGATATGTATTTTGAATTTTTTAGGAATACTGCAGGGGAATTGACATGAGACATCTCTGATGCATCCGCCAGTGCTAGGTGAGGTGTAGTCACTGCAAACAAAATCGTGTCAATGTCTCTAGTCACTTGGAGTCTGATCTTACATTGTTTGAAACTTTTGGGAATCCTGCAGATAAACGGACCTCAGTAATACCTCATGGAGCGGCCAATGCGAGGTGACGCATCTGAGTTTCAAGCAAAAATGCGTTACTCTCTGAAGTTACTTGGTGACTGATCACACATGTTTTGACTTTTTTTGGAATACTGCCAATGAATTGACGTGAGAAATCTCTGATGGACCCCACAGTGCAAGGGGAGGTGAACCAACGTCAAGCAAGAAAATATTTGACTGTCTGAAGTCTGTTGGAGACTGATTATACATGTTTTCAGTTTTTTCGGAATGTGGCCAATGAATTGACATCAGTAATCTCACATGAACCTGCCAGGGCAAGGGGAGGTACACGAATTTCAAGCAGAAAGGAAACCTCGCTGAAGTCCCTTGGATTCTGATCGCACATGATTCAAACTATTAAGGAATGCAGCCGATGAGTTGTGATAATTAATCTCGGCTGGTGCTGCCCAATGCAAGGTGAGGTATACTAATTTCAAGCAAAAAAGTGGAACTCTCTGAAGTCACTTGGAGTCTGACGATATGTGTTTTGAATTTTTGAGGAATACTGAAGATGAATTGACATGAGAAAGCTCTGATGCCTTTAGCACTGCATGGTGAGGTATTCTTATTTCATGCAAGCGAATATTTTACTCTCTGAAGCCTCTTGGAGATTGATCATGCATGTCCTCAATTTTTTAGGAATGTTGCCAACGAATTCACATCAGTAATCTCACATGAATGTGCCTACGCAAGGTTATGTGCACTAATTTCCAGCAAAAAGTGTACCTCGCTGAAGTCCCCTGGAGTCTGCTCATGCATGATTTGAATGTCTGCGGGACTGCTGCCCATGAATGCACTTCAGCAATCTCTGATGGAAGCGCCAGTACATGGACAGGTATACTACTTTCAAGCAAAAACGTGTAACTCTCTGAAGTCACTTGGAGTCTGATAATTCATGTTCTGAATATTTTAGGAATGCTGCAGGTGATTTGACCTCAGTAACATTTGATGGTGCCGCCAATGCAAGGTGAGGCATACGAGTTTCAAGCAAAATGGTGTTAGCCGCGGAAGTCAGTTGGAGTCTGATCGTACATGTTTTGATCTTTTTAGGAACGCTGCCGATGAACTGACTTCACAAATCCCTGACGGTGTCGCTTTTGCAAGGTGAGGTATACTAATGTCAAACAAAAAAGTGTAACTCCCTGAGGTCACTTGGAGTCTGATGATATGTGTTTTGAATTCCTTAGGAATCGTGCAGAGGAATTGACATGGGAAATCTCTGATGGACCCACCGGTACAAGGTGAGGTATTCCAAAATCAAGCACACAAATATTTTACGCTGTGCAGTCTCGTACAGTCTGATCCTACAGATTTTCAATTTTTTAGGAATATTGCCAAGGATTTGACAGCAGTAATCTCACAGGAATGTGCGCCTGCAAGGTTAGGTATACTAATTTCAAGTAGAAAGTGTACCTCCCCGAAGTCACTAGGACTCCGATCATACATATTCTCCATTTCTAAGGAATGTTGCACATGAATTGACATCAGGAATCTCCGATGGACGCAACCAGTACCAGGAGAGGTATGCTCCTTTCAAGCAAAAACAATGTAGTGTCTGAGGTCACCTGCAGTCTGAGGATATGTGTTTTGAATTTTTTAGGAATACTGCAGGGGAATTGACATGAGACATCTCTGATGCATCCGCCAGTGCTAGGTGAGGTGTAGTCACTGCAAACAAAATCGTGTCAATGTCTCTATTCACTTGGAGTCTGATCTTACATTGTTTGAAACTTTTGGGAATGCTGCAGATAAACGGACCTCAGTAATACCTCATGGAGCGGCCAATGCGAGGTGACGCATCTGAGTTTCAAGCAAAAAATGCGTTACTCTCTGAAGTTACTTGGTGACTGATCACACATGTTTTGACTTTTTGAGGAATACTGCCAATGAATTGACGTGAGAAATCTCTGATGGACCCCACAGTGCAAGGGGAGGTGAACCAACGTCAAGCAAGAAAATATTTGACTGTCTGAAGTCTGTTGGAGACTGATCATACATGTTTTCAGTTTTTTCGGAATGTGGCCAATGAATTGACATCAGTAATCTCACATGAACCTGCCAGGGCAAGGGGAGGTACACGAATTTCAAGCAGAAAGGTAACCTCGCTGAAGTCCCTTGGATTCTGATCGCACATGGTTCAAACTTTTTAAGGAATGCAGCGGATGAGTTGTGATAATTAATGTCGGCTGGTGCTGCCAATGCAAGGTGAGGTATACTAATTTCAAGCAAAAAAGTGGAACTGTCTGAAGTCGCTTGGAGTCTGACGATATGTTTTTTGATTTTTTGAGGAATACTGAAGATGAATTGACATGAGAAAGCTCTGATGCCTTCAGCACGTGCATGGTGAGGTATTCTTATTTCATGCAAGCGAATATTTTACTCTCTGAAGCCTCTTGGAGATTGATCATGCATGTCCTCAATTTTTTAGGAATGTTGCCAACGAATTCACATCAGTAATCTCACATGAATGTGCCTACGCCAGGTTAGGTGCACTAATTTCCAGCAAAAAGTGTACCTCGCTGAAGTCCCCTGGAGTCTGCTCATGCATGATTTAATTGTCTACGGACTGCTGCCCATGAATGCACTTCAGCAATCTCTGATGGAAGCGCCAGTACATGGACAGGTATACTGCTTTCAAGCAAAAACGTGTAACTCTCTGAAGTCACTTGGAGTCTGATCATTCATGTTCTGAATATTTTAGGAATGCTGCAGATGATTTGACCTCAGTAACATTTGATGGTGCCGCCAATGCAAGGTGAGGCATACGAGTTTCAAGCAAAATGGTGTTAGCCTCGGAAGTCAGTTGGAGTCTGATCGGTACATGTTTTGATCTTTTTAGGAACGCTGCAGATGAATTGACTTCAGCAATCCCTGATGGTGGCGCTTTTTGCAAGGTGAGGTAGACTAATTTCAAGCAAAAAAGTGTTACTCCCTGAGGTCACTTGGAGTCTGATGATATGTGTTTTGAATTTCTTAGGAATCCTGCAGAGGAATTGACAATGGGGAAATCTCTGATGGACCCACCGGTACAAAGGTGAGGTATTCCAAATTCAAGCACACCAAATATTTTACGCTGTGCAGTCTCGTACAGTCTGATCATACAGATTTTCAATTTTTTAGGAATATTGCCAAGGATTTGACAGCAGTAATCTCACAGGAATGTGCCCCTGCAAGGTTAGGTATACTAATTTCAAGCAAAAAGTGTACCTCCCTGAAGTCACTAGGACTCTGATCATACATGTTTTCCATTTCTAAGGAATGTTGCACATGAATTGACATCAGGAATCTCCGATGGACGCACCAGTACAAGGAGAGTGTATGCTACTTTCAAGCAAAAAACAATGTAGTGGTCTGAGGTCACCTGCACTCTGAGGATATGTATTTTGAATTTTTCAGGAATACTGCAGGGGAATTGACATGAGACATCTCTGATGGATCCGCCAGTGCTAGGTGAGGTGTAGTCACTGCAAACAAAATCGTGTAAATGTCTCTAGTCACTGGGAGTCTGATCATACATTTTTTGAAACTTTTGGGGAATGCTGCAGATTAACGGACCTCAGTAATACCTCATGGAGCGGCCAATGCGAGGTGACGCATCTGAGTTTCAAGCAAAAATGCGTTACTCCTCTGAAGTTACTTGGTGATTGATCACACATGTTTTGACTTTTTTAGGAATACTGCCAATGAATTGACGTGAGAAATCTCTGATGGACCCAACAGTGCAAGGTGAGGTGGACCAATTTCAAGCAAGACAATATTTGACACTCTGAAGTCTCTTGGAGACTGATCATACATGTTTTCAGTTTTTTAGGAATGTGGCCAATGAATTGACATCAGTAATCTCACATGAACCTACCAGTGCAAGGGGAGGTACACGACTTTCAAACAGAAAGGAAACCTCGCTGAAGTCCCTTGGATTCTGATAGCACATGGTTCAAAAGTTTAAGGAATGCTGCCGCTGAGTTGAGATAATTAATCTTGGCTGGTGCTCCCAATGCAAGGTGAGGTATACTAATTTCAAGCAAAAAAGTGGAACTCTCTGAAGTCACTGGAAATCTGACGATATGTGTTTTTGAATTTTTGAGGAATACTGAAGACGAATTGACATGAGAAAGCTCTGATGCCTTCAGCACTGCATGGTGAGGTATTCTTATTTCATGCAAGCGAATATTTTACTCTCTGAAGCCTCTTGGAGATTGATCATGCATGCCCTCAATTTTTTAGGAATGTTGCCAAGGAATTCACATCAGTATTCTCACTTTTAATGTGCCTACGCAAGGTTAGGTGCACGAATTTCCAGCAAAAAAGTATACCTCGCTGAAGTCCCCCTGGAGTCTGCTCATGCATGATTTGAATGTCTGCGGACATGCTGCCCATGAATCCACTTCAGCAACCTCTGATGGAAGCTCCAGTACATGGACATTTATACTACTTTCAAGAAAAAACGTGTAACTCTCTGAAGGCACTTTTAGTCTGATCATTCATGTTCTGAATATTTTAGGAATGCTGCAGATGATTTGACCTCAGTAACATTTGATGGTGCCGCCAATGCAACGTGAGGCATACGAGTTTCAAGCAAAATTGTGTTAGCCGTGGAAGTCAGTTGGAGTTTGATCGTACATGTTTTGATCTTTTTAGGAACGCTGCAGATGAATTGACTTCAGCAATCCCTGATGGAGGAGCTTTTGCAATGTGAGGTAGACTAAAGTCAAGCAAAAAAGAGTAACTCCCTGAGGTCACTTGTAGTCTGATGATATGTGTTTTGAATTTCGTAGGAATCCTGCAGAGGAATTGACATGGGAAATCTCTGATGGACCCACCGGTAGAAGGTGAGGTATTCCAAATTCAAGCACACAAAATATTTTACGCTGTGCTGTCTCGTACAGTCCTGATCATACAGATTTTCAATTTTTTAGGAATATTGCCAAGGAATTGACATCAGTAATCTCACAGGAATGTGCCCCTGCAAGGTTAGGTATACTAATTTCAAGCAGAAAGTGTACCTCCCCCGAAGTCACTAGGACTCTGATCATACATGTTTTCCATTTCTAAGGAATGTTGCACATGAATTGACATGAGGAATCTCCGATGCACCGCACCAGATACAAGGAGAGGTATGCTACTTTCATGCAAAAACAATGTAGTGTCTGAGGTCACCTGTAGACTGAGGATATGTATTTTGAATTTTTTAGGAATACTGCAGGGGAATTGACATGAGACATCTCCGATGGATCCGCCAGTGCTAGGTGAGGTGTAGTCACTGCAAACAAAATTGTGTAAATGTCTCTAGTCACTTGGAGTCTGATCATACACTTTTTGAAACTTTTGGAAATGCTGCAGACAAACGGACCCTTAGTAATACCTCATGGAGCGGCCAATTCGAGGTGACGCATCTGAGTTTCAAGAAAAAATGCGTTACTATCTGAAGTTACTTGGTGACTGATCAGACATGTTTTGACTTTTTTAGGAATACTGCCAATGAATTGACGTGAGAAATCTCTGATGGACCCCACAGTGCAAGGGGAGGTGAACCAACGTCAAGCAAGAAAATATTTGACTGTCTGAAGTCTGTTGGAGACTGATCATACATGTTTTCAGTTTTTTAGGAATGTGGCCAATGAATTGACATCAGTAATCTCACATGAACCTGCCAGGGCAAGGGGAGGTACACGAATTTCAAGCAGAAAGGAAACCTCGCTGAAGTCCCTTGGATTCTGATCGCACATGGTTCAAACTTTTAAGGAATGCAGCCGATGAGTTGTGATAATTAATCTCGGCTGGTGCTGCCAATGCAAGGTGAGGTATACTAATTTCAAGCAAAAAAGTGGAACTCTCTGAAGTCACTTGGAGTCTGACGATATGTGTTTTGAATTTTTGAGGAATACTGAAGATGAATTGACATGAGAAAGCTCTGATGCCTTCAGCACTGCATGGTGAGGTATTCTTATTTCATGCAAGCGAATATTTTACTCTCTGAAGCCTCTTGGAGATTGATCATGCATGTCCTCAATTTTTTAGGACTGTTGCCAACGAATTCACATCAGTAATCTCACATGAATGTGCCTACGCAAGGTTAGGTGCACTAATTTCCAGCAAAAAGTGTACGTCGCTGAAGTCCTCTGGAGTCTGCTCATGCATGATTTGAATGTCTGCGGACTGCTGCCCATGAATGCACTTCAGCAATCTCTGATGGAAACGCCAGTACATGGACAGGTATACTACTTTCAAGCAAAAACGTGTAACTCTCTGAAGTCACTTGGAGTCTGATCACTCATGTTCTGAATATTTTAGGAATGCTGCAGATGATTTGACCTCAGTAACATTTGATGGTGCCGCCAATGCAAGGTGAGGCATACGAGTTTCAAGCAAAATGGTGTTAGCCGCGGAAGTCAGTTGGAGTCTGATCGTACATGTTTTGATGTTTTTAGGAACGCTGCCGTTGAACTGACTTCAGCAATCCCTGACGGTGGCGCTTTTGCAAGGTGAGGTATACTAATGTCAAGCAAAAAAGTGTAACTCCCTGAGGTCACTTGGAGTCTGATGATATGTGTTTTGAATTTCTTAGGAATCCTGCAGAGGAATTGACATGGGAAATCTCTGATGGACCCACCGGTACAAGGTGAGGTATTCCAAATTCAAGCACACAAATATTTTACGCTGTGCAGTCTCGTACAGTCTGATCATACAGATTTTCAATTTTTTAGGAATATTGCCAAGGATTTGACAGCAGTAATCTCACAGGAATGTGCCCCTGCAAGGTTAGGTATACTAATTTCAAGCAGAAAGTGTACCTCCCCGAAGTCCACTAGGACTCTGATCATACATGTTCTCCATTTCTAAGGAATGTTGCAACATGAATTGACATCAGGAATCTCCGATGGACGCACCAGTACCAGGAGAGGTATGCTCCTTTCAAGCAAAAACAATGTAGTGTCTGAGGTCACCTGCAGTCTGAGGATATGTATTTTGAATTTTTTAGGAATACTGCAGGGGAATTGACATGAGACATCTCTGATGCATCCGCCAGTGCTAGGTGAGGTGTAGTCACTGCAAACAAAATCGTGTCAATGTCTCTAGTCACTTGGAGTCTGATCGTACATTTTGGAAACTTTTGGGAATGCTGCAGATAAACGGACCTCAGTAATACCTCATGGAGCGGCCAATGCGAGGTGACGCATCTGAGTTTCAAGCAAAAATGCGTTACTCTCTGAAGTTACTTGGTGACTGATCACACATGTTTTGACTTTTTTAGGAATACTGCCAATGAATTGACGTGAGAAATCTCTGATGGACCCAACAGTGCAAGGGGAGGTGAACCAACGTCAAGCAAGAAAATATTTGACTGTCTGAAGTCTGTTGGAGACTGATCATACATGTTTTCAGTTTTTTCGGAATGTGGCCAATGAATTGACATCAGTAATCTCACATGAACCTGCCAGGGCAAGGGGAGGTACACGAATTTCAAGCAGAAAGGAAACCTCGCTGAAGTCCCTTGGATTCTGATCGCACATGGTTCAAACTTTTAAGGAATGCAGCCGATGAGTTGTGATAATTAATCTCGGCTGGTGCTGCCAATGCAAGGTGAGGTATACTAACTTCAAGCAAAAAAAGTGGAACTCTCTGAAGTCACTTGGAGTCTGACGATATGTGTTTTGAATTTTTGAGGAATACTGAAGATGAATTTACATGAGAAAGCTCTGATGCCTTCAGCACTGCATGGTGAGGTATTCTTATTTCATGCAAGCGAATATTTTACTCTCTGAAGCCTCTTGGAGATTGATCATGCATGTCCTCAATTTTTTAGGAATGTTGCCAACGAATTCACATCAGTAATCTCACATGAATGTGCCTACGCAAGGTTAGGTGCACTAATTTCCAGCAAAAAGTGTACCTCGCTGAAGTCCCCTGGAGTCTGCTCCTGCATGATTTGAATGTCTGCGGACTGCTGCCCATGAATCCACTTCAGCAATCTCTGATGGAAGCGCCAGTACATGGACAGGTATACTACTTTCAAGCAAAAACGTGTAACTCTCTGAAGTCACTTGGAGTCTGATCATTCATGTTCTGAATATTTTAGGAATGCTGCAGATGATTTGACCTCAGTAACATTTGATGGTGCCGCCAATGCAAGGTGAGGCATACGAGTTTCAAGCAAAATGGTGTTAGCCGCGGAAGTCAGTTGGAGTCTGATCGTACATGTTTTGATCTTTTTAGGAACGCTGCCGATGAACTGACTTCAGCAATCCCTGACGGTGCCGCTTTTGCAAGGTGAGGTATACTAATGTCAAGCAAAAAAGTGTAACTCCCTGAGGTCACTTGGAGTCTGATGATATGTGTTTTGAATTTCTTAGGAATCCTGCAGAGGAATTGACATGGGAAATCTCTGATGGACCCACCGGTACAAGGTGAGGTATTCCAAATTCAAGCACACAAATATTTTACGCTGTGCAGTCTCGTACAGTCTGATCATACAGATTTTCAATTTTTTAGGAATATTGCCAAGGATTTGACAGCAGTAATCTCACAGGAATGTGCCCCTGCAAGGTTAGGTATACTAATTTGCGGAAAGTGTACCTCCCCGAAGTCACTAGGACTCTGATCATACATGTTTTCCATTTCTAAGGAATGTTGCACATGAATTGACATCAGGAATCTCCGATGGACGCACCAGTACCAGGAGAGGTATGCTCCTTTCAAGCAAAAACAATGTAGTGTCTGAGGTCACCTGCAGTCTGAGGATATGTATTTTGAATTTTTTAGGAATACTGCAGGGGAATTGACATGAGACATCTCTGATGCATCCGCCAGTGCTAGGTGAGGTGTAGTCACTGCAAACAAAATCGTGTCAATGTCTCTAGTCACTTGGAGTCTGATCGTACATTTTTTGAAACTTTTGGGAATGCTGCAGATAAACGGACCTCAGTAATACCTCATGGAGCGGCCAATGCGAGGTGACGCATCTGAGTTTCAAGCAAAAATGCGTTACTCTCTGAAGTTACTTGGTGACTGATCACACATGTTTTGACTTTTTTAGGAATACTGCCAATGAATTGACGTGAGAAATCTCTGATGGACCCAACAGTGCAAGGGGAGGTGAACCAACGTCAAGCAAGAAAATATTTGACTGTCTGAAGTCTGTTGGAGACTGATCATACATGTTTTCAGTTTTTTCGGAATGTGGCCAATGAATTGACATCAGTAATCTCACATGAACCTGCCAGGGCAAGGGGAGGTACACGAATTTCAAGCAGAAAGGAAACCTCGCTGAAGTCCCTTGGATTCTGATCGCACATGGTTCAAACTTTTAAGGAATGCAGCCGATGAGTTGTGATAATTAATCTCGGCTGGTGCTGCCAAAGCAAGGTGAGGTATACTAATTTCAAGCAAAAAAGTGGAACTCTCTGAAGTCACTTGGAGTCTGACGATATGTGTTTTGAATTTTTGAGGAATACTGAAGATGAATTGACATGAGAAAGCTCTGATGCCTTCAGCACTGCATGGTGAGGTATTCTTATTTCATGCAAGCGAATATTTTACTCTCTGAAGCCTCTTGGAGATTGATCATTCATGTCCTCAATTTTTTAGGACTGTTGCCAACGAATTCACATCAGTAATCTCACATGAATGTGCCTACGCAAGGTTAGGTGCACTAATTTCCAGCAAAAAGTGTACCTCGCTGAAGTCCCCTGGAGTCTGCTCATGCATGATTTGAATGTCTGCGGACTGCTGCCCATGAATCCACTTCAGCAATCTCTGATGGAAGCGCCAGTACATGGACAGGTATACTACTTTCAAGCAAAAACGTGTAACTCTCTGAAGTCACTTGGAGTCTGATCACTCATGTTCTGAATATTTTAGGAATGCTGCAGATGATTTGACCTCAGTAACATTTGATGGTGCCGCCAATGCAAGGTGAGGCATACGAGTTTCAAGCAAAATGGTGTTAGCCGCGGAAGTCAGTTGGAGTCTGATCGTACATGTTTTGATCTTTTTAGGAACGCTGCCGATGAACTGACTTCAGCAATCCCTGACGGTGCCGCTTTTGCAAGGTGAGGTATACTAATGTCAAGCAAAAAAGTGTAACTCCCTTAGGTCACTTGGAGTCTGATGATATGTGTTTTGAATTTCTTAGGAATCCTGCAGAGGAATTGACATGGGAAATCTCTGATGGATCCGCCAGTGCTAGGTGAGGTGTAGTCACTGCAAACAAAATCGTGTCAATGTCTCTAGTCACTTGGAGTCTGATCGTACATTTTTTGAAACTTTTGGGAATGCTGCAGATAAACGGACCTCAGTAATACCTCATGGAGCGGCCAATGCGAGGTGACGCATCTGAGTTTCAAGCAAAAATGCGTTACTCTCTGAAGTTACTTGGTGACTGATCACACATGTTTTGACTTTTTTAGGAATACTGCCAATGAATTGACGTGAGAAATCTCTGATGGACCCAACAGTGCAAGGGGAGGTGAACCAACGTCAAGCAAGAAAATATTTGACTGTCTGAAGTCTGTTGGAGACTGATCATACATGTTTTCAGTTTTTTCGGAATGTGGCCAATGAATTGACATCAGTAATCTCACATGAACCTGCCAGGGCAAGGGGAGGTACACGAATTTCAAGCAGAAAGGAAACCTCGCTTAAGTCCCTTGGATTCTGATCGCACATGGTTCAAACTTTTAAGGAATGCAGCCGATGAGTTGTGATAATTAATCTCGGCTGGTGCTGCCAAAGCAAGGTGAGGTATACTAATTTCAAGCAAAAAAGTGGAACTCTCTGAAGTCACTTGGAGTCTGACGATATGTGTTTTGAATTTTTGAGGAATACTGAAGATGAATTGACATGAGAAAGCTCTGATGCCTTCAGCACTGCATGGTGAGGTATTCTTATTTCATGCAAGCGAATATTTTACTCTCTGAAGCCTCTTGGAGATTGATCATTCATGTCCTCAATTTTATAGGACTGTTCCCAACGAATTCACATCAGTAATCTCACATGAATGTGCCTACGCCAGGTTAGGTGCACTAATTTCCAGCAAAAAGTGTACCTCGCTGAAGTCCCCTGGAGTCTGCTCATGCATGACTTGAATGTCTGCGGACTGCTGCCCATGAATCCACTTCAGCAATCTCTGATGGAAGCGCCAGTACATGGACAGGTATACTACTTTCAAGCAAAAACGTGTAACTCTCTGAAGTCACTTGGAGTCTGATCACTCATGTTCTGAATATTTTAGGAATGCTGCAGATGATTTGACCTCAGTAACATTTGATGGTGCCGCCAATGCAAGGTGAGGCATACGAGTTTCAAGCAAAATGGTGTTAGCCGCGGAAGTCAGTTGGAGTCTGATCGTACATGTTTTGATCTTTTTAGGAACGCTGCCGATGAACTGACTTCAGCAATCCCTGACGGTGGCGCTTTTGCAAGGTGAGGTATACTAATGTCAAGCAAAAAAGTGTAACTCCCTTAGGTCACTTGGAGTCTGATGATATGTGTTTTGAATTTCTTAGGAATCCTGCAGAGGAATTGACATGGGAAATCTCTGATGGACCCACCGGTACAAGGTGAGGTATTCCAAATTCAAGCACACAAATATTTTACACTGTGCAGTCTCGTACAGTCTGATCATACAGATTTTCAATTTTTTAGGAATATTGCCAAGGATTTGACAGCAGTAATCTCACAGGAATGTGCCCCTGCAAGGTTAGGTATACTAATTTGCGGAAAGTGTACCTCCCCGAAGTCACTAGGACTCTGATCATACATGTTTTCCATTTCTAAGGAATGTTGCACATGAATTGACATCAGGAATCTCCGATGGACGCACCAGTACCAGGAGAGGTATGCTCCTTTCAAGCAAAAACAATGTAGTGTCTGAGGTCACCTGCAGTCTGAGGATATGTATTTTGAATTTTTTAGGAATACTGCAGGGGAATTGACATGAGACATCTCTGATGCATCCGCCAGTGCTAGGTGAGGTGTAGTCACTGCAAACAAAATCGTGTCAATGTCTCTAGTCACTTGGAGTCTGATCGTACATTTTTTGAAACTTTTGGGAATGCTGCAGATAAACGGACCTCAGTAATACCTCATGGAGCGGCCAATGCGAGGTGACGCATCTGAGTTTCAAGCAAAAATGCGTTACTCTCTGAAGTTACTTGGTGACTGATCACACATGTTTTGACTTTTTTAGGAATACTGCCAATGAATTGACGTGAGAAATCTCTGATGGACCCAACAGTGCAAGGGGAGGTGAACCAACGTCAAGCAAGAAAATATTTGACTGTCTGAAGTCTGTTGGAGACTGATCATACATGTTTTCAGTTTTTTCGGAATGTGGCCAATGAATTGACATCAGTAATCTCACATGAACCTGCCAGGGCAAGGGGAGGTACACGAATTTCAAGCAGAAAGGAAACCTCGCTGAAGTCCCTTGGATTCTGATCGCACATGGTTCAAACTTTTAAGGAATGCAGCCGATGAGTTGTGATAATTAATCTCGGCTGGTGCTGCCAAAGCAAGGTGAGGTATACTAATTTCAAGCAAAAAAGTGGAACTCTCTGAAGTCACTTGGAGTCTGATGATATGTGTTTTGAATTTTTGAGGAATACTGAAGATGAATTGACATAAGAAAGCTCTGATGCCTTCAGCACTGCATGGTGAGGTATTCTTATTTCATGCAAGCGAATATTTTACTCTCTGAAGCCTCTTGGAGATTGATCATTCATGTCCTCAATTTTATAGGACTGTTCCCAACGAATTCACATCAGTAATCTCACATGAATGTGCCTACGCCAGGTTAGGTGCACTAATTTCCAGCAAAAAGTGTACCTCGCTGAAGTCCCCTGGAGTCTGCTCATGCATGATTTGAATGTCTGCGGACTGCTGCCCATGAATCCACTTCAGCAATCTCTGATGGAAGCGCCAGTACATGGACAGGTATACTACTTTCAAGCAAAAACGTGTAACTCTCTGAAGTCACTTGGAGTCTGATCATTCATGTTCTGAATATTTTAGGAATGCTGCAGATGATTTGACCTCAGTAACATTTGATGGTGCCGCCAATGCAAGGTGAGGCATACGAGTTTCAAGCAAAATGGTGTTAGCCGCGGAAGTCAGTTGGAGTCTGATCGTACATGTTTTGATGTTTTTAGGAACGCTGCCGATGAACTGACTTCAGCAATCCCTGACGGTGGCGCTTTTGCAAGGTGAGGTATACTAATGTCAAGCAAAAAAGTGTAACTCCCTGAGGTCACTTGGAGTCTGATGATATGTGTTTTGAATTTCTTAGGAATCCTGCAGAGGAATTGACATGGGAAATCTCTGATGGACCCACCGGTACAAGGTGAGGTATTCCAAATTCAAGCACACAAATATTTTACGCTGTGCAGTCTCGTACAGTCTGATCATACAGATTTTCAATTTTTTAGGAATATTGCCAAGGATTTGACAGCAGTAATCTCACAGGAATGTGCCCCTGCAAGGTTAGGTATACTAATTTGCGGAAAGTGTACCTCCCCGAAGTCACTAGGACTCTGATCATACATGTTTTCCATTTCTAAGGAATGTTGCACATGAATTGACATCAGGAATCTCCGATGGACGCACCAGTACCAGGAGAGGTATGCTCCTTTCAAGCAAAAACAATGTAGTGTCTGAGGTCACCTGCAGTCTGAGGATATGTATTTTGAATTTTTTAGGAATACTGCAGGGGAATTGACATGAGACATCTCTGATGCATCCGCCAGTGCTAGGTGAGGTGTAGTCACTGCAAACAAAATCGTGTCAATGTCTCTAGTCACTTGGAGTGTGATCGTACATTTTTTGAAACTTTTGGGAATGCTGCAGATAAACGGACCTCAGTAATACCTCATGGAGCGGCCAATGCGAGGTGACGCATCTGAGTTTCAAGCAAAAATGCGTTACTCTCTGAAGTTACTTGGTGACTGATCACACATGTTTTGACTTTTTTAGGAATACTGCCAATGAATTGACGTGAGAAATCTCTGATGGACCCAACAGTGCAAGGGGAGGTGAACCAACGTCAAGCAAGAAAATATTTGACTGTCTGAAGTCTGTTGGAGACTGATCATACATGTTTTCAGTTTTTTCGGAATGTGGCCAATGAATTGACATCAGTAATCTCACATGAACCTGCCAGGGCAAGGGGAGGTACACGAATTTCAAGCAGAAAGGAAACCTCGCTGAAGTCCCTTGGATTCTGATCGCACATGGTTCAAACTTTTAAGGAATGCAGCCGATGAGTTGTGATAATTAATCTCGGCTGGTGCTGCCAATGCAAGGTGAGGTATACTAATTTCAAGCAAAAAAGTGGAACTCTCTGAAGTCACTTGGAGTCTGACGATATGTGTTTTGAATTTTTAAGGAATACTGAAGATGAATTGACATGAGAAAGCTCTGATGCCTTCAGCACTGCATGGTGAGGTATTCTTATTTCATGCAAGCGAATATTTTACTCTCTGAAGCCTCTTGGAGATTGATCATGCATGTCCTCAATTTTTTAGGAATGTTGCCAACGAATTCACATCAGTAATCTCACATGAATGTGCCTACGCAAGTTTAGGTGCACTAATTTCCAGCAAAAAGTGTACCTCGCTGAAGTCCCCTGGAGTCTGCTCATGCATGACTTGAATGTCTGCGGACTGCTGCCCATGAATCCACTTCAGCAATCTCTGATGGAAGCGCCAGTACATGGACAGGTATACTACTTTCAAGCAAAAACGTGTAACTCTCTGAAGTCACTTGGAGTCTGATCATTCATGTTCTGAATATTTTAGGAATGCTACAGATGATTTGACCTCAGTAACATTTGATGGTGCCGCCAATGCAAGGTGAGGCATACGAGTTTCAAGCAAAATGGTGTTAGCCGCGGAAGTCAGTTGGAGTCTGATCGTACATGTTTTGATCTTTTTAGGAACGCTGCCGATGAACTGACTTCAGCAATCCCTGACGGTGCCGCTTTTGCAACGTGAGGTATACTAATGTCAAGCAAAAAAGTGTAACTCCCTGAGGTCACTTGGAGTCTGATGATATGTGTTTTGAATTTCTTAGGAATCCTGCAGAGGAATTGACATGGGAAATCTCTGATGGACCCACCGGTACAAGGTGAGGTATTCCAAATTCAAGCACACAAATATTTTACACTGTGCAGTCTCGTAGAGTCTGATCATACAGATTTTCAATTTTTTAGGAATATTGCCAAGGATTTGACAGCAGTAATCTCACAGGAATGTGCCCCTGCAAGGTTAGGTATACTAATTTGCGGAAAGTGTACCTCCCCGAAGTCACTAGGACTCTGATCATACATGTTTTCCATTTCTAAGGAATGTTGCACATGAATTGACATCAGGAATCTCCGATGGACGCACCAGTACCAGGAGAGGTATGCTCCTTTCAAGCAAAAACAATGTAGTGTCTGAGGTCACCTGCAGTCTGAGGATATGTATTTTGAATTTTTTAGGAATACTGCAGGGGAATTGACATGAGACATCTCTGATGCATCCGCCAGTGCTAGGTGAGGTGTAGTCACTGCAAACAAAATCGTGTCAATGTCTCTAGTCACTTGGAGTGTGATCGTACATTTTTTGAAACTTTTGGGAATGCTGCAGATAAACGGACCTCAGTAATACCTCATGGAGCGGCCAATGCGAGGTGACGCATCTGAGTTTCAAGCAAAAATGCGTTACTCTCTGAAGTTACTTGGTGACTGATCACACATGTTTTGACTTTTTTAGGAATACTGCCAATGAATTGACGTGAGAAATCTCTGATGGACCCAACAGTGCAAGGGGAGGTGAACCAACGTCAAGCAAGAAAATATTTGACTGTCTGAAGTCTGTTGGAGACTGATCATACATGTTTTCAGTTTTTTCGGAATGTGGCCAATGAATTGACATCAGTAATCTCACATGAACCTGCCAGGGCAAGGGGAGGTACACGAATTTCAAGCAGAAAGGAAACCTCGCTGAAGTCCCTTGGATTCTGATCGCACATGGTTCAAACTTTTAAGGAATGCAGCCGATGAGTTGTGATAATTAATCTCGGCTGGTGCTGCCAAAGCAAGGTGAGGTATACTAATTTCAAGCAAAAAAGTGGAACTCTCTGAAGTCACTTGGAGTCTGATGATATGTGTTTTGAATTTTTGAGGAATACTGAAGATGAATTGACATAAGAAAGCTCTGATGCCTTCAGCACTGCATGGTGAGGTATTCTTATTTCATGCAAGCGAATATTTTACTCTCTGAAGCCTCTTGGAGATTGATCATGCATGTCCTCAATTTTTTAGGAATGTTGCCAACGAATTCACATCAGTAATCTCACATGAATGTGCCTACGCCAGGTTAGGTGCACTAATTTCCAGCAAAAAGTGTACCTCGCTGAAGTCCCCTGGAGTCTGCTCATGCATGATTTGAATGTCTGCGGACTGCTGCCCATGAATCCACTTCAGCAATCTCTGATGGAAGCGCCAGTACATGGACAGGTATACTACTTTCAAGCAAAAACGTGTAACTCTCTGAAGTCACTTGGAGTCTGATCATTCATGTTCTGAATATTTTAGGAATGCTGCAGATGATTTGACCTCAGTAACATTTGATGGTGCCGCCAATGCAAGGTGAGGCATACGAGTTTCAAGCAAAATGGTGTTAGCCGCGGAAGTCAGTTGGAGTCTGATCGTACATGTTTTGATCTTTTTAGGAACGCTGCCGATGAACTGACTTCAGCAATCCCTGACGGTGCCGCTTTTGCAACGTGAGGTATACTAATGTCAAGCAAAAAAGTGTAACTCCCTGAGGTCACTTGGAGTCTGATGATATGTGTTTTGAATTTCTTAGGAATCCTGCAGAGGAATTGACATGGGAAATCTCTGATGGACCCACCGGTACAAGGTGAGGTATTCCAAATTCAAGCACACAAATATTTTACGCTGTGCAGTCTCGTACAGTCTGATCATACAGATTTTCAATTTTTTAGGAATATTGCCAAGGATTTGACAGCAGTAATCTCACAGGAATGTGCCCCTGCAAGGTTAGGTATACTAATTTGCGGAAAGTGTACCTCCCCGAAGTCACTAGGACTCTGATCATACATGTTTTCCATTTCTAAGGAATGTTGCACATGAATTGACATCAGGAATCTCCGATGGACGCACCAGTACCAGGAGAGGTATGCTCCTTTCAAGCAAAAACAATGTAGTGTCTGAGGTCACCTGCAGTCTGAGGATATGTATTTTGAATTTTTTAGGAATACTGCAGGGGAATTGACATGAGACATCTCTGATGCATCCGCCAGTGCTAGGTGAGGTGTAGTCACTGCAAACAAAATCGTGTCAATGTCTCTAGTCACTTGGAGTGTGATCGTACATTTTTTGAAACTTTTGGGAATGCTGCAGATAAACGGACCTCAGTAATACCTCATGGAGCGGCCAATGCGAGGTGACGCATCTGAGTTTCAAGCAAAAATGCGTTACTCTCTGAAGTTACTTGGTGACTGATCACACATGTTTTGACTTTTTTAGGAATACTGCCAATGAATTGACGTGAGAAATCTCTGATGGACCCAACAGTGCAAGGGGAGGTGAACCAACGTCAAGCAAGAAAATATTTGACTGTCTGAAGTCTGTTGGAGACTGATCATACATGTTTTCAGTTTTTTCGGAATGTGGCCAATGAATTGACATCAGTAATCTCACATGAACCTGCCAGGGCAAGGGGAGGTACACGAATTTCAAGCAGAAAGGAAACCTTGCTGAAGTCCCTTGGATTCTGATCGCACATGGTTCAAACTTTTAAGGAATGCAGCCGATGAGTTGTGATAATTAATCTCGGCTGGTGCTGCCAAAGCAAGGTGAGGTATACTAATTTCAAGCAAAAACGTGGAACTCTCTGAAGTCACTTGGAGTCTGACGATATGTGTTTTGAATTTTTGAGGAATACTGAAGATGAATTGACATGAGAAAGCTCTGATGCCTTCAGCACTGCATGGTGAGGTATTCTTATTTCATGCAAGCGAATATTGTACTCTCTGAAGCCTCTTGGAGATTGATCATGCATGTCCTCAATTTTTTACGACTGTTGCCAACGAATTCACATCAGTAATCTCACATGAATGTGCCTACGCAAGGTTAGGTGCACTAATTTCCAGCAAAAAGTGTACCTCGCTGAAGTCCCCTGGAGTCTGCTCATGCATGATTTGAATGTCTGCGGACTGCTGCCCATGAATCCACTTCAGCAATCTCTGATGGAAGCGCCAGTACATGGACAGGTATACTACTTTCAAGCAAAAACGTGTAACTCTCTGAAGTCACTTGGAGTCTGATCACTCATGTTCTGAATATTTTAGGAATGCTGCAGATGATTTGACCTCAGTAACATTTGATGGTGCCGCCAATGCAAGGTGAGGCATACGAGTTACAAGCAAAATGGTGTTAGCCGCGGAAGTCAGTTGGAGTCTGATCGTACATGTTTTGATCTTTTTAGGAACGCTGCCGATGAACTGACTTCAGCAATCCCTGACGGTGCCGCTTTTGCAAGGTGAGGTATACTAATGTCAAGCAAAAAAGTGTAACTCCCTTAGGTCACTTGGAGTCTGATGATATGTGTTTTGAATTTCTTAGGAATCCTGCAGAGGAATTGACATGGGAAATCTCTGATGGACCCACCGGTACAAGGTGAGGTATTCCAAATTCAAGCACACAAATATTTTACGCTGTGCAGTCTCGTACAGTCTGATCATACAGATTTTCAATTTTTTAGGAATATTGCCAAGGATTTGACAGCAGTAATCTCACAGGAATGTGCCCCTGCAAGGTTAGGTATACTAATTTCAAGCAGAAAGTGTACCTCCCCGAAGTCACTAGGACTCTGATCATACATGTTTTCCATTTCTAAGGAATGTTGCACATGAATTGACATCAGGAATCTCCGATGGACGCACCAGTACCAGGAGAGGTATGCTCCTTTCAAGCAAAAACAATGTAGTGTCTGAGGTCACCTGCAGTCTGAGGATATGTATTTTGAATTTTTTAGGAATACTGCAGGGGAATTGACATGAGACATCTCTGATGCATCCGCCAGTGCTAGGTGAGGTGTAGTCACTGCAAACAAAATCGTGTCAATGTCTCTAGTCACTTGGAGTCTGATCGTACATTTTTTGAAACCTTTGGGAATGCTGCAGATAAACGGACCTCAGTACTACCTCATGGAGCGGCCAATGCGAGGTGACGCATCTGAGTTTCAAGCAAAAATGCGTTACTCTCTGAAGTTACTTGGTGACTGATCACACATGTTTTGACTTTTTTAGGAATACTGCCAATGAATTGACGTGAGAAATCTCTGATGGACCCAACAGTGCAAGGGGAGGTGAACCAACGTCAAGCAAGAAAATATTTGACTGTCTGAAGTCTGTTGGAGACTGATCATACATGTTTTCAGTTTTTTCGGAATGTGGCCAATGAATTGACATCAGTAATCTCACATGAACCTGCCAGGGCAAGGGGAGGTACACGAATTTCAAGCAGAAAGGAAACCTCGCTTAAGTCCCTTGGATTCTGATCGCACATGGTTCAAACTTTTAAGGAATGCAGCCGATGAGTTGTGATAATTAATCTCGGCTGGTGCTGCCAAAGCAAGGTGAGGTATACTAATTTCAAGCAAAAAAGTGGAACTCTCTGAAGTCACTTGGAGTCTGACGATATGTGTTTTGAATTTTTGAGGAATACTGAAGATGAATTGACATGAGAAAGCTCTGATGCCTTCAGCACTGCATGGTGAGGTATTCTTATTTCATGCAAGCGAATATTTTACTCTCTGAAGCCTCTTGGAGATTGATCATTCATGTCCTCAATTTTTTAGGACTGTTGCCAACGAATTCACATCAGTAATCTCACATGAATGTGCCTACGCAAGGTTAGGTGCACTAATTTCCAGCAAAAAGTGTACCTCGCTGAAGTCCCCTGGAGTCTGCTCATGCATGATTTGAATGTCTGCGGACTGCTGCCCATGAATGCACTTCAGCAATCTCTGATGGAAGCGCCAGTACATGGACAGGTATACTACTTTCAAGCAAAAACGTGTAACTCTCTGAAGTCACTTGGAGTCTGATCACTCATGTTCTGAATATTTTAGGAATGCTGCAGATGATTTGACCTCAGTAACATTTGATGGTGCCGCCAATGCAAGGTGAGGCATACGAGTTTCAAGCAAAATGGTGTTAGCCGCGGAAGTCAGTTGGAGTCTGATCGTACATGTTTTGATGTTTTTAGGAACGCTGCCGATGAACTGACTTCAGCAATCCCTGACGGTGGCGCTTTTGCAAGGTGAGGTATACTAATGTCAAGCAAAAAAGTGTAACTCCCTGAGGTCACTTGGAGTCTGATGATATGTGTTTTGAATTTCTTAGGAATCCTGCAGAGGAATTGACATGGGAAATCTCTGATGGATCCGCCAGTGCTAGGTGAGGTGTAGTCACTGCAAACAAAATCGTGTCAATGTCTCTAGTCACTTGGAGTCTGATCGTACATTTTTTGAAACTTTTGGGAATGCTGCAGATAAACGGACCTCAGTAATACCTCATGGAGCGGCCAATGCGAGGTGACGCATCTGAGTTTCAAGCAAAAATGCGTTACTCTCTGAAGTTACTTGGTGACTGATCACACATGTTTTGACTTTTTTAGGAATACTGCCAATGAATTGACGTGAGAAATCTCTGATGGACCCAACAGTGCAAGGGGAGGTGAACCAACGTCAAGCAAGAAAATATTTGACTGTCTGAAGTCTGTTGGAGACTGATCATACATGTTTTCAGTTTTTTCGGAATGTGGCCAATGAATTGACATCAGTAATCTCACATGAACCTGCCAGGGCAAGGGGAGGTACACGAATTTCAAGCAGAAAGGAAACCTCGCTGAAGTCCCTTGGATTCTGATCGCACATGGTTCAAACTTTTAAGGAATGCAGCCGATGAGTTGTGATAATTAATCTCGGCTGGTGCTGCCAATGCAAGGTGAGGTATACTAATTTCAAGCAAAAAAGTGGAACTCTCTGAAGTCACTTGGAGTCTGACGATATGTGTTTTGAATTTTTGAGGAATACTGAAGATGAATTGACATGAGAAAGCTCTGATGCCTTCAGCACTGCATGGTGAGGTATTCTTATTTCATGCAAGCGAATATTTTACTCTCTGAAGCCTCTTGGAGATTGATCATGCATGTCCTCAATTTTTTAGGACTGTTGCCAACGAATTCACATCAGTAATCTCACATGAATGTGCCTACGCAAGGTTAGGTGCACTAATTTCCAGCAAAAAGTGTACCTCGCTGAAGTCCCCTGGAGTCTGCTCATGCATGATTTGAATGTCTGCGGACTGCTGCCCATGAATCCACTTCAGCAATCTCTGATGGAAGCGCCAGTACATGGACAGGTATACTACTTTCAAGCAAAAACGTGTAACTCTCTGAAGTCACTTGGAGTCTGATCACTCATGTTCTGAATATTTTAGGAATGCTGCAGATGATTTGACCTCAGTAACATTTGATGGTGCCGCCAATGCAAGGTGAGGCATACGAGTTTCAAGCAAAATGGTGTTAGCCGCGGAAGTCAGTTGGAGTCTGATCGTACATGTTTTGATGTTTTTAGGAACGCTGCCGATGAACTGACTTCAGCAATCCCTGACGGTGGCGCTTTTGCAAGGTGAGGTATACTAATGTCAAGCAAAAAAGTGTAACTCCCTGAGGTCACTTGGAGTCTGATGATATGTGTTTTGAATTTCTTAGGAATCCTGCAGAGGAATTGACATGGGAAATCTCTGATGGACCCACCGGTACAAGGTGAGGTATTCCAAATTCAAGCACACAAATATTTTACGCTGTGCAGTCTCGTACAGTCTGATCATACAGATTTTCAATTTTTTAGGAATATTGCCAAGGATTTGACAGCAGTAATCTCACAGGAATGTGCCCCTGCAAGGTTAGGTATACTAATTTCAAGCAGAAAGTGTACCTCCCCGAAGTCACTAGGACTCTGATCATACATGTTTTCCATTTCTAAGGAATGTTGCACATGAATTGACATCAGGAATCTCCGATGGACGCACCAGTACCAGGAGAGGTATGCTCCTTTCAAGCAAAAACAATGTAGTGTCTGAGGTCACCTGCAGTCTGAGGATATGTATTTTGAATTTTTTAGGAATACTGCAGGGGAATTGACATGAGACATCTCTGATGCATCCGCCAGTGCTAGGTGAGGTGTAGTCACTGCAAACAAAATCGTGTCAATGTCTCTAGTCACTTGGAGTCTGATCGTACATTTTTTGAAACTTTTGGGAATGCTGCAGATAAACGGACCTCAGTAATACCTCATGGAGCGGCCAATGCGAGGTGACGCATCTGAGTTTCAAGCAAAAATGCGTTACTCTCTGAAGTTACTTGGTGACTGATCACACATGTTTTGACTTTTTTAGGAATACTGCCAATGAATTGACGTGAGAAATCTCTGATGGACCCAACAGTGCAAGGGGAGGTGAACCAACGTCAAGCAAGAAAATATTTGACTGTCTGAAGTCTGTTGGAGACTGATCATACATGTTTTCAGTTTTTTCGGAATGTGGCCAATGAATTGACATCAGTAATCTCACATGAACCTGCCAGGGCAAGGGGAGGTACACGAATTTCAAGCAGAAAGGAAACCTCGCTGAAGTCCCTTGGATTCTGATCGCACATGGTTCAAACTTTTAAGGAATGCAGCCGATGAGTTGTGATAATTAATCTCGGCTGGTGCTGCCAATGCAAGGTGAGGTATACTAATTTCAAGCAAAAAAGTGGAACTCTCTGAAGTCACTTGGAGTCTGACGATATGTGTTTTGAATTTTTGAGGAATACTGAAGATGAATTGACATGAGAAAGCTCTGATGCCTTCAGCACTGCATGGTGAGGTATTCTTATTTCATGCAAGCGAATATTTTACTCTCTGAAGCCTCTTGGAGATTGATCATGCATGTCCTCAATTTTTTAGGACTGTTGCCAACGAATTCACATCAGTAATCTCACATGAATGTGCCTACGCAAGGTTAGGTGCACTAATTTCCAGCAAAAAGTGTACCTCGCTGAAGTCCCCTGGAGTCTGCTCATGCATGATTTGAATGTCTGCGGACTGCTGCCCATGAATCCACTTCAGCAATCTCTGATGGAAGCGCCAGTACATGGACAGGTATACTACTTTCAAGCAAAAACGTGTAACTCTCTGAAGTCACTTGGAGTCTGATCACTCATGTTCTGAATATTTTAGGAATGCTGCAGATGATTTGACCTCAGTAACATTTGATGGTGCCGCCAATGCAAGGTGAGGCATACGAGTTTCAAGCAAAATGGTGTTAGCCGCGGAAGTCAGTTGGAGTCTGATCGTACATGTTTTGATGTTTTTAGGAACGCTGCCGATGAACTGACTTCAGCAATCCCTGACGGTGGCGCTTTTGCAAGGTGAGGTATACTAATGTCAAGCAAAAAAGTGTAACTCCCTGAGGTCACTTGGAGTCTGATGATATGTGTTTTGAATTTCTTAGGAATCCTGCAGAGGAATTGACATGGGAAATCTCTGATGGATCCGCCAGTGCTAGGTGAGGTGTAGTCACTGCAAACAAAATCGTGTCAATGTCTCTAGTCACTTGGAGTCTGATCGTACATTTTTTGAAACTTTTGGGAATGCTGCAGATAAACGGACCTCAGTACTACCTCATGGAGCGGCCAATGCGAGGTGACGCATCTGAGTTTCAAGCAAAAATGCGTTACTCTCTGAAGTTACTTGGTGACTGATCACACATGTTTTGACTTTTTTAGGAATACTGCCAATGAATTGACGTGAGAAATCTCTGATGGACCCAACAGTGCAAGGGGAGGTGAACCAACGTCAAGCAAGAAAATATTTGACTGTCTGAAGTCTGTTGGAGACTGATCATACATGTTTTCAGTTTTTTCGGAATGTGGCCAATGAATTGACATCAGTAATCTCACATGAACCTGCCAGGGCAAGGGGAGGTACACGAATTTCAAGCAGAAAGGAAACCTCGCTGAAGTCCCTTGGATTCTGATCGCACATGGTTCAAACTTTTAAGGAATGCAGCCGATGAGTTGTGATAATTAATCTCGACTGGTGCTGCCAATGCAAGGTGAGGTATACTAACTTCAAGCAAAAAAGTGGAACTCTCTGAAGTCACTTGGAGTCTGACGATATGTGTTTTGAATTTTTGAGGAATACTGAAGTTGAATTGACATGAGAAAGCTCTGATGCCTTCAGCACTGCATGGTGAGGTATTCTTATTTCATGCAAGCGAATATTTTACTCTCTGAAGCCTCTTGGAGATTGATCATGCATGTCCTCAATTTTTTAGGAATGTTGCCAACGAATTCACATCAGTAATCTCACATGAATGTGCCTACGCAAGGTTAGGTGCACTAATTTCCAGCAAAAAGTGTACCTCGCTGAAGTCCCCTGGAGTCTGCTCCTGCATGATTTGAATGTCTGCGGACTGCTGCCCATGAATCCACTTCAGCAATCTCTGATGGAAGCGCCAGTACATGGACAGGTATACTACTTTCAAGCAAAAACGTGTAACTCTCTGAAGTCACTTGGAGTCTGATCATTCATGTTCTGAATATTTTAGGAATGCTGCAGATGATTTGACCTCAGTAACATTTGATGGTGCCGCCAATGCAAGGTGAGGCATACGAGTTTCAAGCAAAATGGTGTTAGCCGCGGAAGTCAGTTGGAGTCTGATCGTACATGTTTTGATCTTTTTAGGAACGCTGCCGATGAACTGACTTCAGCAATCCCTGACGGTGGCGCTTTTGCAAGGTGAGGTATACTAATGTCAAGCAAAAAAGTGTAACTCCCTGAGGTCACTTGGAGTCTGATGATATGTGTTTTGAATTTCTTAGGAATCCTGCAGAGGAATTGACATGGGAAATCTCTGATGGACCCACCGGTACAAGGTGAGGTATTCCAAATTCAAGCACACAAATATTTTACGCTGTGCAGTCTCGTACAGTCTGATCATACAGATTTTCAATTTTTTAGGAATATTGCCAAGGATTTGACAGCAGTAATCTCACAGGAATGTGCCCCTGCAAGGTTAGGTATACTAATTTGCGGAAAGTGTACCTCCCCGAAGTCACTAGGACTCTGATCATACATGTTTTCCATTTCTAAGGAATGTTGCACATGAATTGACATCAGGAATCTCCGATGGACGCACCAGTACCAGGAGAGGTATGCTCCTTTCAAGCAAAAACAATGTAGTGTCTGAGGTCACCTGCAGTCTGAGGATATGTATTTTGAATTTTTTAGGAATACTGCAGGGGAATTGACATGAGACATCTCTGATGCATCCGCCAGTGCTAGGTGAGGTGTAGTCACTGCAAACAAAATCGTGTCAATGTCTCTAGTCACTTGGAGTCTGATCGTACATTTTTTGAAACTTTTGGGAATGCTGCAGATAAACGGACCTCAGTAATACCTCATGGAGCGGCCAATGCGAGGTGACGCATCTGAGTTTCAAGCAAAAATGCGTTACTCTCTGAAGTTACTTGGTGACTGATCACACATGTTTTGACTTTTTTAGGAATACTGCCAATGAATTGACGTGAGAAATCTCTGATGGACCCAACAGTGCAAGGGGAGGTGAACCAACGTCAAGCAAGAAAATATTTGACTGTCTGAAGTCTGTTGGAGACTGATCATACATGTTTTCAGTTTTTTCGGAATGTGGCCAATGAATTGACATCAGTAATCTCACATGAACCTGCCAGGGCAAGGGGAGGTACACGAATTTCAAGCAGAAAGGAAACCTCGCTGAAGTCCCTTGGATTCTGATCGCACATGGTTCAAACTTTTAAGGAATGCAGCCGATGAGTTGTGATAATTAATCTCGGCTGGTGCTGCCAAAGCAAGGTGAGGTATACTAATTTCAAGCAAAAAAGTGGAACTCTCTGAAGTCACTTGGAGTCTGACGATATGTGTTTTGAATTTTTGAGGAATACTGAAGATGAATTGACATGAGAAAGCTCTGATGCCTTCAGCACTGCATGGTGAGGTATTCTTATTTCATGCAAGCGAATATTTTACTCTCTGAAGCCTCTTGGAGATTGATCATTCATGTCCTCAATTTTATAGGACTGTTGCCAACGAATTCACATCAGTAATCTCACATGAATGTGCCTACGCAAGGTTAGGTGCACTAATTTCCAGCAAAAAGTGTACCTCGCTGAAGTCCCCTGGAGTCTGCTCCTGCATGATTTGAATGTCTGCGGACTGCTGCCCATGAATCCACTTCAGCAATCTCTGATGGAAGCGCCAGTACATGGACAGGTATACTACTTTCAAGCAAAAACGTGTAACTCTCTGAAGTCACTTGGAGTCTGATCACTCATGTTCTGAATATTTTAGGAATGCTGCAGATGATTTGACCTCAGTAACATTTGATGGTTCCGCCAATGCAAGGTGAGGCATACGAGTTTCAAGCAAAATGGTGTTAGCCGCGGAAGTCAGTTGGAGTCTGATCGTACATGTTTTGATGTTTTTAGGAACGCTGCCGATGAACTGACTTCAGCAATCCCTGACGGTGGCACTTTTGCAAGGTAAGGTATACTAATGTCAAGCAAAAAAGTGTAACTCCCTGAGGTCACTTGGAGTCTGATGATATGTGTTTTGAATTTCTTAGGAATCCTGCAGAGGAATTGACATGGGAAATCTCTGATGGACCCACCGGTACAAGGTGAGGTATTCCAAATTCAAGCACACAAATATTTTACGCTGTGCAGTCTCGTACAGTCTGATCATACAGATTTTCAATTTTTTAGGAATATTGCCAAGGATTTGACAGCAGTAATCTCACAGGAATGTGCCCCTGCAAGGTTAGGTATACTAATTTCAAGCAGAAAGTGTACCTCCCCGAAGTCACTAGGACTCTGATCATACATGTTTTCCATTTCTAAGGAATGTTGCACATGAATTGACATCAGGAATCTCCGATGGACGCACCAGTACCAGGAGAGGTATGCTCCTTTCAAGCAAAAACAATGTAGTGTCTGAGGTCACCTGCAGTCTGAGGATATGTATTTTGAATTTTTTAGGAATACTGCAGGGGAATTGACATGAGACATCTCTGATGCATCCGCCAGTGCTAGGTGAGGTGTAGTCACTGCAAACAAAATCGTGTCAATGTCTCTAGTCACTTGGAGTCTGATCGTACATTTTTTGAAACTTTTGGGAATGCTGCAGATAAACGGACCTCAGTAATACCTCATGGAGCGGCCAATGCGAGGTGACGCATCTGAGTTTCAAGCAAAAATGCGTTACTCTCTGAAGTTACTTGGTGACTGATCACACATGTTTTGACTTTTTTAGGAATACTGCCAATGAATTGACGTGAGAAATCTCTGATGGACCCAACAGTGCAAGGGGAGGTGAACCAACGTCAAGCAAGAAAATATTTGACTGTCTGAAGTCTGTTGGAGACTGATCATACATGTTTTCAGTTTTTTCGGAATGTGGCCAATGAATTGACATCAGTAATCTCACATGAACCTGCCAGGGCAAGGGGAGGTACACGAATTTCAAGCAGAAAGGAAACCTCGCTGAAGTCCCTTGGATTCTGATCGCACATGGTTCAAACTTTTAAGGAATGCAGCCGATGAGTTGTGATAATTAATCTCGGCTGGTGCTGCCAAAGCAAGGTGAGGTATACTAATTTCAAGCAAAAAAGTGGAACTCTCTGAAGTCACTTGGAGTCTGACGATATGTGTTTTGAATTTTTGAGGAATACTGAAGATGAATTGACATGAGAAAGCTCTGATGCCTTCAGCACTGCATGGTGAGGTATTCTTATTTCATGCAAGCGAATATTTTACTCTCTGAAGCCTCTTGGAGATTGATCATTCATGTCCTCAATTTTATAGGACTGTTGCCAACGAATTCACATCAGTAATCTCACATGAATGTGCCTACGCAAGGTTAGGTGCACTAATTTCCAGCAAAAAGTGTACCTCGCTGAAGTCCCCTGGAGTCTGCTCATGCATGATTTGAATGTCTGCGGACTGCTGCCCATGAATCCACTTCAGCAATCTCTGATGGAAGCGCCAGTACATGGACAGGTATACTACTTTCAAGCAAAAACGTGTAACTCTCTGAAGTCACTTGGAGTCTGATCACTCATGTTCTGAATATTTTAGGAATGCTGCAGATGATTTGACCTCAGTAACATTTGATGGTGCCGCCAATGCAAGGTGAGGCATACGAGTTTCAAGCAAAATGGTGTTAGCCGCGGAAGTCAGTTGGAGTCTGATCGTACATGTTTTGATGTTTTTAGGAACGCTGCCGATGAACTGACTTCAGCAATCCCTGACGGTGGCGTTTTTGCAAGGAGAGGTATACTAATGTCAAGCAAAAAAGTGTAACTCCCTGAGGTCACTTGGAGTCTGATGATATGTGTTTTGAATTTCTTAGGAATCCTGCAGAGGAATTGACATGGGAAATCTCTGATGGACCCACGGTTAGAAGGTGAGGTATTCCAAATTCAAGCACACAAATATTTTACGCTGTGCTGTCTCGTACAGTCTGATCATACAGATTTTCAATTTTTTAGGAATATTGCCAAGGAATTGACATCAGTAATCTCACAGGAATGTGCCCCTGCAAGGGTTAGGTATACTAATTTCAAGCAGAAAGTGTACCTCCCCGAAGTCACTAGGACTCTGATCATACATGTTTTCCATTTCTAAGGAATGTTGCACATGAATTGTCATGAGGAATCTCCCATGCACGCACCAGTACAAGAAGAGGTATGGTACTTTCATGCAAAAACAATGTAGTGGCTGAGGTCACCTGTAGACTGAGGATATGTATTTTGAATTTTTTAGAATACTGCAGGGGAATTGACATGAGACATCTCCGATGGATCCGCCAGTGCTAGGTGAGGTGTAGTCACTGCAAACAAAATTGTGTAAATGTCTCTAGTCACTTGGAGTCTGATCATACACTTTTTGAAACTTTTGGAAATGCTGCAGACAAACGGACCTTAGTAATACCTCATGGAGCGGCCAATTCGAGTGACGCATCTGAGTTTCAAGAAAAATGCGTTACTATCTGAAGTTACTTGGTGACTGATCAGACATGTTTTGACTTTTTAGGAATATCTGCCAATGAATTGACGTGAGAAATCTCTGATGGACCCCACAGTGCAAGGGGAGGTGAACCAACGTCAAGCAAGAAAATATTTGACTGTCTGAAGTCTGTTGGAGACTGATCATACATGTTTTCAGTTTTTTCGGAATGTGGCCAATGGAATTGACATCAGTAATCTCACATGAACCTGCCAGGGCAAGGGGAGGTACACGAATTTCAAGCAGAAAGGAAACCTCGCTGAAGTCCCTTGGATTCCTGATCGCACATGGTTCAAACTTTTAAGGAATGCAGCCGATGAGTTGTGATAATTAATCTCGGCTGGGTGCTGCCAATGCAAGGTGAGGTATACTAATTTCAAGCAAAAAAGTGGAACTCTCTGAAGTCACTTGGAGTCTGACGATATGTGTTTTGAATTTTTGAGGAATACTGAAGATGAATTGACATGAGAAAGCTCTGATGCCTTCAGCACTGCAATGGTGAGGTATTCTTATTTTCATGCATAGCGAATATTTTACTCTCTGAAGCCTCTTGGAGATTGATCATGCATGTCCTCAATTTTTTAGGAATGTTGCCAACGAATTTCACATCAGTAATCTCACATGAATGTGCCTACGCCAGGTTAGGTGCACTAATTTCCAGCAAAAAGTGTACCTCGCTGAAGTCCCCTGGAGTCTGCTCATGCATGATTTGAATGTCTGCGGACTGCTGCCCATGAATGCACTTCAGCAATCTCTGATGGAAGCGCCAGTACATGGACAGGTATACTGCTTTCAAGCAAAAACGTGTAACTCTCTGAAGTCACTTGGAGTCTGATCATTCATGTTCTGAATATTTTAGGAATGCTGCAGATGATTTGACCTCAGTAACATTTGATGGTGCCGCCAATGCAAGGTGAGGCATACGAGTTTCAAGCAAAATGGTGTTAGCCGCGGAAGTCAGTTGGAGTCTGATCGTACATGTTTTGATGTTTTTAGGAACGCTGCCGATGAACTGACTTCAGCAATCCCTGACGGTGGCGCTTTTGCAAGGTGAGGTATACTAATGTCAAGCAAAAAAGTGTAACTCCCTGAGGTCACTTGGAGTCTGATGATATGTGTTTTGAATTTCTTAGGAATCCTGCAGAGGAATTGACATGGGAAATCTCTGATGGACCCACCGGTACAAGGTGAGGTATTCCAAATTCAAGCACACAAATATTTTACGCTGTGCAGTCTCGTACAGTCTGATCATACAGATTTTCAATTTTTTAGGAATATTGCCAAGGATTTGACAGCAGTAATCTCACAGGAATGTGCCCCTGCAAGGTTAGGTATACTAATTTCAAGCAGAAAGTGTACCTCCCCGAAGTCACTAGGACTCTGATCATACATGTTCTCCATTTCTAAGGAATGTTGCACATGAATTGACATCAGGAATCTCCGATGGACGCACCAGTACCAGGAGAGGTATGCTCCTTTCAAGCAAAAACAATGTAGTGTCTGAGGTCACCTGCAGTCTGAGGATATGTATTTTGAATTTTTTAGGAATACTGCAGGGGAATTGACATGAGACATCTCTGATGCATCCGCCAGTGCTAGGTGAGGTGTAGTCACTGCAAACAAAATCGTGTCAATGTCTCTAGTCACTTGGAGTCTGATCTTACATTGTTTGAAACTTTTGGGAATGCTGCAGATAAACGGACCTCAGTAATACCTCATGGAGCGGCCAATGCGAGGTGACGCATCTGAGTTTCAAGCAAAAATGCGTTACTCTCTGAAGTTACTTGGTGACTGATCACACATGTTTTGACTTTTTTTGGAATACTGCCAATGAATTGACGTGAGAAATCTCTGATGGACCCCACAGTGCAAGGGGAGGTGAACCAACGTCAAGCAAGAAAATATTTGACTGTCTGAAGTCTGTTGGAGACTGATTATACATGTTTTCAGTTTTTTCGGAATGTGGCCAATGAATTGACATCAGTAATCTCACATGAACCTGCCAGGGCAAGGGGAGGTACACGAATTTCAAGCAGAAAGGAAACCTCGCTGAAGTCCCTTGGATTCTGATCGCACATGGTTCAAACTTTTAAGGAATGCAGCCGATGAGTTGTGATAATTAATCTCGGCTGGTGCTGCCAATGCAAGGTGAGGTATACTAATTTCAAGCAAAAAAGTGGAACTCTCTGAAGTCACTTGGAGTCTGACGATATGTGTTTTGAATTTTTGAGGAATACTGAAGATGAATTGACATGAGAAAGCTCTGATGCCTTTAGCACTGCATGGTGAGGTATTCTTATTTCATGCAAGCGAATATTTTACTCTCTGAAGCCTCTTGGAGATTGATCATGCATGTCCTCAATTTTTTAGGAATGTTGCCAACGAATTCACATCAGTAATCTCACATGAATGTGCCTACGCAAGGTTAGGTGCACTAATTTCCAGCAAAAAGTGTACCTCGCTGAAGTCCCCTGGAGTCTGCTCATGCATGATTTGAATGTCTGCGGACTGCTGCCCATGAATGCACTTCAGCAATCTCTGATGGAAGCGCCAGTACATGGACAGGTATACTACTTTCAAGCAAAAACGTGTAACTCTCTGAAGTCACTTGGAGTCTGATCATTCATGTTCTGAATATTTTAGGAATGCTGCAGGTGATTTGACCTCAGTAACATTTGATGGTGCCGCCAATGCAAGGTGAGGCATACGAGTTTCAAGCAAAATGGTGTTAGCCGCGGAAGTCAGTTGGAGTCTGATCGTACATGTTTTGATGTTTTTAGGAACGCTGCCGATGAACTGACTTCAGCAATCCCTGACGGTGGCGCTTTTGCAAGGTGAGGTATACTAATGTCAAGCAAAAAAGTGTAACTCCCTGAGGTCACTTGGAGTCTGATGATATGTGTTTTGAATTTCTTAGGAATCCTGCAGAGGAATTGACATGGGAAATCTCTGATGGACCCACCGGTACAAGGTGAGGTATTCCAAATTCAAGCACACAAATATTTTACGCTGTGCAGTCTCGTACAGTCTGATCATACAGATTTTCAATTTTTTAGGAATATTGCCAAGGATTTGACAGCAGTAATCTCACAGGAATGTGCCCCTGCAAGGTTAGGTATACTAATTTCAAGCAGAAAGTGTACCTCCCCGAAGTCACTAGGACTCTGATCATACATGTTCTCCATTTCTAAGGAATGTTGCACATGAATTGACATCAGGAATCTCCGATGGACGCACCAGTACCAGGAGAGGTATGCTCCTTTCAAGCAAAAACAATGTAGTGTCTGAGGTCACCTGCAGTCTGAGGATATGTATTTTGAATTTTTTAGGAATACTGCAGGGGAATTGACATGAGACATCTCTGATGCATCCGCCAGTGCTAGGTGAGGTGTAGTCACTGCAAACAAAATCGTGTCAATGTCTCTAGTCACTTGGAGTCTGATCTTACATTGTTTGAAACTTTTGGGAATGCTGCAGATAAACGGACCTCAGTAATACCTCATGGAGCGGCCAATGCGAGGTGACGCATCTGAGTTTCAAGCAAAAATGCGTTACTCTCTGAAGTTACTTGGTGACTGATCACACATGTTTTGACTTTTTTTGGAATACTGCCAATGAATTGACGTGAGAAATCTCTGATGGACCCCACAGTGCAAGGGGAGGTGAACCAACGTCAAGCAAGAAAATATTTGACTGTCTGAAGTCTGTTGGAGACTGATCATACATGTTTTCAGTTTTGTCGGAATGTGGCCAATGAATTGACATCAGTAATCTCACATGAACCTGCCAGGGCAAGGGGAGGTACACGAATTTCAAGCAGAAAGGAAACCTCGCTGAAGTCCCTTGGATTCTGATCGCACATGGTTCAAACTTTTAAGGAATGCAGCCGATGAGTTGTGATAATTAATCTCGGCTGGTGCTGCCAATGCAACGTGAGGTATACTAATTTCAAGCAAAAAAGTGGAACTCTCTGAAGTCACTTGGAGTCTGACGATATGTGTTTTGAATTTTTGAGGAATACTGAAGATGAATTGACATGAGAAAGCTCTGATGCCTTCAGCACTGCATGGTGAGGTATTCTTATTTCATGCAAGCGAATATTTTACTCTCTGAAGCCTCTTGGAGATTGATCATGCATGTCCTCAATTTTTTAGGAATGTTGCCAACGAATTCACATCAGTAATCTCACATGAATGTGCCTACGCCAGGTTAGGTGCACTAATTTCCAGCAAAAAGTGTACCTCGCTGAAGTCCCCTGGAGTCTGTTCATGCATGATTTGAATGTCTGCGGACTGCTGCCCATGAATGCACTTCAGCAATCTCTGATGGAAGCGCCAGTACATGGACAGGTATACTGCTTTCAAGCAAAAACGTGTAACTCTCTGAAGTCACTTGGAGTCTGATCATTCATGTTCTGAATATTTTAGGAATGCTGCAGATGATTTGACCTCAGTAACATTTGATGGTGCCGCCAATGCAAGGTGAGGCATACGAGTTTCAAGCAAAATGGTGTTAGCCGCGGAAGTCAGTTGGAGTCTGATCGTACATGTTTTGATGTTTTTAGGAACGCTGCCGATGAACTGACTTCAGCAATCCCTGACGGGGGCGCTTTTGCAAGGTGAGGTATACTAATGTCAAGCAAAAAAGTGTAACTCCCTGAGGTCACTTGGAGTCTGATGATATGTGTTTTGAATTTCTTAGGAATCCTGCAGAGGAATTGACATGGGAAATCTCTGATGGACCCACCGGTACAAGGTGAGGTATTCCAAATTCAAGCACACAAATATTTTACGCTGTGCAGTCTCGTACAGTCTGATCATACAGATTTTCAATTTTTTAGGAATATTGCCAAGGATTTGACAGCAGTAATCTCACAGGAATGTGCCCCTGCAAGGTTAGGTATACTAATTTCAAGCAGAAAGTGTACCTCCCCGAAGTCACTAGGACTCTGATCATACATGTTCTCCATTTCTAAGGAATGTTGCACATGAATTGACATCAGGAATCTCCGATGGACGCACCAGTACCAGGAGAGGTATGCTCCTTTCAAGCAAAAACAATGTAGTGTCTGAGGTCACCTGCAGTCTGAGGATATGTATTTTGAATTTTTTAGGAATACTGCAGGGGAATTGACATGAGACATCTCTGATGCATCCGCCAGTGCTAGGTGAGGTGTAGTCACTGCAAACAAAATCGTGTCAATGTCTCTAGTCACTTGGAGTCTGATCTTACATTGTTTGAAACTTTTGGGAATGCTGCAGATAAACGGACCTCAGTAATACCTCATGGAGCGGCCAATGCGAGGTGACGCATCTGAGTTTCAAGCAAAAATGCGTTACTCTCTGAAGTTACTTGGTGACTGATCACACATGTTTTGACTTTTTTTGGAATACTGCCAATGAATTGACGTGAGAAATCTCTGATGGACCCCACAGTGCAAGGGGAGGTGAACCAACGTCAAGCAAGAAAATATTTGACTGTCTGAAGTCTGTTGGAGACTGATCATACATGTTTTCAGTTTTTTCGGAATGTGGCCAATGAATTGACATCAGTAATCTCACATGAACCTGCCAGGGCAAGGGGAGGTACACGAATTTCAAGCAGAAAGGAAACCTCGCTGAAGTCCCTTGGATTCTGATCGCACATGGTTCAAACTTTTAAGGAATGCAGCCGATGAGTTGTGATAATTAATCTCGGCTGGTGCTGCCAATGCAAGGTGAGGTATACTAATTTCAAGCAAAAAAGTGGAACTCTCTGAAGTCACTTGGAGTCTGACGATATGTGTTTTGAATTTCTTAGGAATCCTGCAGAGGAATTGACATGGGAAATCTCTGATGGACCCACCGGTACAAGGTGAGGTATTCCAAATTCAAGCACACAACTATTTTACGCTGTGCAGTCTCGTACAGTCTGATCATACAGATTTTCAATTTTTTAGGAATATTGCCAAGGATTTGACAGCAGTAATCTCACAGGAATGTGCCCCTGCAAGGTTAGGTATACTAATTTCAAGCAGAAAGTGTACCTCCCCGAAGTCACTAGGACTCTGATCATACATGTTCTCCATTTCTAAGGAATGTTGCACATGAATTGACATCAGGAATCTCCGATGGACGCACCAGTACCAGGAGAGGTATGCTCCTTTCAAGCAAAAACAATGTAATGTCTGAGGTCACCTGCAGACTGAGGATATGTATTTTGAATTTTTTAGGAATACTGCAGGGGAATTGACATGAGACATCTCTGATGCATCCGCCAGTGCTAGGTGAGGTGTAGTCACTGCAAACAAAATCGTGTCAATGTCTCTAGTCACTTGGAGTCTGATCGTACATTTTTTGAAACTTTTGGGAATGCTGCAGATAAACGGACCTCAGTAATACCTCATGGAGCGGCCAATGCGAGGTGACGCATCTGAGTTTCAAGCAAAAATGCGTTACTCTCTGAAGTTACTTGGTGACTGATCACACATGTTTTGACTTTTTTTGGAATACTGCCAATGAATTGACGTGAGAAATCTCTGATGGACCCCACAGTGCAAGGGGAGGTGAACCAACGTCAAGCAAGAAAATATTTGACTGTCTGAAGTCTGTTGGAGACTGATCATACATGTTTTCAGTTTTTTCGGAATGTGGCCAATGAATTGACATCAGTAATCTCACATGAACCTGCCAGGGCAAGGGGAGGTACACGAATTTCAAGCAGAAAGGAAACCTCGCTGAAGTCCCTTGGATTCTGATCGCACATGGTTCAAACTTTTAAGGAATGCAGCCGATGAGTTGTGATAATTAATCTCGGCTGGTGCTGCCAATGCAAGGTGAGGTATACTAATTTCAAGCAAAAAAGTGGAACTCTCTGAAGTCACTTGGAGTCTGACGATATGTGTTTTGAATTTTTGAGGAATACTGAAGATGAATTGACATGAGAAAGCTCTGATGCCTTCAGCACTGCATGGTGAGGTATTCTTATTTCATGCAAGCGAATATTTTACTCTCTGAAGCCTCTTGGAGATTGATCATGCATGTCCTCAATTTTTTAGGAATGTTGCCAACGAATTCACATCAGTAATCTCACATGAATGTGCCTACGCAAGGTTAGGTGCACTAATTTCCAGCAAAAAGTGTACCTCGCTGAAGTCCCCTGGAGTCTGCTCATGCATGATTTGAATGTCTGCGGACTGCTGCCCATGAATGCACTTCAGCAATCTCTGATGGAAGCGCCAGTACATGGACAGGTATACTGCTTTCAAGCAAAAACGTGTAACTCTCTGAAGTCACTTGGAGTCTGATCATTCATGTTCTGAATATTTTAGGAATGCTGCAGATGATTTGACCTCAGTAACATTTGATGGTGCCGCCAATGCAAGGTGAGGCATACGAGTTTCAAGCAAAATGGTGTTAGCCGCGGAAGTCAGTTGGAGTCTGATCGTACATGTTTTGATCTTTTTAGGAACGCTGCCGATGAACTGACTTCAGCAATCCCTGACGGGGGCGCTTTTGCAAGGTGAGGTATACTAATGTCAAGCAAAAAAGTGTAACTCCCTGAGGTCACTTGGAGTCTGATGATATGTGTTTTGAATTTCTTAGGAATCCTGCAGAGGAATTGACATGGGAAATCTCTGATGGACCCACCGGTACAAGGTGAGGTATTCCAAATTCAAGCACACAACTATTTTACGCTGTGCAGTCTCGTACAGTCTGATCCTACAGATTTTCAATTTTTTAGGAATATTGCCAAGGAATTGACAGCAGTAATCTCACAGGAATGTGCCCCTGCAAGGTTAGGTATACTAATTTCAAGCAAAAAGTGTACCTCCCCGAAGTCACTAGGACTCTGATCATACATGTTTTCCATTTCTAAGAAATGTTGCACATGAATGGACATCAGGAATCTCCGATGGACGCACCAGTACCAGGAGAGGTATGCTCCTTTCAAGCAAAAACAGTGTAGTGTCTGAGGTCACCTGCAGTCTGAGGATATGGATTTTGAATTTTTTAGGAATACTGCAGGGGAATTGACATGAGACATCTCTGATGGATCCGCCAGTGCTAGGTGAGGTGTAGTCACTGCAAACAAAATCGTGTCAATGTCTCTAGTCACTTGGAGTCTGATCGTACATTGTTTGAAACTTTTGGGAATGCTGCAGATAAACGGACCTCAGTAATACCTCATGGAGCGGCCAATGCGAGGTGACGCATCTGAGTTTCAAGCAAAAATGCGTTACTCTCTGAAGTTACTTGGTGACTGATCACACATGTTTTGACTTTTTTAGGAATACTGCCAATGAATTGACGTGAGAAATCTCTGATGGACCCAACAGTGCAAGGGGAGGTGAACCAACGTCAAGCAAGAAAATATTTGACTGTCTGAAGTCTGTTGGAGACTGATCATACATGTTTTCAGTTTTTTCGGAATGTGGCCAATGAATTGACATCAGTAATCTCACATGAACCTGCCAGGGCAAGGGGAGGTACACGAATTTCAAGCAGAAAGGAAACCTCGCTGAAGTCCCTTGGATTCTGATCGCACATGGTTCAAACTTTTAAGGAATGCAGCCGATGAGTTGTGATAATTAATCTCGGCTGGTGCTGCCAATGCAAGGTGAGGTATACTAATTTCAAGCAAAAAAGTGGAACTCTCTGAAGTCACTTGGAGTCTGACGATATGTGTTTTGAATTTTTGAGGAATACTGAAGATGAATTGACATGAGAAAGCTCTGATGCCTTCAGCACTGCATGGTGAGGTATTCTTATTTCATGCAAGCGAATATTTTACTCTCTGAAGCCTCTTGGAGATTGATCATGCATGTCCTCAATTTTTTAGGAATGTTGCCAACGAATTCACATCAGTAATCTCACATGAATGTGCCTACGCCAGGTTAGGTGCACTAATTTCCAGCAAAAAGTGTACCTCGCTGAAGTCCCCTGGAGTCTGCTCATGCATGATTTGAATGTCTGCGGACTGCTGCCCATGAATGCACTTCAGCAATCTCTGATGGAAGCGCCAGTACATGGACAGGTATACTACTTTCAAGCAAAAACGTGTAACTCTCTGAAGTCACTTGGAGTCTGATCATTCATGTTCTGAATATTTTAGGAATGCTGCAGATGATTTGACCTCAGTAACATTTGATGGTGCCGCCAATGCAAGGTGAGGCATACGAGTTTCAAGCAAAATGGTGTTAGCCGCGGAAGTCAGTTGGAGTCTGATCGTACATGTTTTGATGTTTTTAGGAACGCTGCCGATGAACTGACTTCAGCAATCCCTGACGGTGGCGCTTTTGCAAGGTGAGGTATACTAATGTCAAGCAAAAAAGTGTAACTCCCTGAGGTCACTTGGAGTCTGATGATATGTGTTTTGAATTTCTTAGGAATCCTGCAGAGGAATTGACATGGGAAATCTCTGATGGACCCACCGGTACAAGGTGAGGTATTCCAAATACAAGCACACAACTATTTTACGCTGTGCAGTCTCGTACAGTCTGATCATACAGATTTTCAATTTTTTAGGAATATTGCCAAGGAATTGACAGCAGTAATCTCACAGGAATGTGCCCCTGCAAGGTTAGGTATACTAATTTCAAGCAGAAAGTGTACCTCCCCGAAGTCACTAGGACTCTGATCATACATGTTTTCCATTTCTAAGGAATGTTGCACATGAATGGACATCAGGAATCTCCGATGGACGCACCAGTACCAGGAGAGGTATGCTCCTTTCAAGCAAAAACAGTGTAGTGTCTGAGGTCACCTGCAGTCTGAGGATATGGATTTTGAATTTTTTAGGAATACTGCAGGGTAATTGACATGAGACATCTCTTATGGATCAGCCAGTGCTAGGTGAGGTGTAGTCACTACAAACAAAATCGTGTCAATGTCTCTAGTCACTTGGAGTCTGATCGTACATTTTTTGAAACTTTTGGGAATGCTGCAGATAAACGGACCTCAGTAATACCTCATGGAGCGGCCAATGCGAGGTGACGCATCTGAGTTTCAAGCAAAAATCCTTTACTCTCTGAAGTTACTTGGTGACTGATCACACATGTTTTGACTTTTTTAGGAATACTGCCAATGAATTGACGTGAGAAATCTCTGATGGACCCCACAGTGCAAGGGGAGGTGAACCAACGTCAAGCAAGAAAATATTTGACTGTCTGAAGTCTGTTGGAGACTGATCATACATGTTTTCAGTTTTTTCGGAATGTGGCCAATGAATTGACATCAGTAATCTCACATGAACCTGCCAGGGCAAGGGGAGGTACACGAATTTCAAGCAGAAAGGAAACCTCGCTGAAGTCCCTTGGATTCTGATCGCACATGGTTCAAACTTTTAAGGAATGCAGCCGATGAGTTGTGATAATTAATCTCGGCTGGTGCTGCCAATGCAAGGTGAGGTATACTAATTTCAAGCAAAAAAGTGGAACTCTCTGAAGTCACTTGGAGTCTGACGATATGTGTTTCGAATTTTTGAGGAATACTGAAGATGAATTGACATGAGAAAATTCCGGTGCCTTCAGCACTGCATGGTGAGGTATTCTTATTTCATGCAAGCGAATATTTTACTCTCTGAAGCCTCTTGGAGATTGATCATGCATGTCCTCAATTTTTTAGGAATGTTGCCAGCGAATTCACATCAGTAATCTCACATGAATGTGCCTACGCAAGGTTATGTGCACTAATTTCCAGCAAAAATTGTACCTCGCTGAAGTCCCCTGGAGTCTGCTCATGCATGATTTGAATGTCTGCGGACTGCTGCCCATGAATCCACTTCAGCAATCTCTGATGGAAGCGCCAGTACATGGACAGGTATACTACTTTCAAGCAAAAACGTGTAACTCTCTGAAGTCACTTGGAGTCTGATCATTCATGTTCTGAATATTTTAGGAATGCTGCAGATGATTTGACCTCAGTAACATTTGATGGTGCCGCCAATGCAAGGTGAGGCATACGAGTTTCAAGCAAAATGGTGTTAGCCGCGGAAGTCAGTTGGAGTCTGATCGTACATGTTTTGATCTTTTTAGGAACGCTGCCGATGAACTGACTTCAGCAATCCCTGACGGGGGCGCTTTTGCAAGGTGAGGTATACTAATCTCAAGCAAAAAAGTGTTACTCCCTTAGGTCACTTGGAGTCTGATGATATGTGTTTGAATTTCTTAGGAATCCTGCAGAGGAATTGACATGGGAAATCTCTGATGGACCCACCGGTACAAGGTGAGGTATTCCAAATTCAAGCACACAACTATTTTACGCTGTGCAGTCTCGTACAGGCTGATCATACAGATTTTCAATTTTTTAGGAATATTGCCAAGGAATTGACAGCAGTAATCTCACAGGAATGTGCCCCTGCAAGGTTAGGTATACTAATTTCAAGCAGAAAGTGTACCTCCCCGAAGTCACTAGGACTCTGATCATACATGTTTTCCATTTCTAAGGAATGTTGCACATGAATGGACATCAGGAATCTCCGATGGACGCACCAGTACCAGGAGAGGTATGCTCCTTTCAAGCAAAAACAGTGTAGTGTCTGAGGTCACCTGCAGTCTGAGGATATGGATTTTGAATTTTTTAGGAATACTGCAGGGGAATTGACATGAGACATCTCTGATGGATCCGCCAGTGCTAGGTGAGGTGTAGTCACTGCAATCAAAACCGTGTCAATGTCTCTAGTCACTTGGAGACTGATCGTACATTTTTTGAAACTTTTGGGAATGCTGCAGATAAACGGACCTCAGTAATACCTCATGGAGCGGCCAATGCGAGGTGACGCATCTGAGTTTCAAGCAAAAATGCGTTACTCTCTGAAGTTACTTGGTGACTGATCACACATGTTTTGACTTTTTTAGGAATACTGCCAATGAATTGACGTGAGAAATCTCTGATGGACCCCACAGTGCAAGGGGAGGTGAACCAACGTCAAGCAAGAAAATATTTGACTGTCTGAAGTCTGTTGGAGACTGATCATACATGTTTTCAGTTTTTTCGGAATGTGGCCAATGAATTGACATCAGTAATCTCACATGAACCTGCCAGGGCAAGGGGAGGTACACGAATTTCAAGCAGAAAGGAAACCTCGCTGAAGTCCCTTGGATTCTGATCGCACATGGTTCAAACTTTTAAGGAATGCAGCCGATGAGTTGTGATAATTAATCTCGGCTGGTGCTGCCAATGCAAGGTGAGGTATACTAATTTCAAGCAAAAAAGTGGAACTCTCTGAAGTCACTTGGAGTCTGACGATATGTGTTTCGAATTTTTGAGGAATACTGAAGATGAATTGACATGAGAAAGCTCTGATGCCTTCAGCACTGCATGGTGAGGTATTCTTATTTCATGCAAGCGAATATTTTACTCTCTGAAGCCTCTTGGAGATTGATCATGCATGTCCTCAATTTTTTAGGAATGTTGCCAACGAATTCACATCAGTAATCTCACATGAATGTGCCTACGCAAGGTTAGGTGCACTAATTTCCAGCAAAAAGTGTACCTCGCTGAAGTCCCCTGGAGTCTGCTCATGCATGATTTGAATGTCTGCGGACTGCTGCCCATGAATCCACTTCAGCAATCTCTGATGGAAGCGCCAGTACATGGACAGGTATACTACTTTCAAGCAAAAACGTGTAACTCTCTGAAGTCACTTGGAGTCTGATCATTCATGTTCTGAATATTTTAGGAATGCTGCAGATGATTTGACCTCAGTAACATTTGATGGTGCCGCCAATGCAAGGTGAGGCATACGAGTTTCAAGCAAAATGGTGTTAGCCGCGGAAGTCAGTTGGAGTCTGATCGTACATGTTTTGATCTTTTTAGGAACGCTGCCGATGAACTGACTTCAGCAATCCCTGACGGGGGCGCTTTTGCAAGGTGAGGTATACTAATGTCAAGCAAAAAAGTGTTAACTCCCTGAGGTCACTTGGAGTCTGATGATATGTGTTTTGAATTTCTTAGGAATCCTGCAGAGGAATTGACATGGGAAATCTCTGATGGACCCACCGGTACAAGGTGAGGTATTCCAAATTCAAGCACACAACTATTTTACGCTGTGCAGTCTCGTACAGTCTGATCATACAGATTTTCAATTTTTTAGGAATATTGCCAAGGAATTGACAGCAGTAATCTCACAGGAATGTGCCCCTGCAAGGTTAGGTATACTAATTTCAAGCAGAAAGTGTACCTCCCCGAAGTCACTAGGACTCTGATCATACATGTTTTCCATTTCTAAGGAATGTTGCACATGAATGGACATCAGGAATCTCCGATGGACGCACCAGTACCAGGTGAGGTATGCTCCTTTCAAGCAAAAACAGTGTAGTGTCTGAGGTCACCTGCAGTCTGAGGATATGGATTTTGAATTTTTTAGGAATACTGCAGGGGAATTGACATGAGACATCTCTGATGGATCCGCCAGTGCTAGGTGAGGTGTAGTCACTGCAATCAAAACCGTGTCAATGTCTCTAGTCACTTGGAGACTGATCGTACATTTTTTGAAACTTTTGGGAATGCTGCAGATAAACGGACCTCAGTAATACCTCATGGAGCGGCCAATGCGAGGTGACGCATCTGAGTTTCAAGCAAAAATGCGTTACTCTCTGAAGTTACTTGGTGACTGATCACACATGTTTTGAATTTTTTAGGAATACTGCCAATGAATTGACGTGAGAAATCTCTGATGGACCCCACAGTGCAAGGGGAGGTGAACCAACGTCAAGCAAGAAAATATTTGACTGTCTGAAGTCTGTTGGAGACTGATCATACATGTTTTCAGTTTTTTCGGAATGTGGCCAATGAATTGACATCAGTAATCTCACATGAACCTGCCAGGGCAAGGGGAGGTACACGAATTTCAAGCAGAAAGGAAACCTCGCTGAAGTCCCTTAGATTCTGATCGCACATGGTTCAAACTTTTAAGGAATGCAGCCGATGAGTTGTGATAATTAATCTCGGCTGGTGCTGCCAATGCAAGGTGAGGTATACTAATTTCAAGCAAAAAAGTGGAACTCTCTGAAGTCACTTGGAGTCTGACGATATGTGTTTCGAATTTTTGAGGAATACTGAAGATGAATTGACATGAGAAAGCTCTGATGCCTTCAGCACTGCATGGTGAGGTATTCTTATTTCATGCAAGCGAACATTTTACTCTCTGAAGCCTCTTGGAGATTGATCATGCATGTCCTCAATTTTTTAGGAATGTTGCCAACGAATTCACATCAGTAATCTCACATGAATGTGCCTACGCAAGGTTAGGTGCACTAATTTCCAGCAAAAAGTGTACCTCGCTGAAGTCCCCTGGAGTCTGCTCATGCATGATTTGAATGTCTGCGGACTGCTGCCCATGAATCCACTTCAGCAATCTCTGATGGAAGCGCCAGTACATGGACAGGTATACTACTTTCAAGCAAAAACGTGTAACTCTCTGAAGTCACTTGGAGTCTGATCATTCATGTTCTGAATATTTTAGGAATGCTGCAGATGATTTGACCTCAGTAACATTTGATGGTGCCGCCAATGCAAGGTGAGGCATACGAGTTTCAAGCAAAATGGTGTTAGCCGCGGAAGTCAGTTGGAGTCTGATCGTACATGTTTTGATCTTTTTAGGAACGCTGCAGATGAATTGACTTCAGCAATCCCTGATGGTGGCGCTTTTGCAAGGTGAGGTAGACTAATGTCAAGCAAAAAAGTGTAACTCCCTGAGGTCACTTGGAGTCTGATGATATGTGTTTTGAATTTCTTAGGAATCCTGCAGAGGAATTGACATGGGAAATCTCTGATGGACCCACCGGTACAAGGTGAGGTATTCCAAATTCAAGCACACAAATATTTTACGCTGTGCAGTCTCGTACAGTCTGATCATACAGATTTTCAATTTTTTAGGAATATTGCCAAGGATTTGACAGCAGTAATCTCACAGGAATGTGCCCCTGCAAGGTTAGGTATACTAATTTCAAGCAAAAAGTGTACCTCCCTGAAGTCACTAGGACTCTGATCATACATGTTTTCCATTTCTAAGGAATGTTGCACATGAATTGACATCAGGAATCTCCGATGGACGCACCAGTACCAGGAGAGGTATGCTCCTTTCAAGCAAAAACAGTGTAGTGTCTGAGGTCACCTGCAGTCTGAGGATATGGATTTTGAATTTTTTAGGAATACTGCAGGGGAATTGACATGACACATCTCTGATGGATCAGCCCGTGCTAGGTGAAGTGTAGTCAGTGCAATCAAAACCGTGTAAATGTCTCTACTCACTTGGAGACTGATCGTACATTTATTGAAACTTTTGGGAATGGTGCAGATAAACGAACCTCAGTAATATCTCATGGAGCGGCCAATGCGAGCTGACTCATCTGAGTTTCAAGCAAAAATGAGTTACTCTCTGAAGTTACCTGGTGACTGATCACACATGTTTTGACTTTTTTAGGAATACTGCCAATGAATTGACGTGAGAAATCTCTGATGGACCCAACAGTGCAAGGTGAGGTGAACCAATTTCAAGCAAGAAAATATTTGACTCTCTGAAGTCTGTTGGAGACTGACCATACATGTTTTCAGTTTTTTAGGAATGTGGCCAATGAATTGACATAAGTAATCTCACATGAACCTGCCAGGGCAAGGGGAGGTACACGAATTTCAAACAGAAAGGGTACCTCACTGAAGTCCCTTGGATTCTGATCGCACATGGTTCAAACTTTAAAGGAATTCTGCCGCTGAGTTGAGATAATTAATCTCGGCTGGTGCTGCCAATGCAAGGTGAGGTATACTAATTTCAAGCAAAAAAGTGGAACTCTCTGAAGTCACTTGGAGTCTGACGATATGTGTTTCGAATTTTTGAGGAATACTGAAGATGAATTGACATGAGAAAGCTCTGATGCCTTCAGCACTGCATGGTGAGGTATTCTTATTTCATGCAAGCGAATATTTTACTCTCTAAAGCCTCTTGGAGATTGATCATGCATGTCCTCAATTTTTTAGGAATGTTGCCAACGAATTCACATCAGTAATCTCACATGAATGTGCCTACACCAGGTTAGGTGCACTAATTTCCACCAAAAAGTGTACCTCGCTGAAGTCCCCTGGAGTCTGCTCATGCATGATTTGAATGTCTGCGGACTGCTGCCCATGAATCCACTTCAGCAATCTCTGATGGAAGCGCCAGTACATGGACAGGTATACTGCTTTCAAGCAAAAACGTGTAACTCTCTGAAGTCACTTGGAGTCTGATCATTCATGTTCTGAATATTTTAGGAATGCTGCAGATGATTTGACCTCAGTAACATTTGATGGTGCCGCCAATGCAAGGTGAGGCATACGAGATTCAAGCAAAATGGTGTTAGCTGCGGAAGTCAGTTGGAGTCTGACCGTACATGTTTTGATGTTTTTAGGAACAGTTGAATTGACTTGAGCAATCCCTGATGGTGGCGGTTTTGCAAGGTGAGGGTAGACTAATGTCAAGCAAATAAAGTGTAACTCCCTGAAGTCACTTGGAGTCTGATGATATGTGTTTTGAATTTCTTAGGTATCCTGAATTGACATGGGAAATCTCTGATGGACCCACTGGTACAAGGTGAGGTATTCCAAATTCAAGCACACAAATATTTTACGCTGTGCAATCTCGTACAGTCTGATCATACAGCAACTTTTTAGGAATATTGCCCAAGGAATTGACATCAGTAATCTCACAGGAATGTGCCCCTGCAAGCTTAGGTATACTAATTTCAAGCAAAAAGTGTACCTCCCTGAAGTCACTAGGACTCTGATCATACATGTTTTCCATTTCTAAGGAATGTTGCACATGAAATGACATCAGGAATCTACGATGGACGCACTAGTTCAAAGAGAGGTATGCTAACTTTCAAGCAAAAACAATGTAGTGTCTGAGGTCACCTGCAGTCTGAGGATATGTATTTTTGAATTTTTTAGGTATACTGCAGGGGAATTGACATGAGACATCTCTGATGGATCCGCCCGTGCTAGGTGAGGTGTAGTCAGTGCAAACAAAAATCGTGTAAATGTCTCTAGTCACTTGGAGTCTGATCATACATTTTTTGAAACTTTTGGGAATGTTGCAGATAAACGGACCTCAGTAATACCTCATGGAGCGGCCAATGCGAGGTTTCTCATCTGAGTTTCAAGCAAAAATGCGTTACTCTCTGAAGTTACCTGGTAACTGATCATACATGTTTTGACTTTTTTAGGAATACTGCCAATGAATTGACGTGAGAAATCTCTGATGGACCCAACAGTGCAAGGATGAGGTGAACCAACTTTCAAGCAAGAAAATATTTGACTCTCTGAAGTCTCTTGGAGACTGACCATACATGTATTTTCAGTTTTTTAGGAATGTGGCCAATGAATTGACATAAGTAATCTCACATGAACCTGCCAGGGCAAGGGGAGGTACACGAATTTCAAACAGAAAGGAAACCTCACTGAAGTCCCTTGGATTCTGATCGCACATGGTTCAAACTTTAAAGGAATTCTGCCGACGAGTTGAGATAATTAATCTCGGCTGGTGCTGCCAATGCAAGTTGAGGTATACTAATTTCAAGCAAAATAGTGGAACTCTCTGATGTCACTTGGAGTCTGACGATATGTGTTTCGAATTTTTGAGGAATACTGAAGATGATTTGACATGAGAAAGCTCTGATTGCCTTCAGCACTGCATGGTGAGGTATTCTTATTTCATGCAATGCGAATATTTTACTCTCTAAAGCCTCTTGGAGATTGATCATGCATGTCCTCAATTTTTTAGGAATGTTGCCAACGAATTCACATCAGTAATCTCACATGAATGTGCCTATGCAAGGTTAGGTGCACTAATTTCCACCAAAAAGTGTACCTCGCTGAAGTCCCCTTGGAGTCTGATCATGCATGATTTGAATGTCTGCGGACTGCTGCCCATGAATGCACTTCAGCAATCTCTGATGGAAGCGCCTAGTACATGGACAGGTATACTACTTTGAAGCAAAAACGTGTAACTCTCTGAAGTCACTTGGAGTCTGATCATTCATGTTCTGAATATTTTAGGAATGCTGCAGATGATTTGACCTCAGTAACATTTGACGGTGCCGCCAATGCAAGGTGAGGCATACGAGTTTCAAGCAAAATGGTGTTAGCCGCGGAAGTCAGTTGGAGTCTGATCGTACATGTTTTGATCTTTTTAGGAACGCTGCCGATGAACTGACTTCAGCAATCCCTGACGGTGCCGCTTTTGCAACGTGAGGTATACTAATGTCAAGCAAAAAAGTGTAACTCCCTGAGGTCACTTGGAGTCTGATGATATGTGTTTTGAATTTCTTAGGAATCCTGCAGAGGAATTGACATGGGAAATCTCTGATGAACCCACCGGTACAAGGTGAGGTATTCCAAATTCAAGCACACAAATATTTTACGCTGTGCAGTCTCGTACAGTCTGATCATACAGGTTTTCAATTTTTTAGGAATATTGCCAAGGATTTGACAGCAGTAATCTCACAGGAATGTGCCCCTGCAAGGTTAGGTATACTAATTTGCGGAAAGTGTACCTCCCCGAAGTCACTAGGACTCTGATCATACATGTTTTCCATTTCTAAGGAATGTTGCACATGAATTGACATCAGGAATCTCCGATGGACGCACCAGTACCAGGAGAGGTATGCTCCTTTCAAGCAAAAACAATGTAGTGTCTGAGGTCACCTGCAGTCTGAGGATATGTATTTTGAATTTTTTAGGAATACTGCAGGGGAATTGACATGAGACATCTCTGATGCATCCGCCAGTGCTAGGTGAGGTGTAGTCACTGCAAACAAAATCGTGTCAATGTCTCTAGTCACTTGGACTCTGATCGTACATTTTTTGAAACTTTTGGGAATGCTGCAGATAAACGGACCTCAGTAATACCTCATGGAGCGGCCAATGCGAGGTGACGCATCTGAGTTTCAAGCAAAAATGCGTTACTCTCTGAAGTTACTTGGTGACTGATCACACATGTTTTGACTTTTTTAGGAATACTGCCAATGAATTGACGTGAGAAATCTCTGATGGACCCAACAGTGCAAGGGGAGGTGAACCAACGTCAAGCAAGAAAATATTTGACTGTCTGAAGTCTGTTGGAGACTGATCATACATGTTTTCAGTTTTTTCGGAATGTGGCCAATGAATTGACATCATAATCTCACATGAACCTGCCAGGGCAAGGGGAGGTACACGAATTTCAAGCAGAAAGGAAACCTCGCTGAAGTCCCTTGGATTCTGATCGCACATGGTTCAAACTTTTAAGGAATGCAGCCGATGAGTTGTGATAATTAATCTCGGCTGGTGCTGCCAAAGCAAGGTGAGGTATACTAATTTCAAGCAAAAAAGTGGAACTCTCTGAAGTCACTTGGAGTCTGACGATATGTGTTTTGAATTTTTGAGGAATACTGAAGATGAATTGACATGAGAAAGCTCTGATGCCTTCAGCACTGCATGGTGAGGTATTCTTATTTCATGCAAGCGAATATTTTACTCTCTGAAGCCTCTTGGAGATTGATCATGCATGTCCTCAATTTTTAGGAATGTTGCCAACGAATTCACATCAGTAATCTCACATGAATGTCCCTACGCCAGGTTAGGTGCACTAATTTCCAGCAAAAAGTGTACCTCGCTGAAGTCCCCTGGAGTCTGCTCATGCATGATTTGAATGTCTGCGGACTGCTGCCCATGAATGCACTTCAGCAATCTCTGATGGAAGCGCCAGTACATGGACAGGTATACTACTTTCAAGCAAAAACGTGTAACTCTCTGAAGTCACTTGGAGTCTGATCACTCATGTTCTGAATATTTTAGGAATGCTGCAGATGATTTGACCTCAGTAACATTTGATGGTTCCGCCAATGCAAGGTGAGGCATACCAGTTTCAAGCAAAATGGTGTTAGCCGCGGAAGTCAGTTGGAGTCTGATCGTACATGTTTTGATGTTTTTAGGAACGCTGCCGATGAACTGACTTCAGCAATCCCTGACGGTGGCACTTTTGCAAGGTAAGGTATACTAATGTCAAGCAAAAAAGTGTAACTCCCTGAGGTCACTTGGAGTCTGATGATATGTGTTTTGAATTTCTAAGGAATCCTGCAGAGGAATTGACATGGGAAATCTCTGATGGATCCGCCAGTGCTAGGTGAGGTGTAGTCACTGCAAACAAAATCGTGTCAATGTCTCTAGTCACTTGGAGTCTGATCGTACATTTTTTGAAACTTTTGGGAATGCTGCAGATAAACGGACCTCAGTAATACCTCATGGAGCGGCCAATGCGAGGTGACGCATCTGAGTTTCAAGCAAAAATGCGTTACTCTCTGAAGTTACTTGGTGACTGATCACACATGTTTTGACTTTTTTAGGAATACTGCCAATGAATTGACGTGAGAAATCTCTGATGGACCCAACAGTGCAAGGGGAGGTGAACCAACGTCAAGCAAGAAAATATTTGACTGTCTGAAGTCTGTTGGAGACTGATCATACATGTTTTCAGTTTTTTCGGAATGTGGCCAATGAATTGACATCAGTAATCTCACATGAACCTGCCAGGGCAAGGGGAGGTACACGAATTTCAAGCAGAAAGGAAACCTCGCTGAAGTCCCTTGGATTCTGATCGCACATGGTTCAAACTTTTAAGGAATACAGCCGATGAGTTGTGATAATTAATCTCGGCTGGTGCTGCCAAAGCAAGGTGAGGTATACTAATTTCAAGCAAAAAAGTGGAACTCTCTGAAGTCACTTGGAGTCTGACGATATGTGTTTTGAATTTTTGAGGAATACTGAAGATGAATTGACATGAGAAAGCTCTGATGCCTTCAGCACTGCATGGTGAGGTATTCTTATTTCATGCAAGCGAATATTTTACTCTCTGAAGCCTCTTGGAGATTGATCATTCATGTCCTCAATTTTATAGGACTGTTGCCAACGAATTCACATCAGTAATCTCACATGAATGTGCCTACGCAAGGTTAGGTGCACTAATTTCCAGCAAAAAGTGTACCTCGCTGAAGTCCCCTGGAGTCTGCTCATGCATGATTTGAATGTCTGCGGACTGCTGCCCATGAATGCACTTCAGCAATCTCTGATGGAAGCGCCAGTACATGGACAGGTATACTACTTTCAAGCAAAAACGTGTAACTCTCTGAAGTCACTTGGAGTCTGATCACTCATGTTCTGAATATTTTAGGAATGCTGCAGATGATTTGACCTCAGTAACATTTGATGGTGCCGCCAATGCAAGGTGAGGCATATGAGTTTCAAGCAAAATGGTGTTAGCCGCGGAAGTCAGTTGGAGTCTGATCGTACATGTTTTGATGTTTTTAGGAACGCTGCCGATGAACTGACTTCAGCAATCCCTGACGGTGGCGCTTTTGCATGGTGAGGTATACTAATGTCAAGCAAAAAAGTGTAACTCCCTGAGGTCACTTGGAGTCTGATGATATGTGTTTTGAATTTCTTAGGAATCCTGCAGAGGAATTGACATGGGAAATCTCTGATGGACCCACCGGTACAAGGTGAGTATTCCAAATTCAAGCACACAACTATTTTACGCTGTGCAGTCTCGTACAGTCTGATCCTACAGATTTTCAATTTTTTAGGAATATTGCCAAGGAATTGACAGCAGTAATCTCACAGGAATGTGCCCCTGCAAGGTTAGGTATACTAATTTCAAGCAAAAAGTGTACCTCCCCGAAGTCACTAGGACTCTGATCATACATGTTTTCCATTTCGTAAGAAATGTTGCACATGAATGGACATCAGGAATCTCCGATGGACGCACCAGTACCAGGAGAGGTATGCTCCTTTCAAGCAAAAACAGTGTAGTGTCCTGAGGTCACCTGCAGTCTGAGGATATAGATTTTGAATTTTTTAGGAATACTGCAGGGAATTGACATGAGACATCTCTGATGCATCCGCCAGTGCTAGGTGAGGTGTAGTCACTGCAAACAAAATCGTGTAAATGTCTCTAGTCACTTGGAGTCTGATCGTACATTTATTGAAACTTTTGGGAATGCTGCAGATAAACGAACCTCAGTAATACCTCATGAGCGGCCCATGCGAGCTGACTCATCTGAGTTTCAAGCAAAAATGCGTTACTCTCTGAAGTTATCCTGGTGACTGATCACACATGTTTTGACTTTTTTAGGAATACTGCCAATGAATTGACGTGAGAAATCTCTGGTGGACCCAACAGTGCAAGGTGAGGTGAACCAATTTCAAGCAAGAAAATATTTGACCTCTCTGAAGTCTGTTGGAGACTGACCATACATGTTTTCAGTTTTTTAGGAATGTGGCCAATGAATTGACATAAGTAATCTCAGCATGAACCTGCCAGGGCAAGGTGAGGCATACGAGTTTCAAACAAAATGGTGTTAGCCTCACTGAAGTCAGTTGGAGTCTGATCGTACATGTTTTGATCTTTTTAGGAATTCTGCAGCTGAATTGACTTAAGCAATCTCCTGATGGTGGCGCCAAATGGCAAGGTGAGGTAGACTAATTTCAAGCAAAAAAGTGTTACTCCCTGAGGTCACTTGGAGTCTGATGATATGTCGTTCGAATTTCTTAGGAATCCTGCAGAGGAATTGACATGGGAAATCTCTGATGGACCCACCGGTACAAGGTGAGGTATTCCAAATTCAAGCACACAAATATTTTACGCTGTATAAGGTCTCGTACAGTCTGATCATGCAGATTTTCAATTTTTTATTAATATTGCCAAGCGAATTGACAGCAGTAATCTCACAGGAATGTGCCCCTGCCAGGTTAGGTATACTAATGTTCAACCAAAAAGTGTACCTCCCTGAAGTCCACTAGGACTCTGATCATACATGTTTTCCATTTCTAAGGAATGTTGCACATGAATTGACATCAGGAATCTCCGATGGACGCACCAGTACAAGCGAGAGGTATGCTGCTTTCAAGCAAAAACGTGTAACTCTCTGAAGTCACTTGGAGTCTGATCATTCATGTTCTGAATATTTTAGGAATGCTGCAGATGATTTGACCTCAGTAACATTTGATGGTGCCGCCAATGCAAGGTGAGGCATACGAGTTTCAAGCAAAATGGTGTTAGCCTCGGAGTCAGTTGGAGTCTGATCGTACATGTTTTTGATCTTTTTAGGAACGCTGCAGATGAATTGACTTCAGCAATCCCTGATGGTGGCGCTTTTGCAAGGTGAGGTAGACTAATTTCAAGCAAAAAAGTGTTACTCCCTGAGGTCACTTGGAGTCTGATGATATGTGTTTTGAATTTCTTAGGAATCCTGCAGAGGAATTGACATGGGAAATCTCTGATGGACCCACCGGTACAAGGTGAGGTATTCCAAATTCAAGCACACAAATATTTTACGCTGTGCAGTCTCGTACAGTCTGATCATACAGATTTTCAATTTTTTATTAATATTGCCAAGGAATTGACAGCAGTAATCTCACAGGAATGTGCCCCCTGCAAGGTTAGGTATACTAATTTCAAGCAAAAAGTGTACCTCCTGAAGTCACTAGGACTCTGATCATACATGTTTTCCATTTCTAAGGAATGTTGCACATGAATTGACATCAGGAATCTCCGATGGACGCACCAGTACAAGGAGAGGTATGCTACTTTCAAGCAAAAACAATGTAGTGTCTGAGGTCACCTGCACTCTGGGGATATGTATTTGAATTTTTCAGGAATACTGCAGGGGAATTGACATGAGACATCTCTGATGGATCCGCCAGTGCTAGGTGAGGTGTAGTCACTGCAAACAAAATCGTGTAAATGTCTCTAGTCACTGGGAGTCTGATCATACATTTTTTGAAACTTTTGGGAATGCTGCAGATTAACGGACCTCAGTAATACCTCATGGAGCGGCCAATGCGAGGTGACGCATCTGAGTTTCAAGCAAAAATGCGTTACTCTCTGAAGTTACTTGGTGATTGATCACACATGTTTTGGACTTTTTTAGGAATACTGCCAATGAATTGACGTGAGAAATCACTGATGGACCCAACAGTGCAAGGTGAGGTGGACCAATTTCAAGCAAGACAATATATGACTCTCTGAAGTCTCTTGGAGACTGATCATACATGTTTTCAGTTTTTTAGGAATGTGGCCAATGAATTGACATCAGTAATCTCACATGAACCTACCAGTGCAAGGGGAGGTACACGAATTTCAAACAGAAAGGAAACCTCGCTGAAGTCCCTTGGATTCTGATAGCAACATGGTTCAAAAGTTTAAGGAATGCTGCCGCTGAGTTGAGATAATTAATCTTGGCTGGTGCTCCCAATGCAAGGTGAGGTATACTAATTTCAAGCAAAAAAGTGGAACTCTCTGAAGTCACTGGAAATCTGACGATATGTGTTTTGAATTTTTGAGGAATACTGAAGACGAATTGACATGAGAAAGCTCTGATGCCTTCAGCACTGCATGGTGAGGTATTCTTATTTCATGCAAGCGAATATTTTACTCTCTGAAGCCTCTTGGAGATTGATCATGCATGCCGTCAATTTTTTAGGAATGTTGCCAAGTAATTCACATCAGTATTCTCACGTTAATGTGCCTACGCAAGGTTAGGTGCACGAATTTCCAGCAAAAAGTATACCTCGCTGAAGTCCCCTGGGAGTCTGCTCATGCATGATTTGAATGTCTGCGGACTGCTGCCCATGAATCCACTTCAGCAACCTCTGATGGAAGCTCCAGTACATGGACATTTATACTACTTTCAAGAAAAAACGTGTAACTCTCTGAAGGCACTTTTAGTCCTGATCATTCATGTTCTGAATATTTTAGGAATGCTGCAGATGATTTGACCTCAGTAACATTTGATGGTGCCGCCAATGCAACGTGAGGCATACGAGTTTCAAGCAAAATTGTGTTAGCCGTGGAAGTCAGTTGGAGTTTGATCGTACATGTTTTGATCTTTTTAGGAACGCTGCAGATGAATTGACTTCAGCAATCCCTGATGGAGGAGCTTTTGCAATGTGAGGTAGACTAAAGTCAAGCAAAAAAGAGTAACTCCCTGAGGTCACTTGTAGTCTGATGATATGTGTTTTGAATTTCGTAGGAATCCTGCAGAGGACTTGACATGGGAAATCTCTGATGGACCCACCGGTAGAAGGTGAGGTATTCCAAATTCAAGCACACAAATATTTTACGCTGTGCTGTCTCGTACAGTCTGATCATAACAGATTTTCAAATTTTTTAGGAATATTGCCAAGGAATTGACATCAGTAATCTCACAGGAATGTGCCCCTGCAAGGTTAGGTATACTAATTTCAAGCAGAAAGTGTACCTCCCCGAAGTCACTAGGACTCTGGTCATACATGTTTTCCATTTCTAAGGAATGTTGCACATGAATTGACATGAGGAATCTCCGATGCACGCACCCAGTACAAGGAGAGGTATGCTACTTTCATGCAAAAACAATGTAGTGTCTGAGGTCACCTGTAGACTGAGGATATGTATTTTGAATTTTTTAGGAATACTGCAGGGGAATTGACATGAGACATCTCCGATGGATCCGCCAGTGCTAGGTGAGGGTGTAGTCACTGCAAACAAAATTGTGTAAATGTCTCTAGTCACTTGGAGTCTGATCATACACTTTTTGAAACTTTTGGAAATGCTGCAGACAAACGGATCTTAGTAATACCTCATGGAGCGGCCAATTCGAGGTGACGCATCTTGAGTTTCAAGAAAAAATGCGTTACTATCTGAAGTTACTTGGTGACTGATCACACATGTTTTGACTTTTTTTGGAATACTGCCAATGAGTTGACGTGAGAAATCTCTGATGGACCCCACAGTGCAAGGGGAGGTGAACCAACGTCAAGCAAGAAAATATTTGACTGTCTGAAGTCTGTTGGAGACTGATCATACATGTTTTCAGTTTTTTCGGAATGTGGCCAATGAATTGACATCAGTAATCTCACATGAACCTGCCAGGGCAACTGGAGGTACACGAATTTCAAGCAGAAAGGAAACCTCGCTGAAGTCCCTTGGATTCTGATCGCACATGGTTCAAACTTTTAAGGAATGCAGCCGATGAGTTGTGATAATTAATCTCGGCTGGTGCTGCCAATGCAAGGTGAGGTATACTAATTTCAAGCAAAAAAGTGGAACTCTCTGAAGTCACTTGGAGTCTGACGATATGTGTTTTGAATTTTTGAGGAATACTGAAGATGAATTGACATGAGAAAGCTCTGATGCCTTCAGCACTGCATGGTGAGGTATTCTTATTTCATGCAAGCGAATATTTTACTCTCTGAAGCCTCTTGGAGATTGATCATGCATGTCCTCAATTTTTTAGGAATGTTGCCAACGAATTCACATCAGTAATCTCACATGAATGTGCCTACGCCAGGTTAGGTGCACTAATTTCCAGCAAAAAGTGTACCTCGCTGAAGTCCCCCTGGAGTCTGCTCATGCATGATTTGAATGTCTGCGGACTGCTGCCCATGAATGCACTTCAGCAATCTCTGATGGAAGCGCCAGTACATGGACAGGTATACTGCTTTCAAGCAAAAACGTGTAACTCTCTGAAGTCACTTGGAGTCTGATCATTCATGTTCTGAATATTTTAGGGAATGCTGCAGATGATTTGACCTCAGTAACATTTGATGGTGCCGCCAATGCAAGGTGAGGCATACGAGTTTCAAGCAAAATGGTGTTAGCCGCGGAAGTCAGTTGGAGTCTGATCGGTACATGTTTTGATGTTTTTAGGAACGCTGCCGATGAACTGACTTCAGCAATCCCTGACGGTGGCGCTTTTGCAAGGTGAGGTATACTAATGTCAAGCAAAAAAGTGTAACTCCCTGAGGTCACTTGGAGTCTGATGATATGTGTTTTGAATTTCTTAGGAATCCTGCAGAGGAATTGACATGGGAAATCTCTGATGGACCCACCGGTACAAGGTGAGGTATTCCAAATTCAAGCACACAAATATTTTACGCTGTGCAGTCTCGTACAGTCTGATCATACAGATTTTCAATTTTTTAGGAATATTGCCAAGGATTTGACAGCAGTAATCTCACAGGAATGTGCCCCTGCAAGGTTAGGTATACTAATTTCAAGCAGAAAGTGTACCTCCACGAAGTCACTAGGACTCTGATCATACATGTTCTCCATTTCTAAGGAATGTTGCACATGAATTGACATCAGGAATCTCCGATGGACGCACCAGTACCAGGAGAGGTATGCTCCTTTCAAGCAAAAACAATGTAGGTTCTGAGGTCACCTGCAGTCTGAGGATATGTATTTTGAATTTTTTAGGAATACTGCAGGGGAATTGACATGAGACATCTCTGATGCATCCGCCAGTGTTAGGTGAGGTGTAGTCACTGCAAACAAAATCGTGTCAATGTCTCTAGTCACTTGGAGTCTGATCTTACATTGTTTGAAACTTTTGGGAATCCTGCAGATAAACGGACCTCAGTAATACCTCATGGAGCGGCCAATGCGAGGTGACGCATCTGAGTTTCAAGCAAAAATGCGTTACTCTCTGAAGTTACTTGGTGACTGATCACACATGTTTTGACTTTTTTTGGAATACTGCCAATGAATTGACGTGAGAAATCTCTGATGGACCCCACAGTGCAAGGGGAGGTGAACCAACGTCAAGCAAGAAAATATTTGACTGTCTGAAGTCTGTTGGAGACTGATTATACATGTTTTCAGTTTTTTCGGAATGTGGCCAATGAATTGACATCAGTAATCTCACATGAACCTGCCAGGGCAAGGGGAGGTACACGAATTTCAAGCAGAAAGGAAACCTCGCTGAAGTCCCTTGGATTCTGATCGCACATGATTCAAACTATTAAGGAATGCAGCCGATGAGTTGTGATAATTAATCTCGGCTGGTGCTGCCAATGCAAGGTGAGGTATACTAATTTCAAGCAAAAAAGTGGAACTCTCTGAAGTCACTTGGAGTCTGACGATATGTGTTTTGAATTTTTGAGGAATACTGAAGATGAATTGACATGAGAAAGCTCTGATGCCTTTAGCACTGCATGGTGAGGTATTCTTATTTCATGCAAGCGAATATTTTACTCTCTGAAGCCTCTTGGAGATTGATCATGCATGTCCTCAATTTTTTAGGAATGTTGCCAACGAATTCACATCAGTAATCTCACATGAATGTGCCTACGCAAGGTTATGTGCACTAATTTCCAGCAAAAAGTGTACCTCGCTGAAGTCCCCTGGAGTCTGCTCATGCATGATTTGAATGTCTGCGGACTGCTGCCCATGAATGCACTTCAGCAATCTCTGATGGAAGCGCCAGTACATGGACAGGTATACTACTTTCAAGCAAAAACGTGTAACTCTCTGAAGTCACTTGGAGTCTGATAATTCATGTTCTGAATATTTTAGGAATGCTGCAGGTGATTTGACCTCAGTAACATTTGATGGTGCCGCCAATGCAAGGTGAGGCATACGAGTTTCAAGCAAAATGGTGTTAGCCGCGGAAGTCAGTTGGAGTCTGATCGTACATGTTTTGATCTTTTTAGGAACGCTGCCGATGAACTGACTTCACAAATCCCTGACGGTGTCGCTTTTGCAAGGTGAGGTATACTAATGTCAAACAAAAAAGTGTAACTCCCTGAGGTCACTTGGAGTCTGATGATATGTGTTTTGAATTCCTTAGGAATCGTGCAGAGGAATTGACATGGGAAATCTCTGATGGACCCACCGGTACAAGGTGAGGTATTCCAAAATCAAGCACACAAATATTTTACGCTGTGCAGTCTCGTACAGTCTGATCCTACAGATTTTCAATTTTTTAGGAATATTGCCAAGGATTTGACAGCAGTAATCTCACAGGAATGTGCGCCTGCAAGGTTAGGTATACTAATTTCAAGTAGAAAGTGTACCTCCCCGAAGTCACTAGGACTCCGATCATACATATTCTCCATTTCTAAGGAATGTTGCACATGAATTGACATCAGGAATCTCCGATGGACGCACCAGTACCAGGAGAGGTATGCTCCTTTCAAGCAAAAACAATGTAGTGTCTGAGGTCACCTGCAGTCTGAGGATATGTGTTTTGAATTTTTTAGGAATACTGCAGGGGAATTGACATGAGACATCTCTGATGCATCCGCCAGTGCTAGGTGAGGTGTAGTCACTGCAAACAAAATCGTGTCAATGTCTCTATTCACTTGGAGTCTGATCTTACATTGTTTGAAACTTTTGGGAATGCTGCAGATAAACGGACCTCAGTAATACCTCATGGAGCGGCCAATGCGAGGTGACGCATCTGAGTTTCAAGCAAAAATGCGTTACTCTCTGAAGTTACTTGGTGACTGATCACACATGTTTTGACTTTTTGAGGAATACTGCCAATGAATTGACGTGAGAAATCTCTGATGGACCCCACAGTGCAAGGGGAGGTGAACCAACGTCAAGCAAGAAAATATTTGACTGTCTGAAGTCTGTTGGAGACTGATCATACATGTTTTCAGTTTTTTCGGAATGTGGCCAATGAATTGACATCAGTAATCTCACATGAACCTGCCAGGGCAAGGGGAGGTACACGAATTTCAAGCAGAAAGGAAACCTCGCTGAAGTCCCTTGGATTCTGATCGCACATGGTTCAAACTTTTAAGGAATGCAGCCGATGAGTTGTGATAATTAATCTCGGCTGGTGCTGCCAATGCAAGGTGAGGTATACTAATTTCAAGCAAAAAAGTGGAACTCTCTGAAGTCACTTGGAGTCTGACGATATGTGTTTTGAATTTTTGAGGAATACTGAAGATGAATTGACATGAGAAAGCTCTGATGCCTTCAGCACTGCATGGTGAGGTATTCTTATTTCATGCAAGCGAATATTTTACTCTCTGAAGCCTCTTGGAGATTGATCATGCATGTCCTCAATTTTTTAGGAATGTTGCCAACGAATTCACATCAGTAATCTCACATGAATGTGCCTACGCCAGGTTAGGTGCACTAATTTCCAGCAAAAAGTGTACCTCGCTGAAGTCCCCTGGAGTCTGCTCATGCATGATTTAATTGTCTACGGACTGCTGCCCATGAATGCACTTCAGCAATCTCTGATGGAAGCGCCAGTACATGGACAGGTATACTGCTTTCAAGCAAAAACGTGTAACTCTCTGAAGTCACTTGGAGTCTGATCATTCATGTTCTGAATATTTTAGGAATGCTGCAGATGATTTGACCTCAGTAACATTTGATGGTGCCGCCAATGCAAGGTGAGGCATACGAGTTTCAAGCAAAATGGTGTTAGCCTCGGAAGTCAGTTGGAGTCTGATCGTACATGTTTTGATCTTTTTAGGAACGCTGCAGATGAATTGACTTCAGCAATCCCTGATGGTGGCGCTTTTGCAAGGTGAGGTAGACTAATTTCAAGCAAAAAAGTGTTACTCCCTGAGGTCACTTGGAGTCTGATGATATGTGTTTTGAATTTCTTAGGAATCCTGCAGAGGAATTGACATGGGAAATCTCTGATGGACCCACCGGTACAAGGTGAGGTATTCCAAATTCAAGCACACAAATATTTTACGCTGTGCAGTCTCGTACAGTCTGATCATACAGATTTTCAATTTTTTATTAATATTGCCAAGGAATTGACAGCAGTAATCTCACAGGAATGTGCCCCTGCAAGGTTAGGTATACTAATTTCAAGCAAAAAGTGTACCTCCCTGAAGTCACTAGGACTCTGATCATACATGTTTTCCATTTCTAAGGAATGTTGCACATGAATTGACATCAGGAATCTCCGATGGACGCACCAGTACAAGGAGAGGTATGCTACTTTCAAGCAAAAACAATGTAGTGTCTGAGGTCACCTGCACTCTGAGGATATGTATTTTGAATTTTTCAGGAATACTGCAGGGGAATTGACATGAGACATCTCTGATGGATCCGCCAGTGCTAGGTGAGGTGTAGTCACTGCAAACAAAATCGTGTAAATGTCTCTAGTCACTGGGAGTCTGATCATACATTTTTTGAAACTTTTGGGAATGCTGCAGATTAACGGACCTCAGTAATACCTCATGGAGCGGCCAATGCGAGGTGACGCATCTGAGTTTCAAGCAAAAATGCGTTACTCTCTGAAGTTACTTGGTGATTGATCACACATGTTTTGACTTTTTTAGGAATACTGCCAATGAATTGACGTGAGAAATCTCTGATGGACCCAACAGTGCAAGGTGAGGTGGACCAATTTCAAGCAAGACAATATTTGACACTCTGAAGTCTCTTGGAGACTGATCATACATGTTTTCAGTTTTTTAGGAATGTGGCCAATGAATTGACATCAGTAATCTCACATGAACCTACCAGTGCAAGGGGAGGTACACGAATTTCAAACAGAAAGGAAACCTCGCTGAAGTCCCTTGGATTCTGATAGCACATGGTTCAAAAGTTTAAGGAATGCTGCCGCTGAGTTGAGATAATTAATCTTGGCTGGTGCTCCCAATGCAAGGTGAGGTATACTAATTTCAAGCAAAAAAGTGGAACTCTCTGAAGTCACTGGAAATCTGACGATATGTGTTTTGAATTTTTGAGGAATACTGAAGACGAATTGACATGAGAAAGCTCTGATGCCTTCAGCACTGCATGGTGAGGTATTCTTATTTCATGCAAGCGAATATTTTACTCTCTGAAGCCTCTTGGAGATTGATCATGCATGCCCTCAATTTTTTAGGAATGTTGCCAAGGAATTCACATCAGTATTCTCACTTTAATGTGCCTACGCAAGGTTAGGTGCACGAATTTCCAGCAAAAAGTATACCTCGCTGAAGTCCCCTGGAGTCTGCTCATGCATGATTTGAATGTCTGCGGACTGCTGCCCATGAATCCACTTCAGCAACCTCTGATGGAAGCTCCAGTACATGGACATTTATACTACTTTCAAGAAAAAACGTGTAACTCTCTGAAGGCACTTTTAGTCTGATCATTCATGTTCTGAATATTTTAGGAATGCTGCAGATGATTTGACCTCAGTAACATTTGATGGTGCCGCCAATGCAACGTGAGGCATACGAGTTTCAAGCAAAATTGTGTTAGCCGTGGAAGTCAGTTGGAGTTTGATCGTACATGTTTTGATCTTTTTAGGAACGCTGCAGATGAATTGACTTCAGCAATCCCTGATGGAGGAGCTTTTGCAATGTGAGGTAGACTAAAGTCAAGCAAAAAAGAGTAACTCCCTGAGGTCACTTGTAGTCTGATGATATGTGTTTTGAATTTCGTAGGAATCCTGCAGAGGAATTGACATGGGAAATCTCTGATGGACCCACCGGTAGAAGGTGAGGTATTCCAAATTCAAGCACACAAATATTTTACGCTGTGCTGTCTCGTACAGTCTGATCATACAGATTTTCAATTTTTTAGGAATATTGCCAAGGAATTGACATCAGTAATCTCACAGGAATGTGCCCCTGCAAGGTTAGGTATACTAATTTCAAGCAGAAAGTGTACCTCCCCGAAGTCACTAGGACTCTGATCATACATGTTTTCCATTTCTAAGGAATGTTGCACATGAATTGACATGAGGAATCTCCGATGCACGCACCAGTACAAGGAGAGGTATGCTACTTTCATGCAAAAACAATGTAGTGTCTGAGGTCACCTGTAGACTGAGGATATGTATTTTGAATTTTTTAGGAATACTGCAGGGGAATTGACATGAGACATCTCCGATGGATCCGCCAGTGCTAGGTGAGGTGTAGTCACTGCAAACAAAATTGTGTAAATGTCTCTAGTCACTTGGAGTCTGATCATACACTTTTTGAAACTTTTGGAAATGCTGCAGACAAACGGACCTTAGTAATACCTCATGGAGCGGCCAATTCGAGGTGACGCATCTGAGTTTCAAGAAAAAATGCGTTACTATCTGAAGTTACTTGGTGACTGATCAGACATGTTTTGACTTTTTTAGGAATACTGCCAATGAATTGACGTGAGAAATCTCTGATGGACCCCACAGTGCAAGGGGAGGTGAACCAACGTCAAGCAAGAAAATATTTGACTGTCTGAAGTCTGTTGGAGACTGATCATACATGTTTTCAGTTTTTTAGGAATGTGGCCAATGAATTGACATCAGTAATCTCACATGAACCTGCCAGGGCAAGGGGAGGTACACGAATTTCAAGCAGAAAGGAAACCTCGCTGAAGTCCCTTGGATTCTGATCGCACATGGTTCAAACTTTTAAGGAATGCAGCCGATGAGTTGTGATAATTAATCTCGGCTGGTGCTGCCAATGCAAGGTGAGGTATACTAATTTCAAGCAAAAAAGTGGAACTCTCTGAAGTCACTTGGATTCTGACGATATGTGTTTTGAATTTTTGAGGAATACTGAAGATGAATTGACATGAGAAAGCTCTGATGCCTTCAGCACTGCATGGTGAGGTATTCTTATTTCATGCAAGCGAATATTTTACTCTCTGAAGCCTCTTGGAGATTGATCATGCATGTCCTCAATTTTTTAGGAATGTTGCCAACGAATTCACATCAGTAATCTCACATGAATGTGCCTACGCCAGGTTAGGTGCACTAATTTCCAGCAAAAAGTGTACCTCGCTGAAGTCCCCTGGAGTCTGCTCATGCATGATTTGAATGTCTGCGGACTGCTGCCCATGAATGCACTTCAGCAATCTCTGATGGAAGCGCCAGTACATGGACAGGTATACTGCTTTCAAGCAAAAACGTGTAACTCTCTGAAGTCACTTGGAGTCTGATCATTCATGTTCTGAATATTTTAGGAATGCTGCAGATGATTTGACCTCAGTAACATTTGATGGTGCCGCCAATGCAAGGTGAGGCATACGAGTTTCAAGCAAAATGGTGTTAGCCGCGGAAGTCAGTTGGAGTCTGATCGTACATGTTTTGATGTTTTTAGGAACGCTGCCGATGAACTGACTTCAGCAATCCCTGACGGTGGCGCTTTTGCAAGGTGAGGTATACTAATGTCAAGCAAAAAAGTGTAACTCCCTGAGGTCACTTGGAGTCTGATGATATGTGTTTTGAATTTCTTAGGAATCCTGCAGAGGAATTGACATGGGAAATCTCTGATGGACCCACCGGTACAAGGTGAGGTATTCCAAATTCAAGCACACAAATATTTTACGCTGTGCAGTCTCGTACAGTCTGATCATACAGATTTTCAATTTTTTAGGAATATTGCCAAGGATTTGACAGCAGTAATCTCACAGGAATGTGCCCCTGCAAGGTTAGGTATACTAATTTCAAGCAGAAAGTGTACCTCCCCGAAGTCACTAGGACTCTGATCATACATGTTCTCCATTTCTAAGGAATGTTGCACATGAATTGACATCAGGAATCTCCGATGGACGCACCAGTACCAGGAGAGGTATGCTCCTTTCAAGCAAAAACAATGTAGTGTCTGAGGTCACCTGCAGTCTGAGGATATGTATTTTGAATTTTTTAGGAATACTGCAGGGGAATTGACATGAGACATCTCTGATGCATCCGCCAGTGCTAGGTGAGGTGTAGTCACTGCAAACAAAATCGTGTCAATGTCTCTAGTCACTTGGAGTCTGATCTTACATTGTTTGAAACTTTTGGGAATCCTGCAGATAAACGGACCTCAGTAATACCTCATGGAGCGGCCAATGCGAGGTGACGCATCTGAGTTTCAAGCAAAAATGCGTTACTCTCTGAAGTTACTTGGTGACTGATCACACATGTTTTGACTTTTTTTGGAATACTGCCAATGAATTGACGTGAGAAATCTCTGATGGACCCCACAGTGCAAGGGGAGGTGAACCAACGTCAAGCAAGAAAATATTTGACTGTCTGAAGTCTGTTGGAGACTGATTATACATGTTTTCAGTTTTTTCGGAATGTGGCCAATGAATTGACATCAGTAATCTCACATGAACCTGCCAGGGCAAGGGGAGGTACACGAATTTCAAGCAGAAAGGAAACCTCGCTGAAGTCCCTTGGATTCTGATCGCACATGATTCAAACTTTTAAGGAATGCAGCCGATGATTTGTGATAATTAATCTCGGCTGGTGCTGCCAATGCAAGGTGAGGTATACTAATTTCAAGCAAAAAAGTGGAACTCTCTGAAGTCACTTGGAGTCTGACGATATGTGTTTTGAATTTTTGAGGAATACTGAAGATGAATTGACATGAGAAAGCTCTGATGCCTTTAGCACTGCATGGTGAGGTATTCTTATTTCATGCAAGCGAATATTTTACTCTCTGAAGCCTCTTGGAGATTGATCATGCATGTCCTCAATTTTTTAGGAATGTTGCCAACGAATTCACATCAGTAATCTCACATGAATGTGCCTACGCAAGGTTAGGTGCACTAATTTCCAGCAAAAAGTGTACCTCGCTGAAGTCCCCTGGAGTCTGCTCATGCATGATTTGAATGTCTGCGGACTGCTGCCCATGAATGCACTTCAGCAATCTCTGATGGAAGCGCCAGTACATGGACAGGTATACTACTTTCAAGCAAAAACGTGTAACTCTCTGAAGTCACTTGGAGTCTGATCATTCATGTTCTGAATATTTTAGGAATGCTGCAGGTGATTTGACCTCAGTAACATTTGATGGTGCCGCCAATGCAAGGTGAGGCATACGAGTTTCAAGCAAAATGGTGTTAGCCGCGGAAGTCAGTTGGAGTCTGATCGTACATGTTTTGATCTTTTTAGGAACGCTGCCGATGAACTGACTTCACAAATCCCTGACGGTGTCGCTTTTGCAAGGTGAGGTATACTAATGTCAAACAAAAAAGTGTAACTCCCTGAGGTCACTTGGAGTCTGATGATATGTGTTTTGAATTCCTTAGGAATCGTGCAGAGGAATTGACATGGGAAATCTCTGATGGACCCACCGGTACAAGGTGAGGTATTCCAAAATCAAGCACACAAATATTTTACGCTGTGCAGTCTCGTACAGTCTGATCCTACAGATTTTCAATTTTTTAGGAATATTGCCAAGGATTTGACAGCAGTAATCTCACAGGAATGTGCGCCTGCAAGGTTAGGTATACTAATTTCAAGTAGAAAGTGTACCTCCCCGAAGTCACTAGGACTCCGATCATACATATTCTCCATTTCTAAGGAATGTTGCACATGAATTGACATCAGGAATCTCCGATGGACGCACCAGTACCAGGAGAGGTATGCTCCTTTCAAGCAAAAACAATGTAGTGTCTGAGGTCACCTGCAGTCTGAGGATATGTGTTTTGAATTTTTTAGGAATACTGCAGGGGAATTGACATGAGACATCTCTGATGCATCCGCCAGTGCTAGGTGAGGTGTAGTCACTGCAAACAAAATCGTGTCAATGTCTCTAGTCACTTGGAGTCTGATCTTACATTGTTTGAAAGTTTTGGGAATGCTGCAGATAAACGGACCTCAGTAATACCTCATGGAGCGGCCAATGCGAGGTGACGCATCTGAGTTTCAAGCAAAAATGCGTTACTCTCTGAAGTTACTTGGTGACTGATCACACATGTTTTGACTTTTTGAGGAATACTGCCAATGAATTGACGTGAGAAATCTCTGATGGACCCCACAGTGCAAGGGGAGGTGAACCAACGTCAAGCAAGAAAATATTTGACTGTCTGAAGTCTGTTGGAGACTGATCATACATGTTTTCAGTTTTTTCGGAATGTGGCCAATGAATTGACATCAGTAATCTCACATGAACCTGCCAGGGCAAGGGGAGGTACACGAATTTCAAGCAGAAAGGAAACCTCGCTGAAGTCCCTTGGATTCTGATCGCACATGGTTCAAACTTTTAAGGAATGCAGCCGATGAGTTGTGATAATTAATCTCGGCTGGTGCTGCCAATGCAAGGTGAGGTATACTAATTTCAAGCAAAAAAGTGGCACTCTCTGAAGTCACTTGGAGTCTGACGATATGTGTTTTGAATTTCTTAGGAATCCTGCAGAGGAATTGACATGGGAAATCTCTGATGGACCCACCGGTACAAGGTGAGGTATTTCAAATTCAAGCACACAAATATTTTACGCTGTGCAGTCTCGTACAGTCTGATCATACAGATTTTCAATTTTTTAGGAATATTGCCAAGGATTTGACAGCAGTAATCTCACAGGAATGTGCCCCTGCAAGGTTAGGTATACTAATTTCAAGCAGAAAGTGTACCTCCCTGAAGTCACTAGGACTCTGATCATACATGTTCTCCATTTCTAAGGAATGTTGCACATGAATTGACATCAGGAATCTCCGATGGACGCACCAGTACCAGGAGAGGTATGCTCCTTTCAAGCAAAAACAATGTGGTGTCTGAGGTCACCTGCAGTCTGAGGATATGTATTTTGAATTTTTTAGGAATACTGCAGGGGAATTGACATGAGACATCTCTGATGCATCCGCCAGTGCTAGGTGAGGTGTAGTCACTGCAAACAAAATCGTGTCAATGTCTCTAGTCACTTGGAGTCTGATCGTACATTTTTTGAAACTTTTGGGAATGCTGCAGATAAACGGACCTCAGTAATACCTCATGGAGCGGCCAATGCGAGGTGACGCATCTGAGTTTCAAGCAAAAATGCGTTACTCTCTGAAGTTACTTGGTGACTGATCACACATGTTTTGACTTTTTTTGGAATACTGCCAATGAATTGACGTGAGAAATCTCTGATGGACCCCACAGTGCAAGGGGAGGTGAACCAACGTCAAGCAAGAAAATATTTGACTGTCTGAAGTCTGTTGGAGACTGATCATACATGTTTTCAGTTTTTTCGGAATGTGGCCAATGAATTGACATCAGTAATCTCACATGAACCTGCCAGGGTAAGGGGAGGTACACGAATTTCAAGCAGAAAGGAAACCTCGCTGAAGTCCCTTGGATTCTGATCGCACATGGTTCAAACTTTTAAGGAATGCAGCCGATGAGTTGTGATAATTAATCTCGGCTGGTGCTGCCAATGCAAGGTGAGGTATACTAATTTCAAGCAAAAAAGTGGAACTCTCTGAAGTCACTTGGAGTCTGACGATATGTGTTTTGAATTTTTGAGGAATACTGAAGATGAATTGACATGAGAAAGCTCTGATGCCTTCAGCACTGCATGGTGAGGTATTCTTATTTCATGCAAGCGAATATTTTACTCTCTGAAGCCTCTTGGAGATTGATCATGCATGTCCTCAATTTTTTAGGAATGTTGCCAACGAATTCACATCAGTAATCTCACATGAATGTGCCTACGCAAGGTTAGGTGCACTAATTTCCAGCAAAAAGTGTACCTCGCTGAAGTCCCCTGGAGTCTGCTCATGCATGATTTGAATGTCTGCGGACTGCTGCCCATGAATGCACTTCAGCAATCTCTGATGGAAGCGCCAGTACATGGACAGGTATACTGCTTTCAAGAAAAAACGTGTAACTCTCTGAAGTCACTTGGAGTCTGATCATTCATGTTCTGAATATTTTAGGAATGCTGCAGGTGATTTGACCTCAGTAACATTTGATGGTGCCGCCAATGCAAGGTGAGGCATACGAGTTTCAAGCAAAATGGTGTTAGCCGCGGAAGTCAGTTGGAGTCTGATCGTACATGTTTTGATCTTTTTAGGAACGCTGCCGATGAACTGACTTCAGCAATCCCTGACGGGGGCGCTTTTGCAAGGTGAGGTATACTAATGTCAAGCAAAAAAGTGTAACTCCCTGAGGTCACTTGGAGTCTGATGATATGTGTTTTGAATTTCTTAGGAATCCTGCAGAGGAATTGACATGGGAAATCTCTGATGGACCCACCGGTACAAGGTGAGGTATTCCAAATTCAAGCACACAACTATTTTACGCTGTGCAGTCTCGTACAGTCTGATCCTACAGATTTTCAATTTTTTAGGAATATTGCCATGGAATTGACAGCAGTAATCTCACAGGAATGTGCCCCTGCAAGGTTAGGTATACTAATTTCAAGCAAAAAGTGTACCTCCCCGAAGTCACTAGAACTCTGATCATACATGTTTTCCATTTCTAAGAAATGTTGCACATGAATGGACATCAGGAATCTCCGATGGACGCACCAGTACCAGGAGAGGTATGCTCCTTTCAAGCAAAAACAGTGTAGTGTCTGAGGTCACCTGCAGTCTGAGGATATAGATTTTGAATTTTTTAGGAATACTGCAGGGGAATTGACATGAGACATCTCTGATGCATCCGCCAGTGCTAGGTGAGGTGTAGTCACTGCAAACAAAATCGTGTCAATGTCTCTAGTCACTTGGAGTCTGATCGTACATTGTTTGAAACTTTTGGGAATGCTGCAGATAAACGGACCTCAGTAATACCTCATGGAGCGGCCAATGCGAGGTGACGCATCTGAGTTTCAAGCAAAAATGCGTTACTCTCTGAAGTTACTTGGTGACTGATCACACATGTTTTGACTTTTTTAGGAATACTGAAAATGATTTGACGTGAGAAATCTCTGATGGACCCCACAGTGCAAGGGGAGGTGAACCAACGTCAAGCAAGAAAATATTTGACTGTCTGAAGTCTGTTGGAGACTGATCATACATGTTTTCAGTTTTTTCGGCATGTGGCCAATGAATTGACATCAGTAATCTCACATGAACCTGCCAGGGCAAGGGGAGGTACACGAATTTCAAGCAGAAAGGAAACCTCGCTGAAGTCCCTTGGATTCTGATCGCACATGGTTCAAACTTTTAAGGAATGCAGCCGATGAGTTGTGATAATTAATCTCGGCTGGTGCTGCCAATGCAAGGTGAGGTATACTAATTTCAAGCAAAAAAGTGGAACTCTCTGAAGTCACTTGGAGTCTGACGATATGTGTTTTGAATTTTTGAGGAATACTGAAGATGAATTGACATGAGAAAGCTCTGATGCCTTCAGCACTGCATGGTGAGGTATTCTTATTTCATGCATGCGAATATTTTACTCTCTGAAGCCTCTTGGAGATTGATCATGCATGTCCTCAATGTTTTAGGAATGTTGCCAACGAATTCACATCAGTAATCTCACATGAATGTGCCTACGCCATTTTAGGTGCACTAATTTCCAGCAAAAAGTGTACCTCGCTGAAGTCCCCTGGAGTCTGCTCATGCATGATTTGAATGTCTGCGGACTGCTGCCCATGAATGCACTTCAGCAATCTCTGATGGAAGCGCCAGTACATGGACAGGTATACTACTTTCAAGCAAAAACGTGTAACTCTCTGAAGTCACTTGGAGTCTGATCATTCATGTTCTGAATATTTTAGGAATGCTGCAGGTGATTTGACCTCAGTAACATTTGATGGTGCCGCCAATGCAAGGTGAGGCATACGAGTTTCAAGCAAAATGGTGTTAGCCGCGGAAGTCAGTTGGAGTCTGATCGTACATGTTTTGATGTTTTTAGGAACGCTGCCGATGAACTGACTTCAGCAATCCCTGACGGTGGCGCTTTTGCAAGGTGAGGTATACTAATGTCAAGCAAAAAAGTGTAACTCCCTGAGGTCACTTGGAGTCTGATGATATGTGTTTTGAATTTCTTAGGAATCCTGCAGAGGAATTGACATGGGAAATCTCTGATGGACCCACCGGTACAAGGTGAGGTATTCCAAATTCAAGCACACAAATATTTTACGCTGTGCAGTCTCGTACAGTCTGATCATACAGATTTTCAATTTTTTAGGAATATTGCCAAGGATTTGACAGCAGTAATCTCACAGGAATGTGCCCCTGCAAGGTTAGGTATACTAATTTCAAGCAGAAAGTGTACCTCCCCGAAGTCACTAGGACTCTGATCATACATGTTTTCCATTTCTAAGGAATGTTGCACATGAATTGACATGAGGAATCTCCGATGCACGCACCAGTACAAGGAGAGGTATGCTACTTTCATGCAAAAACAATGTAGTGTCTGAGGTCACCTGTAGACTGAGGATATGTATTTTGAATTTTTTAGGAATACTGCAGGGGAATTGACATGAGACATCTCCGATGGATCCGCCAGTGCTAGGTGAGGTGTAGTCACTGCAAACAAAATTGTGTAAATGTCTCTAGTCACTTGGAGTCTGATCATACACTTTTTGAAACTTTTGGAAATGCTGCAGACAAACGGACCTTAGTAATACCTCATGGAGCGGCCAATGCGAGGTGACGCATCTGAGTTTCAAGCAAAAATGCGTTACTCTCTGAAGTTACTTGGTGACTGATCACACATGTTTTGACTTTTTTTGGAATACTGCCAATGAATTGACGTGAGAAATCTCTGATGGACCCCACAGTGCAAGGGGAGGTGAACCAACGTCAAGCAAGAAAATATTTGACTGTCTGAAGTCTGTTGGAGACTGATCATACATGTTTTCAGTTTTTTCGGAATGTGGCCAATGAATTGACATCAGTAATCTCACATGAACCTGCCAGGGCAAGGGGAGGTACACGAATTTCAAGCAGAAAGGAAACCTCGCTGAAGTCCCTTGGATTCTGATCGCACATGGTTCAAACTTTTAAGGAATGCAGCCGATGAGTTGTGATAATTAATCTCGGCTGGTGCTGCCAATGCAAGGTGAGGTATACTAATTTCAAGCAAAAAAGTGGAACTCTCTGAAGTCACTTGGAGTCTGACGATATGTGTTTTGAATTTCTTAGGAATCCTGCAGAGGAATTGACATGGGAAATCTCTGATGGACCCACCGGTACAAGGTGAGGTATTCCAAATTCAAGCACACAAATATTTTACGCTGTGCAGTCTCGTACAGTCTGATCATACAGATTTTCAATTTTTTAGGAATATTGCCAAGGATTTGACAGCAGTAATCTCACAGGAATGTGCCCCTGCAAGGTTAGGTATACTAATTTCAAGCAGAAAGTGTACGTCCCCGAAGTCACTAGGACTCTGATCATACATGTTCTCCATTTCTAAGGAATGTTGCACATGAATTGACATCAGGAATCTCCGATGGACGCACCAGTACCAGGAGAGGTATGCTCCTTTCAAGCAAAAACAATGTAGTGTCTGAGGTCACCTGCAGTCTGAGGATATGTATTTTGAATTTTTTAGGAATACTGCAGGGGAATTGACATGAGACATCTCTGATGCATCCGCCAGTGCTAGGTGAGGTGTAGTCACTGCAAACAAAATCGTGTCAATGTCTCTAGTCACTTGGAGTCTGATCGTACATTTTTTGAAACTTTTGGGAATGCTGCAGATAAACGGACCTCAGTAATACCTCATGGAGCGGCCAATGCGAGGTGACGCATCTGAGTTTCAAGCAAAAATCCGTTACTCTCTGAAGTTACTTGGTGACTGATCACACATGTTTTGACTTTTTTTGGAATACTGCCAATGAATTGACGTGAGAAATCTCTGATGGACCCCACAGTGCAAGGGGAGGTGAACCAACGTCAAGCAAGAAAATATTTGACTGTCTGAAGTCTGTTGGAGACTGATCATACATGTTTTCAGTTTTTTCGGAATGTGGCCAATGAATTGACATCAGTAATCTCACATAAATCTGCCAGGGCAAGGGGAGGTACACGAATTTCAAGCAGAAAGGAAACCTCGCTGAAGTCCCTTGGATTCTGATCGCACATGGTTCAAACTTTTAAGGAATGCAGCCGATGAGTTGTGATAATTAATCTCGGCTGGTGCTGCCAATGCAAGGTGAGGTATACTAATTTCAAGCAAAAAAGTGGAACTCTCTGAAGTCACTTGGAGTCTGACGATATGTGTTTTGAATTTTTGAGGAATACTGAAGATGAATTGACATGAGAAAGCTCTGATGCCTTCAGCACTGCATGGTGAGGTATTCTTATTTCATGCAAGCGAATATTTTACTCTCTGAAGCCTCTTGGAGATTGATCATGCATGTCCTCAATTTTTTAGGAATGTTGCCAACGAATTCACATCAGTAATCTCACATGAATGTGCCTACGCAAGGTTAGGTGCACTAATTTCCAGCAAAAAGTGTACCTCGCTGAAGTCCCCTGGAGTCTGCTCATGCATGATTTGAATGTCTGCGGACTGCTGCCCATGAATCCACTTCAGCAATCTCTGATGGAAGCGCCAGTACATGGACAGGTATACTACTTTCAAGCAAAAACGTGTAACTCTCTGAAGTCACTTGGAGTCTGATCATTCATGTTCTGAATATTTTAGGAATGCTGCAGATGATTTGACCTCAGTAACATTTGATGGTGCCGCCAATGCAAGGTGAGGCATACGAGTTTCAAGCAAAATGGTGTTAGCCGCGGAAGTCAGTTGGAGTCTGATCGTACATGTTTTGATCTTTTTAGGAACGCTGCCGATGAACTGACTTCAGCAATCCCTGACGGTGGCGCTTTTGCAAGGTGAGGTATACTAATGTCAAGCAAAAAAGTGTAAATCCCTGAGGTCACTTGGAGTCTGATGATATGTGTTTTGAATTTCTTAGGAATCCTGCAGAGGAATTGACATGGGAAATCTCTGATGGACCCACCGGTACAAGGTGAGGTATTCCAAATTCAAGCACACAAATATTTTACGCTGTGCAGTCTCGTACAGTCTGATCATACAGATTTTCAATTTTTTAGGAATATTGCCAAGGATTTGACAGCAGTAATCTCACAGGAATGTGCCCCTGCAATGTTAGGTATACTAATTTCAAGCAGAAAGTGTACCTCCCCAAAGTCACTAGGACTCTGATCATACATGTTTTCCATTTGTAAGGAATGTTGCACATGAATTGACATCAGGAATCTCCGATGGACGCACCAGTACCAGGAGAGGTATGCTCCTTTCAAGCAAAAACAATGTAGTGTCTGAGGTCACCTGCAGTCTGAGGATATGGATTTTGAATTTTTTAGGAATACTGCAGGGGAATTGACATGAGACATCTCTGATGCATCCGCCAGTGCTAGGTGAGGTGTAGTCACTGCAAACAAAATCGTGTCAATGTCTCTAGTCACTTGGAGTCTGATCGTACATTTTTTGAAACTTTTGGGAATGCTGCAGATAAACGGACCTCAGTAATACCTCATGGAGCGGCCAATGCGAGGTGACGCATCTGAGTTTCAAGCAAAAATGCGTTACTCTCTGAAGTTACTTGGTGACTGATCACACATGTTTTGACTTTTTTAGGAATACTGCCAATGAATTGACGTGAGAAATCTCTGATGGACCCAACAGTGCAAGGGGAGGTGAACCAACGTCAAGCAAGAAAATATTTGACTGTCTGAAGTCTGTTGGAGACTGATCATACATGTTTTCAGTTTTTTCGGAATGTGGCCAATGAATTGACATCAGTAATCTCACATGAACCTGCCAGGGCAAGGGGAGGTACACGAATTTCAAGCAGAAAGGAAACCTCGCTGAAGTCCCTTGGATTCTGATCGCACATGGTTCAAACTTTTAAGGAATGCAGCCGATGAGTTGTGATAATTAATCTCGGCTGGTGCTGCCAATGCAAGGTGAGGTATACTAATTTCAAGCAAAAAAGTGGAACTCTCTGAAGTCACTTGGAGTCTGACGATATGTGTTTTGAATTTTTGAGGAATACTGAAGATGAATTGACATGAGAAAGCTCTGATGCCTTCAGCACTGCATGGTGAGGTATTCTTATTTCATGCAAGCGAATATTTTACTCTCTGAAGCCTCTTGGAGATTGATCATGCATGTCCTCAATTTTTTAGGAATGTTGCCAACGAATTCACATCAGTAATCTCACATGAATGTGCCTACGCAAGGTTAGGTGCACTAATTTCCAGCAAAAAGTGTACCTCGCTGAAGTCCCCTGGAGTCTGCTCATGCATGATTTGAATGTCTGCGGACTGCTGCCCATGAATCCACTTCAGCAATCTCTGATGGAAGCGCCAGTACATGGACAGGTATACTACTTTCAAGCAAAAACGTGTAACTCTCTGAAGTCACTTGGAGTCTGATCATTCATGTTCTGAATATTTTAGGAATGCTGCAGATGATTTGACCTCAGTAACATTTGATGGTGCCGCCAATGCAAGGTGAGGCATACGAGTTTCAAGCAAAATGGTGTTAGCCGCGGAAGTCAGTTGGAGTCTGATCGTACATGTTTTGATGTTTTTAGGAACGCTGCCGATGAACTGACTTCAGCAATCCCTGACGGTGGCGCTTTTGCAAGGTGAGGTATACTAATGTCAAGCAAAAAAGTGTAACTCCCTGAGGTCACTTGGAGTCTGATGATATGTGTTTTGAATTTCTTAGGAATCCTGCAGAGGAATTGACATGGGAAATCTCTGATGGACCCACCGGTACAAGGTGAGGTATTCCAAATTCAAGCACACAACTATTTTACGCTGTGCAGTCTCGTACAGTCTGATCATACAGATTTTCAATTTTTTAGGAATATTGCCAAGGATTTGACAGCAGTAATCTCACAGGAATGTGCCCCTGCAAGGTTAGGTATACTAATTTCAAGCAGAAAGTGTACCTCCCCGAAGTCACTAGGACTCTGATCATACATGTTTTCCATTTCTAAGGAATGTTGCACATGAATTGACATCAGGAATCTCCGATGGACGCACCAGTACCAGGAGAGGTATGCTCCTTTCAAGCAAAAACAATGTAGTGTCTGAGGTCACCTGCAGTCTGAGGATATGTATTTTGAATTTTTTAGGAATACTGCAGGGGAATTGACATGAGACATCTCTGATGCATCCGCCAGTGCTAGGTGAGGTGTAGTCACTGCAAACAAAATCGTGTCAATGTCTCTAGTCACTTGGAGTCTGATCGTACATTTTTTGAAACTTTTGGGAATGCTGCAGATAAACGGACCTCAGTAATACCTCATGGAGCGGCCAATGCGAGGTGACGCATCTGAGTTTCAAGCAAAAATGCGTTACTCTCTGAAGTTACTTGGTGACTGATCACACATGTTTTGACTTTTTTAGGAATACTGCCAATGAATTGACGTGAGAAATCTCTGATGGACCCAACAGTGCAAGGGGAGGTGAACCAACGTCAAGCAAGAAAATATTTGACTGTCTGAAGTCTGTTGGAGACTGATCATACATGTTTTCAGTTTTTTCGGAATGTGGCCAATGAATTGACATCAGTAATCTCACATGAACCTGCCAGGGCAAGGGGAGGTACACGAATTTCAAGCAGAAAGGAAACCTCGCTGAAGTCCCTTGGATTCTGATCGCACATGGTTCAAACTTTTAAGGAATGCAGCCGATGAGTTGTGATAATTAATCTCGGCTGGTGCTGCCAATGCAAGGTGAGGTATACTAATTTCAAGCAAAAAAGTGGAACTCTCTGAAGTCACTTGGAGTCTGACGATATGTGTTTTGAATTTTTGAGGAATACTGAAGATGAATTGACATGAGAAAGCTCTGATGCCTTCAGCACTGCATGGTGAGGTATTCTTATTTCATGCAAGCGAATATTTTACTCTCTGAAGCCTCTTGGAGATTGATCATGCATGTCCTCAATTTTTTAGGAATGTTGCCAACGAATTCACATCAGTAATCTCACATGAATGTGCCTACGCAAGGTTAGGTGCACTAATTTCCAGCAAAAAGTGTACCTCGCTGAAGTCCCCTGGAGTCTGCTCATGCATGATTTGAATGTCTGCGGACTGCTGCCCATGAATGCACTTCAGCAATCTCTGATGGAAGCGCCAGTACATGGACAGGTATACTACTTTCAAGCAAAAACGTGTAACTCTCTGAAGTCACTTGGAGTCTGATCATTCATGTTCTGAATATTTTAGGAATGCTGCAGGTGATTTGACCTCAGTAACATTTGATGGTGCCGCCAATGCAAGGTGAGGCATACGAGTTTCAAGCAAAATGGTGTTAGCCGCGGAAGTCAGTTGGAGTCTGATCGTACATGTTTTGATGTTTTTAGGAACGCTGCCGATGAACTGACTTCAGCAATCCCTGACGGTGGCGCTTTTGCAAGGTGAGGTATACTAATGTCAAGCAAAAAAGTGTAACTCCCTGAGGTCACTTGGAGTCTGATGATATGTGTTTTGAATTTCTTAGGAATCCTGCAGAGGAATTGACATGGGAAATCTCTGATGGACCCACCGGTACAAGGTGAGGTATTCCAAATTCAAGCACACAACTATTTTACGCTGTGCAGTCTCGTACAGTCTGATCATACAGATTTTCAATTTTTTAGGAATATTGCCAAGGATTTGACAGCAGTAATCTCACAGGAATGTGCCCCTGCAAGGTTAGGTATACTAATTTCAAGCAGAAAGTGTACCTCCCCGAAGTCACTAGGACTCTGATCATACATGTTTTCCATTTCTAAGGAATGTTGCACATGAATTGACATCAGGAATCTCCGATGGACGCACCAGTACCAGGAGAGGTATGCTCCTTTCAAGCAAAAACAATGTAGTGTCTGAGGTCACCTGCAGTCTGAGGATATGTATTTTGAATTTTTTAGGAATACTGCAGGGGAATTGACATGAGACATCTCTGATGCATCCGCCAGTGCTAGGTGAGGTGTAGTCACTGCAAACAAAATCGTGTCAATGTCTCTAGTCACTTGGAGTCTGATCGTACATTTTTTGAAACTTTTGGGAATGCTGCAGATAAACGGACCTCAGTAATACCTCATGGAGCGGCCAATGCGAGGTGACGCATCTGAGTTTCAAGCAAAAATGCGTTACTCTCTGAAGTTACTTGGTGACTGATCACACATGTTTTGACTTTTTTAGGAATACTGCCAATGAATTGACGTGAGAAATCTCTGATGGACCCAACAGTGCAAGGGGAGGTGAACCAACGTCAAGCAAGAAAATATTTGACTGTCTGAAGTCTGTTGGAGACTGATCATACATGTTTTCAGTTTTTTCGGAATGTGGCCAATGAATTGACATCAGTAATCTCACATGAACCTGCCAGGGCAAGGGGAGGTACACGAATTTCAAGCAGAAAGGAAACCTCGCTGAAGTCCCTTGGATTCTGATCGCACATGGTTCAAACTTTTAAGGAATGCAGCCGATGAGTTGTGATAATTAATCTCGGCTGGTGCTGCCAATGCAAGGTGAGGTATACTAATTTCAAGCAAAAAAGTGGAACTCTCTGAAGTCACTTGGAGTCTGACGATATGTGTTTTGAATTTTTGAGGAATACTGAAGATGAATTGACATGAGAAAGCTCTGATGCCTTCAGCACTGCATGGTGAGGTATTCTTATTTCATGCAAGCGAATATTTTACTCTCTGAAGCCTCTTGGAGATTGATCATGCATGTCCTCAATTTTTTAGGAATGTTGCCAACGAATTCACATCAGTAATCTCACATGAATGTGCCTACGCAAGGTTAGGTGCACTAATTTCCAGCAAAAAGTGTACCTCGCTGAAGTCCCCTGGAGTCTGCTCATGCATGATTTGAATGTCTGCGGACTGCTGCCCATGAATGCACTTCAGCAATCTCTGATGGAAGCGCCAGTACATGGACAGGTATACTACTTTCAAGCAAAAACGTGTAACTCTCTGAAGTCACTTGGAGTCTGATCATTCATGTTCTGAATATTTTAGGAATGCTGCAGGTGATTTGACCTCAGTAACATTTGATGGTGCCGCCAATGCAAGGTGAGGCATACGAGTTTCAAGCAAAATGGTGTTAGCCGCGGAAGTCAGTTGGAGTCTGATCGTACATGTTTTGATGTTTTTAGGAACGCTGCCGATGAACTGACTTCAGCAATCCCTGACGGTGGCGCTTTTGCAAGGTGAGGTATACTAATGTCAAGCAAAAAAGTGTAACTCCCTGAGGTCACTTGGAGTCTGATGATATGTGTTTTGAATTTCTTAGGAATCCTGCAGAGGAATTGACATGGGAAATCTCTGATGGACCCACCGGTACAAGGTGAGGTATTCCAAATTCAAGCACACAAATATTTTACGCTGTGCAGTCTCGTACAGTCTGATCATACAGATTTTCAATTTTTTAGGAATATTGCCAAGGATTTGACAGCAGTAATCTCACAGGAATGTGCCCCTGCAAGGTTAGGTATACTAATTTCAAGCAGAAAGTGTACCTCCCCGAAGTCACTAGGACTCTGATCATACATGTTTTCCATTTCTAAGGAATGTTGCACATGAATTGACATCAGGAATCTCCGATGGACGCACCAGTACCAGGAGAGGTATGCTCCTTTCAAGCAAAAACAATGTAGTGTCTGAGGTCACCTGCAGTCTGAGGATATGTATTTTGAATTTTTTAGGAATACTGCAGGGGAATTGACATGAGACATCTCTGATGCATCCGCCAGTGCTAGGTGAGGTGTAGTCACTGCAAACAAAATCGTGTCAATGTCTCTAGTCACTTGGAGTCTGATCGTACATTTTTTGAAACTTTTGGGAATGCTGCAGATAAACGGACCTCAGTAATACCTCATGGAGCGGCCAATGCGAGGTGACGCATCTGAGTTTCAAGCAAAAATGCGTTACTCTCTGAAGTTACTTGGTGACTGATCACACATGTTTTGACTTTTTTAGGAATACTGCCAATGAATTGACGTGAGAAATCTCTGATGGACCCAACAGTGCAAGGGGAGGTGAACCAACGTCAAGCAAGAAAATATTTGACTGTCTGAAGTCTGTTGGAGACTGATCATACATGTTTTCAGTTTTTTCGGAATGTGGCCAATGAATTGACATCAGTAATCTCACATGAACCTGCCAGGGCAAGGGGAGGTACACGAATTTCAAGCAGAAAGGAAACCTCGCTGAAGTCCCTTGGATTCTGATCGCACATGGTTCAAACTTTTAAGGAATGCAGCCGATGAGTTGTGATAATTAATCTCGGCTGGTGCTGCCAATGCAAGGTGAGGTATACTAATTTCAAGCAAAAAAGTGGAACTCTCTGAAGTCACTTGGAGTCTGACGATATGTGTTTTGAATTTTTGAGGAATACTGAAGATGAATTGACATGAGAAAGCTCTGATGCCTTCAGCACTGCATGGTGAGGTATTCTTATTTCATGCAAGCGAATATTTTACTCTCTGAAGCCTCTTGGAGATTGATCATGCATGTCCTCAATTTTTTAGGAATGTTGCCAACGAATTCACATCAGTAATCTCACATGAATGTGCCTACGCCAGGTTAGGTGCACTAATTTCCAGCAAAAAGTGTACCTCGCTGAAGTCCCCTGGAGTCTGCTCATGCATGATTTGAATGTCTGCGGACTGCTGCCCATGAATGCACTTCAGCAATCTCTGATGGAAGCGCCAGTACATGGACAGGTATACTACTTTCAAGCAAAAACGTGTAACTCTCTGAAGTCACTTGGAGTCTGATCATTCATGTTCTGAATATTTTAGGAATGCTGCAGGTGATTTGACCTCAGTAACATTTGATGGTGCCGCCAATGCAAGGTGAGGCATACGAGTTTCAAGCAAAATGGTGTTAGCCGCGGAAGTCAGTTGGAGTCTGATCGTACATGTTTTGATGTTTTTAGGAACGCTGCCGATGAACTGACTTCAGCAATCCCTGACGGTGGCGCTTTTGCAAGGTGAGGTATACTAATGTCAAGCAAAAAAGTGTAACTCCCTGAGGTCACTTGGAGTCTGATGATATGTGTTTTGAATTTCTTAGGAATCCTGCAGAGGAATTGACATGGGAAATCTCTGATGGACCCACCGGTACAAGGTGAGGTATTCCAAATTCAAGCACACAACTATTTTACGCTGTGCAGTCTCGTACAGTCTGATCATACAGATTTTCAATTTTTTAGGAATATTGCCAAGGATTTGACAGCAGTAATCTCACAGGAATGTGCCCCTGCAAGGTTAGGTATACTAATTTCAAGCAGAAAGTGTACCTCCCCGAAGTCACTAGGACTCTGATCATACATGTTTTCCATTTCTAAGGAATGTTGCACATGAATTGACATCAGGAATCTCCGATGGACGCACCAGTACCAGGAGAGGTATGCTCCTTTCAAGCAAAAACAATGTAGTGTCTGAGGTCACCTGCAGTCTGAGGATATGTATTTTGAATTTTTTAGGAATACTGCAGGGGAATTGACATGAGACATCTCTGATGCATCCGCCAGTGCTAGGTGAGGTGTAGTCACTGCAAACAAAATCGTGTCAATGTCTCTAGTCACTTGGAGTCTGATCGTACATTTTTTGAAACTTTTGGGAATGCTGCAGATAAACGGACCTCAGTAATACCTCATGGAGCGGCCAATGCGAGGTGACGCATCTGAGTTTCAAGCAAAAATGCGTTACTCTCTGAAGTTACTTGGTGACTGATCACACATGTTTTGACTTTTTTAGGAATACTGCCAATGAATTGACGTGAGAAATCTCTGATGGACCCAACAGTGCAAGGGGAGGTGAACCAACGTCAAGCAAGAAAATATTTGACTGTCTGAAGTCTGTTGGAGACTGATCATACATGTTTTCAGTTTTTTCGGAATGTGGCCAATGAATTGACATCAGTAATCTCACATGAACCTGCCAGGGCAAGGGGAGGTACACGAATTTCAAGCAGAAAGGAAACCTCGCTGAAGTCCCTTGGATTCTGATCGCACATGGTTCAAACTTTTAAGGAATGCAGCCGATGAGTTGTGATAATTAATCTCGGCTGGTGCTGCCAATGCAAGGTGAGGTATACTAATTTCAAGCAAAAAAGTGGAACTCTCTGAAGTCACTTGGAGTCTGACGATATGTGTTTTGAATTTTTGAGGAATACTGAAGATGAATTGACATGAGAAAGCTCTGATGCCTTCAGCACTGCATGGTGAGGTATTCTTATTTCATGCAAGCGAATATTTTACTCTCTGAAGCCTCTTGGAGATTGATCATGCATGTCCTCAATTTTTTAGGAATGTTGCCAACGAATTCACATCAGTAATCTCACATGAATGTGCCTACGCCAGGTTAGGTGCACTAATTTCCAGCAAAAAGTGTACCTCGCTGAAGTCCCCTGGAGTCTGCTCATGCATGATTTGAATGTCTGCGGACTGCTGCCCATGAATGCACTTCAGCAATCTCTGATGGAAGCGCCAGTACATGGACAGGTATACTACTTTCAAGCAAAAACGTGTAACTCTCTGAAGTCACTTGGAGTCTGATCATTCATGTTCTGAATATTTTAGGAATGCTGCAGGTGATTTGACCTCAGTAACATTTGATGGTGCCGCCAATGCAAGGTGAGGCATACGAGTTTCAAGCAAAATGGTGTTAGCCGCGGAAGTCAGTTGGAGTCTGATCGTACATGTTTTGATGTTTTTAGGAACGCTGCCGATGAACTGACTTCAGCAATCCCTGACGGTGGCGCTTTTGCAAGGTGAGGTATACTAATGTCAAGCAAAAAAGTGTAACTCCCTGAGGTCACTTGGAGTCTGATGATATGTGTTTTGAATTTCTTAGGAATCCTGCAGAGGAATTGACATGGGAAATCTCTGATGGACCCACCGGTACAAGGTGAGGTATTCCAAATTCAAGCACACAAATATTTTACGCTGTGCAGTCTCGTACAGTCTGATCATACAGATTTTCAATTTTTTAGGAATATTGCCAAGGATTTGACAGCAGTAATCTCACAGGAATGTGCCCCTGCAAGGTTAGGTATACTAATTTCAAGCAGAAAGTGTACCTCCCCGAAGTCACTAGGACTCTGATCATACATGTTTTCCATTTCTAAGGAATGTTGCACATGAATTGACATCAGGAATCTCCGATGGACGCACCAGTACCAGGAGAGGTATGCTCCTTTCAAGCAAAAACAATGTAGTGTCTGAGGTCACCTGCAGTCTGAGGATATGTATTTTGAATTTTTTAGGAATACTGCAGGGGAATTGACATGAGACATCTCTGATGCATCCGCCAGTGCTAGGTGAGGTGTAGTCACTGCAAACAAAATCGTGTCAATGTCTCTAGTCACTTGGAGTCTGATCGTACATTTTTTGAAACTTTTGGGAATGCTGCAGATAAACGGACCTCAGTAATACCTCATGGAGCGGCCAATGCGAGGTGACGCATCTGAGTTTCAAGCAAAAATGCGTTACTCTCTGAAGTTACTTGGTGACTGATCACACATGTTTTGACTTTTTTAGGAATACTGCCAATGAATTGACGTGAGAAATCTCTGATGGACCCAACAGTGCAAGGGGAGGTGAACCAACGTCAAGCAAGAAAATATTTGACTGTCTGAAGTCTGTTGGAGACTGATCATACATGTTTTCAGTTTTTTCGGAATGTGGCCAATGAATTGACATCAGTAATCTCACATGAACCTGCCAGGGCAAGGGGAGGTACACGAATTTCAAGCAGAAAGGAAACCTCGCTGAAGTCCCTTGGATTCTGATCGCACATGGTTCAAACTTTTAAGGAATGCAGCCGATGAGTTGTGATAATTAATCTCGGCTGGTGCTGCCAATGCAAGGTGAGGTATACTAATTTCAAGCAAAAAAGTGGAACTCTCTGAAGTCACTTGGAGTCTGACGATATGTGTTTTGAATTTTTGAGGAATACTGAAGATGAATTGACATGAGAAAGCTCTGATGCCTTCAGCACTGCATGGTGAGGTATTCTTATTTCATGCAAGCGAATATTTTACTCTCTGAAGCCTCTTGGAGATTGATCATGCATGTCCTCAATTTTTTAGGAATGTTGCCAACGAATTCACATCAGTAATCTCACATGAATGTGCCTACGCCAGGTTAGGTGCACTAATTTCCAGCAAAAAGTGTACCTCGCTGAAGTCCCCTGGAGTCTGCTCATGCATGATTTGAATGTCTGCGGACTGCTGCCCATGAATGCACTTCAGCAATCTCTGATGGAAGCGCCAGTACATGGACAGGTATACTACTTTCAAGCAAAAACGTGTAACTCTCTGAAGTCACTTGGAGTCTGATCATTCATGTTCTGAATATTTTAGGAATGCTGCAGGTGATTTGACCTCAGTAACATTTGATGGTGCCGCCAATGCAAGGTGAGGCATACGAGTTTCAAGCAAAATGGTGTTAGCCGCGGAAGTCAGTTGGAGTCTGATCGTACATGTTTTGATGTTTTTAGGAACGCTGCCGATGAACTGACTTCAGCAATCCCTGACGGTGGCGCTTTTGCAAGGTGAGGTATACTAATGTCAAGCAAAAAAGTGTAACTCCCTGAGGTCACTTGGAGTCTGATGATATGTGTTTTGAATTTCTTAGGAATCCTGCAGAGGAATTGACATGGGAAATCTCTGATGGACCCACCGGTACAAGGTGAGGTATTCCAAATTCAAGCACACAAATATTTTACGCTGTGCAGTCTCGTACAGTCTGATCATACAGATTTTCAATTTTTTAGGAATATTGCCAAGGATTTGACAGCAGTAATCTCACAGGAATGTGCCCCTGCAAGGTTAGGTATACTAATTTCAAGCAGAAAGTGTACCTCCCCGAAGTCACTAGGACTCTGATCATACATGTTCTCCATTTCTAAGGAATGTTGCACATGAATTGACATCAGGAATCTCCGATGGACGCACCAGTACCAGGAGAGGTATGCTCCTTTCAAGCAAAAACAATGTAGTGTCTGAGGTCACCTGCAGTCTGAGGATATGTATTTTGAATTTTTTAGGAATACTGCAGGGGAATTGACATGAGACATCTCTGATGCATCCGCCAGTGCTAGGTGAGGTGTAGTCACTGCAAACAAAATCGTGTCAATGTCTCTAGTCACTTGGAGTCTGATCGTACATTTTTTGAAACTTTTGGGAATGCTGCAGATAAACGGACCTCAGTAATACCTCATGGAGCGGCCAATGCGAGGTGACGCATCTGAGTTTCAAGCAAAAATGCGTTACTCTCTGAAGTTACTTGGTGACTGATCACACATGTTTTGACTTTTTTAGGAATACTGCCAATGAATTGACGTGAGAAATCTCTGATGGACCCAACAGTGCAAGGGGAGGTGAACCAACGTCAAGCAAGAAAATATTTGACTGTCTGAAGTCTGTTGGAGACTGATCATACATGTTTTCAGTTTTTTCGGAATGTGGCCAATGAATTGACATCAGTAATCTCACATGAACCTGCCAGGGCAAGGGGAGGTACACGAATTTCAAGCAGAAAGGAAACCTCGCTGAAGTCCCTTGGATTCTGATCGCACATGGTTCAAACTTTTAAGGAATGCAGCCGATGAGTTGTGATAATTAATCTCGGCTGGTGCTGCCAATGCAAGGTGAGGTATACTAATTTCAAGCAAAAAAGTGGAACTCTCTGAAGTCACTTGGAGTCTGACGATATGTGTTTTGAATTTTTGAGGAATACTGAAGATGAATTGACATGAGAAAGCTCTGATGCCTTCAGCACTGCATGGTGAGGTATTCTTATTTCATGCAAGCGAATATTTTACTCTCTGAAGCCTCTTGGAGATTGATCATGCATGTCCTCAATTTTTTAGGAATGTTGCCAACGAATTCACATCAGTAATCTCACATGAATGTGCCTACGCCAGGTTAGGTGCACTAATTTCCAGCAAAAAGTGTACCTCGCTGAAGTCCCCTGGAGTCTGCTCATGCATGATTTGAATGTCTGCGGACTGCTGCCCATGAATGCACTTCAGCAATCTCTGATGGAAGCGCCAGTACATGGACAGGTATACTACTTTCAAGCAAAAACGTGTAACTCTCTGAAGTCACTTGGAGTCTGATCATTCATGTTCTGAATATTTTAGGAATGCTGCAGGTGATTTGACCTCAGTAACATTTGATGGTGCCGCCAATGCAAGGTGAGGCATACGAGTTTCAAGCAAAATGGTGTTAGCCGCGGAAGTCAGTTGGAGTCTGATCGTACATGTTTTGATGTTTTTAGGAACGCTGCCGATGAACTGACTTCAGCAATCCCTGACGGTGGCGCTTTTGCAAGGTGAGGTATACTAATGTCAAGCAAAAAAGTGTAACTCCCTGAGGTCACTTGGAGTCTGATGATATGTGTTTTGAATTTCTTAGGAATCCTGCAGAGGAATTGACATGGGAAATCTCTGATGGACCCACCGGTACAAGGTGAGGTATTCCAAATTCAAGCACACAACTATTTTACGCTGTGCAGTCTCGTACAGTCTGATCATACAGATTTTCAATTTTTTAGGAATATTGCCAAGGATTTGACAGCAGTAATCTCACAGGAATGTGCCCCTGCAAGGTTAGGTATACTAATTTCAAGCAGAAAGTGTACCTCCCCGAAGTCACTAGGACTCTGATCATACATGTTTTCCATTTCTAAGGAATGTTGCACATGAATTGACATCAGGAATCTCCGATGGACGCACCAGTACCAGGAGAGGTATGCTCCTTTCAAGCAAAAACAATGTAGTGTCTGAGGTCACCTGCAGTCTGAGGATATGTATTTTGAATTTTTTAGGAATACTGCAGGGGAATTGACATGAGACATCTCTGATGCATCCGCCAGTGCTAGGTGAGGTGTAGTCACTGCAAACAAAATCGTGTCAATGTCTCTAGTCACTTGGAGTCTGATCGTACATTTTTTGAAACTTTTGGGAATGCTGCAGATAAACGGACCTCAGTAATACCTCATGGAGCGGCCAATGCGAGGTGACGCATCTGAGTTTCAAGCAAAAATGCGTTACTCTCTGAAGTTACTTGGTGACTGATCACACATGTTTTGACTTTTTTAGGAATACTGCCAATGAATTGACGTGAGAAATCTCTGATGGACCCAACAGTGCAAGGGGAGGTGAACCAACGTCAAGCAAGAAAATATTTGACTGTCTGAAGTCTGTTGGAGACTGATCATACATGTTTTCAGTTTTTTCGGAATGTGGCCAATGAATTGACATCAGTAATCTCACATGAACCTGCCAGGGCAAGGGGAGGTACACGAATTTCAAGCAGAAAGGAAACCTCGCTGAAGTCCCTTGGATTCTGATCGCACATGGTTCAAACTTTTAAGGAATGCAGCCGATGAGTTGTGATAATTAATCTCGGCTGGTGCTGCCAATGCAAGGTGAGGTATACTAATTTCAAGCAAAAAAGTGGAACTCTCTGAAGTCACTTGGAGTCTGACGATATGTGTTTTGAATTTTTGAGGAATACTGAAGATGAATTGACATGAGAAAGCTCTGATGCCTTCAGCACTGCATGGTGAGGTATTCTTATTTCATGCAAGCGAATATTTTACTCTCTGAAGCCTCTTGGAGATTGATCATGCATGTCCTCAATTTTTTAGGAATGTTGCCAACGAATTCACATCAGTAATCTCACATGAATGTGCCTACGCCAGGTTAGGTGCACTAATTTCCAGCAAAAAGTGTACCTCGCTGAAGTCCCCTGGAGTCTGCTCATGCATGATTTGAATGTCTGCGGACTGCTGCCCATGAATGCACTTCAGCAATCTCTGATGGAAGCGCCAGTACATGGACAGGTATACTACTTTCAAGCAAAAACGTGTAACTCTCTGAAGTCACTTGGAGTCTGATCATTCATGTTCTGAATATTTTAGGAATGCTGCAGGTGATTTGACCTCAGTAACATTTGATGGTGCCGCCAATGCAAGGTGAGGCATACGAGTTTCAAGCAAAATGGTGTTAGCCGCGGAAGTCAGTTGGAGTCTGATCGTACATGTTTTGATGTTTTTAGGAACGCTGCCGATGAACTGACTTCAGCAATCCCTGACGGTGGCGCTTTTGCAAGGTGAGGTATACTAATGTCAAGCAAAAAAGTGTAACTCCCTGAGGTCACTTGGAGTCTGATGATATGTGTTTTGAATTTCTTAGGAATCCTGCAGAGGAATTGACATGGGAAATCTCTGATGGACCCACCGGTACAAGGTGAGGTATTCCAAATTCAAGCACACAACTATTTTACGCTGTGCAGTCTCGTACAGTCTGATCATACAGATTTTCAATTTTTTAGGAATATTGCCAAGGATTTGACAGCAGTAATCTCACAGGAATGTGCCCCTGCAAGGTTAGGTATACTAATTTCAAGCAGAAAGTGTACCTCCCCGAAGTCACTAGGACTCTGATCATACATGTTTTCCATTTCTAAGGAATGTTGCACATGAATTGACATCAGGAATCTCCGATGGACGCACCAGTACCAGGAGAGGTATGCTCCTTTCAAGCAAAAACAATGTAGTGTCTGAGGTCACCTGCAGTCTGAGGATATGTATTTTGAATTTTTTAGGAATACTGCAGGGGAATTGACATGAGACATCTCTGATGCATCCGCCAGTGCTAGGTGAGGTGTAGTCACTGCAAACAAAATCGTGTCAATGTCTCTAGTCACTTGGAGTCTGATCGTACATTTTTTGAAACTTTTGGGAATGCTGCAGATAAACGGACCTCAGTAATACCTCATGGAGCGGCCAATGCGAGGTGACGCATCTGAGTTTCAAGCAAAAATGCGTTACTCTCTGAAGTTACTTGGTGACTGATCACACATGTTTTGACTTTTTTAGGAATACTGCCAATGAATTGACGTGAGAAATCTCTGATGGACCCAACAGTGCAAGGGGAGGTGAACCAACGTCAAGCAAGAAAATATTTGACTGTCTGAAGTCTGTTGGAGACTGATCATACATGTTTTCAGTTTTTTCGGAATGTGGCCAATGAATTGACATCAGTAATCTCACATGAACCTGCCAGGGCAAGGGGAGGTACACGAATTTCAAGCAGAAAGGAAACCTCGCTGAAGTCCCTTGGATTCTGATCGCACATGGTTCAAACTTTTAAGGAATGCAGCCGATGAGTTGTGATAATTAATCTCGGCTGGTGCTGCCAATGCAAGGTGAGGTATACTAATTTCAAGCAAAAAAGTGGAACTCTCTGAAGTCACTTGGAGTCTGACGATATGTGTTTTGAATTTTTGAGGAATACTGAAGATGAATTGACATGAGAAAGCTCTGATGCCTTCAGCACTGCATGGTGAGGTATTCTTATTTCATGCAAGCGAATATTTTACTCTCTGAAGCCTCTTGGAGATTGATCATGCATGTCCTCAATTTTTTAGGAATGTTGCCAACGAATTCACATCAGTAATCTCACATGAATGTGCCTACGCCAGGTTAGGTGCACTAATTTCCAGCAAAAAGTGTACCTCGCTGAAGTCCCCTGGAGTCTGCTCATGCATGATTTGAATGTCTGCGGACTGCTGCCCATGAATGCACTTCAGCAATCTCTGATGGAAGCGCCAGTACATGGACAGGTATACTACTTTCAAGCAAAAACGTGTAACTCTCTGAAGTCACTTGGAGTCTGATCATTCATGTTCTGAATATTTTAGGAATGCTGCAGGTGATTTGACCTCAGTAACATTTGATGGTGCCGCCAATGCAAGGTGAGGCATACGAGTTTCAAGCAAAATGGTGTTAGCCGCGGAAGTCAGTTGGAGTCTGATCGTACATGTTTTGATGTTTTTAGGAACGCTGCCGATGAACTGACTTCAGCAATCCCTGACGGTGGCGCTTTTGCAAGGTGAGGTATACTAATGTCAAGCAAAAAAGTGTAACTCCCTGAGGTCACTTGGAGTCTGATGATATGTGTTTTGAATTTCTTAGGAATCCTGCAGAGGAATTGACATGGGAAATCTCTGATGGACCCACCGGTACAAGGTGAGGTATTCCAAATTCAAGCACACAACTATTTTACGCTGTGCAGTCTCGTACAGTCTGATCATACAGATTTTCAATTTTTTAGGAATATTGCCAAGGATTTGACAGCAGTAATCTCACAGGAATGTGCCCCTGCAAGGTTAGGTATACTAATTTCAAGCAGAAAGTGTACCTCCCCGAAGTCACTAGGACTCTGATCATACATGTTCTCCATTTCTAAGGAATGTTGCACATGAATTGACATCAGGAATCTCCGATGGACGCACCAGTACCAGGAGAGGTATGCTCCTTTCAAGCAAAAACAATGTAGTGTCTGAGGTCACCTGCAGTCTGAGGATATGTATTTTGAATTTTTTAGGAATACTGCAGGGGAATTGACATGAGACATCTCTGATGCATCCGCCAGTGCTAGGTGAGGTGTAGTCACTGCAAACAAAATCGTGTCAATGTCTCTAGTCACTTGGAGTCTGATCGTACATTTTTTGAAACTTTTGGGAATGCTGCAGATAAACGGACCTCAGTAATACCTCATGGAGCGGCCAATGCGAGGTGACGCATCTGAGTTTCAAGCAAAAATGCGTTACTCTCTGAAGTTACTTGGTGACTGATCACACATGTTTTGACTTTTTTAGGAATACTGCCAATGAATTGACGTGAGAAATCTCTGATGGACCCAACAGTGCAAGGGGAGGTGAACCAACGTCAAGCAAGAAAATATTTGACTGTCTGAAGTCTGTTGGAGACTGATCATACATGTTTTCAGTTTTTTCGGAATGTGGCCAATGAATTGACATCAGTAATCTCACATGAACCTGCCAGGGCAAGGGGAGGTACACGAATTTCAAGCAGAAAGGAAACCTCGCTGAAGTCCCTTGGATTCTGATCGCACATGGTTCAAACTTTTAAGGAATGCAGCCGATGAGTTGTGATAATTAATCTCGGCTGGTGCTGCCAATGCAAGGTGAGGTATACTAATTTCAAGCAAAAAAGTGGAACTCTCTGAAGTCACTTGGAGTCTGACGATATGTGTTTTGAATTTTTGAGGAATACTGAAGATGAATTGACATGAGAAAGCTCTGATGCCTTCAGCACTGCATGGTGAGGTATTCTTATTTCATGCAAGCGAATATTTTACTCTCTGAAGCCTCTTGGAGATTGATCATGCATGTCCTCAATGTTTTAGGAATGTTGCCAACGAATTCACATCAGTAATCTCACATGAATGTGCCTACGCCAGGTTAGGTGCACTAATTTCCAGCAAAAAGTGTACCTCGCTGAAGTCCCCTGGAGTCTGCTCATGCATGATTTGAATGTCTGCGGACTGCTGCCCATGAATGCACTTCAGCAATCTCTGATGGAAGCGCCAGTACATGGACAGGTATACTACTTTCAAGCAAAAACGTGTAACTCTCTGAAGTCACTTGGAGTCTGATCATTCATGTTCTGAATATTTTAGGAATGCTGCAGGTGATTTGACCTCAGTAACATTTGATGGTGCCGCCAATGCAAGGTGAGGCATACGAGTTTCAAGCAAAATGGTGTTAGCCGCGGAAGTCAGTTGGAGTCTGATCGTACATGTTTTGATGTTTTTAGGAACGCTGCCGATGAACTGACTTCAGCAATCCCTGACGGTGGCGCTTTTGCAAGGTGAGGTATACTAATGTCAAGCAAAAAAGTGTAACTCCCTGAGGTCACTTGGAGTCTGATGATATGTGTTTTGAATTTCTTAGGAATCCTGCAGAGGAATTGACATGGGAAATCTCTGATGGACCCACCGGTACAAGGTGAGGTATTCCAAATTCAAGCACACAACTATTTTACGCTGTGCAGTCTCGTACAGTCTGATCATACAGATTTTCAATTTTTTGGGAATATTGCCAAGGATTTGACAGCAGTAATCTCACAGGAATGTGCCCCTGCAAGGTTAGGTATACTAATTTCAAGCAGAAAGTGTACCTCCCCGAAGTCACTAGGACTCTGATCATACATGTTTTCCATTTCTAAGGAATGTTGCACATGAATTGACATCAGGAATCTCCGATGGACGCACCAGTACCAGGAGAGGTATGCTCCTTTCAAGCAAAAACAATGTAGTGTCTGAGGTCACCTGCAGTCTGAGGATATGTATTTTGAATTTTTTAGGAATACTGCAGGGGAATTGACATGAGACATCTCTGATGCATCCGCCAGTGCTAGGTGAGGTGTAGTCACTGCAAACAAAATCGTGTCAATGTCTCTAGTCACTTGGAGTCTGATCGTACATTTTTTGAAACTTTTGGGAATGCTGCAGATAAACGGACCTCAGTAATACCTCATGGAGCGGCCAATGCGAGGTGACGCATCTGAGTTTCAAGCAAAAATGCGTTACTCTCTGAAGTTACTTGGTGACTGATCACACATGTTTTGACTTTTTTAGGAATACTGCCAATGAATTGACGTGAGAAATCTCTGATGGACCCAACAGTGCAAGGGGAGGTGAACCAACGTCAAGCAAGAAAATATTTGACTGTCTGAAGTCTGTTGGAGACTGATCATACATGTTTTCAGTTTTTTCGGAATGTGGCCAATGAATTGACATCAGTAATCTCACATGAACCTGCCAGGGCAAGGGGAGGTACACGAATTTCAAGCAGAAAGGAAACCTCGCTGAAGTCCCTTGGATTCTGATCGCACATGGTTCAAACTTTTAAGGAATGCAGCCGATGAGTTGTGATAATTAATCTCGGCTGGTGCTGCCAATGCAAGGTGAGGTATACTAATTTCAAGCAAAAAAGTGGAACTCTCTGAAGTCACTTGGAGTCTGACGATATGTGTTTTGAATTTTTGAGGAATACTGAAGATGAATTGACATGAGAAAGCTCTGATGCCTTCAGCACTGCATGGTGAGGTATTCTTATTTCATGCAAGCGAATATTTTACTCTCTGAAGCCTCTTGGAGATTGATCATGCATGTCCTCAATGTTTTAGGAATGTTGCCAACGAATTCACATCAGTAATCTCACATGAATGTGCCTACGCCAGGTTAGGTGCACTAATTTCCAGCAAAAAGTGTACCTCGCTGAAGTCCCCTGGAGTCTGCTCATGCATGATTTGAATGTCTGCGGACTGCTGCCCATGAATGCACTTCAGCAATCTCTGATGGAAGCGCCAGTACATGGACAGGTATACTACTTTCAAGCAAAAACGTGTAACTCTCTGAAGTCACTTGGAGTCTGATCATTCATGTTCTGAATATTTTAGGAATGCTGCAGGTGATTTGACCTCAGTAACATTTGATGGTGCCGCCAATGCAAGGTGAGGCATACGAGTTTCAAGCAAAATGGTGTTAGCCGCGGAAGTCAGTTGGAGTCTGATCGTACATGTTTTGATGTTTTTAGGAACGCTGCCGATGAACTGACTTCAGCAATCCCTGACGGTGGCGCTTTTGCAAGGTGAGGTATACTAATGTCAAGCAAAAAAGTGTAACTCCCTGAGGTCACTTGGAGTCTGATGATATGTGTTTTGAATTTCTTAGGAATCCTGCAGAGGAATTGACATGGGAAATCTCTGATGGACCCACCGGTACAAGGTGAGGTATTCCAAATTCAAGCACACAACTATTTTACGCTGTGCAGTCTCGTACAGTCTGATCATACAGATTTTCAATTTTTTAGGAATATTGCCAAGGATTTGACAGCAGTAATCTCACAGGAATGTGCCCCTGCAAGGTTAGGTATACTAATTTCAAGCAGAAAGTGTACCTCCCCGAAGTCACTAGGACTCTGATCATACATGTTTTCCATTTCTAAGGAATGTTGCACATGAATTGACATCAGGAATCTCCGATGGACGCACCAGTACCAGGAGAGGTATGCTCCTTTCAAGCAAAAACAATGTAGTGTCTGAGGTCACCTGCAGTCTGAGGATATGTATTTTGAATTTTTTAGGAATACTGCAGGGGAATTGACATGAGACATCTCTGATGCATCCGCCAGTGCTAGGTGAGGTGTAGTCACTGCAAACAAAATCGTGTCAATGTCTCTAGTCACTTGGAGTCTGATCGTACATTTTTTGAAACTTTTGGGAATGCTGCAGATAAACGGACCTCAGTAATACCTCATGGAGCGGCCAATGCGAGGTGACGCATCTGAGTTTCAAGCAAAAATGCGTTACTCTCTGAAGTTACTTGGTGACTGATCACACATGTTTTGACTTTTTTAGGAATACTGCCAATGAATTGACGTGAGAAATCTCTGATGGACCCAACAGTGCAAGGGGAGGTGAACCAACGTCAAGCAAGAAAATATTTGACTGTCTGAAGTCTGTTGGAGACTGATCATACATGTTTTCAGTTTTTTCGGAATGTGGCCAATGAATTGACATCAGTAATCTCACATGAACCTGCCAGGGCAAGGGGAGGTACACGAATTTCAAGCAGAAAGGAAACCTCGCTGAAGTCCCTTGGATTCTGATCGCACATGGTTCAAACTTTTAAGGAATGCAGCCGATGAGTTGTGATAATTAATCTCGGCTGGTGCTGCCAATGCAAGGTGAGGTATACTAATTTCAAGCAAAAAAGTGGAACTCTCTGAAGTCACTTGGAGTCTGACGATATGTGTTTTGAATTTTTGAGGAATACTGAAGATGAATTGACATGAGAAAGCTCTGATGCCTTCAGCACTGCATGGTGAGGTATTCTTATTTCATGCAAGCGAATATTTTACTCTCTGAAGCCTCTTGGAGATTGATCATGCATGTCCTCAATGTTTTAGGAATGTTGCCAACGAATTCACATCAGTAATCTCACATGAATGTGCCTACGCCAGGTTAGGTGCACTAATTTCCAGCAAAAAGTGTACCTCGCTGAAGTCCCCTGGAGTCTGCTCATGCATGATTTGAATGTCTGCGGACTGCTGCCCATGAATGCACTTCAGCAATCTCTGATGGAAGCGCCAGTACATGGACAGGTATACTACTTTCAAGCAAAAACGTGTAACTCTCTGAAGTCACTTGGAGTCTGATCATTCATGTTCTGAATATTTTAGGAATGCTGCAGGTGATTTGACCTCAGTAACATTTGATGGTGCCGCCAATGCAAGGTGAGGCATACGAGTTTCAAGCAAAATGGTGTTAGCCGCGGAAGTCAGTTGGAGTCTGATCGTACATGTTTTGATGTTTTTAGGAACGCTGCCGATGAACTGACTTCAGCAATCCCTGACGGTGGCGCTTTTGCAAGGTGAGGTATACTAATGTCAAGCAAAAAAGTGTAACTCCCTGAGGTCACTTGGAGTCTGATGATATGTGTTTTGAATTTCTTAGGAATCCCGCAGAGGAATTGACATGGGAAATCTCTGATGGACCCACCGGTACAAGGTGAGGTATTCCAAATTCAAGCACACAACTATTTTACGCTGTGCAGTCTCGTACAGTCTGATCATACAGATTTTCAATTTTTTGGGAATATTGCCAAGGATTTGACAGCAGTAATCTCACAGGAATGTGCCCCTGCAAGGTTAGGTATACTAATTTCAAGCAGAAAGTGTACCTCCCCGAAGTCACTAGGACTCTGATCATACATGTTTTCCATTTCTAAGGAATGTTGCACATGAATTGACATCAGGAATCTCCGATGGACGCACCAGTACCAGGAGAGGTATGCTCCTTTCAAGCAAAAACAATGTAGTGTCTGAGGTCACCTGCAGTCTGAGGATATGTATTTTGAATTTTTTAGGAATACTGCAGGGGAATTGACATGAGACATCTCTGATGCATCCGCCAGTGCTAGGTGAGGTGTAGTCACTGCAAACAAAATCGTGTCAATGTCTCTAGTCACTTGGAGTCTGATCGTACATTTTTTGAAACTTTTGGGAATGCTGCAGATAAACGGACCTCAGTAATACCTCATGGAGCGGCCAATGCGAGGTGACGCATCTGAGTTTCAAGCAAAAATGCGTTACTCTCTGAAGTTACTTGGTGACTGATCACACATGTTTTGACTTTTTTAGGAATACTGCCAATGAATTGACGTGAGAAATCTCTGATGGACCCAACAGTGCAAGGGGAGGTGAACCAACGTCAAGCAAGAAAATATTTGACTGTCTGAAGTCTGTTGGAGACTGATCATACATGTTTTCAGTTTTTTCGGAATGTGGCCAATGAATTGACATCAGTAATCTCACATGAACCTGCCAGGGCAAGGGGAGGTACACGAATTTCAAGCAGAAAGGAAACCTCGCTGAAGTCCCTTGGATTCTGATCGCACATGGTTCAAACTTTTAAGGAATGCAGCCGATGAGTTGTGATAATTAATCTCGGCTGGTGCTGCCAATGCAAGGTGAGGTATACTAATTTCAAGCAAAAAAGTGGAACTCTCTGAAGTCACTTGGAGTCTGACGATATGTGTTTTGAATTTTTGAGGAATACTGAAGATGAATTGACATGAGAAAGCTCTGATGCCTTCAGCACTGCATGGTGAGGTATTCTTATTTCATGCAAGCGAATATTTTACTCTCTGAAGCCTCTTGGAGATTGATCATGCATGTCCTCAATTTTTTAGGAATGTTGCCAACGAATTCACATCAGTAATCTCACATGAATGTGCCTACGCCAGGTTAGGTGCACTAATTTCCAGCAAAAAGTGTACCTCGCTGAAGTCCCCTGGAGTCTGCTCATGCATGATTTGAATGTCTGCGGACTGCTGCCCATGAATGCACTTCAGCAATCTCTGATGGAAGCGCCAGTACATGGACAGGTATACTACTTTCAAGCAAAAACGTGTAACTCTCTGAAGTCACTTGGAGTCTGATCATTCATGTTCTGAATATTTTAGGAATGCTGCAGGTGATTTGACCTCAGTAACATTTGATGGTGCCGCCAATGCAAGGTGAGGCATACGAGTTTCAAGCAAAATGGTGTTAGCCGCGGAAGTCAGTTGGAGTCTGATCGTACATGTTTTGATGTTTTTAGGAACGCTGCCGATGAACTGACTTCAGCAATCCCTGACGGTGGCGCTTTTGCAAGGTGAGGTATACTAATGTCAAGCAAAAAAGTGTAACTCCCTGAGGTCACTTGGAGTCTGATGATATGTGTTTTGAATTTCTTAGGAATCCTGCAGAGGAATTGACATGGGAAATCTCTGATGGACCCACCGGTACAAGGTGAGGTATTCCAAATTCAAGCACACAACTATTTTACGCTGTGCAGTCTCGTACAGTCTGATCATACAGATTTTCAATTTTTTAGGAATATTGCCAAGGATTTGACAGCAGTAATCTCACAGGAATGTGCCCCTGCAAGGTTAGGTATACTAATTTCAAGCAGAAAGTGTACCTCCCCGAAGTCACTAGGACTCTGATCATACATGTTTTCCATTTCTAAGGAATGTTGCACATGAATTGACATCAGGAATCTCCGATGGACGCACCAGTACCAGGAGAGGTATGCTCCTTTCAAGCAAAAACAATGTAGTGTCTGAGGTCACCTGCAGTCTGAGGATATGTATTTTGAATTTTTTAGGAATACTGCAGGGGAATTGACATGAGACATCTCTGATGCATCCGCCAGTGCTAGGTGAGGTGTAGTCACTGCAAACAAAATCGTGTCAATGTCTCTAGTCACTTGGAGTCTGATCGTACATTTTTTGAAACTTTTGGGAATGCTGCAGATAAACGGACCTCAGTAATACCTCATGGAGCGGCCAATGCGAGGTGACGCATCTGAGTTTCAAGCAAAAATGCGTTACTCTCTGAAGTTACTTGGTGACTGATCACACATGTTTTGACTTTTTTAGGAATACTGCCAATGAATTGACGTGAGAAATCTCTGATGGACCCAACAGTGCAAGGGGAGGTGAACCAACGTCAAGCAAGAAAATATTTGACTGTCTGAAGTCTGTTGGAGACTGATCATACATGTTTTCAGTTTTTTCGGAATGTGGCCAATGAATTGACATCAGTAATCTCACATGAACCTGCCAGGGCAAGGGGAGGTACACGAATTTCAAGCAGAAAGGAAACCTCGCTGAAGTCCCTTGGATTCTGATCGCACATGGTTCAAACTTTTAAGGAATGCAGCCGATGAGTTGTGATAATTAATCTCGGCTGGTGCTGCCAATGCAAGGTGAGGTATACTAATTTCAAGCAAAAAAGTGGAACTCTCTGAAGTCACTTGGAGTCTGACGATATGTGTTTTGAATTTTTGAGGAATACTGAAGATGAATTGACATGAGAAAGCTCTGATGCCTTCAGCACTGCATGGTGAGGTATTCTTATTTCATGCAAGCGAATATTTTACTCTCTGAAGCCTCTTGGAGATTGATCATGCATGTCCTCAATTTTTTAGGAATGTTGCCAACGAATTCACATCAGTAATCTCACATGAATGTGCCTACGCCAGGTTAGGTGCACTAATTTCCAGCAAAAAGTGTACCTCGCTGAAGTCCCCTGGAGTCTGCTCATGCATGATTTGAATGTCTGCGGACTGCTGCCCATGAATGCACTTCAGCAATCTCTGATGGAAGCGCCAGTACATGGACAGGTATACTACTTTCAAGCAAAAACGTGTAACTCTCTGAAGTCACTTGGAGTCTGATCATTCATGTTCTGAATATTTTAGGAATGCTGCAGGTGATTTGACCTCAGTAACATTTGATGGTGCCGCCAATGCAAGGTGAGGCATACGAGTTTCAAGCAAAATGGTGTTAGCCGCGGAAGTCAGTTGGAGTCTGATCGTACATGTTTTGATGTTTTTAGGAACGCTGCCGATGAACTGACTTCAGCAATCCCTGACGGTGGCGCTTTTGCAAGGTGAGGTATACTAATGTCAAGCAAAAAAGTGTAACTCCCTGAGGTCACTTGGAGTCTGATGATATGTGTTTTGAATTTCTTAGGAATCCTGCAGAGGAATTGACATGGGAAATCTCTGATGGACCCACCGGTACAAGGTGAGGTATTCCAAATTCAAGCACACAACTATTTTACGCTGTGCAGTCTCGTACAGTCTGATCATACAGATTTTCAATTTTTTAGGAATATTGCCAAGGATTTGACAGCAGTAATCTCACAGGAATGTGCCCCTGCAAGGTTAGGTATACTAATTTCAAGCAGAAAGTGTACCTCCCCGAAGTCACTAGGACTCTGATCATACATGTTTTCCATTTCTAAGGAATGTTGCACATGAATTGACATCAGGAATCTCCGATGGACGCACCAGTACCAGGAGAGGTATGCTCCTTTCAAGCAAAAACAATGTAGTGTCTGAGGTCACCTGCAGTCTGAGGATATGTATTTTGAATTTTTTAGGAATACTGCAGGGGAATTGACATGAGACATCTCTGATGCATCCGCCAGTGCTAGGTGAGGTGTAGTCACTGCAAACAAAATCGTGTCAATGTCTCTAGTCACTTGGAGTCTGATCGTACATTTTTTGAAACTTTTGGGAATGCTGCAGATAAACGGACCTCAGTAATACCTCATGGAGCGGCCAATGCGAGGTGACGCATCTGAGTTTCAAGCAAAAATGCGTTACTCTCTGAAGTTACTTGGTGACTGATCACACATGTTTTGACTTTTTTAGGAATACTGCCAATGAATTGACGTGAGAAATCTCTGATGGACCCAACAGTGCAAGGGGAGGTGAACCAACGTCAAGCAAGAAAATATTTGACTGTCTGAAGTCTGTTGGAGACTGATCATACATGTTTTCAGTTTTTTCGGAATGTGGCCAATGAATTGACATCAGTAATCTCACATGAACCTGCCAGGGCAAGGGGAGGTACACGAATTTCAAGCAGAAAGGAAACCTCGCTGAAGTCCCTTGGATTCTGATCGCACATGGTTCAAACTTTTAAGGAATGCAGCCGATGAGTTGTGATAATTAATCTCGGCTGGTGCTGCCAATGCAAGGTGAGGTATACTAATTTCAAGCAAAAAAGTGGAACTCTCTGAAGTCACTTGGAGTCTGACGATATGTGTTTTGAATTTTTGAGGAATACTGAAGATGAATTGACATGAGAAAGCTCTGATGCCTTCAGCACTGCATGGTGAGGTATTCTTATTTCATGCAAGCGAATATTTTACTCTCTGAAGCCTCTTGGAGATTGATCATGCATGTCCTCAATGTTTTAGGAATGTTGCCAACGAATTCACATCAGTAATCTCACATGAATGTGCCTACGCCAGGTTAGGTGCACTAATTTCCAGCAAAAAGTGTACCTCGCTGAAGTCCCCTGGAGTCTGCTCATGCATGATTTGAATGTCTGCGGACTGCTGCCCATGAATGCACTTCAGCAATCTCTGATGGAAGCGCCAGTACATGGACAGGTATACTACTTTCAAGCAAAAACGTGTAACTCTCTGAAGTCACTTGGAGTCTGATCATTCATGTTCTGAATATTTTAGGAATGCTGCAGGTGATTTGACCTCAGTAACATTTGATGGTGCCGCCAATGCAAGGTGAGGCATACGAGTTTCAAGCAAAATGGTGTTAGCCGCGGAAGTCAGTTGGAGTCTGATCGTACATGTTTTGATGTTTTTAGGAACGCTGCCGATGAACTGACTTCAGCAATCCCTGACGGTGGCGCTTTTGCAAGGTGAGGTATACTAATGTCAAGCAAAAAAGTGTAACTCCCTGAGGTCACTTGGAGTCTGATGATATGTGTTTTGAATTTCTTAGGAATCCTGCAGAGGAATTGACATGGGAAATCTCTGATGGACCCACCGGTACAAGGTGAGGTATTCCAAATTCAAGCACACAACTATTTTACGCTGTGCAGTCTCGTACAGTCTGATCATACAGATTTTCAATTTTTTAGGAATATTGCCAAGGATTTGACAGCAGTAATCTCACAGGAATGTGCCCCTGCAAGGTTAGGTATACTAATTTCAAGCAGAAAGTGTACCTCCCCGAAGTCACTAGGACTCTGATCATACATGTTTTCCATTTCTAAGGAATGTTGCACATGAATTGACATCAGGAATCTCCGATGGACGCACCAGTACCAGGAGAGGTATGCTCCTTTCAAGCAAAAACAATGTAGTGTCTGAGGTCACCTGCAGTCTGAGGATATGTATTTTGAATTTTTTAGGAATACTGCAGGGGAATTGACATGAGACATCTCTGATGCATCCGCCAGTGCTAGGTGAGGTGTAGTCACTGCAAACAAAATCGTGTCAATGTCTCTAGTCACTTGGAGTCTGATCGTACATTTTTTGAAACTTTTGGGAATGCTGCAGATAAACGGACCTCAGTAATACCTCATGGAGCGGCCAATGCGAGGTGACGCATCTGAGTTTCAAGCAAAAATGCGTTACTCTCTGAAGTTACTTGGTGACTGATCACACATGTTTTGACTTTTTTAGGAATACTGCCAATGAATTGACGTGAGAAATCTCTGATGGACCCAACAGTGCAAGGGGAGGTGAACCAACGTCAAGCAAGAAAATATTTGACTGTCTGAAGTCTGTTGGAGACTGATCATACATGTTTTCAGTTTTTTCGGAATGTGGCCAATGAATTGACATCAGTAATCTCACATGAACCTGCCAGGGCAAGGGGAGGTACACGAATTTCAAGCAGAAAGGAAACCTCGCTGAAGTCCCTTGGATTCTGATCGCACATGGTTCAAACTTTTAAGGAATGCAGCCGATGAGTTGTGATAATTAATCTCGGCTGGTGCTGCCAATGCAAGGTGAGGTATACTAATTTCAAGCAAAAAAGTGGAACTCTCTGAAGTCACTTGGAGTCTGACGATATGTGTTTTGAATTTTTGAGGAATACTGAAGATGAATTGACATGAGAAAGCTCTGATGCCTTCAGCACTGCATGGTGAGGTATTCTTATTTCATGCAAGCGAATATTTTACTCTCTGAAGCCTCTTGGAGATTGATCATGCATGTCCTCAATTTTTTAGGAATGTTGCCAACGAATTCACATCAGTAATCTCACATGAATGTGCCTACGCCAGGTTAGGTGCACTAATTTCCAGCAAAAAGTGTACCTCGCTGAAGTCCCCTGGAGTCTGCTCATGCATGATTTGAATGTCTGCGGACTGCTGCCCATGAATGCACTTCAGCAATCTCTGATGGAAGCGCCAGTACATGGACAGGTATACTACTTTCAAGCAAAAACGTGTAACTCTCTGAAGTCACTTGGAGTCTGATCATTCATGTTCTGAATATTTTAGGAATGCTGCAGGTGATTTGACCTCAGTAACATTTGATGGTGCCGCCAATGCAAGGTGAGGCATACGAGTTGCAAGCAAAATGGTGTTAGCCGCGGAAGTCAGTTGGAGTCTGATCGTACATGTTTTGATCTTTTTAGGAACGCTGCCGATGAACTGAGTTCAGCAATCCCTGACGGTGGCGCTTTTGCAAGGTGAGGTATAGTAATGTCAAGCAAAAAAGTGTAACTCCCTGAGGTCACTTGGAGTCTGATGATATGTTTTGAATTTCTTAGGAATCGTGCAGAGGAATTGACATGGGAAATCTCTGATGGACCCACCGGTACAAGGTGAGGTATTCCAAATTCAAGCACACAAATATTTTACGCTGTGCAGTCTCGTACAGTCTGATCATACAGATTTTCAATTTTTTAGGAATATTGCCAAGGATTTGACAGCAGTAATCTCACAGGAATGTGCCCCTGCAAGGTTAGGTATACTACTTTCAAGCAGAAAGTGTACCTCCCCGAAGTCACTAGGACTCTGATCATACATGTTTTCCATTTCTAAGGAATGTTGCACATGAATTGACATCAGGAATCTCCGATGGACGCACCAGTACCAGGAGAGGTATGCTCCTTTCAAGCAAAAACAATGTAGTGTCTGAGGTCACCTGCAGTCTGAGGATATGTATTTTGAATTTTTTAGGAATACTGCAGGGGAATTGACATGAGACATCTCTGATGCATCCGCCAGTGCTAGGTGAGGTGTAGTCACTGCAAACAAAATCGTGTCAATGTCTCTAGTCACTTGGAGTCTGATCGTACATTGTTTGAAACTTTTGGGAATGCTGCAGATAAACGGACCTCAGTAATACCTCATGGAGCGGCCAATGCGAGGTGACGCATCTGAGTTTCAAGCAAAAATGCGTTACTCTCTGAAGTTACTTGGTGACTGATCACACATGTTTTGACTTTTTTAGGAATACTGCCAATGAATTGACGTGAGAAATCTCTGATGGACCCCACAGTGCAAGGGGAGGTGAACCAACGTCAAGCAAGAAAATATTTGACTGTCTGAAGTCTGTTGGAGACTGATCATACATGTTTTCAGTTTTTTCGGAATGTGGCCAATGAATTGACATCAGTAATCTCACATGAACCTGCCAGGGCAAGGGGAGGTACACGAATTTCAAGCAGAAAGGAAACCTCGCTGAAGTCCCTTGGATTCTGATCGCACATGGTTCAAACTTTTAAGGAATGCAGCCGATGAGTTGTGATAATTAATCTCGGCTGGTGCTGCCAATGCAAGGTGAGGTATACTAATTTCAAGCAAAAAAGTGGAACTCTCTGAAGTCACTTGGAGTCTGACGATATGTGTTTTGAATTTTTGAGGAATACTGAAGATGAATTGACATGAGAAAGCTCTGATGCCTTCAGCACTGCATGGTGAGGTATTCTTATTTCATGCAAGCGAATATTTTACTCTCTGAAGCCTCTTGGAGATTGATCATGCATGTCCTCAATTTTTTAGGAATGTTGCCAACGAATTCACATCAGTAATCTCACATGAATGTGCCTACGCAAGGTTAGGTGCACTAATTTCCAGCAAAAAGTGTACCTCGCTGAAGTCCCCTGGAGTCTGCTCATGCATGATTTGAATGTCTGCGGACTGCTGCCCATGAATGCACTTCAGCAATCTCTGATGGAAGCGCCAGTACATGGACAGGTATACTACTTTCAAGCAAAAACGTGTAACTCTCTGAAGTCACTTGGAGTCTGATCATTCATGTTCTGAATATTTTAGGAATGCTGCAGGTGATTTGACCTCAGTAACATTTGATGGTGCCGCCAATGCAAGGTGAGGCATACGAGTTTCAAGCAAAATGGTGTTAGCCGCGGAAGTCAGTTGGAGTCTGATCGTACATGTTTTGATGTTTTTAGGAACGCTGCCGATGAACTGACTTCAGCAATCCCTGACGGTGGCGCTTTTGCAAGGTGAGGTATACTAATGTCAAGCAAAAAAGTGTAACTCCCTGAGGTCACTTGGAGTCTGATGATATGTGTTTTGAATTTCTTAGGAATCCTGCAGAGGAATTGACATGGGAAATCTCTGATGGACCCACCGGTACAAGGTGAGGTATTCCAAATTCAAGCACACAAATATTTTACGCTGTGCAGTCTCGTACAGTCTGATCATACAGATTTTCAATTTTTTAGGAATATTGCCAAGGATTTGACAGCAGTAATCTCACAGGAATGTGCCCCTGCAAGGTTAGGTATACTAATTTCAAGCAGAAAGTGTACCTCCCCGAAGTCACTAGGACTCTGATCATACATGTTCTCCATTTCTAAGGAATGTTGCACATGAATTGACATCAGGAATCTCCGATGGACGCACCAGTACCAGGAGAGGTATGCTCCTTTCAAGCAAAAACAATGTAGTGTCTGAGGTCACCTGCAGTCTGAGGATATGTATTTTGAATTTTTTAGGAATACTGCAGGGGAATTGACATGAGACATCTCTGATGCATCCGCCAGTGCTAGGTGAGGTGTAGTCACTGCAAACAAAATCGTGTCAATGTCTCTAGTCACTTGGAGTCTGATCTTACATTGTTTGAAACTTTTGGGAATGCTGCAGATAAACGGACCTCAGTAATACCTCATGGAGCGGCCAATGCGAGGTGACGCATCTGAGTTTCAAGCAAAAATGCGTTACTCTCTGAAGTTACTTGGTGACTGATCACACATGTTTTGACTTTTTGAGGAATACTGCCAATGAATTGACGTGAGAAATCTCTGATGGACCCCACAGTGCAAGGGGAGGTGAACCAACGTCAAGCAAGAAAATATTTGACTGTCTGAAGTCTGTTGGAGACTGATCATACATGTTTTCAGTTTTTTCGGAATGTGGCCAATGAATTGACATCAGTAATCTCACATGAACCTGCCAGGGCAAGGGGAGGTACACGAATTTCAAGCAGAAAGGAAACCTCGCTGAAGTCCCTTGGATTCTGATCGCACATGGTTCAAACTTTTAAGGAATGCAGCCGATGAGTTGTGATAATTAATCTCGGCTGGTGCTGCCAATGCAAGGTGAGGTATACTAATTTCAAGCAAAAAAGTGGAACTCTCTGAAGTCACTTGGAGTCTGACGATATGTGTTTTGAATTTTTGAGGAATACTGAAGATGAATTGACATGAGAAAGCTCTGATGCCTTCAGCACTGCATGGTGAGGTATTCTTATTTCATGCAAGCGAATATTTTACTCTCTGAAGCCTCTTGGAGATTGATCATGCATGTCCTCAATTTTTTAGGAATGTTGCCAACGAATTCACATCAGTAATCTCACATGAATGTGCCTACGCCAGGTTAGGTGCACTAATTTCCAGCAAAAAGTGTACCTCGCTGAAGTCCCCTGGAGTCTGCTCATGCATGATTTGAATGTCTGCGGACTGCTGCCCATGAATGCACTTCAGCAATCTCTGATGGAAGCGCCAGTACATGGACAGGTATACTGCTTTCAAGCAAAAACGTGTAACTCTCTGAAGTCACTTGGAGTCTGATCATTCATGTTCTGAATATTTTAGGAATGCTGCAGATGATTTGACCTCAGTAACATTTGATGGTGCCGCCAATGCAAGGTGAGGCATACGAGTTTCAAGCAAAATGGTGTTAGCCGCGGAAGTCAGTTGGAGTCTGATCGTACATGTTTTGATGTTTTTAGGAACGCTGCCGATGAACTGACTTCAGCAATCCCTGACGGTGGCGCCTTTGCAAGGTGAGGTATACTAATGTCAAGCAAAAAAGTGTAACTCCCTGAGGTCACTTGGAGTCTGATGATATGTGTTTTGAATTTCTTAGGAATCCTGCAGAGGAATTGACATGGGAAATCTCTGATGGACCCACCGGTACAAGGTGAGGTATTCCAAATTCAAGCACACAAATATTTTACGCTGTGCAGTCTCGTACAGTCTGATCATACATATTTTCAATTTTTTAGGAATATTGCCAAGGATTTGACAGCAGTAATCTCACAGGAATGTGCCCCTGCAAGGTTAGGTATACTAATTTCAAGCAGAAAGTGTACCTCCCCGAAGTCACTAGGACTCTGATCATACATGTTCTCCATTTCTAAGGAATGTTGCACATGAATTGACATCAGGAATCTCCGATGGACGCACCAGTACCAGGAGAGGTATGCTCCTTTCAAGCAAAAACAATGTAGTGTCTGAGGTCACCTGCAGTCTGAGGATATGTATTTTGAATTTTTTAGGAATACTGCAGGGGAATTGACATGAGACATCTCTGATGCATCCGCCAGTGCTAGGTGAGGTGTAGTCACTGCAAACAAAATCGTGTCAATGTCTCTAGTCACTTGGAGTCTGATCTTACATTGTTTGAAACTTTTGGGAATGCTGCAGATAAACGGACCTCAGTAATACCTCATGGAGCGGCCAATGCGAGGTGACGCATCTGAGTTTCAAGCAAAAATGCGTTACTCTCTGAAGTTACTTGGTGACTGATCACACATGTTTTGACTTTTTTTGGAATACTGCCAATGAATTGACGTGAGAAATCTCTGATGGACCCCACAGTGCAAGGGGAGGTGAACCAACGTCAAGCAAGAAAATATTTGACTGTCTGAAGTCTGTTGGAGACTGATCATACATGTTTTCAGTTTTTTCGGAATGTGGCCAATGAATTGACATCAGTAATCTCACATGAACCTGCCAGGGCAAGGGGAGGTACACGAATTTCAAGCAGAAAGGAAACCTCGCTGAAGTCCCTTGGATTCTGATCGCACATGGTTCAAACTTTTAAGGAATGCAGCCGATGAGTTGTGATAATTAATCTCGGCTGGTGCTGCCAATGCAAGGTGAGGTATACTAATTTCAAGCAAAAAAGTGGAACTCTCTGAAGTCACTTGGAGTCTGACGATATGTGTTTTGAATTTTTGAGGAATACTGAAGATGAATTGACATGAGAAAGCTCTGATGCCTTCAGCACTGCATGGTGAGGTATTCTTATTTCATGCAAGCGAATATTTTACTCTCTGAAGCCTCTTGGAGATTGATCATGCATGTCCTCAATTTTTTAGGAATGTTGCCAACGAATTCACATCAGTAATCTCACATGAATGTGCCTACGCAAGGTTAGGTGCACTAATTTCCAGCAAAAAGTGTACCTCGCTGAAGTCCCCTGGAGTCTGCTCATGCATGATTTGAATGTCTGCGGACTGCTGCCCATGAATTGACTTCAGCAATCTCTGATGGAAGCGCCAGTACATGGACAGGTATACTGCAGTCTTTCAAGCATGAAAAACGTGTAACTCTCTGAAGTCACTTGGAGTCTGATCATTCATGTTCTCAGTATTTTAGGAATGCTGCAGGTGATTTGACCTCAGTAATCTTTGATGGTGCCGCCAATGCAAGGTGAGGCATACGAGTTTCAAGCAAAATGGTGTTAGCCGCGGAAGTCAGTTGGATTCTGATCGCACATGGTTCAAACTTTTAAGGAATGCAGCCGATGAGTTGTGATAATTAATCTCGGCTGGTGCTGCCAATGCAAGGTGAGGTATACTAATTTCAAGCAAAAAAGTGGAACTCTCTGAAGTCACTTGGAGTCTGACGATATGTGTTTTGAATTTCTTAGGAATCCTGCAGAGGAATTGACATGGGAAATCTCTGATGGACCCACCGGTACAAGGTGAGGTATTTCAAATTCAAGCACACAAATATTTTACGCTGTGCAGTCTCGTACAGTCTGATCATACAGATTTTCAATTTTTTAGGAATATTGCCAAGGATTTGACAGCAGTAATCTCACAGGAATGTGCCCCTGCAAGGTTAGGTATACTAATTTCAAGCAGAAAGTGTACCTCCTTGAAGTCACTAGGACTCTGATCATACATGTTCTCCATTTCTAAGGAATGTTGCACATGAATTGACATCAGGAATCTCCGATGGACGCACCAGTACCAGGAGAGGTATGCTCCTTTCAAGCAAAAACAATGTAGTGTCTGAGGTCACCTGCAGTCTGAGGATATGTATTTTGAATTTTTTAGGAATACTGCAGGGGAATTGACATGAGACATCTCTGATGCATCCGCCAGTGCTAGGTGAGGTGTAGTCACTGCAAACAAAATCGTGTCAATGTCTCTAGTCACTTGGAGTCTGATCGTACATTTTTTGAAACTTTTGGGAATGCTGCAGATAAACGGACCTCAGTAATACCTCATGGAGCGGCCAATGCGAGGTGACGCATCTGAGTTTCAAGCAAAAATGCGTTACTCTCTGAAGTTACTTGGTGACTGATCACACATGTTTTGACTTTTTTTGGAATACTGCCAATGAATTGACGTGAGAAATCTCTGATGGACCCCACAGTGCAAGGGGAGGTGAACCAACGTCAAGCAAGAAAATATTTGACTGTCTGAAGTCTGTTGGAGACTGATCATACATGTTTTCAGTTTTTTCGGAATGTGGCCAATGAATTGACATCAGTAATCTCACATGAACCTGCCAGGGCAAGGGGAGGTACACGATTTCAAGCAGAAAGGAAACCTCGCTGAAGTCCCTTGGATTCTGATCGCACATGGTTCAAACTTTTAAGGAATGCAGCCGATGAGTTGTGATAATTAATCTCGGCTGGTGCTGCCAATGCAAGGTGAGGTATACTAATTTCAAGCAAAAAAGTGGAACTCTCTGAAGTCACTTGGAGTCTGACGATATGTGTTTTGAATTTTTGAGGAATACTGAAGATGAATTGACATGAGAAAGCTCTGATGCCTTCAGCACTGCATGGTGAGGTATTCTTATTTAATGCAAGCGAATATTTTACTCTCTGAAGCCTCTTGGAGATTGATCATGCATGTCCTCAATTTTTTAGGAATGTTGCCAACGAATTCACATCAGTAATCTCACATGAATGTGCCTACGCAAGGTTAGGTGCACTAATTTCCAGCAAAAAGTGTACCTCGCTGAAGTCCCCTGGAGTCTGCTCATGCATGATTTGAATGTCTGCGGACTGCTGCCCATGAATGCACTTCAGCAATCTCTGATGGAAGCGCCAGTACATGGACAGGTATACTGCTTTCAAGAAAAAACGTGTAACTCTCTGAAGTCACTTGGAGTCTGATCATTCATGTTCTGAATATTTTAGGAATGCTGCAGGTGATTTGACCTCAGTAACATTTGATGGTGCCGCCAATGCAAGGTGAGGCATACGAGTTTCAAGCAAAATGGTGTTAGCCGCGGAAGTCAGTTGGAGTCTGATCGTACATGTTTTGATCTTTTTAGGAACGCTGCCGATGAACTGACTTCAGCAATCCCTGACGGGGGCGCTTTTGCAAGGTGAGGTATACTAATGTCAAGCAAAAAAGTGTAACTCCCTGAGGTCACTTGGAGTCTGATGATATGTGTTTTGAATTTCTTAGGAATCCTGCAGAGGAATTGACATGGGAAATCTCTGATGGACCCACCGGTACAAGGTGAGGTATTCCAAATTCAAGCACACAACTATTTTACGCTGTGCAGTCTCGTACAGTCTGATCCTACAGATTTTCAATTTTTTAGGAATATTGCCAAGGAATTGACAGCAGTAATCTCACAGGAATGTGCCCCTGCAAGGTTAGGTATACTAATTTCAAGCAAAAAGTGTACCTCCCCGAAGTCACTAGGACTCTGATCATACATGTTTTCCATTTCTAAGAAATGTTGCACATGAATGGACATCAGGAATCTCCGATGGACGCACCAGTACCAGGAGAGGTATGCTCCTTTCAAGCAAAAACAGTGTAGTGTCTGAGGTCACCTGCAGTCTGAGGATATAGATTTTGAATTTTTTAGGAATACTGCAGGGGAATTGACATGAGACATCTCTGATGCATCCGCCAGTGCTAGGTGAGGTGTAGTCACTGCAAACAAAATCGTGTCAATGTCTCTAGTCACTTGGAGTCTGATCGTACATTGTTTGAAACTTTTGGGAATGCTGCAGATAAACGGACCTCAGTAATACCTCATGGAGCGGCCAATGCGAGGTGACGCATCTGAGTTTCAAGCAAAAATGCGTTACTCTCTGAAGTTACTTGGTGACTGATCACACATGTTTTGACTTTTTTAGGAATACTGCCAATGAATTGACGTGAGAAATCTCTGATGGACCCAACAGTGCAAGGGGAGGTGAACCAACGTCAAGCAAGAAAATATTTGACTGTCTGAAGTCTGTTGGAGACTGATCATACATGTTTTCAGTTTTTTCGGAACGTGGCCAATGAATTGACATCAGTAATCTCACATGAACCTGCCAGGGCAAGGGGAGGTACACGAATTTCAAGCAGAAAGGAAACCTCGCTGAAGTCCCTTGGATTCTGATCGCACATGGTTCAAACTTTTAAGGAATGCAGCCGATGAGTTGTGATAATTAATCTCGGCTGGTGCTGCCAATGCAAGGTGAGGTATACTAATTTCAAGCAAAAAAGTGGAACTCTCTGAAGTCACGTGGAGTCTGATGATATGTGTTTTGAATTTTTGAGGAATACTGAAAATGAATTGACATGAGAAAGCTCTGATGCCTTCAGCACTGCATGGTGAGGTATTCTTATTTCATGCAAGCGAATATTTTACTCTCTGAAGCCTCTTGGAGATTGATCATGCATGTCCTCAATTTTTTAGGAATGTTGCCAACGAATTCACATCAGTAATCTCACATGAATGTGCCTACGCCAGGTTAGGTGCACTAATTTCCAGCAAAAAGTGTACCTCGCTGAAGTCCCCTGGAGTCTGCTCATGCATGATTTGAATGTCTGCGGACTGCTGCCCATGAATCCACTTCAGCAATCTCTGATGGAAGCGCCAGTACATGGACAGGTATACTACTTTCAAGCAAAAACGTGTAACTCTCTGAAGTCACTTGGAGTCTGATCATTCATGTTCTGAATATTTTAGGAATGCTGCAAATGATTTGACCTCAGTAACATTTGATGGTGCCGCCAATGCAAGGTGAGGCATACGAGTTTCAAGCAAAATGGTGTTAGCCGCGGATGTCAGTTGGAGTCTGATCGTACATGTTTTGATCTTTTTAGGAACGCTGCCGAAGAACTGACTTCAGCAATCCCTGACGGTGGCGCTTTTGCAAGGTGAGGTATACTAATCTCAAGCAAAAAAGTGTTACTCCCTGAGGTCACTTGGAGTCTGATGATATGTGTTTTGAATTTCTTAGGAATCCTGCAGAGGAATTGACATGGGAAATCTCTGATGGACCCACCGGTACAAGGTGAGGTATTCCAAATTCAAGCACACAACTATTTTACGCTGTGCAGTCTCGTACAGTCTGATCATACAGATTTTCAATTTTTTAGGAATATTGCCAAGGAATTGACAGCAGTAATCTCACAGGAATGTGCCCCTGCAAGGTTAGGTATACTAATTTCAAGCAGAAAGTGTACCTCCACGAAGTCACTAGGACTCTGATCATACATGTTTTCCATTTCTAAGGAATGTTGCACATGAATGGACATCAGGAATCTCCGATGGACGCACCAGTACCAGGAGAGGTATGCTCCTTTCAAGCAAAAACAGTGTAATGTCTGAGGTCACCTGCAGTCTGAGGATATGGATTTTGAATTTTTTAGGAATACTGCAGGGGAATTGACATGAGACATCTCTGAAGGATCAGCCAGTGTTAGGTGAGGTGTAGTCACTGCAAACAAAATCGTGTCAATGTCTCTAGTCACTTGGAGTCTGATCGTACATTTTTTGAAACTTTTGGGAATGCTGCAGATAAACGGACCTCAGTAATACCTCATGGAGCGGCCAATGCGAGGTGACGCATCTGAGTTTCAAGCAAAAATGCATTACTCTCTGAAGTTACTTGGTGACTGATCACACATGTTTTGACTTTTTTAGGAATACTGCCAATGAATTGACGTGAGAAATCTCTGATGGACCCAACAGTGCAAGGGGAGGTGAACCAACGTCAAGCAAGAAAATATTTGACTGTCTGAAGTCTGTTGGAGACTGATCATACATGTTTTCAGTTTTTTCGGAATGTGGCAAATGAATTGACATCAGTAATCTCACATGAACCTGCCAGGGCAACGGGAGGTACACGAATTTCAAGCAGAAAGGAAACCTCGCTGAAGTCCCTTGGATTCTGATCGCACATGGTTCAAACTTTTAAGGAATGCAGCCGATGAGTTGTGATAATTAATCTCGGCTGGTGCTGCCAATGCAAGGTGAGGTATACTAATTTCAAGCAAAAAAGTGGAACTCTCTGAAGTCACTTGGAGTCTGACGATATGTGTTTCGAATTTTTGAGGAATACTGAAGATGAATTGACATGAGAAAATTCCGGTGCCTTCAGCACTGCATGGTGAGGTATTCTTATTTCATGCAAGCGAATATTTTACTCTCTGAAGCCTCTTGGAGATTGATCATGCATGTCCTCAATTTTTTAGGAATGTTGCCAGCGAATTCACATCAGTAATCTCACATGAATGTGCCTACGCAAGGTTATGTGCACTAATTTCCAGCAAAAATTGTACCTCGCTGAAGTCCCCTGGAGTCTGCTCATGCATGATTTGAATGTCTGCGGACTGCTGCCCATGAATCCACTTCAGCAATCTCTGATGGAAGCGCCAGTACATGGACAGGTATACTACTTTCAAGCAAAAACGTGTAACTCTCTGAAGTCACTTGGAGTCTGATCATTCATGTTCTGAATATTTTAGGAATGCTGCAGATGATTTGACCTCAGTAACATTTGATGGTGCCGCCAATGCAAGGTGAGGCATACGAGTTTCAAGCAAAATGGTGTTAGCCGCGGAAGTCAGTTGGAGTCTGATCGTACATGTTTTGATCTTTTTAGGAACGCTGCTGATGAACTGACTTCAGCAATCCCTGACGGGGGCGCTTTTGCAAGGTGAGGTATACTAATCTCAAGCAAAAAAGTGTTACTCCCTGAGGTCACTTGGAGTCTGATATGTGTTTTGAATTTCTTAGGAATCCTGCAGAGGAATTGACATGGGAAATCTCTGATGGACCCACCGGTACAAGGTGAGGTATTCCAAATTCAAGCACACAACTATTTTACGCTGTGCAGTCTCGTACAGTCTGATCATACAGATTTTCAATTTTTTAGGAATATTGCCAAGGAATTGACAGCAGTAATCTCAGAGGAATGTGCCCCTGCAAGGTTAGGTATACTAATTTCAAGCAGAAAGTGTACCTCCCCGAAGTCACTAGGACTCTGATCATACATGTTTTCCATTTCTAAGGAATGTTGCACATGAATGGACATCAGGAATCTCCGATGGACGCACCAGTACCAGGTGAGGTATGCTCCTTTCAAGCAAAAACAGTGTAGTGTCTGAGGTCACCTGCAGTCTGAGGATATGGATTTTGAATTTTTTAGGAATACTGCAGGGGAATTGACATGAGACATCTCTGATGGATCCGCCAGTGCTAGGTGAGGTGTAGTCACTGCAATCAAAACCGTGTCAATGTCTCTAGTCACTTGGAGACTGATCGTACATTTTTTGAAACTTTTGGGAATGCTGCAGATAAACGGACCTCAGTAATACCTCATGGAGCGGCCAATGCGAGGTGACGCATCTGAGTTTCAAGCAAAAATGCGTTACTCTCTGAAGTTACTTGGTGACTGATCACACATGTTTTGAATTTTTTAGGAATACTGCCAATGAACTGACGTGAGAAATCTCTGATGGACCCCACAGTGCAAGGGGAGGTGAACCAACGTCAAGCAAGAAAATATTTGACTGTCTGAAGTCTGTTGGAGACTGATCATACATGTTTTCAGTTTTTTCGGAATGTGGCCAATGAATTGACATCAGTAATCTCACATGAACCTGCCAGGGCAAGGGGAGGTACACGAATTTCAAGCAGAAAGGAAACCTCGCTGAAGTCCCTTAGATTCTGATCGCACATGGTTCAAACTTTTAAGGAATGCAGCCGATGAGTTGTGATAATTAATCTCGGCTGGTGCTGCCAATGCAAGGTGAGGTATACTAATTTCAAGCAAAAAAGTGGAACTCTCTGAAGTCACTTGGAGTCTGACGATATGTGTTTCGAATTTTTGAGGAATACTGAAGATGAATTGACATGAGAAAGCTCTGATGCCTTCAGCACTGCATGGTGAGGTATTCTTATTTCATGCAAGCGAACATTTTACTCTCTGAAGCCTCTTGGAGATTGATCATGCATGTCCTCAATTTTTTAGGAATGTTGCCAACGAATTCACATCAGTAATCTCACATGAATGTGCCTACGCAAGGTTAGGTGCACTAATTTCCAGCAAAAAGTGTACCTCGCTGAAGTCCCCTGGAGTCTGCTCATGCATGATTTGAATGTCTGCGGACTGCTGCCCATGAATCCACTTCAGCAATCTCTGATGGAAGCGCCAGTACATGGACAGGTATACTACTTTCAAGCAAAAACCTGTAACTCTCTGAAGTCACTTGGAGTCTGATCATTCATGTTCTGAATATTTTAGGAATGCTGCAGATGATTTGACCTCAGTAACATTTGATGGTGCCGCCAATGCAAGGTGAGGCATACGAGTTTCAAGCAAAATGGTGTTAGCCGCGGAAGTCAGTTGGAGTCTGATCGTACATGTTTTGATCTTTTTAGGAACGCTGCCGATGAACTGACTTCAGCAATCCCTGACGGGGGCGCTTTTGCAAGGTGAGGTATACTAATGTCAAGCAAAAAAGTGTAACTCCCTGAGGTCACTTGGAGTCTGATGATATGTGTTTTGAATTTCTTAGGAATCCTGCAGAGGAATTGACATGGGAAATCTCTGATGGACCCACCGGTACAAGGTGAGGTATTCCAAATTCAAGCACACAACTATTTTACGCTGTGCAGTCTCGTACAGTCTGATCATACAGATTTTCAATTTTTTAGGAATATTGCCAAGGAATTGACAGCAGTAATCTCACAGGAATGTGCCCCTGCAAGGTTAGGTATACTAATTTCAAGCAGAAAGTGTACCTCCCCGAAGTCACTAGGACTCTGATCATACATGTTTTCCATTTCTAAGGAATGTTGCACATGAATGGACATCAGGAATCTCCGATGGACGCACCAGTACCAGGTGAGGTATGCTCCTTTCAAGCAAAAACAGTGTAGTGTCTGAGGTCACCTGCAGTCTGAGGATATGGATTTTGAATTTTTTAGGAATACTGCAGGGGAATTGACATGAGACATCTCTGATGGATCCGCCAGTGCTAGGTGAGGTGTAGTCACTGCAATCAAAACCGTGTCAATGTCTCTAGTCACTTGGAGACTGATCGTACATTTTTTGAAACTTTTGGGAATGCTGCAGATAAACGGACCTCAGTAATACCTCATGGAGCGGCCAATGCGAGGTGACGCATCTGAGTTTCAAGCAAAAATGCGTTACTCTCTGAAGTTACTTGGTGACTGATCACACATGTTTTGAATTTTTTAGGAATACTGCCAATGAATTGACGTGAGAAATCTCTGATGGACCCCACAGTGCAAGGGGAGGTGAACCAACGTCAAGCAAGAAAATATTTGACTGTCTGAAGTCTGTTGGAGACTGATCATACATGTTTTCAGTTTTTTCGGAATGTGGCCAATGAATTGACATCAGTAATCTCACATGAACCTGCCAGGGCAAGGGGAGGTACACGAATTTCAAGCAGAAAGGAAACCTCGCTGAAGTCCCTTAGATTCTGATCGCACATGGTTCAAACTTTTAAGGAATGCAGCCGATGAGTTGTGATAATTAATCTCGGCTGGTGCTGCCAATGCAAGGTGAGGTATACTAATTTCAAGCAAAAAAGTGGAACTCTCTGAAGTCACTTGGAGTCTGACGATATGTGTTTCGAATTTTTGAGGAATACTGAAGATGAATTGACATGAGAAAGCTCTGATGCCTTCAGCACTGCATGGTGAGGTATTCTTATTTCATGCAAGCGAACATTTTACTCTCTGAAGCCTCTTGGAGATTGATCATGCATGTCCTCAATTTTTTAGGAATGTTGCCAACGAATTCACATCAGTAATCTCACATGAATGTGCCTACGCAACGTTAGGTGCACTAATTTCCAGCAAAAAGTGTACCTCGCTGAAGTCCCCTGGAGTCTGCTCATGCATGATTTGAATGTCTGCGGACTGCTGCCCATGAATCCACTTCAGCAATCTCTGATGGAAGCGCCAGTACATGGACAGGTATACTACTTTCAAGCAAAAACGTGTAACTCTCTGAAGTCACTTGGAGTCTGATCATTCATGTTCTGAATATTTTAGGAATGCTGCAGATGATTTGACCTCAGTAACATTTGATGGTGCCGCCAATGCAAGGTGAGGCATACGAGATTCAAGCAAAATGGTGTTAGCTGCGGAAGTCAGTTGGAGTCTGATCGTACATGTTTTGATGTTTTTAGGAACGCTGCAGATGAATTGACTTCAGCAATCCCTGATGGTGGCGCTTTTGCAAGGTGAGGTAGACTAATGTCAAGCAAAAAAGTGTAACTCCCTGAGGTCACTTGGAGTCTGATGATATGTGTTTTGAATTTCTTAGGAATCCTGCAGAGGAATTGACATGGGAAATCTCTGATGGACAAACCGGTACAAGGTGAGGTATTCCAAATTCAAGCACACAAATATTTTACGCTGTGCAGTCTCATGCAGTCTGATCATACAGATTTCCAATTTTTTAGGAATATTGCCAAGGAATTGACAGCAGTAATCTCACAGGAATGTGCCCCTGCAAGGTTAGGTATACTAATTTCAAGCAAAAAGTATACCTCCCTGAAGTCACTAGGACTCTGATCATACATGTTTTCCATTTCTAAGGAATGTTGCACATGAATTGACATCAGGAATCTCCGATGGATGCACCAGTACAAGGAGAGGTATGCTACTTTCAAGCAAAAACAATGTAGTGTCTGAGGTCACCTGCAGTCTGAGGATATGTATTTTGAATTTTTTAGGAATACAGCAGGTGAATTGACATGAGACATCTCTGATGGATCAGCCCGTGCTAGGTGAAGTGTAGTCAGTGCAAACAAAATCGTGTAAATGTCTCTAGTCACTTGGAGTCTGATCGTACATTTATTGAAACTTTTGGGAATGCTGCAGATAAACGAACCTCAGTAATACCTCATGGAGCGGCCAATGCGAGCTGACTCATCTGAGTTTCAAGCAAAAATGCGTTACTCTCTGAAGTTACCTGGTGACTGATCACACATGTTTTGACTTTTTTAGGAATACTGCCAATGAATTGACGTGAGAAATCTCTGATGGACCCAACAGTGCAAGGTGAGGTGAACCAATTTCAAGCAAGAAAATATTTGACTCTCTGAAGTCTGTTGGAGACTGACCATACATGTTTTCAGTTTTTTAGGAATGTGGCCAATGAATTGACATAAGTAATCTCACATGAACCTGCCAGGGCAAGGGGAGGTACACGAATTTCAAACAGAAAGGGTACCTCACTGAAGTCCCTTGGATTCTGATCGCACATGGTTCAAACTTTAAAGGAATTCTGCCGCTGAGTTGAGATAATTAATCTCGGCTGGTGCTGCCAATGCAAGGTGAGGTATACTAATTTCAAGCAAAAAAGTGGAACTCTCTGAAGTCACTTGGAGTCTGACGATATGTGTTTCGAATTTTTGAGGAATACTGAAGATGAATTGACATGAGAAAGCTCTGATGCCTTCAGCACTGCATGGTGAGGTATTCTTATTTCATGCAAGCGAATATTTTACTCTCTAAAGCCTCTTGGAGATTGATCATGCATGTCCTCAATTTTTTAGGAATGTTGCCAACGAATTCACATCAGTAATCTCACATGAATGTGCCTACGCCAGGTTAGGTGCACTAATTTCCACCAAAAAGTGTACCTCGCTGAAGTCCCCTGGAGTCTGATCATGCATGATTTGAATGTCTGCGGACTGCTGCACATGAATCCACTTCAGCAATCTCTGATGGAAGCTCCAGTACATGGACAGGTATACTACTTTCAAGCAAAAACGTGTAACTCGCTGAAGTCACTTGGAGTCTGATCATTCATGTTCTGAATATTTTAGGAATGCTGCAGATGATTTGACCTCAGTAACATTTGATGGTGCCGCCAATGCAAGGTGAGGCATACGAGTTTCAAGCAAAATTGTGTTAGCCTCGGAAGTCAGTGGGAGTCTGACCGTACATGTTTGATCTTTTTAGGAACGCTTCAGTTGAATTGACTTGAGCAATCCCTGATGGTGGCGGTTTTGCAAGGTGAGGTAGACTAATGTCAAGCAAAAAAGTGTAACTCCCTGAAGTCACTTGGAGTCTGATGATATGTGTTTTGAATTTCTTAGGTATCCTGCAGAGGAATTGACATGGGAAATCTCTGATGGACCCACTGGTACAAGGTGAGGTATTCCAAATTCAAGCACACAAATATTTTACGCTGTGCAATCTCGTACAGTCTGATCATACAGATTTTCAACTTTTTAGGAATATTGCCAAGGAATTGACATCAGTAATCTCACAGGAATGTGCCCCTGCAAGCTTAGGTATACTAATTTCAAGCAAAAAGTGTACCTCCCTGAAGTCACTAGGACTCTGATCATACATGTTTTCCATTTCTAAGGAATGTTGCACATGAATTGACATCAGGAATCTACGATGGACGCACTAGTTCAAAGAGAGGTATGCTAACTTTCAAGCAAAAACAATGTAGTGTCTGAGGTCACCTGCAGTCTGAGGATATGTATTTTGAATTTTTTAGGTATACTGCAGGGGAATTGACATGAGACATCTCTGATGGATCCGCCAGTGCTAGGTGAGGTGTAGTCACTGCAAACAAAATCGTGTAAATGTCTCTAGTCACTTGGAGTCTGATCATACATTTTTTGAAACTTTTGGGAATGTGGCAGATAAACGGACCTCAGTAATACCTCATGGAGCGGCCAATGCGAGGTTTCGCATCTGAGTTTCAAGCAAAAATGCGTTACTCTCTGAAGTTACCTGGTAACTGATCATACAAGTTTTGACTTTTTTAGGAATACTGCCAATGAATTGACGTGAGAAATCTCTGATGGACCCAACAGTGCAAGGTGAGGTGAACCAAATTCAAGCAAGAAAATATTTGACTCTCGGAAGTCTCTTGGAGACTGATCATACATGCTTTCAGTTTTTTAGGAATGTGGCCAATGAATTGACATCAGTAATCTCACATGAACCTGCCAGGGCAAGGGGAGGTACACGAATTTCATGCAGAAAGGAAACCTCGCTGAAGTCCCTTGGATTCTGATCGCACATGGTTCAAACTTTTAAGGAATGCAGCCGACGAGTTGTGATAATTAATCTCGGCTGGTGCTGCCAATGCAAGTTGAGGTATACTAATTTCAAGCAAAATAGTGGAACTCTCTGATGTCACTTGGAGTCTGACGATATGTGTTTTGAATTTTTGAGGAATACTGAAGATGATTTGACATGAGAAAGCTCTGATGCCTTCAGCACTGCATGGTGAGGTATTCTTATTTCATGCAAGCGAATATTTTACTCTCTGAAGCCTCTTGGAGATTGATCATGCATGTCCTCAATTTTTTAGGAATGTTGCCAACGAATTCACATCAGTAATCTCACATGAATGTGCCTACGCAAGGTTAGGTGCACTAATTTCCAGCAAAAAGTGTACCTCGCTGAAGTCCCCTGGAGTCTGCTCATGCATGATTTGAATGTCTGCGGACTGCTGCCCATGAATGCACTTCAGCAATATCTGATGGAAGCGCCAGTACATGGACAGGTATACTACTTTCAAGCAAAAACGTGTAACTCTCTGAAGTCACTTGGAGTCTGATCATTCATGTTCTGAATATTTTAGGAATGCTGCAGGTGATTTGACCTCAGTAACATTTGATGGTGCCGCCAATGCAAGGTGAGGCATACGAGTTTCAAGCAAAATGGTGTTAGCCGCGGAAGTCAGTTGGAGTCTGATCGTACATGTTTTGATCTTTTTAGGAACGCTGCCGATGAACTGACTTCACAAATCCCTGACGGTGTCGCTTTTGCAAGGTGAGGTATACTAATGTCAAACAAAAAAGTGTAACTCCCTGAGGTCACTTGGAGTCTGATGATATGTGTTTTGAATTTCTTAGGAATCGTGCAGAGGAATTGACATGGGAAATCTCTGATGGACCCACCGGTACAAGGTGAGGTATTCCAAATTCAAGCACACAAATATTTTACGCTGTGCAGTCTCGTACAGTCTGATCCTACAGATTTTCAATTTTTTAGGAATATTGCCAAGGATTTGACAGCAGTAATCTCACAGGAATGTGCCCCTGCAAGGTTAGGTATACTAATTTCAAGTAGAAAGTGTACCTCCCCGAAGTCACTAGGACTCCGATCATACATATTCTCCATTTCTAAGGAATGTTGCACATGAATTGACATCAGGAATCTCCGATGGACGCACCAGTACCAGGAGAGGTATGCTCCTTTCAAGCAAAAACAATGTAGTGTCTGAGGTCACCTGCAGTCTGAGGATATGTGTTTTGAATTTTTTAGGAATACTGCAGGGGAATTGACATGAGACATCTCTGATGCATCCGCCAGTGCTAGGTGAGGTGTAGTCACTGCAAACAAAATCGTGTCAATGTCTCTAGTCACTTGGAGTCTGATCTTACATTGTTTGAAACTTTTGGGAATGCTGCAGATAAACGGACCTCAGTAATACCTCATGGAGCGGCCAATGCGAGGTGACGCATCTGAGTTTCAAGCAAAAATGCGTTACTCTCTGAAGTTACTTGGTGACTGATCACACATGTTTTGACTTTTTGAGGAATACTGCCAATGAATTGACGTGAGAAATCTCTGATGGACCCCACAGTGCAAGGGGAGGTGAACCAACGTCAAGCAAGAAAATATTTGACTGTCTGAAGTCTGTTGGAGACTGATCATACATGTTTTCAGTTTTTTCGGAATGTGGCCAATGAATTGACATCAGTAATCTCACATGAACCTGCCAGGGCAAGGGGAGGTACACGAATTTCAAGCAGAAAGGAAACCTCGCTGAAGTCCCTTAGATTCTGATCGCACATGGTTCAAACTTTTAAGGAATGCAGCCGATGAGTTGTGATAATTAATCTCGGCTGGTGCTGCCAATGCAAGGTGAGGTATACTAATTTCAAGCAAAAAAGTGGAACTCTCTGAAGTCACTTGGAGTCTGACGATATGTGTTTTGAATTTTTGAGGAATACTGAAGATGAATTGACATGAGAAAGCTCTGATGCCTTCAGCACTGCATGGTGAGGTATTCTTATTTCATGCAAGCGAATATTTTACTCTCTGAAGCCTCTTGGAGATTGATCATGCATGTCCTCAATTTTTTAGGAATGTTGCCAACGAATTCACATCAGTAATCTCACATGAATGTGCCTACGCCAGGTTAGGTGCACTAATTTCCAGCAAAAAGTGTACCTCGCTGAAGTCCCCTGGAGTCTGCTCATGCATGATTTGAATGTCTGCGGACTGCTGCCCATGAATGCACTTCAGCAATCTCTGATGGAAGCGCCAGTACATGGACAGGTATACTGCTTTCAAGCAAAAACGTGTAACTCTCTGAAGTCACTTGGAGTCTGATCATTCATGTTCTGAATATTTTAGGAATGCTGCAGATGATTTGACCTCAGTAACATTTGATGGTGCCGCCAATGCAAGGTGAGGCATACGAGTTTCAAGCAAAATGGTGTTAGCCGCGGAAGTCAGTTGGAGTCTGATCGTACATGTTTTGATCTTTTTAGGAACGCTGCCGATGAACTGACTTCACAAATCCCTGACGGTGTCGCTTTTGCAAGGTGAGGTATACTAATGTCAAACAAAAAAGTGTAACTCCCTGAGGTCACTTGGAGTCTGATGATATGTGTTTTGAATTTCTTAGGAATCGTGCAGAGGAATTGACATGGGAAATCTCTGATGGACCCACCGGTACAAGGTGAGGTATTCCAAATTCAAGCACACAAATATTTTACGCTGTGCAGTCTCGTACAAGTCTGATCCTACAGATTTTCAATTTTTTAGGAATATTGCCAAGGATTTGACAGCAGTAATCTCACAGGAATGTGCCCCTGCAAGGTTAGGTATACTAATTTCAAGTAGAAAGTGTACCTCCCCGAAGTCACTAGGACTCCGATCATACATATTCTCCATTTCTAAGGAATGTTGCACATGAATTGACATCAGGAATCTCCGATGGACGCACCAGTACCAGGAGAGGTATGCTCCTTTCAAGCAAAAACAATGTAGTGTCTGAGGTCACCTGCAGTCTGAGGATATGTGTTTTGAATTTTTTAGGAATACTGCAGGGGAATTGACATGAGACATCTCTGATGCATCCGCCAGTGCTAGGTGAGGTGTAGTCACTGCAAACAAAATCGTGTCAATGTCTCTAGTCACTTGGAGTCTGATCTTACATTGTTTGAAACTTTTGGGAATGCTGCAGATAAACGGACCTCAGTAATACCTCATGGAGCGGCCAATGCGAGGTGACGCATCTGAGTTTCAAGCAAAAATGCGTTACTCTCTGAAGTTACTTGGTGACTGATCACACATGTTTTGACTTTTTGAGGAATACTGCCAATGAATTGACGTGAGAAATCTCTGATGGACCCCACAGTGCAAGGGGAGGTGAACCAACGTCAAGCAAGAAAATATTTGACTGTCTGAAGTCTGTTGGAGACTGATCATACATGTTTTCAGTTTTTTCAGAATGTGGCCAATGAATTGACATCAGTAATCTCACATGAACCTGCCAGGGCAAGGGGAGGTACACGAATTTCAAGCAGAAAGGAAACCTCGCTGAAGTCCCTTGGATTCTGATCGCACATGGTTCAAACTTTTAAGGAATGCAGCCGATGAGTTGTGATAATTAATCTCGGCTGGTGCTGCCAATGCAAGGTGAGGTATACTAATTTCAAGCAAAAAAGTGGAACTCTCTGAAGTCACTTGGAGTCTGACGATATGTGTTTTGAATTTCTTAGGAATCCTGCAGAGGAATTGACATGGGAAATCTCTGATGGACCCACCGGTACAAGGTGAGGTATTTCAAATTCAAGCACACAAATATTTTACGCTGTGCAGTCTCGTACAGTCTGATCATACAGATTTTCAATTTTTTAGGAATATTGCCAAGGATTTGACAGCAGTAATCTCACAGGTATGTGTCCCTGCAAGGTTTGGTATACTAATTTCAAGCAGAAAGTGTACCTCCCTGAAGTCACTAGGACTCTGATCATACATGTTCTCCATTTCTAAGGAATGTTGCACATGAATTGACATCAGGAATCTCCGATAGACGCACCAGTACCAGGAGAGGTATGCTCCTTTCAAGCAAAAACAATGTAGTGTCTGAGGTCACCTGCAGTCTGAGGATATGTATTTTGAATTTTTTAGGAATACTGCAGGGGAATTGACATGAGACATCTCTGATGCATCCGCCAGTGCTAGGTGAGGTGTAGTCACTGCAAACAAAATCGTGTCAATGTCTCTAGTCACTTGGAGTCTGATCGTACATTTTTTGAAACTTTTGGGAATGCTGCAGATAAACGGACCTCAGTAATACCTCATGGAGCGGCCAATGCGAGGTGACGCATCTGAGTTTCAAGCAAAAATGCGTTACTCTCTGAAGTTACTTGGTGACTGATCACACATGTTTTGACTTTTTTTTGGAATACTGCCAATGAATTGACGTGAGAAATCTCTGATGGACCCCACAGTGCAAGGGGAGGTGAACCAACGTCAAGCAAGAAAATATTTGACTGTCTGAAGTCTGTTGGAGACTGATCATACATGTTTTCAGTTTTTTCGGAATGTGGCCAATGAATTGACATCAGTAATCTCACATGAACCTGCCAGGGCAAGGGGAGGTACACGAATTTCAAGCAGAAAGGAAACCTCGCTGAAGTCCCTTGGATTCTGATCGCACATGGTTCAAACTTTTAAGGAATGCAGCCGATGAGTTGTGATAATTAATCTCGGCTGGTGCTGCCAATGCAAGGTGAGGTATACTAATTTCAAGCAAAAAAGTGGAACTCTCTGAAGTCACTTGGAGTCTGACGATATGTGTTTTGAATTTTTGAGGAATACTGAAGATGAATTGACATGAGAAATCTCTGATGCCTTCAGCACTGCATGGTGAGGTATTCTTATTTCATGCAAGCGAATATTTTACTCTCTGAAGCCTCTTGGAGATTGATCATGCATGTCCTCAATTTTTTAGGAATGTTGCCAACGAATTCACATCAGTAATCTCACATGAATGTGCCTACGCCAGGTTAGGTGCACTAATTTCCAGCAAAAAGTGTACCTCGCTGAAGTCCCCTGGAGTCTGCTCATGCATGATTTGAATGTCTGCGGACTGCTGCCCATGAATGCACTTCAGCAATCTCTGATGGAAGCGCCAGTACATGGACAGGTATACTGCTTTCAAAAAAAAACGTGTAACTCTCTGAAGTCACTTGGAGTCTGATCATTCATGTTCTGAATATTTTAGGAATGCTGCAGGTGATTTGACCTCAGTAACATTTGATGGTGCCGCCAATGCAAGGTGAGGCATACGAGTTTCAAGCAAAATGGTGTTAGCCGCGGAAGTCAGTTGGAGTCTGATCGTACATGTTTTGATGTTTTTAGGAACGCTGCCGATGAACTGACTTCAGCAATCCCTGACGGTGGCGCTTTTGCAAGGTGAGGTATACTAATGTCAAGCAAAAAAGTGTAACTCCCTGAGGTCACTTGGAGTCTGATGATATGTGTTTTGAATTTCTTAGGAATCCTGCAGAGGAATTGACATGGGAAATCTCTGATGGACCCACCGGTACAAGGTGAGGTATTCCAAATTCAAGCACACAAATATTTTACGCTGTGCAGTCTCGTACAGTCTGATCATACAGATTTTCAATTTTTTAGGAATATTGCCAAGGATTTGACAGCAGTAATCTCACAGGAATGTGCCCCTGCAAGGTTAGGTATACTAATTTCAAGCAGAAAGTGTACCTCCCCGAAGTCACTAGGACTCTGATCATACATGTTCTCCATTTCTAAGGAATGTTGCACATGAATTGACATCAGGAATCTCCGATGGACGCACCAGTACCAGGAGAGGTATGCTCCTTTCAAGCAAAAACAATGTAGTGTCTGAGGTCACCTGCAGTCTGAGGATATAGACTTTGAATTTTTTAGGAATACTGCAGGGGAATTGACATGAGACATCTCTGATGCATCCGCCAGTGCTAGGTGAGGTGTAGTCACTGCAAACAAAATCGTGTCAATGTCTCTAGTCACTTGGAGTCTGATCGTACATTGTTTGAAACTTTTGGGAATGCTGCAGATAAACGGACCTCAGTAATACCTCATGGAGCGGCCAATGCGACGTGACGCATCTGAGTTTCAAGCAAAAATGCGTTAATCTCTGAAGTTACTTGGTGACTGATCACACATGTTTTGACTTTTTTTGGAATACTGCCAATGAATTGACGTGAGAAATCTCTGATGGACCCCACAGTGCAAGGGGAGGTGAACCAACGTCAAGCAAGAAAATATTTGACTGTCTGAAGTCTGTTGGAGACTGATCATACATGTTTTCAGTTTTTTCGGAATGTGGCCAATGAATTGACATCAGTAATCTCACATGAACCTGCCAGGGCAAGGGGAGGTACACGATTTCAAGCAGAAAGGAAACCTCGCTGAAGTCCCTTGGATTCTGATCGCACATGGTTCAAACTTTTAAGGAATGCAGCCGATGAGTTGTGATAATTAATCTCGGCTGGTGCTGCCAATGCAAGGTGAGGTATACTAATTTCAAGCAAAAAAGTGGAACTCTCTGAAGTCACTTGGAGTCTGACGATATGTGTTTTGAATTTTTGAGGAATACTGAAGATGAATTGACATGAGAAAGCTCTGATGCCTTCAGCACTGCATGGTGAGGTATTCTTATTTCATGCAAGCGAATATTTTACTCTCTGAAGCCTCTTGGAGATTGATCATGCATGTCCTCAATTTTTTAGGAATGTTGCCAACGAATTCACATCAGTAATCTCACATGAATGTGCCTACGCAAGGTTAGGTGCACTAATTTCCAGCAAAAAGTGTACCTCGCTGAAGTCCCCTGGAGTCTGCTCATGCATGATTTGAATGTCTGCGGACTGCTGCCCATGAATGCACTTCAGCAATCTCTGATGGAAGCGCCAGTACATGGACAGGTATACTGCTTTCAAGAAAAAACGTGTAACTCTCTGAAGTCACTTGGAGTCTGATCATTCATGTTCTGAATATTTTAGGAATGCTGCAGGTGATTTGACCTCAGTAACATTTGATGGTGCCGCCAATGCAAGGTGAGGCATACGAGTTTCAAGCAAAATGGTGTTAGCCGCGGAAGTCAGTTGGAGTCTGATCGTACATGTTTTGATCTTTTTAGGAACGCTGCCGATGAACTGACTTCAGCAATCCCTGACGGGGGCGCTTTTGCAAGGTGAGGTATACTAATGTCAAGCAAAAAAGTGTAACTCCCTGAGGTCACTTGGAGTCTGATGATATGTGTTTTGAATTTCTTAGGAATCCTGCAGAGGAATTGACATGGGAAATCTCTGATGGACCCACCGGTACAAGGTGAGGTATTCCAAATTCAAGCACACAACTATTTTACGCTGTGCAGTCTCGTACAGTCTGATCCTACAGATTTTCAATTTTTTAGGAATATTGCCATGGAATTGACAGCAGTAATCTCACAGGAATGTGCCCCTGCAAGGTTAGGTATACTAATTTCAAGCAAAAAGTGTACCTCCCCGAAGTCACTAGAACTCTGATCATACATGTTTTCCATTTCTAAGAAATGTTGCACATGAATGGACATCAGGAATCTCCGATGGACGCACCAGTACCAGGAGAGGTATGCTCCTTTCAAGCAAAAACAGTGTAGTGTCTGAGGTCACCTGCAGTCTGAGGATATAGATTTTGAATTTTTTAGGAATACTGCAGGGGAATTGACATGAGACATCTCTGATGCATCCGCCAGTGCTAGGTGAGGTGTAGTCACTGCAAACAAAATCGTGTCAATGTCTCTAGTCACTTGGAGTCTGATCGTACATTGTTTGAAACTTTTGGGAATGCTGCAGATAAACGGACCTCAGTAATACCTCATGGAGCGGCCAATGCGAGGTGACGCATCTGAGTTTCAAGCAAAAATGCGTTACTCTCTGAAGTTACTTGGTGACTGATCACACATGTTTTGACTTTTTTAGGAATACTGAAAATGATTTGACGTGAGAAATCTCTGATGGACCCCACAGTGCAAGGGGAGGTGAACCAACGTCAAGCAAGAAAATATTTGACTGTCTGAAGTCTGTTGGAGACTGATCATACATGTTTTCAGTTTTTTCGGCATGTGGCCAATGAATTGACATCAGTAATCTCACATGAACCTGCCAGGGCAAGGGGAGGTACACGAATTTCAAGCAGAAAGGAAACCTCGCTGAAGTCCCTTGGATTCTGATCGCACATGGTTCAAACTTTTAAGGAATGCAGCCGATGAGTTGTGATAATTAATCTCGGCTGGTGCTGCCAATGCAAGGTGAGGTATACTAATTTCAAGCAAAAAAGTGGAACTCTCTGAAGTCACTTGGAGTCTGACGATATGTGTTTTGAATTTTTGAGGAATACTGAAGATGAATTGACATGAGAAAGCTCTGATGCCTTCAGCACTGCATGGTGAGGTATTCTTATTTCATGCATGCGAATATTTTACTCTCTGAAGCCTCTTGGAGATTGATCATGCATGTCCTCAATGTTTTAGGAATGTTGCCAACGAATTCACATCAGTAATCTCACATGAATGTGCCTACGCCATTTTAGGTGCACTAATTTCCAGCAAAAAGTGTACCTCGCTGAAGTCCCCTGGAGTCTGCTCATGCATGATTTGAATGTCTGCGGACTGCTGCCCATGAATGCACTTCAGCAATCTCTGATGGAAGCGCCAGTACATGGACAGGTATACTACTTTCAAGCAAAAACGTGTAACTCTCTGAAGTCACTTGGAGTCTGATCATTCATGTTCTGAATATTTTAGGAATGCTGCAGGTGATTTGACCTCAGTAACATTTGATGGTGCCGCCAATGCAAGGTGAGGCATACGAGTTTCAAGCAAAATGGTGTTAGCCGCGGAAGTCAGTTGGAGTCTGATCGTACATGTTTTGATGTTTTTAGGAACGCTGCCGATGAACTGACTTCAGCAATCCCTGACGGTGGCGCTTTTGCAAGGTGAGGTATACTAATGTCAAGCAAAAAAGTGTAACTCCCTGAGGTCACTTGGAGTCTGATGATATGTGTTTTGAATTTCTTAGGAATCCTGCAGAGGAATTGACATGGGAAATCTCTGATGGACCCACCGGTACAAGGTGAGGTATTCCAAATTCAAGCACACAAATATTTTACGCTGTGCAGTCTCGTACAGTCTGATCATACAGATTTTCAATTTTTTAGGAATATTGCCAAGGATTTGACAGCAGTAATCTCACAGGAATGTGCCCCTGCAAGGTTAGGTATACTAATTTCAAGCAGAAAGTGTACCTCCCCGAAGTCACTAGGACTCTGATCATACATGTTTTCCATTTCTAAGGAATGTTGCACATGAATTGACATGAGGAATCTCCGATGCACGCACCAGTACAAGGAGAGGTATGCTACTTTCATGCAAAAACAATGTAGTGTCTGAGGTCACCTGTAGACTGAGGATATGTATTTTGAATTTTTTAGGAATACTGCAGGGGAATTGACATGAGACATCTCCGATGGATCCGCCAGTGCTAGGTGAGGTGTAGTCACTGCAAACAAAATTGTGTAAATGTCTCTAGTCACTTGGAGTCTGATCATACACTTTTTGAAACTTTTGGAAATGCTGCAGACAAACGGACCTTAGTAATACCTCATGGAGCGGCCAATGCGAGGTGACGCATCTGAGTTTCAAGCAAAAATGCGTTACTCTCTGAAGTTACTTGGTGACTGATCACACATGTTTTGACTTTTTTTGGAATACTGCCAATGAATTGACGTGAGAAATCTCTGATGGACCCCACAGTGCAAGGGGAGGTGAACCAACGTCAAGCAAGAAAATATTTGACTGTCTGAAGTCTGTTGGAGACTGATCATACATGTTTTCAGTTTTTTCGGAATGTGGCCAATGAATTGACATCAGTAATCTCACATGAACCTGCCAGGGCAAGGGGAGGTACACGAATTTCAAGCAGAAAGGAAACCTCGCTGAAGTCCCTTGGATTCTGATCGCACATGGTTCAAACTTTTAAGGAATGCAGCCGATGAGTTGTGATAATTAATCTCGGCTGGTGCTGCCAATGCAAGGTGAGGTATACTAATTTCAAGCAAAAAAGTGGAACTCTCTGAAGTCACTTGGAGTCTGACGATATGTGTTTTGAATTTCTTAGGAATCCTGCAGAGGAATTGACATGGGAAATCTCTGATGGACCCACCGGTACAAGGTGAGGTATTCCAAATTCAAGCACACAAATATTTTACGCTGTGCAGTCTCGTACAGTCTGATCATACAGATTTTCAATTTTTTAGGAATATTGCCAAGGATTTGACAGCAGTAATCTCACAGGAATGTGCCCCTGCAAGGTTAGGTATACTAATTTCAAGCAGAAAGTGTACGTCCCCGAAGTCACTAGGACTCTGATCATACATGTTCTCCATTTCTAAGGAATGTTGCACATGAATTGACATCAGGAATCTCCGATGGACGCACCAGTACCAGGAGAGGTATGCTCCTTTCAAGCAAAAACAATGTAGTGTCTGAGGTCACCTGCAGTCTGAGGATATGTATTTTGAATTTTTTAGGAATACTGCAGGGGAATTGACATGAGACATCTCTGATGCATCCGCCAGTGCTAGGTGAGGTGTAGTCACTGCAAACAAAATCGTGTCAATGTCTCTAGTCACTTGGAGTCTGATCGTACATTTTTTGAAACTTTTGGGAATGCTGCAGATAAACGGACCTCAGTAATACCTCATGGAGCGGCCAATGCGAGGTGACGCATCTGAGTTTCAAGCAAAAATCCGTTACTCTCTGAAGTTACTTGGTGACTGATCACACATGTTTTGACTTTTTTTGGAATACTGCCAATGAATTGACGTGAGAAATCTCTGATGGACCCCACAGTGCAAGGGGAGGTGAACCAACGTCAAGCAAGAAAATATTTGACTGTCTGAAGTCTGTTGGAGACTGATCATACATGTTTTCAGTTTTTTCGGAATGTGGCCAATGAATTGACATCAGTAATCTCACATAAATCTGCCAGGGCAAGGGGAGGTACACGAATTTCAAGCAGAAAGGAAACCTCGCTGAAGTCCCTTGGATTCTGATCGCACATGGTTCAAACTTTTAAGGAATGCAGCCGATGAGTTGTGATAATTAATCTCGGCTGGTGCTGCCAATGCAAGGTGAGGTATACTAATTTCAAGCAAAAAAGTGGAACTCTCTGAAGTCACTTGGAGTCTGACGATATGTGTTTTGAATTTTTGAGGAATACTGAAGATGAATTGACATGAGAAAGCTCTGATGCCTTCAGCACTGCATGGTGAGGTATTCTTATTTCATGCAAGCGAATATTTTACTCTCTGAAGCCTCTTGGAGATTGATCATGCATGTCCTCAATTTTTTAGGAATGTTGCCAACGAATTCACATCAGTAATCTCACATGAATGTGCCTACGCAAGGTTAGGTGCACTAATTTCCAGCAAAAAGTGTACCTCGCTGAAGTCCCCTGGAGTCTGCTCATGCATGATTTGAATGTCTGCGGACTGCTGCCCATGAATCCACTTCAGCAATCTCTGATGGAAGCGCCAGTACATGGACAGGTATACTACTTTCAAGCAAAAACGTGTAACTCTCTGAAGTCACTTGGAGTCTGATCATTCATGTTCTGAATATTTTAGGAATGCTGCAGATGATTTGACCTCAGTAACATTTGATGGTGCCGCCAATGCAAGGTGAGGCATACGAGTTTCAAGCAAAATGGTGTTAGCCGCGGAAGTCAGTTGGAGTCTGATCGTACATGTTTTGATCTTTTTAGGAACGCTGCCGATGAACTGACTTCAGCAATCCCTGACGGTGGCGCTTTTGCAAGGTGAGGTATACTAATGTCAAGCAAAAAAGTGTAACTCCCTGAGGTCCCTTGGAGTCTGATGATATGTGTTTTGAATTTCTTAGGAATCCTGCAGAGGAATTGACATGGGAAATCTCTGATGGACCCACCGGTACAAGGTGAAGTATTCCAAATTCAAGCACACAACTATTTTACGCTGTGCAGTCTCATACAGTCTGATCCTACAGATTTTCAATTTTTTAGGAATATTGCCAAGGAATTGACAGCAGTAATCTCACAGGAATGTGCCCCTGCAAGGTTAGGTATACTAATTTCAAGCAAAAAGTGTACCTCCCGAAGTCACTAGGACTCTGATCATACATGTTTTCCATTTCTAAGGAATGTTGCACATGAATGGACATCAGGAATCTCCGATGGACGCACCAGTACCAGGAGAGGTATGCTCCTTTCAAGCAAAAACAGTGTAGTGTCTGAGGTCACCTGCAGTCTGAGGATATGGATTTTGAATTTTTTAGGAATACTGCAGGGGAATTGACATGACACATCTCTGATGGATCCGCCAGTGCTAGGTGAGGTGTAGTCACTGCAATCAAAACCGTGTCAATGTCTCTACTCACTTGGAGACTGATCGTACATTTTTTGAAACTTTTGGGAATGCTGCAGATAAACGGACCTCAGTAATACCTCATGGAGCGGCCAATGCGAGGTGACGCATCTGAGTTTCAAGCAAAAATGCGTTACTCTCTGAAGTTACTTGGTGACTGATCACACATGTTTTGTCTTTTTTAGGAATACTGCCAATGAATTGACGTGAGAAATCTCTGATGGACCCAACAGTGCTAGGGGAGGTGAACCAATTTCAAGCAAGAAAATATTTGACTCTCTGAAGTCTGTTGGAGACTTATCATACATGTTTTCAGTTTTTTCGGAATGTGGCCAATGAATTGACATCAGTTATCTCACATGAACCTGCCAGGGCAAGGGGAGGTACACGTATTTCAAGCAGAAAGGAAACCTCGCTGAAGTTCCTTGGATTCTGATCGCACATGATTCAAACTTTTAAGGAATGCAGCCGATGAGTTGTGATAATTAATCTCGGCTGGTGCTGCCAATGCAAGGTGAGGTATACTAATTTCAAGCAAAAAAGTGGAACTCTCTGAAGTCACTTGGAGTCTGACGATATGTGTTTCGAATTTTTGAGGAATACTGAAGATGAATTGACATGAGAAAGCTCTGATGCCTTCAGCACTGCATGGTGAGGTATTCTTATTTCATGCAAGCGAACATTTTATTCTCTGAAGCCTCTTGGAGATTGATCATGCATGTCCTCAATTTTTTAGGAATGTTGCCAACGAATTCACATCAGTAATCTCACATGAATGTGCCTACGCAAGGTTAGGTGCACTAATTTCCAGCAAAAAGTGTACCTCGCTGAAGTCCCCTGGAGTCTGCTCATGCATGATTTGAATGTCTGCGGACTGCTGCCCATGAATCCACTTCAGCAATCTCTGATGGAAGCGCCAGTACATGGACAGGTATACTACTTTCAAGCAAAAACGTGTAACTCTCTGAAGTCACTTGGAGTCTGATCATTCATGTTCTGAATATTTTAGGAATGCTGCAGATGATTTGACCTCAGTAACATTTGATGGTGCCGCCAATGCAAGGTGAGGCATACGAGTTTCAAGCAAAATGGTGTTAGCCGCGGAAGTCAGTTGGAGTCTGATCGTACATGTTTTGATCTTTTTAGGAACGCTGCCGATGAACTGACTTCAGCAATCCCTGACGGTGGCGCTTTTGCAAGGTGAGGTATACTAATGTCAAGCAAAAAAGTGTAACTCCCTGAGGTCCCTTGGAGTCTGATGATATGTGTTTTGAATTTCTTAGGAATCCTGCAGAGGAATTGACATGGGAAATCTCTGATGGACCCACCGGTACAAGGTGAAGTATTCCAAATTCAAGCACACAACTATTTTACGCTGTGCAGTCTCGTACAGTCTGATCCTACAGATTTTCAATTTTTTAGGAATATTGCCAAGGAATTGACAGCAGTAATCTCACAGGAATGTGCCCCTGCAAGGTTAGGTATACTAATTTCAAGCAAAAAGTGTACCTCCCGAAGTCACTAGGACTCTGATCATACATGTTTTCCATTTCTAAGGAATGTTGCACATGAATGGACATCAGGAATCTCCGATGGACGCACCAGTACCAGGAGAGGTATGCTCCTTTCAAGCAAAAACAGTGTAGTGTCTGAGGTCACCTGCAGTCTGAGGATATGGATTTTGAATTTTTTAGGAATACTGCAGGGGAATTGACATGACACATCTCTGATGGATCCACCAGTGCTAGGTGAGGTGTAGGCACTGCAATCAAAACCGTGTCAATGTCTCTACTCACTTGGAGACTGATCGTACATTTTTTGAAACTTTTGGGAATGCTGCAGATAAACGGACCTCAGTAATACCTCATGGAGCGGCCAATGCGAGGTGACGCATCTGAGTTTCAAGCACAAATGCGTTACTCTCTGAAGTTACTTGGTGACTGATCACACATGTTTTGTCTTTTTTAGGAATACTGCCAATGAATTGACGTGAGAAATCTCTGATGGACCCAACAGTGCTAGGGGAGGTGAACCAATTTCAAGCAAGAAAATATTTGACTCTCTGAAGACTGTTGGAGACTTATCATACATGTTTTCAGTTTTTTCGGAATGTGGCCAATGAATTGACATCAGTTATCTCACATGAACCTGCCAGGGCAAGGGGAGGTACACGTATTTCAAGCAGAAAGGAAACCTCGCTGAAGTTCCTTGGATTCTGATCGCACATGATTCAAACTTTTAAGGAATGCAGCCGATGAGTTGTGATAATTAATCTCGGCTGGTGCTGCCAATGCAAGGTGAGGTATACTAATTTCAAGCAAAAAAGTGGAACTCTCTGAAGTCACTTGGAGTCTGACGATATGTGTTTTGAATTTTTGAGGAATACTGAAGTTGAATTGACATGAGAAAGCTCTGATGCCTTCAGCACTGCATGGTGAGGTATTCTTATTTCATGCAAGCGAATATTTTACTCTCTGAAGCCTCTTGGAGATTGATCATGCATGTCCTCAATTTTTTAGGAATGTTGCCAACAAATTCACATCAGTAATCTCACATGAATGTGCCTACACAAGGTTAGGTGCACTAATTTCCAGCAAAAAGTGTACCTCGCTGAAGTCCCCTGGAGTCTGCTCATGCATGATTTGAATGTCTGCGGACTGCTGCCCATGAATCCACTTCAGCAATCTCTGATGGAAGCGCCAGTACATGGACAGGTATACTGCTTTCAAGCAAAAACGTGTAACTCTCTGAAGTCACTTGGAGTCTGATCATTCATGTTCTGAATATTTTAGGAATGCTGCAGATGATTTGACCTCAGTAACATTTGATGGTGCCGCCAATGCAAGGTGAGGCATACGAGATTCAAGCAAAATGGTGTTAGCTGCGGAAGTCAGTTGGAGTCTGATCGTACATGTTTTGATGTTTTTAGGAACGCTGCAGATGAATTGACTTCAGCAATCCCTGATGGTGGCGCTTTTGCAAGGTGAGGTAGACTAATGTCAAGCAAAAAAGTGTAACTCCCTGAGGTCACTTGGAGTCTGATGATATGTGTTTTGAATTTCTTAGGAATCCTGCAGAGGAATTGACATGGGAAATCTCTGATGGACCCACCGGTACAAGGTGAGGTATTCCAAATTCAAGCACACAAATATTTTACGCTGTGCAGTCTCATGCAGTCTGATCATACAGATTTCCAATTTTTTAGGAATATTGCCAAGGAATTGACAGCAGTAATCTCACAGGAATGTGCCCCTGCAAGGTTAGGTATACTAATTTCAAGCAAAAAGTATACCTCCCTGAAGTCACTAGGACTCTGATCATACATGTTTTCCATTTCTAAGGAATGTTGCACATGAATTGACATCAGGAATCTCCGATGGATGCACCAGTACAAGGAGAGGTATGCTACTTTCAAGCAAAAACAATGTAGTGTCTGAGGTCACCTGCAGTCTGAGGATATGTATTTTGAATTTTTTAGGAATACAGCAGGTGAATTGACATGAGACATCTCTGATGGATCAGCCCGTGCTAGGTGAAGTGTAGTCAGTGCAAACAAAATCGTGTAAATGTCTCTAGTCACTTGGAGTCTGATCGTACATTTATTGAAACTTTTGGGAATGCTGCAGATAAACGAACCTCAGTAATACCTCATGGAGCGGCCAATGCGAGCTGACTCATCTGAGTTTCAAGCAAAAATGCGTTACTCTCTGAAGTTACCTGGTGACTGATCACACATGTTTTGACTTTTTTAGGAATACTGCCAATGAATTGACGTGAGAAATCTCTGATGGACCCAACAGTGCAAGGGGAGGTGAACCAATTTCAAGCAAGAAAATATTTGACTCTCTGAAGTCTGTTGGAGACTGACCATACATGTTTTCAGTTTTTTAGGAATGTGGCCAATGAATTGACATAAGTAATCTCACATGAACCTGCCAGGGCAAGGGGAGGTACACGAATTTCAAACAGAAAGGAAACCTCACTGAAGTCCCTTGGATTCTGATCGCACATGGTTCAAACTTTAAAGGAATTCTGCCGCTGAGTTGAGATAATTAATCTCGGCTGGTGCTGCCAATGCAAGGTGAGGTATACTAATTTCAAGCAAAAAAGTGGAACTCTCTGAAGTCACTTGGAGTCTGACGATATGTGTTTCGAATTTTTGAGGAATACTGAAGATGAATTGACATGAGAAAGCTCTGATGCCTTCAGCACTGCATGGTGAGGTATTCTTATTTCATGCAAGCGAATATTTTACTCTCTAAAGCCTCTTGGAGATTGATCATGCATGTCCTCAATTTTTTAGGAATGTTGCCAACGAATTCACATCAGTAATCTCACATGAATGTGCCTATGCAAGGTTAGGTGCACTAATTTCCACCAAAAAGTGTACCTCGCTGAAGTCCCCTGGAGTCTGATCATGCATGATTTGAATGTCTGCGGACTGCTGCACATGAATCCACTTCAGCAATCTCTGATGGAAGCTCCAGTACATGGACAGGTATACTACTTTCAAGCAAAAACGTGTAACTCTCTGAAGTCACTTGGAGTCTGATCATTCATGTTCTGAATATTTTAGGAATGCTGCAGGTGATTTGACCTCAGTAACATTTGATGGTGCCGCCAATGCAAGGTGAGGCATACGAGTTTCAAGCAAAATGGTGTTAGCCTCGGAAGTCAGTTGGAGTCTGATCGTACATGTTTTGATCTTTTTAGGAACGCTGCAGATGAATTGACTTCAGCAATCCCTGATGGTGGCGCTTTTGCAAGGTGAGGTAGACTAATGTCAAGCAAAAAAGTGTTACTCCCTGAGGTCACTTGGAGTCTGATGATATGTGTTTTGAATTTCTTAGGAATCCTGCAGAGGAATTGACATGGGAAATCTCTGATGGACCCACCGGTACAAGGTGAGGTATTCCAAATTCAAGCACACAAATATTTTACGCTGTGCAGTCTCGTACAGTCTGATCATACAGATTTTCAATTTTTTATTAATATTGCCAAGGAATTGACAGCAGTAATCTCACAGGAATGTGCCCCTGCAAGGTTAGGTATACTAATTTCAAGCAAAAAGTGTACCTCCCTGAAGTCACTAGGACTCTGATCATACATGTTTTCCATTTCTAAGGAATGTTGCACATGAATTGACATCAGGAATCTCCGATGGACGCACCAGTACAAGGAGAGGTATGCTACTTTCAAGCAAAAACAATGTAGTGTCTGAGGTCACCTGCACTCTGAGGATATGTATTTTGAATTTTTCAGGAATACTGCAGGGGAATTGACATGAGACATCTCTGATGGATCCGCCAGTGCTAGGTGAGGTGTAGTCACTGCAAACAAAATCGTGTAAATGTCTCTAGTCACTGGGAGTCTGATCATACATTTTTTGAAACTTTTGGGAATGCTGCAGATTAACGGACCTCAGTAATACCTCATGGAGCGGCCAATGCGAGGTGACGCATCTGAGTTTCAAGCAAAAATGCGTTACTCTCTGAAGTTACTTGGTGATTGATCACACATGTTTTGACTTTTTTAGGAATACTGCCAATGAATTGACGTGAGAAATCTCTGATGGACCCAACAGTGCAAGGTGAGGTGGACCAATTTCAAGCAAGACAATATTTGACACTCTGAAGTCTCTTGGAGACTGATCATACATGTTTTCAGTTTTTTAGGAATGTGGCCAATGAATTGACATCAGTAATCTCACATGAACCTACCAGTGCAAGGGGAGGTACACGAATTTCAAACAGAAAGGAAACCTCGCTGAAGTCCCTTGGATTCTGATAGCACATGGTTCAAAAGTTTAAGGAATGCTGCCGCTGAGTTGAGATAATTAATCTTGGCTGGTGCTCCCAATGCAAGGTGAGGTATACTAATTTCAAGCAAAAAAGTGGAACTCTCTGAAGTCACTGGAAATCTGACGATATGTGTTTTGAATTTTTGAGGAATACTGAAGACGAATTGACATGAGAAAGCTCTGATGCCTTCAGCACTGCATGGTGAGGTATTCTTATTTCATGCAAGCGAATATTTTACTCTCTGAAGCCTCTTGGAGATTGATCATGCATGTCCTCAATTTTTTAGGAATGTTGCCAAGGAATTCACATCAGTATTCTCACGTTAATGTGCCTACGCAAGGTTAGCTGCACGAATTTCCAGCAAAAAGTATACCTCGCTGAAGTCCCCTGGAGTCTGCTCATGCATGATTTGAATGTCTGCGGACTGCTGCCCATGAATCCACTTCAGCAACCTCTGATGGAAGCTCCAGTACATGGACATTTATACTACTTTCAAGAAAAAACGTGTAACTCTCTGAAGGCACTTTTAGTCTGATCATTCATGTTCTGAATATTTTAGGAATGCTGCAGATGATTTGACCTCAGTAACATTTGATGGTGCCGCCAATGCAACGTGAGGCATACGAGTTTCAAGCAAAATTGTGTTAGCCGTGGAAGTCAGTTGGAGTTTGATCGTACATGTTTTGATCTTTTTAGGAATGCTGCAGATGAATTGACTTCAGCAATCCCTGATGGAGGAGCTTTTGCAATGTGAGGTAGACTAAAGTCAAGCAAAAAAGAGTAACTCCCTGAGGTCACTTGTAGTCTGATGATATGTGTTTTGAATTTCGTAGGAATCCTGCAGAGGAATTGACATGGGAAATCTCTGATGGACCCACCGGTAGAAGGTGAGGTATTCCAAATTCAAGCACACAAATATTTTACGCTGTGCTGTCTCGTACAGTCTGATCATACAGATTTCCAATTTTTTAGGAATATTGCCAAGGAATTGACATCAGTAATCTCACAGGAATGTGCCCCTGCAAGGTTAGGTATACTAATTTCAAGCAGAAAGTGTACCTCCCCGAAGTCACTAGGACTCTGATCATACATGTTTTCCATTTCTAAGGAATGTTGCACATGAATTGACATGAGGAATCTCCGATGCACGCACCAGTACAAGGAGAGGTATGCTACTTTCATGCAAAAACAATGTAGTGTCTGAGGTCACCTGTAGACTGAGGATATGTATTTTGAATTTTTTAGGAATACTGCAGGGGAATTGACATGAGACATCTCCGATGGATCCGCCAGTGCTAGGTGAGGTGTAGTCACTGCAAACAAAATTGTGTAAATGTCTCTAGTCACTTGGAGTCTGATCATACACTTTTTGAAACTTTTGGAAATGCTGCAGACAAACGGACCTTAGTAATACCTCATGGAGCGGCCAATTCGAGGTGACGCATCTGAGTTTCAAGAAAAAATGCGTTACTATCTGAAGTTACTTGGTGACTGATCAGACATGTTTTGACTTTTTTAGGAATACTGCCAATGAATTGACGTGAGAAATCTCTGATGGACCCCACAGTGCAAGGGGAGGTGAACCAACGTCAAGCAAGAAAATATTTGACTGTCTGAAGTCTGTTGGAGACTGATCATACATGTTTTCAGTTTTTTCGGAATGTGGCCAATGAATTGACATCAGTAATCTCACATGAACCTGCCAGGGCAAGGGGAGGTACACGAATTTCAAGCAGAAAGGAAACCTCGCTGAAGTCCCTTGGATTCTGATCGCACATGGTTCAAACTTTTAAGGAATGCAGCCGATGAGTTGTGATAATTAATCTCGGCTGGTGCTGCCAATGCAAGGTGAGGTATACTAATTTCAAGCAAAAAAGTGGAACTCTCTGAAGTCACTTGGAGTCTGACGATATGTGTTTTGAATTTTTGAGGAATACTGAAGATGAATTGACATGAGAAAGCTCTGATGCCTTCAGCACTGCATGGTGAGGTATTCTTATTTCATGCAAGCGAATATTTTACTCTCTGAAGCCTCTTGGAGATTGATCATGCATGTCCTCAATTTTTTAGGAATGTTGCCAACGAATTCACATCAGTAATCTCACATGAATGTGCCTACGCCAGGTTAGGTGCACTAATTTCCAGCAAAAAGTGTACCTCGCTGAAGTCCCCTGGAGTCTGCTCATGCATGATTTGAATGTCTGCGGACTGCTGCCCATGAATGCACTTCAGCAATCTCTGATGGAAGCGCCAGTACATGGACAGGTATACTGCTTTCAAGCAAAAACGTGTAACTCTCTGAAGTCACTTGGAGTCTGATCATTCATGTTCTGAATATTTTAGGAATGCTGCAGATGATTTGACCTCAGTAACATTTGATGGTGCCGCCAATGCAAGGTGAGGCATACGAGTTTCAAGCAAAATGGTGTTAGCCGCGGAAGTCAGTTGGAGTCTGATCGTACATGTTTTGATGTTTTTAGGAACGCTGCCGATGAACTGACTTCAGCAATCCCTGACGGTGGCGCTTTTGCAAGGTGAGGTATACTAATGTCAAGCAAAAAAGTGTAACTCCCTGAGGTCACTTGGAGTCTGATGATATGTGTTTTGAATTTCTTAGGAATCCTGCAGAGGAATTGACATGGGAAATCTCTGATGGACCCACCGGTACAAGGTGAGGTATTCCAAATTCAAGCACACAAATATTTTACGCTGTGCAGTCTCGTACAGTCTGATCATACAGATTTTCAATTTTTTAGGAATATTGCCAAGGATTTGACAGCAGTAATCTCACAGGAATGTGCCCCTGCAAGGTTAGGTATACTAATTTCAAGCAGAAAGTGTACCTCCCCGAAGTCACTAGGACTCTGATCATACATGTTCTCCATTTCTAAGGAATGTTGCACATGAATTGACATCAGGAATCTCCGATGGACGCACCAGTACCAGGAGAGGTATGCTCCTTTCAAGCAAAAACAATGTAGTGTCTGAGGTCACCTGCAGTCTGAGGATATGTATTTTGAATTTTTTAGGAATACTGCAGGGGAATTGACATGAGACATCTCTGATGCATCCGCCAGTGCTAGGTGAGGTGTAGTCACTGCAAACAAAATCGTGTCAATGTCTCTAGTCACTTGGAGTCTGATCTTACATTGTTTGAAACTTTTGGGAATGCTGCAGATAAACGGACCTCAGTAATACCTCATGGAGCGGCCAATGCGAGGTGACGCATCTGAGTTTCAAGCAAAAATGCGTTACTCTCTGAAGTTACTTGGTGACTGATCACACATGTTTTGACTTTTTTTGGAATACTGCCAATGAATTGACGTGAGAAATCTCTGATGGACCCCACAGTGCAAGGGGAGGTGAACCAACGTCAAGCAAGAAAATATTTGACTGTCTGAAGTCTGTTGGAGACTGATCATACATGTTTTCAGTTTTTTCGGAATGTGGCCAATGAATTGACATCAGTAATCTCACATGAACCTGCCAGGGCAAGGGGAGGTACACGAATTTCAAGCAGAAAGGAAACCTCGCTGAAGTCCCTTGGATTCTGATCGCACATGGTTCAAACTTTTAAGGAATGCAGCCGATGAGTTGTGATAATTAATCTCGGCTGGTGCTGCCAATGCAAGGTGAGGTATACTAATTTCAAGCAAAAAAGTGGAACTCTCTGAAGTCACTTGGAGTCTGACGATATGTGTTTTGAATTTTTGAGGAATACTGAAGATGAATTGACATGAGAAAGCTCTGATGCCTTCAGCACTGCATGGTGAGGTATTCTTATTTCATGCAAGCGAATATTTTACTCTCTGAAGCCTCTTGGAGATTGATCATGCATGTCCTCAATTTTTTAGGAATGTTGCCAACGAATTCACATCAGTAATCTCACATGAATGTGCCTACGCAAGGTTAGGTGCACTAATTTCCAGCAAAAAGTGTACCTCGCTGAAGTCCCCTGGAGTCTGCTCATGCATGATTTGAATGTCTGCGGACTGCTGCCCATGAATGCACTTCAGCAATCTCTGATGGAAGCGCCAGTACATGGACAGGTATACTACTTTCAAGCAAAAACGTGTAACTCTCTGAAGTCACTTGGAGTCTGATCATTCATGTTCTGAATATTTTAGGAATGCTGCAGATGATTTGACCTCAGTAACATTTGATGGTGCCGCCAATGCAAGGTGAGGCATACGAGTTTCAAGCAAAATGGTGTTAGCCGCGGAAGTCAGTTGGAGTCTGATCGTACATGTTTTGATGTTTTTAGGAACGCTGCCGATGAACTGACTTCAGCAATCCCTGACGGTGGCGCTTTTGCAAGGTGAGGTATACTAATGTCAAGCAAAAAAGTGTAACTCCCTGAGGTCACTTGGAGTCTGATGATATGTGTTTTGAATTTCTTAGGAATCCTGCAGAGGAATTGACATGGGAAATCTCTGATGGACCCACCGGTACAAGGTGAGGTATTCCAAATTCAAGCACACAAATATTTTACGCTGTGCAGTCTCGTACAGTCTGATCATACAGATTTTCAATTTTTTAGGAATATTGCCAAGGATTTGACAGCAGTAATCTCACAGGAATGTGCCCCTGCAAGGTTAGGTATACTAATTTCAAGCAGAAAGTGTACCTCCCCGAAGTCACTAGGACTCTGATCATACATGTTCTCCATTTCTAAGGAATGTTGCACATGAATTGACATCAGGAATCTCCGATGGACGCACCAGTACCAGGAGAGGTATGCTCCTTTCAAGCAAAAACAATGTAGTGTCTGAGGTCACCTGCAGTCTGAGGATATGTATTTTGAATTTTTTAGGAATACTGCAGGGGAATTGACATGAGACATCTCTGATGCATCCGCCAGTGCTAGGTGAGGTGTAGTCACTGCAAACAAAATCGTGTCAATGTCTCTAGTCACTTGGAGTCTGATCGTACATTGTTTGAAACTTTTGGGAATGCTGCAGATAAACGGACCTCAGTAATACCTCATGGAGCGGCCAATGCGAGGTGACGCATCTGAGTTTCAAGCAAAAATGCGTTACTCTCTGAAGTTACTTGGTGACTGATCACACATGTTTTGACTTTTTTAGGAATACTGCCAATGAATTGACGTGAGAAATCTCTGATGGACCCAACAGTGCAAGGGGAGGTGAACCAACGTCAAGCAAGAAAATATTTGACTGTCTGAAGTCTGTTGGAGACTGATCATACATGTTTTCAGTTTTTTCGGAATGTGGCCAATGAATTGACATCAGTAATCTCACATGAACCTGCCAGGGCAAGGGGAGGTACACGAATTTCAAGCAGAAAGGAAACCTCGCTGAAGTCCCTTGGATTCTGATCGCACATGGTTCAAACTTTTAAGGAATGCAGCCGATGAGTTGTGATAATTAATCTCGGCTGGTGCTGCCAATGCAAGGTGAGGTATACTAATTTCAAGCAAAAAAGTGGAACTCTCTGAAGTCACTTGGAGTCTGACGATATGTGTTTTGAATTTTTGAGGAATACTGAAGATGAATTGACATGAGAAAGCTCTGATGCCTTCAGCACTGCATGGTGAGGTATTCTTATTTCATGCAAGCGAATATTTTACTCTCTGAAGCCTCTTGGAGATTGATCATGCATGTCCTCAATTTTTTAGGAATGTTGCCAACGAATTCACATCAGTAATCTCACATGAATGTGCCTACGCCAGGTTAGGTGCACTAATTTCCAGCAAAAAGTGTACCTCGCTGAAGTCCCCTGGAGTCTGCTCATGCATGATTTGAATGTCTGCGGACTGCTGCCCATGAATCCACTTCAGCAATCTCTGATGGAAGCGCCAGTACATGGACAGGTATACTACTTTCAAGCAAAAACGTGTAACTCTCTGAAGTCACTTGGAGTCTGATCATTCATGTTCTGAATATTTTAGGAATGCTGCAGATGATTTGACCTCAGTAACATTTGATGGTGCCGCCAATGCAAGGTGAGGCATACGAGTTTCAAGCAAAATGGTGTTAGCCTCGGAAGTCAGTTGGAGTCTGATCGTACATGTTTTGATCTTTTTAGGAACGCTGCAGATGAATTGACTTCAGCAATCCCTGATGGTGGCGCTTTTGCAAGGTGAGGTAGACTAAGGTCAACCAAAAAAGTGTAACTCCCTGAGGTCACTTGGAGTCTGATGATATGTGTTTTGAATTTCTTAGGAATCCTGCAGAGGAATTGACATGGGAAATCTCTGATGGACCCACCGGTACAAGGTGAGGTATTCCAAATTCAAGCACACAAATATTTTACGCTGTGCAGTCTCGTACAGTCTGATCATACAGATTTTCAATTTTTTAGGAATATTGCCAAGGATTTGACAGCAGTAATCTCACAGGAATGTGCCCCTGCAAGGTTAGGTATACTAATTTCAAGCAAAAAGTGTACCTCCCTGAAGTCACTACGACTCTGATCATACATGTTTTCCATTTCTAAGGAATGTTGCACATGAATTGACATCAGGAATCTCCGATGGACGCACCAGTACCAGGAGAGGTATGCTCCTTTCAAGCAAAAACAATGTAGTGTCTGAGGTCACCTGCAGTCTGAGGATATGTATTTTGAATTTTTTAGGAATACTGCAGGGGAATTGACATGAGACATCTCTGATGCATCCGCCAGTGCTAGGTGAGGTGTAGTCACTGCAAACAAAATCGTGTCAATGTCTCTAGTCACTTGGAGTCTGATCGTACATTTTTTGAAACTTTTGGGAATGCTGCAGATAAACGGACCTCAGTAATACCTCATGGAGCGGCCAATGCGAGGTGACGCATCTGAGTTTCAAGCAAAAATGCGTTACTCTCTGAAGTTACTTGGTGACTGATCACACATGTTTTGACTTTTTTAGGAATACTGCCAATGAATTGACGTGAGAAATCTCTGATGGACCCAACAGTGCAAGGTGAGGTGAACCAATTTCAAGCAAGAAAATATTTGACACTCTGAAGTCTCTTGGAGACTGATCATACATGTTTTCAGTTTTTTAGGAATGTGGCCAATGAATTGACATCAGTAATCTCACATGAACCTGCCAGGGCAAGGGGAGGTACACGAATTTCAAACAGAAAGGAAACCTCGCTGAAGTCCCTTGGATTCTGATAGCACATGGTTCAAAAGTTTAAGGAATGCTGCCGCTGAGTTGAGATAATTAATCTTGGCTGGTGCTCCCAATGCAAGGTGAGGTATACTAATTTCAAGCAAAAAAGTGGAACTCTCTGAAGTCACTGGAAATCTGACGATATGTGTTTTGAATTTTTGAGGAATACTGAAGACGAATTGACATGAGAAAGCTCTGATGCCTTCAGCACTGCATGGTGAGGTATTCTTATTTCATGCAAGCGAATATTTTACTCTCTGAAGCCTCTTGGAGATTGATCATGCATGCCCTCAATTTTTTAGGAATGTTGCCAAGGAATTCACATCAGTATTCTCACGTTAATGTGCCTACGCAAGGTTAGGTGCACTAATTTCCAGCAAAAAGTATACCTCGCTGAAGTCCCCTGGAGTCTGCTCATGCATGATTTGAATGTCTGCGGACTGCTGCCCATGAATCCACTTCAGCAACCTCTGATGGAAGCTCCAGTACATGGACATTTATACTACTTTCAAGAAAAAACGTGTAACTCTCTGAAGGCACTTTTAGTCTGATCATTCATGTTCTGAATATTTTAGGAATGCTGCAGATGATTTGACCTCAGTAACATTTGATGGTGCCGCCAATGCAACGTGAGGCATACGAGTTTCAAGCAAAATTGTGTTAGCCGTGGAAGTCAGTTGGAGTTTGATCGTACATGTTTTGATCTTTTTAGGAACGCTGCAGATGAATTGACTTCAGCAATCCCTGATGGAGGAGCTTTTGCAATGTGAGGTAGACTAAAGTCAAGCAAAAAAGAGTAACTCCCTGAGGTCACTTGTAGTCTGATGATATGTGTTTTGAATTTCGTAGGAATCCTGCAGAGGAATTGACATGGGAAATCTCTGATGGACCCACCGGTAGAAGGTGAGGTATTCCAAATTCAAGCACACAAATATTTTACGCTGTGCTGTCTCGTACAGTCTGATCATACAGATTTTCAATTTTTTAGGAATATTGCCAAGGAATTGACATCAGTAATCTCACAGGAATGTGCCCCTGCAAGGTTAGGTATACTAATTTCAAGCAGAAAGTGTACCTCCCCGAAGTCACTAGGACTCTGATCATACATGTTTTCCATTTCTAAGGAATGTTGCACATGAATTGACATGAGGAATCTCCGATGCACGCACCAGTACAAGGAGAGGTATGCTACTTTCATGCAAAAACAATGTAGTGTCTGAGGTCACCTGTAGACTGAGGATATGTATTTTGAATTTTTTAGGAATACTGCAGGGGAATTGACATGAGACATCTCCGATGGATCCGCCAGTGCTAGGTGAGGTGTAGTCACTGCAAACAAAATTGTGTAAATGTCTCTAGTCACTTGGAGTCTGATCATACACTTTTTGAAACTTTTGGAAATGCTGCAGACAAACGGACCTTAGTAATACCTCATGGAGCGGCCAATTCGAGGTGACGCATCTGAGTTTCAAGAAAAAATGCGTTACTATCTGAAGTTACTTGGTGACTGATCACACATGTTTTGACCTTTTTAAGAATACTGCCAATGAATTGACGTGAGAAATCTCTGATGGACCCCACAGTGCAAGGGGAGGTGAACCAACGTCAAGCAAGAAAATATTTGACTGTCTGAAGTCTGTTGGAGACTGATCATACATGTTTTCAGTTTTTTAGGAATGTGGCCAATGAATTGACATCAGTAATCTCACATGAACCTGCCAGGGCAAGGGGAGGTACACGAATTTCAAGCAGAAAGGAAACCTCGCTGAAGTCCCTTGGATTCTGATCGCACATGGTTCAAACTTTTAAGGAATGCAGCCGATGAGTTGTGATAATTAATCTCGGCTGGTGCTGCCAATGCAAGGTGAGGTATACTAATTTCAAGCAAAAAAGTGGAACTCTCTGAAGTCACTTGGATTCTGACGATATGTGTTTTGAATTTTTGAGGAATACTGAAGATGAATTGACATGAGAAAGCTCTGATGCCTTCAGCACTGCATGGTGAGGTATTCTTATTTCATGCAAGCGAATATTTTACTCTCTGAAGCCTCTTGGAGATTGATCATGCATGTCCTCAATTTTTTAGGAATGTTGCCAACGAATTCACATCAGTAATCTCACATGAATGTGCCTACGCCAGGTTAGGTGCACTAATTTCCAGCAAAAAGTGTACCTCGCTGAAGTCCCCTGGAGTCTGCTCATGCATGATTTGAATGTCTGCGGACTGCTGCCCATGAATGCACTTCAGCAATCTCTGATGGAAGCGCCAGTACATGGACAGGTATACTGCTTTCAAGCAAAAACGTGTAACTCTCTGAAGTCACTTGGAGTCTGATCATTCATGTTCTGAATATTTTAGGAATGCTGCAGATGATTTGACCTCAGTAACATTTGATGGTGCCGCCAATGCAAGGTGAGGCATACGAGTTTCAAGCAAAATGGTGTTAGCCGCGGAAGTCAGTTGGAGTCTGATCGTACATGTTTTGATGTTTTTAGGAACGCTGCCGATGAACTGACTTCAGCAATCCCTGACGGTGGCGCTTTTGCAAGGTGAGGTATACTAATGTCAAGCAAAAAAGTGTAACTCCCTGAGGTCACTTGGAGTCTGATGATATGTGTTTTGAATTTCTTAGGAATCCTGCAGAGGAATTGACATGGGAAATCTCTGATGGACCCACCGGTACAAGGTGAGGTATTCCAAATTCAAGCACACAAATATTTTACGCTGTGCAGTCTCGTACAGTCTGATCATACAGATTTTCAATTTTTTAGGAATATTGCCAAGGATTTGACAGCAGTAATCTCACAGGAATGTGCCCCTGCAAGGTTAGGTATACTAATTTCAAGCAGAAAGTGTACCTCCCCGAAGTCACTAGGACTCTGATCATACATGTTCTCCATTTCTAAGGAATGTTGCACATGAATTGACATCAGGAATCTCCGATGGACGCACCAGTACCAGGAGAGGTATGCTCCTTTCAAGCAAAAACAATGTAGTGTCTGAGGTCACCTGCAGTCTGAGGATATGTATTTTGAATTTTTTAGGAATACTGCAGGGGAATTGACATGAGACATCTCTGATGCATCCGCCAGTGCTAGGTGAGGTGTAGTCACTGCAAACAAAATCGTGTCAATGTCTCTAGTCACTTGGAGTCTGATCTTACATTGTTTGAAACTTTTGGGAATCCTGCAGATAAACGGACCTCAGTAATACCTCATGGAGCGGCCAATGCGAGGTGACGCATCTGAGTTTCAAGCAAAAATGCGTTACTCTCTGAAGTTACTTGGTGACTGATCACACATGTTTTGACTTTTTTTGGAATACTGCCAATGAATTGACGTGAGAAATCTCTGATGGACCCCACAGTGCAAGGGGAGGTGAACCAACGTCAAGCAAGAAAATATTTGACTGTCTGAAGTCTGTTGGAGACTGATTATACATGTTTTCAGTTTTTTCGGAATGTGGCCAATGAATTGACATCAGTAATCTCACATGAACCTGCCAGGGCAAGGGGAGGTACACGAATTTCAAGCAGAAAGGAAACCTCGCTGAAGTCCCTTGGATTCTGATCGCACATGATTCAAACTTTTAAGGAATGCAGCCGATGATTTGTGATAATTAATCTCGGCTGGTGCTGCCAATGCAAGGTGAGGTATACTAATTTCAAGCAAAAAAGTGGAACTCTCTGAAGTCACTTGGAGTCTGACGATATGTGTTTTGAATTTTTGAGGAATACTGAAGATGAATTGACATGAGAAAGCTCTGATGCCTTTAGCACTGCATGGTGAGGTATTCTTATTTCATGCAAGCGAATATTTTACTCTCTGAAGCCTCTTGGAGATTGATCATGCATGTCCTCAATTTTTTAGGAATGTTGCCAACGAATTCACATCAGTAATCTCACATGAATGTGCCTACGCAAGGTTAGGTGCACTAATTTCCAGCAAAAAGTGTACCTCGCTGAAGTCCCCTGGAGTCTGCTCATGCATGATTTGAATGTCTGCGGACTGCTGCCCATGAATGCACTTCAGCAATCTCTGATGGAAGCGCCAGTACATGGACAGGTATACTACTTTCAAGCAAAAACGTGTAACTCTCTGAAGTCACTTGGAGTCTGATCATTCATGTTCTGAATATTTTAGGAATGCTGCAGGTGATTTGACCTCAGTAACATTTGATGGTGCCGCCAATGCAAGGTGAGGCATACGAGTTTCAAGCAAAATGGTGTTAGCCGCGGAAGTCAGTTGGAGTCTGATCGTACATGTTTTGATCTTTTTAGGAACGCTGCCGATGAACTGACTTCACAAATCCCTGACGGTGTCGCTTTTGCAAGGTGAGGTATACTAATGTCAAACAAAAAAGTGTAACTCCCTGAGGTCACTTGGAGTCTGATGATATGTGTTTTGAATTCCTTAGGAATCGTGCAGAGGAATTGACATGGGAAATCTCTGATGGACCCACCGGTACAAGGTGAGGTATTCCAAAATCAAGCACACAAATATTTTACGCTGTGCAGTCTCGTACAGTCTGATCCTACAGATTTTCAATTTTTTAGGAATATTGCCAAGGATTTGACAGCAGTAATCTCACAGGAATGTGCGCCTGCAAGGTTAGGTATACTAATTTCAAGTAGAAAGTGTACCTCCCCGAAGTCACTAGGACTCCGATCATACATATTCTCCATTTCTAAGGAATGTTGCACATGAATTGACATCAGGAATCTCCGATGGACGCACCAGTACCAGGAGAGGTATGCTCCTTTCAAGCAAAAACAATGTAGTGTCTGAGGTCACCTGCAGTCTGAGGATATGTGTTTTGAATTTTTTAGGAATACTGCAGGGGAATTGACATGAGACATCTCTGATGCATCCGCCAGTGCTAGGTGAGGTGTAGTCACTGCAAACAAAATCGTGTCAATGTCTCTAGTCACTTGGAGTCTGATCTTACATTGTTTGAAAGTTTTGGGAATGCTGCAGATAAACGGACCTCAGTAATACCTCATGGAGCGGCCAATGCGAGGTGACGCATCTGAGTTTCAAGCAAAAATGCGTTACTCTCTGAAGTTACTTGGTGACTGATCACACATGTTTTGACTTTTTGAGGAATACTGCCAATGAATTGACGTGAGAAATCTCTGATGGACCCCACAGTGCAAGGGGAGGTGAACCAACGTCAAGCAAGAAAATATTTGACTGTCTGAAGTCTGTTGGAGACTGATCATACATGTTTTCAGTTTTTTCGGAATGTGGCCAATGAATTGACATCAGTAATCTCACATGAACCTGCCAGGGCAAGGGGAGGTACACGAATTTCAAGCAGAAAGGAAACCTCGCTGAAGTCCCTTGGATTCTGATCGCACATGGTTCAAACTTTTAAGGAATGCAGCCGATGAGTTGTGATAATTAATCTCGGCTGGTGCTGCCAATGCAAGGTGAGGTATACTAATTTCAAGCAAAAAAGTGGCACTCTCTGAAGTCACTTGGAGTCTGACGATATGTGTTTTGAATTTCTTAGGAATCCTGCAGAGGAATTGACATGGGAAATCTCTGATGGACCCTCCGGTACAAGGTGAGGTATTTCAAATTCAAGCACACAAATATTTTACGCTGTGCAGTCTCGTACAGTCTGATCATACAGATTTTCAATTTTTTAGGAATATTGCCAAGGATTTGACAGCAGTAATCTCACAGGAATGTGCCCCTGCAAGGTTAGGTATACTAATTTCAAGCAGAAAGTGTACCTCCCTGAAGTCACTAGGACTCTGATCATACATGTTCTCCATTTCTAAGGAATGTTGCACATGAATTGACATCAGGAATCTCCGATGGACGCACCAGTACCAGGAGAGGTATGCTCCTTTCAAGCAAAAACAATGTGGTGTCTGAGGTCACCTGCAGTCTGAGGATATGTATTTTGAATTTTTTAGGAATACTGCAGGGGAATTGACATGAGACATCTCTGATGCATCCGCCAGTGCTAGGTGAGGTGTAGTCACTGCAAACAAAATCGTGTCAATGTCTCTAGTCACTTGGAGTCTGATCGTACATTTTTTGAAACTTTTGGGAATGCTGCAGATAAACGGACCTCAGTAATACCTCATGGAGCGGCCAATGCGAGGTGACGCATCTGAGTTTCAAGCAAAAATGCGTTACTCTCTGAAGTTACTTGGTGACTGATCACACATGTTTTGACTTTTTTTGGAATACTGCCAATGAATTGACGTGAGAAATCTCTGATGGACCCCACAGTGCAAGGGGAGGTGAACCAACGTCAAGCAAGAAAATATTTGACTGTCTGAAGTCTGTTGGAGACTGATCATACATGTTTTCAGTTTTTTCGGAATGTGGCCAATGAATTGACATCAGTAATCTCACATGAACCTGCCAGGGTAAGGGGAGGTACACGAATTTCAAGCAGAAAGGAAACCTCGCTGAAGTCCCTTGGATTCTGATCGCACATGGTTCAAACTTTTAAGGAATGCAGCCGATGAGTTGTGATAATTAATCTCGGCTGGTGCTGCCAATGCAAGGTGAGGTATACTAATTTCAAGCAAAAAAGTGGAACTCTCTGAAGTCACTTGGAGTCTGACGATATGTGTTTTGAATTTTTGAGGAATACTGAAGATGAATTGACATGAGAAAGCTCTGATGCCTTCAGCACTGCATGGTGAGGTATTCTTATTTCATGCAAGCGAATATTTTACTCTCTGAAGCCTCTTGGAGATTGATCATGCATGTCCTCAATTTTTTAGGAATGTTGCCAACGAATTCACATCAGTAATCTCACATGAATGTGCCTACGCAAGGTTAGGTGCACTAATTTCCAGCAAAAAGTGTACCTCGCTGAAGTCCCCTGGAGTCTGCTCATGCATGATTTGAATGTCTGCGGACTGCTGCCCATGAATGCACTTCAGCAATCTCTGATGGAAGCGCCAGTACATGGACAGGTATACTGCTTTCAAGAAAAAACGTGTAACTCTCTGAAGTCACTTGGAGTCTGATCATTCATGTTCTGAATATTTTAGGAATGCTGCAGGTGATTTGACCTCAGTAACATTTGATGGTGCCGCCAATGCAAGGTGAGGCATACGAGTTTCAAGCAAAATGGTGTTAGCCGCGGAAGTCAGTTGGAGTCTGATCGTACATGTTTTGATCTTTTTAGGAACGCTGCCGATGAACTGACTTCAGCAATCCCTGACGGGGGCGCTTTTGCAAGGTGAGGTATACTAATGTCAAGCAAAAAAGTGTAACTCCCTGAGGTCACTTGGAGTCTGATGATATGTGTTTTGAATTTCTTAGGAATCCTGCAGAGGAATTGACATGGGAAATCTCTGATGGACCCACCGGTACAAGGTGAGGTATTCCAAATTCAAGCACACAACTATTTTACGCTGTGCAGTCTCGTACAGTCTGATCCTACAGATTTTCAATTTTTTAGGAATATTGCCATGGAATTGACAGCAGTAATCTCACAGGAATGTGCCCCTGCAAGGTTAGGTATACTAATTTCAAGCAAAAAGTGTACCTCCCCGAAGTCACTAGAACTCTGATCATACATGTTTTCCATTTCTAAGAAATGTTGCACATGAATGGACATCAGGAATCTCCGATGGACGCACCAGTACCAGGAGAGGTATGCTCCTTTCAAGCAAAAACAGTGTAGTGTCTGAGGTCACCTGCAGTCTGAGGATATAGATTTTGAATTTTTTAGGAATACTGCAGGGGAATTGACATGAGACATCTCTGATGCATCCGCCAGTGCTAGGTGAGGTGTAGTCACTGCAAACAAAATCGTGTCAATGTCTCTAGTCACTTGGAGTCTGATCGTACATTGTTTGAAACTTTTGGGAATGCTGCAGATAAACGGACCTCAGTAATACCTCATGGAGCGGCCAATGCGAGGTGACGCATCTGAGTTTCAAGCAAAAATGCGTTACTCTCTGAAGTTACTTGGTGACTGATCACACATGTTTTGACTTTTTTAGGAATACTGAAAATGATTTGACGTGAGAAATCTCTGATGGACCCCACAGTGCAAGGGGAGGTGAACCAACGTCAAGCAAGAAAATATTTGACTGTCTGAAGTCTGTTGGAGACTGATCATACATGTTTTCAGTTTTTTCGGCATGTGGCCAATGAATTGACATCAGTAATCTCACATGAACCTGCCAGGGCAAGGGGAGGTACACGAATTTCAAGCAGAAAGGAAACCTCGCTGAAGTCCCTTGGATTCTGATCGCACATGGTTCAAACTTTTAAGGAATGCAGCCGATGAGTTGTGATAATTAATCTCGGCTGGTGCTGCCAATGCAAGGTGAGGTATACTAATTTCAAGCAAAAAAGTGGAACTCTCTGAAGTCACTTGGAGTCTGACGATATGTGTTTTGAATTTTTGAGGAATACTGAAGATGAATTGACATGAGAAAGCTCTGATGCCTTCAGCACTGCATGGTGAGGTATTCTTATTTCATGCATGCGAATATTTTACTCTCTGAAGCCTCTTGGAGATTGATCATGCATGTCCTCAATGTTTTAGGAATGTTGCCAACGAATTCACATCAGTAATCTCACATGAATGTGCCTACGCCATTTTAGGTGCACTAATTTCCAGCAAAAAGTGTACCTCGCTGAAGTCCCCTGGAGTCTGCTCATGCATGATTTGAATGTCTGCGGACTGCTGCCCATGAATGCACTTCAGCAATCTCTGATGGAAGCGCCAGTACATGGACAGGTATACTACTTTCAAGCAAAAACGTGTAACTCTCTGAAGTCACTTGGAGTCTGATCATTCATGTTCTGAATATTTTAGGAATGCTGCAGGTGATTTGACCTCAGTAACATTTGATGGTGCCGCCAATGCAAGGTGAGGCATACGAGTTTCAAGCAAAATGGTGTTAGCCGCGGAAGTCAGTTGGAGTCTGATCGTACATGTTTTGATGTTTTTAGGAACGCTGCCGATGAACTGACTTCAGCAATCCCTGACGGTGGCGCTTTTGCAAGGTGAGGTATACTAATGTCAAGCAAAAAAGTGTAACTCCCTGAGGTCACTTGGAGTCTGATGATATGTGTTTTGAATTTCTTAGGAATCCTGCAGAGGAATTGACATGGGAAATCTCTGATGGACCCACCGGTACAAGGTGAGGTATTCCAAATTCAAGCACACAAATATTTTACGCTGTGCAGTCTCGTACAGTCTGATCATACAGATTTTCAATTTTTTAGGAATATTGCCAAGGATTTGACAGCAGTAATCTCACAGGAATGTGCCCCTGCAAGGTTAGGTATACTAATTTCAAGCAGAAAGTGTACCTCCCCGAAGTCACTAGGACTCTGATCATACATGTTTTCCATTTCTAAGGAATGTTGCACATGAATTGACATGAGGAATCTCCGATGCACGCACCAGTACAAGGAGAGGTATGCTACTTTCATGCAAAAACAATGTAGTGTCTGAGGTCACCTGTAGACTGAGGATATGTATTTTGAATTTTTTAGGAATACTGCAGGGGAATTGACATGAGACATCTCCGATGGATCCGCCAGTGCTAGGTGAGGTGTAGTCACTGCAAACAAAATTGTGTAAATGTCTCTAGTCACTTGGAGTCTGATCATACACTTTTTGAAACTTTTGGAAATGCTGCAGACAAACGGACCTTAGTAATACCTCATGGAGCGGCCAATGCGAGGTGACGCATCTGAGTTTCAAGCAAAAATGCGTTACTCTCTGAAGTTACTTGGTGACTGATCACACATGTTTTGACTTTTTTTGGAATACTGCCAATGAATTGACGTGAGAAATCTCTGATGGACCCCACAGTGCAAGGGGAGGTGAACCAACGTCAAGCAAGAAAATATTTGACTGTCTGAAGTCTGTTGGAGACTGATCATACATGTTTTCAGTTTTTTCGGAATGTGGCCAATGAATTGACATCAGTAATCTCACATGAACCTGCCAGGGCAAGGGGAGGTACACGAATTTCAAGCAGAAAGGAAACCTCGCTGAAGTCCCTTGGATTCTGATCGCACATGGTTCAAACTTTTAAGGAATGCAGCCGATGAGTTGTGATAATTAATCTCGGCTGGTGCTGCCAATGCAAGGTGAGGTATACTAATTTCAAGCAAAAAAGTGGAACTCTCTGAAGTCACTTGGAGTCTGACGATATGTGTTTTGAATTTCTTAGGAATCCTGCAGAGGAATTGACATGGGAAATCTCTGATGGACCCACCGGTACAAGGTGAGGTATTCCAAATTCAAGCACACAAATATTTTACGCTGTGCAGTCTCGTACAGTCTGATCATACAGATTTTCAATTTTTTAGGAATATTGCCAAGGATTTGACAGCAGTAATCTCACAGGAATGTGCCCCTGCAAGGTTAGGTATACTAATTTCAAGCAGAAAGTGTACGTCCCCGAAGTCACTAGGACTCTGATCATACATGTTCTCCATTTCTAAGGAATGTTGCACATGAATTGACATCAGGAATCTCCGATGGACGCACCAGTACCAGGAGAGGTATGCTCCTTTCAAGCAAAAACAATGTAGTGTCTGAGGTCACCTGCAGTCTGAGGATATGTATTTTGAATTTTTTAGGAATACTGCAGGGGAATTGACATGAGACATCTCTGATGCATCCGCCAGTGCTAGGTGAGGTGTAGTCACTGCAAACAAAATCGTGTCAATGTCTCTAGTCACTTGGAGTCTGATCGTACATTTTTTGAAACTTTTGGGAATGCTGCAGATAAACGGACCTCAGTAATACCTCATGGAGCGGCCAATGCGAGGTGACGCATCTGAGTTTCAAGCAAAAATCCGTTACTCTCTGAAGTTACTTGGTGACTGATCACACATGTTTTGACTTTTTTTGGAATACTGCCAATGAATTGACGTGAGAAATCTCTGATGGACCCCACAGTGCAAGGGGAGGTGAACCAACGTCAAGCAAGAAAATATTTGACTGTCTGAAGTCTGTTGGAGACTGATCATACATGTTTTCAGTTTTTTCGGAATGTGGCCAATGAATTGACATCAGTAATCTCACATAAATCTGCCAGGGCAAGGGGAGGTACACGAATTTCAAGCAGAAAGGAAACCTCGCTGAAGTCCCTTGGATTCTGATCGCACATGGTTCAAACTTTTAAGGAATGCAGCCGATGAGTTGTGATAATTAATCTCGGCTGGTGCTGCCAATGCAAGGTGAGGTATACTAATTTCAAGCAAAAAAGTGGAACTCTCTGAAGTCACTTGGAGTCTGACGATATGTGTTTTGAATTTTTGAGGAATACTGAAGATGAATTGACATGAGAAAGCTCTGATGCCTTCAGCACTGCATGGTGAGGTATTCTTATTTCATGCAAGCGAATATTTTACTCTCTGAAGCCTCTTGGAGATTGATCATGCATGTCCTCAATTTTTTAGGAATGTTGCCAACGAATTCACATCAGTAATCTCACATGAATGTGCCTACGCAAGGTTAGGTGCACTAATTTCCAGCAAAAAGTGTACCTCGCTGAAGTCCCCTGGAGTCTGCTCATGCATGATTTGAATGTCTGCGGACTGCTGCCCATGAATCCACTTCAGCAATCTCTGATGGAAGCGCCAGTACATGGACAGGTATACTACTTTCAAGCAAAAACGTGTAACTCTCTGAAGTCACTTGGAGTCTGATCATTCATGTTCTGAATATTTTAGGAATGCTGCAGATGATTTGACCTCAGTAACATTTGATGGTGCCGCCAATGCAAGGTGAGGCATACGAGTTTCAAGCAAAATGGTGTTAGCCGCGGAAGTCAGTTGGAGTCTGATCGTACATGTTTTGATCTTTTTAGGAACGCTGCCGATGAACTGACTTCAGCAATCCCTGACGGTGGCGCTTTTGCAAGGTGAGGTATACTAATGTCAAGCAAAAAAGTGTAACTCCCTGAGGTCCCTTGGAGTCTGATGATATGTGTTTTGAATTTCTTAGGAATCCTGCAGAGGAATTGACATGGGAAATCTCTGATGGACCCACCGGTACAAGGTGAAGTATTCCAAATTCAAGCACACAACTATTTTACGCTGTGCAGTCTCATACAGTCTGATCCTACAGATTTTCAATTTTTTAGGAATATTGCCAAGGAATTGACAGCAGTAATCTCACAGGAATGTGCCCCTGCAAGGTTAGGTATACTAATTTCAAGCAAAAAGTGTACCTCCCGAAGTCACTAGGACTCTGATCATACATGTTTTCCATTTCTAAGGAATGTTGCACATGAATGGACATCAGGAATCTCCGATGGACGCACCAGTACCAGGAGAGGTATGCTCCTTTCAAGCAAAAACAGTGTAGTGTCTGAGGTCACCTGCAGTCTGAGGATATGGATTTTGAATTTTTTAGGAATACTGCAGGGGAATTGACATGACACATCTCTGATGGATCCGCCAGTGCTAGGTGAGGTGTAGTCACTGCAATCAAAACCGTGTCAATGTCTCTACTCACTTGGAGACTGATCGTACATTTTTTGAAACTTTTGGGAATGCTGCAGATAAACGGACCTCAGTAATACCTCATGGAGCGGCCAATGCGAGGTGACGCATCTGAGTTTCAAGCAAAAATGCGTTACTCTCTGAAGTTACTTGGTGACTGATCACACATGTTTTGTCTTTTTTAGGAATACTGCCAATGAATTGACGTGAGAAATCTCTGATGGACCCAACAGTGCTAGGGGAGGTGAACCAATTTCAAGCAAGAAAATATTTGACTCTCTGAAGTCTGTTGGAGACTTATCATACATGTTTTCAGTTTTTTCGGAATGTGGCCAATGAATTGACATCAGTTATCTCACATGAACCTGCCAGGGCAAGGGGAGGTACACGTATTTCAAGCAGAAAGGAAACCTCGCTGAAGTTCCTTGGATTCTGATCGCACATGATTCAAACTTTTAAGGAATGCAGCCGATGAGTTGTGATAATTAATCTCGGCTGGTGCTGCCAATGCAAGGTGAGGTATACTAATTTCAAGCAAAAAAGTGGAACTCTCTGAAGTCACTTGGAGTCTGACGATATGTGTTTCGAATTTTTGAGGAATACTGAAGATGAATTGACATGAGAAAGCTCTGATGCCTTCAGCACTGCATGGTGAGGTATTCTTATTTCATGCAAGCGAACATTTTATTCTCTGAAGCCTCTTGGAGATTGATCATGCATGTCCTCAATTTTTTAGGAATGTTGCCAACGAATTCACATCAGTAATCTCACATGAATGTGCCTACGCAAGGTTAGGTGCACTAATTTCCAGCAAAAAGTGTACCTCGCTGAAGTCCCCTGGAGTCTGCTCATGCATGATTTGAATGTCTGCGGACTGCTGCCCATGAATCCACTTCAGCAATCTCTGATGGAAGCGCCAGTACATGGACAGGTATACTACTTTCAAGCAAAAACGTGTAACTCTCTGAAGTCACTTGGAGTCTGATCATTCATGTTCTGAATATTTTAGGAATGCTGCAGATGATTTGACCTCAGTAACATTTGATGGTGCCGCCAATGCAAGGTGAGGCATACGAGTTTCAAGCAAAATGGTGTTAGCCGCGGAAGTCAGTTGGAGTCTGATCGTACATGTTTTGATCTTTTTAGGAACGCTGCCGATGAACTGACTTCAGCAATCCCTGACGGTGGCGCTTTTGCAAGGTGAGGTATACTAATGTCAAGCAAAAAAGTGTAACTCCCTGAGGTCCCTTGGAGTCTGATGATATGTGTTTTGAATTTCTTAGGAATCCTGCAGAGGAATTGACATGGGAAATCTCTGATGGACCCACCGGTACAAGGTGAAGTATTCCAAATTCAAGCACACAACTATTTTACGCTGTGCAGTCTCGTACAGTCTGATCCTACAGATTTTCAATTTTTTAGGAATATTGCCAAGGAATTGACAGCAGTAATCTCACAGGAATGTGCCCCTGCAAGGTTAGGTATACTAATTTCAAGCAAAAAATGTACCTCCCGAAGTCACTAGGACTCTGATCATACATGTTTTCCATTTCTAAGGAATGTTGCACATGAATGGACATCAGGAATCTCCGATGGACGCACCAGTACCAGGAGAGGTATGCTCCTTTCAAGCAAAAACAGTGTAGTGTCTGAGGTCACCTGCAGTCTGAGGATATGGATTTTGAATTTTTTAGGAATACTGCAGGGGAATTGACATGACACATCTCTGATGGATCCACCAGTGCTAGGTGATTTGTAGGCACTCGCAATCAAAACCGTGTCAATGTCTCTACTCACTTGGAGACTGATCGTACATTTTTTGAAACTTTTGGGAATGCTGCAGATAAACGGACCTCAGTAATACCTCATGGAGCGGCCAATGCGAGGTGACGCATCTGAGTTTCAAGCACAAATGCGTTACTCTCTGAAGTTACTTGGTGACTGATCACACATGTTTTGTCTTTTTTAGGAATACTGCCAATGAATTGACGTGAGAAATCTCTGATGGACCCAACAGTGCTAGGGGAGGTGAACCAATTTCAAGCAAGAAAATATTTGACTCTCTGAAGACTGTTGGAGACTTATCATACATGTTTTCAGTTTTTTCGGAATGTGGCCAATGAATTGACATCAGTTATCTCACATGAACCTGCCAGGGCAAGGGGAGGTACACGTATTTCAAGCAGAAAGGAAACCTCGCTGAAGTTCCTTGGATTCTGATCGCACATGATTCAAACTTTTAAGGAATGCAGCCGATGAGTTGTGATAATTAATCTCGGCTGGTGCTGCCAATGCAAGGTGAGGTATACTAATTTCAAGCAAAAAAGTGGAACTCTCTGAAGTCACTTGGAGTCTGACGATATGTGTTTTGAATTTTTGAGGAATACTGAAGTTGAATTGACATGAGAAAGCTCTGATGCCTTCAGCACTGCATGGTGAGGTATTCTTATTTCATGCAAGCGAATATTTTACTCTCTGAAGCCTCTTGGAGATTGATCATGCATGTCCTCAATTTTTTAGGAATGTTGCCAACAAATTCACATCAGTAATCTCACATGAATGTGCCTACACAAGGTTAGGTGCACTAATTTCCAGCAAAAAGTGTACCTCGCTGAAGTCCCCTGGAGTCTGCTCATGCATGATTTGAATGTCTGCGGACTGCTGCCCATGAATCCACTTCAGCAATCTCTGATGGAAGCGCCAGTACATGGACAGGTATACTGCTTTCAAGCAAAAACGTGTAACTCTCTGAAGTCACTTGGAGTCTGATCATTCATGTTCTGAATATTTTAGGAATGCTGCAGATGATTTGACCTCAGTAACATTTGATGGTGCCGCCAATGCAAGGTGAGGCATACGAGATTCAAGCAAAATGGTGTTAGCTGCGGAAGTCAGTTGGAGTCTGATCGTACATGTTTTGATGTTTTTAGGAACGCTGCAGATGAATTGACTTCAGCAATCCCTGATGGTGGCGCTTTTGCAAGGTGAGGTAGACTAATGTCAAGCAAAAAAGTGTAACTCCCTGAGGTCACTTGGAGTCTGATGATATGTGTTTTGAATTTCTTAGGAATCCTGCAGAGGAATTGACATGGGAAATCTCTGATGGACCCACCGGTACAAGGTGAGGTATTCCAAATTCAAGCACACAAATATTTTACGCTGTGCAGTCTCATGCAGTCTGATCATACAGATTTCCAATTTTTTAGGAATATTGCCAAGGAATTGACAGCAGTAATCTCACAGGAATGTGCCCCTGCAAGGTTAGGTATACTAATTTCAAGCACAAAGTATACCTCCCTGAAGTCACTAGGACTCTGATCATACATGTTTTCATTTCTAAGGAATGTTGCACATGAATTGACATCAGGAATCTCCGATGGATGCACCAGTACAAGGAGAGGTATGCTACTTTCAAGCAAAAACAATGTAGTGTCTGAGGTCACCTGCAGTCTGAGGATATGTATTTTGAATTTTTTAGGAATACAGCAGGTGAATTGACATGAGACATCTCTGATGGATCAGCCCGTGCTAGGTGAAGTGTAGTCAGTGCAAACAAAATCGTGTAAATGTCTCTAGTCACTTGGAGTCTGATCGTACATTTATTGAAACTTTTGGGAATGCTGCAGATAAACGAACCTCAGTAATACCTCATGGAGCGGCCAATGCGAGCTGACTCATCTGAGTTTCAAGCAAAAATGCGTTACTCTCTGAAGTTACCTGGTGACTGATCACACATGTTTTGACTTTTTTAGGAATACTGCCAATGAATTGACGTGAGAAATCTCTGGTGGACCCAACAGTGCAAGGTGAGGTGAACCAATTTCAAGCAAGAAAATATTTGACTCTCTGAAGTCTGTTGGAGACTGACCATACATGTTTTCAGTTTTTTAGGAATGTGGCCAATGAATTGACATAAGTAATCTCACATGAACCTGCCAGGGCAAGGGGAGGTACACGAATTTCAAACAGAAAGGATACCTCACTGAAGTCCCTTGGATTCTGATCGCACATGGTTCAAACTTTAAAGGAATTCTGCCGCTGAGTTGAGATAATTAATCTCGGCTGGTGCTGCCAATGCAAGGTGAGGTATACTAATTTCAAGCAAAAAAGTGGAACTCTCTGAAGTCACTTGGAGTCTGACGATATGTGTTTCGAATTTTTGAGGAATACTGAAGATGAATTGACATGAGAAAGCTCTGATGCCTTCAGCACTGCATGGTGAGGTATTCTTATTTCATGCAAGCGAATATTTTACTCTCTAAAGCCTCTTGGAGATTGATCATGCATGTCCTCAATTTTTTAGGAATGTTGCCAACGAATTCACATCAGTAATCTCACATGAATGTGCCTACGCCAGGTTAGGTGCACTAATTTCCACCAAAAAGTGTACCTCGCTGAAGTCCCCTGGAGTCTGATCATGCATGATTTGAATGTCTGCGGACTGCTGCCCATGAATGCACTTCAGCAATCTCTGATGGAAGCGCCAGTACATGGACAGGTATACTGCTTTCAAGCAAAAACGTGTAACTCTCTGAAGTCACTTGGAGTCTGATCATTCATGTTCTGAATATTTTAGGAATGCTGCAGATGATTTGACCTCAGTAACATTTGATGGTGCCGCCAATGCAAGGTGAGGCATACGAGTTTCAAGCAAAATGGTGTTAGCCTCGGAAGTCAGTTGGAGTCTGATCGTACATGTTTTGATCTTTTTAGGAACGCTGCAGATGAATTGACTTCAGCAATCCCTGATGGTGGCGCTTTTGCAAGGTGAGGTAGACTAATTTCAAGCAAAAAAGTGTTACTCCCTGAGGTCACTTGGAGTCTGATGATATGTGTTTTGAATTTCTTAGGAATCCTGCAGAGGAATTGACATGGGAAATCTCTGATGGACCCACCGGTACAAGGTGAGGTATTCCAAATTCAAGCACACAAATATTTTACGCTGTGCAGTCTCGTACAGTCTGATCATACAGATTTTCAATTTTTTATTAATATTGCCAAGGAATTGACAGCAGTAATCTCACAGGAATGTGCCCCTGCAAGGTTAGGTATACTAATTTCAAGCAAAAAGTGTACCTCCCTGAAGTCACTAGGACTCTGATCATACATGTTTTCCATTTCTAAGGAATGTTGCACATGAATTGACATCAGGAATCTCCGATGGACGCACCAGTACAAGGAGAGGTATGCTACTTTCAAGCAAAAACAATGTAGTGTCTGAGGTCACCTGCACTCTGAGGATATGTATTTTGAATTTTTCAGGAATACTGCAGGGGAATTGACATGAGACATCTCTGATGGATCCGCCAGTGCTAGGTGAGGTGTAGTCACTGCAAACAAAATCGTGTAAATGTCTCTAGTCACTGGGAGTCTGATCATACATTTTTTGAAACTTTTGGGAATGCTGCAGATTAACGGACCTCAGTAATACCTCATGGAGCGGCCAATGCGAGGTGACGCATCTGAGTTTCAAGCAAAAATGCGTTACTCTCTGAAGTTACTTGGTGATTGATCACACATGTTTTGACTTTTTTAGGAATACTGCCAATGAATTGACGTGAGAAATCACTGATGGACCCAACAGTGCAAGGTGAGGTGGACCAATTTCAAGCAAGACAATATTTGACACTCTGAAGTCTCTTGGAGACTGATCATACATGTTTTCAGTTTTTTAGGAATGTGGCCAATGAATTGACATCAGTAATCTCACATGAACCTACCAGTGCAAGGGGAGGTACACGAATTTCAAACAGAAAGGAAACCTCGCTGAAGTCCCTTGGATTCTGATAGCACATGGTTCAAAAGTTTAAGGAATGCTGCCGCTGAGTTGAGATAATTAATCTTGGCTGGTGCTCCCAATGCAAGGTGAGGTATACTAATTTCAAGCAAAAAAGTGGAACTCTCTGAAGTCACTGGAAATCTGACGATATGTGTTTTGAATTTTTGAGGAATACTGAAGACGAATTGACATGAGAAAGCTCTGATGCCTTCAGCACTGCATGGTGAGGTATTCTTATTTCATGCAAGCGAATATTTTACTCTCTGAAGCCTCTTGGAGATTGATCATGCATGCCCTCAATTTTTTAGGAATGTTGCCAAGGAATTCACATCAGTATTCTCACGTTAATGTGCCTACGCAAGGTTAGGTGCACGAATTTCCAGCAAAAAGTATACCTCGCTGAAGTCCCCTGGAGTCTGCTCATGCATGATTTGAATGTCTGCGGACTGCTGCCCATGAATCCACTTCAGCAACCTCTGATGGAAGCTCCAGTACATGGACATTTATACTACTTTCAAGAAAAAACGTGTAACTCTCTGAAGGCACTTTTAGTCTGATCATTCATGTTCTGAATATTTTAGGAATGCTGCAGATGATTTGACCTCAGTAACATTTGATGGTGCCGCCAATGCAACGTGAGGCATACGAGTTTCAAGCAAAATTGTGTTAGCCGTGGAAGTCAGTTGGAGTTTGATCGTACATGTTTTGATCTTTTTAGGAACGCTGCAGATGAATTGACTTCAGCAATCCCTGATGGAGGAGCTTTTGCAATGTGAGGTAGACTAAAGTCAAGCAAAAAAGAGTAACTCCCTGAGGTCACTTGTAGTCTGATGATATGTGTTTTGAATTTCGTAGGAATCCTGCAGAGGAATTGACATGGGAAATCTCTGATGGACCCACCGGTAGAAGGTGAGGTATTCCAAATTCAAGCACACAAATATTTTACGCTGTGCTGTCTCGTACAGTCTGATCATACAGATTTTCAATTTTTTAGGAATATTGCCAAGGAATTGACATCAGTAATCTCACAGGAATGTGCCCCTGCAAGGTTAGGTATACTAATTTCAAGCAGAAAGTGTACCTCCCCGAAGTCACTAGGACTCTGATCATACATGTTTTCCATTTCTAAGGAATGTTGCACATGAATTGACATGAGGAATCTCCGATGCACGCACCAGTACAAGGAGAGGTATGCTACTTTCATGCAAAAACAATGTAGTGTCTGAGGTCACCTGTAGACTGAGGATATGTATTTTGAATTTTTTAGGAATACTGCAGGGGAATTGACATGAGACATCTCCGATGGATCCGCCAGTGCTAGGTGAGGTGTAGTCACTGCAAACAAAATTGTGTAAATGTCTCTAGTCACTTGGAGTCTGATCATACACTTTTTGAAACTTTTGGAAATGCTGCAGACAAACGGATCTTAGTAATACCTCATGGAGCGGCCAATTCGAGGTGACGCATCTGAGTTTCAAGAAAAAATGCGTTACTATCTGAAGTTACTTGGTGACTGATCACACATGTTTTGACTTTTTTTGGAATACTGCCAATGAGTTGACGTGAGAAATCTCTGATGGACCCCACAGTGCAAGGGGAGGTGAACCAACGTCAAGCAAGAAAATATTTGACTGTCTGAAGTCTGTTGGAGACTGATCATACATGTTTTCAGTTTTTTCGGAATGTGGCCAATGAATTGACATCAGTAATCTCACATGAACCTGCCAGGGCAAGGGGAGGTACACGAATTTCAAGCAGAAAGGAAACCTCGCTGAAGTCCCTTGGATTCTGATCGCACATGGTTCAAACTTTTAAGGAATGCAGCCGATGAGTTGTGATAATTAATCTCGGCTGGTGCTGCCAATGCAAGGTGAGGTATACTAATTTCAAGCAAAAAAGTGGAACTCTCTGAAGTCACTTGGAGTCTGACGATATGTGTTTTGAATTTTTGAGGAATACTGAAGATGAATTGACATGAGAAAGCTCTGATGCCTTCAGCACTGCATGGTGAGGTATTCTTATTTCATGCAAGCGAATATTTTACTCTCTGAAGCCTCTTGGAGATTGATCATGCATGTCCTCAATTTTTTAGGAATGTTGCCAACGAATTCACATCAGTAATCTCACATGAATGTGCCTACGCCAGGTTAGGTGCACTAATTTCCAGCAAAAAGTGTACCTCGCTGAAGTCCCCTGGAGTCTGCTCATGCATGATTTGAATGTCTGCGGACTGCTGCCCATGAATGCACTTCAGCAATCTCTGATGGAAGCGCCAGTACATGGACAGGTATACTGCTTTCAAGCAAAAACGTGTAACTCTCTGAAGTCACTTGGAGTCTGATCATTCATGTTCTGAATATTTTAGGAATGCTGCAGATGATTTGACCTCAGTAACATTTGATGGTGCCGCCAATGCAAGGTGAGGCATACGAGTTTCAAGCAAAATGGTGTTAGCCGCGGAAGTCAGTTGGAGTCTGATCGTACATGTTTTGATGTTTTTAGGAACGCTGCCGATGAACTGACTTCAGCAATCCCTGACGGTGGCGCTTTTGCAAGGTGAGGTATACTAATGTCAAGCAAAAAAGTGTAACTCCCTGAGGTCACTTGGAGTCTGATGATATGTGTTTTGAATTTCTTAGGAATCCTGCAGAGGAATTGACATGGGAAATCTCTGATGGACCCACCGGTACAAGGTGAGGTATTCCAAATTCAAGCACACAAATATTTTACGCTGTGCAGTCTCGTACAGTCTGATCATACAGATTTTCAATTTTTTAGGAATATTGCCAAGGATTTGACAGCAGTAATCTCACAGGAATGTGCCCCTGCAAGGTTAGGTATACTAATTTCAAGCAGAAAGTGTACCTCCCCGAAGTCACTAGGACTCTGATCATACATGTTCTCCATTTCTAAGGAATGTTGCACATGAATTGACATCAGGAATCTCCGATGGACGCACCAGTACCAGGAGAGGTATGCTCCTTTCAAGCAAAAACAATGTAGTGTCTGAGGTCACCTGCAGTCTGAGGATATGTATTTTGAATTTTTTAGGAATACTGCAGGGGAATTGACATGAGACATCTCTGATGCATCCGCCAGTGCTAGGTGAGGTGTAGTCACTGCAAACAAAATCGTGTCAATGTCTCTAGTCACTTGGAGTCTGATCTTACATTGTTTGAAACTTTTGGGAATCCTGCAGATAAACGGACCTCAGTAATACCTCATGGAGCGGCCAATGCGAGGTGACGCATCTGAGTTTCAAGCAAAAATGCGTTACTCTCTGAAGTTACTTGGTGACTGATCACACATGTTTTGACTTTTTTTGGAATACTGCCAATGAATTGACGTGAGAAATCTCTGATGGACCCCACAGTGCAAGGGGAGGTGAACCAACGTCAAGCAAGAAAATATTTGACTGTCTGAAGTCTGTTGGAGACTGATTATACATGTTTTCAGTTTTTTCGGAATGTGGCCAATGAATTGACATCAGTAATCTCACATGAACCTGCCAGGGCAAGGGGAGGTACACGAATTTCAAGCAGAAAGGAAACCTCGCTGAAGTCCCTTGGATTCTGATCGCACATGATTCAAACTATTAAGGAATGCAGCCGATGAGTTGTGATAATTAATCTCGGCTGGTGCTGCCAATGCAAGGTGAGGTATACTAATTTCAAGCAAAAAAGTGGAACTCTCTGAAGTCACTTGGAGTCTGACGATATGTGTTTTGAATTTTTGAGGAATACTGAAGATGAATTGACATGAGAAAGCTCTGATGCCTTTAGCACTGCATGGTGAGGTATTCTTATTTCATGCAAGCGAATATTTTACTCTCTGAAGCCTCTTGGAGATTGATCATGCATGTCCTCAATTTTTTAGGAATGTTGCCAACGAATTCACATCAGTAATCTCACATGAATGTGCCTACGCAAGGTTATGTGCACTAATTTCCAGCAAAAAGTGTACCTCGCTGAAGTCCCCTGGAGTCTGCTCATGCATGATTTGAATGTCTGCGGACTGCTGCCCATGAATGCACTTCAGCAATCTCTGATGGAAGCGCCAGTACATGGACAGGTATACTACTTTCAAGCAAAAACGTGTAACTCTCTGAAGTCACTTGGAGTCTGATAATTCATGTTCTGAATATTTTAGGAATGCTGCAGGTGATTTGACCTCAGTAACATTTGATGGTGCCGCCAATGCAAGGTGAGGCATACGAGTTTCAAGCAAAATGGTGTTAGCCGCGGAAGTCAGTTGGAGTCTGATCGTACATGTTTTGATCTTTTTAGGAACGCTGCCGATGAACTGACTTCACAAATCCCTGACGGTGTCGCTTTTGCAAGGTGAGGTATACTAATGTCAAACAAAAAAGTGTAACTCCCTGAGGTCACTTGGAGTCTGATGATATGTGTTTTGAATTCCTTAGGAATCGTGCAGAGGAATTGACATGGGAAATCTCTGATGGACCCACCGGTACAAGGTGAGGTATTCCAAAATCAAGCACACAAATATTTTACGCTGTGCAGTCTCGTACAGTCTGATCCTACAGATTTTCAATTTTTTAGGAATATTGCCAAGGATTTGACAGCAGTAATCTCACAGGAATGTGCGCCTGCAAGGTTAGGTATACTAATTTCAAGTAGAAAGTGTACCTCCCCGAAGTCACTAGGACTCCGATCATACATATTCTCCATTTCTAAGGAATGTTGCACATGAATTGACATCAGGAATCTCCGATGGACGCACCAGTACCAGGAGAGGTATGCTCCTTTCAAGCAAAAACAATGTAGTGTCTGAGGTCACCTGCAGTCTGAGGATATGTGTTTTGAATTTTTTAGGAATACTGCAGGGGAATTGACATGAGACATCTCTGATGCATCCGCCAGTGCTAGGTGAGGTGTAGTCACTGCAAACAAAATCGTGTCAATGTCTCTATTCACTTGGAGTCTGATCTTACATTGTTTGAAACTTTTGGGAATGCTGCAGATAAACGGACCTCAGTAATACCTCATGGAGCGGCCAATGCGAGGTGACGCATCTGAGTTTCAAGCAAAAATGCGTTACTCTCTGAAGTTACTTGGTGACTGATCACACATGTTTTGACTTTTTGAGGAATACTGCCAATGAATTGACGTGAGAAATCTCTGATGGACCCCACAGTGCAAGGGGAGGTGAACCAACGTCAAGCAAGAAAATATTTGACTGTCTGAAGTCTGTTGGAGACTGATCATACATGTTTTCAGTTTTTTCGGAATGTGGCCAATGAATTGACATCAGTAATCTCACATGAACCTGCCAGGGCAAGGGGAGGTACACGAATTTCAAGCAGAAAGGAAACCTCGCTGAAGTCCCTTGGATTCTGATCGCACATGGTTCAAACTTTTAAGGAATGCAGCCGATGAGTTGTGATAATTAATCTCGGCTGGTGCTGCCAATGCAAGGTGAGGTATACTAATTTCAAGCAAAAAAGTGGAACTCTCTGAAGTCACTTGGAGTCTGACGATATGTGTTTTGAATTTTTGAGGAATACTGAAGATGAATTGACATGAGAAAGCTCTGATGCCTTCAGCACTGCATGGTGAGGTATTCTTATTTCATGCAAGCGAATATTTTACTCTCTGAAGCCTCTTGGAGATTGATCATGCATGTCCTCAATTTTTTAGGAATGTTGCCAACGAATTCACATCAGTAATCTCACATGAATGTGCCTACGCCAGGTTAGGTGCACTAATTTCCAGCAAAAAGTGTACCTCGCTGAAGTCCCCTGGAGTCTGCTCATGCATGATTTGAATGTCTGCGGACTGCTGCCCATGAATGCACTTCAGCAATCTCTGATGGAAGCGCCAGTACATGGACAGGTATACTGCTTTCAAGCAAAAACGTGTAACTCTCTGAAGTCACTTGGAGTCTGATCATTCATGTTCTGAATATTTTAGGAATGCTGCAGATGATTTGACCTCAGTAACATTTGATGGTGCCGCCAATGCAAGGTGAGGCATACGAGTTTCAAGCAAAATGGTGTTAGCCGCGGAAGTCAGTTGGAGTCTGATCGTACATGTTTTGATGTTTTTAGGAACGCTGCCGATGAACTGACTTCAGCAATCCCTGACGGTGGCGCTTTTGCAAGGTGAGGTATACTAATGTCAAGCAAAAAAGTGTAACTCCCTGAGGTCACTTGGAGTCTGATGATATGTGTTTTGAATTTCTTAGGAATCCTGCAGAGGAATTGACATGGGAAATCTCTGATGGACCCACCGGTACAAGGTGAGGTATTCCAAATTCAAGCACACAAATATTTTACGCTGTGCAGTCTCGTACAGTCTGATCATACAGATTTTCAATTTTTTAGGAATATTGCCAAGGATTTGACAGCAGTAATCTCACAGGAATGTGCCCCTGCAAGGTTAGGTATACTAATTTCAAGCAAAAAGTGTACCTCCCCGAAGTCACTAGGACTCTGATCATACATGTTTTCCATTTCTAAGGAATGTTGCACATGAATTGACATCAGGAATCTCCGATGGACGCACCAGTACCAGGAGAGGTATGCTCCTTTCAAGCAAAAACAATGTAGTGTCTGAGGTCACCTGCAGTCTGAGGATATGTATTTTGAATTTTTTAGGAATACTGCAGGGGAATTGACATGAGACATCTCTGATGCATCCGCCAGTGCTAGGTGAGGTGTAGTCACTGCAAACAAAATCGTGTCAATGTCTCTAGTCACTTGGAGTCTGATCATACATTTTTTGAAACTTTTGGGAATGCTGCAGATAAACGGACCTCAGTAATACCTCATGGAGCGGCCAATGCGAGGTGACGCATCTGAGTTTCAAGCAAAAATGCGTTACTCTCTGAAGTTACTTGGTGACTGATCACACATGTTTTGACTTTTTTAGGAATACTGCCAATGAATTGACGTGAGAAATCTCTGATGGACCCCACAGTGCAAGGGGAGGTGAACCAACGTCAAGCAAGAAAATATTTGACACTCTGAAGTCTGTTGGAGACTGATCATACATGTTTTCAGTTTTTTCGGAATGTGGCCAATGAATTGACATCAGTAATCTCACATGAACCTGCCAGGGCAAGGGGAGGTACACGAATTTCAAGCAGAAAGGAAACCTCGCTGAAGTCCCTTGGATTCTGATCGCACATGGTTCAAACTTTTAAGGAATGCAGCCGATGAGTTGTGATAATTAATCTCGGCTGGTGCTGCCAATGCAAGGTGAGGTATACTAATTTCAAGCAAAAAAGTGGAACTCTCTGAAGTCACTTGGAGTCTGACGATATGTGTTTTGAATTTTTGAGGAATACTGAAGATGAATTGACATGAGAAAGCTCTGATGCCTTCAGCACTGCATGGTGAGGTATTCTTATTTCATGCAAGCGAATATTTTACTCTCTGAAGCCTCTTGGAGATTGATCATGCATGTCCTCAATTTTTTAGGAATGTTGCCAACGAATTCACATCAGTAATCTCACATGAATGTGCCTACGCAAGGTTAGGTGCACTAATTTCCAGCAAAAAGTGTACCTCGCTGAAGTCCCCTGGAGTCTGCTCATGCATGATTTGAATGTCTGCGGACTGCTGCCCATGAATCCACTTCAGCAATCTCTGATGGAAGCGCCAGTACATGGACAGGTATACTACTTTCAAGCAAAAACGTGTAACTCTCTGAAGTCACTTGGAGTCTGATCATTCATGTTCTGAATATTTTAGGAATGCTGCAGATGATTTGACCTCAGTAACATTTGATGGTGCCGCCAATGCAAGGTGAGGCATACGAGTTTCAAGCAAAATGGTGTTAGCCGCGGAAGTCAGTTGGAGTCTGATCGTACATGTTTTGATCTTTTTAGGAACGCTGCCGATGAACTGACTTCAGCAATCCCTGACGGTGGCGCTTTTGCAAGGTGAGGTATACTAATGTCAAGCAAAAAAGTGTAACTCCCTGAGGTCACTTGGAGTCTGATGATATGTGTTTTGAATTTCTTAGGAATCCTGCAGAGGAATTGACATGGGAAATCTCTGATGGACCCACCGGTACAAGGTGAGGTATTCCAAATTCAAGCACACAAATATTTTACGCTGTGCAGTCTCGTACAGTCTGATCATACAGATTTTCAATTTTTTAGGAATATTGCCAAGGAATTGACAGCAGTAATCTCACAGGAATGTGCCCCTGCAAGGTTAGGTATACTAATTTCAAGCAGAAAGTGTACCTCCCCGAAGTCACTAGGACTCTGATCATACATGTTTTCCATTTCTAAGGAATGTTGCACATGAATTGACATCAGGAATCTCCGATGGACGCACCAGTACCAGGAGAGGTATGCTCCTTTCAAGCAAAAACAATGTAGTGTCTGAGGTCACCTGCAGTCTGAGGATATGTATTTTGAATTTTTTAGGAATACTGCAGGGGAATTGACATGAGACATCTCTGATGGATCCGCCAGTGCTAGGTGAGGTGTAGTCACTGCAAACAAAATCGTGTCAATGTCTCTAGTCACTTGGAGTCTGATCATACATTTTTTGAAACTTTTGGGAATGCTGCAGATAAACGGACCTCAGTAATACCTCATGGAGCGGCCAATGCGAGGTGACGCATCTGAGTTTCAAGCAAAAATGCGTTACTCTCTGAAGTTACTTGGTGACTGATCACACATGTTTTGACTTTTTTAGGAATACTGCCAATGAATTGACGTGAGAAATCTCTGATGGACCCCACAGTGCAAGGGGAGGTGAACCAACGTCAAGCAAGAAAATATTTGACTGTCTGAAGTCTGTTGGAGACTGATCATACATGTTTTCAGTTTTTTCGGAATGTGGCCAATGAATTGACATCAGTAATCTCACATGAACCTGCCAGGGCAAGGGGAGGTACACGAATTTCAAGCAGAAAGGAAACCTCGCTGAAGTCCCTTGGATTCTGATCGCACATGGTTCAAACTTTTAAGGAATGCAGCCGATGAGTTGTGATAATTAATCTCGGCTGGTGCTGCCAATGCAAGGTGAGGTATACTAATTTCAAGCAAAAAAGTGGAACTCTCTGAAGTCACTTGGAGTCTGACGATATGTGTTTTGAATTTTTGAGGAATACTGAAGATGAATTGACATGAGAAAGCTCTGATGCCTTCAGCACTGCATGGTGAGGTATTCTTATTTCATGCAAGCGAATATTTTACTCTCTGAAGCCTCTTGGAGATTGATCATGCATGTCCTCAATTTTTTAGGAATGTTGCCAACGAATTCACATCAGTAATCTCACATGAATGTGCCTACGCCAGGTTAGGTGCACTAATTTCCAGCAAAAAGTGTACCTCGCTGAAGTCCCCTGGAGTCTGCTCATGCATGATTTGAATGTCTGCGGACTGCTGCCCATGAATGCACTTCAGCAATCTCTGATGGAAGCGCCAGTACATGGACAGGTATACTGCTTTCAAGCAAAAACGTGTAACTCTCTGAAGTCACTTGGAGTCTGATCATTCATGTTCTGAATATTTTAGGAATGCTGCAGATGATTTGACCTCAGTAACATTTGATGGTGCCGCCAATGCAAGGTGAGGCATACGAGTTTCAAGCAAAATGGTGTTAGCCGCGGAAGTCAGTTGGAGTCTGATCGTACATGTTTTGATGTTTTTAGGAACGCTGCCGATGAACTGACTTCAGCAATCCCTGACGGTGGCGCTTTTGCAAGGTGAGGTATACTAATGTCAAGCAAAAAAGTGTAACTCCCTGAGGTCACTTGGAGTCTGATGATATGTGTTTTGAATTTCTTAGGAATCCTGCAGAGGAATTGACATGGGAAATCTCTGATGGACCCACCGGTACAAGGTGAGGTATTCCAAATTCAAGCACACAAATATTTTACGCTGTGCAGTCTCGTACAGTCTGATCATACAGATTTTCAATTTTTTAGGAATATTGCCAAGGATTTGACAGCAGTAATCTCACAGGAATGTGCCCCTGCAAGGTTAGGTATACTAATTTCAAGCAGAAAGTGTACCTCCCCGAAGTCACTAGGACTCTGATCATACATGTTTTCCATTTCTAAGGAATGTTGCACATGAATTGACATCAGGAATCTCCGATGGACGCACCAGTACCAGGAGAGGTATGCTCCTTTCAAGCAAAAACAATGTAGTGTCTGAGGTCACCTGCAGTCTGAGGATATGTATTTTGAATTTTTTAGGAATACTGCAGGGGAATTGACATGAGACATCTCTGATGCATCCGCCAGTGCTAGGTGAGGTGTAGTCACTGCAAACAAAATCGTGTCAATGTCTCTAGTCACTTGGAGTCTGATCGTACATTTTTTGAAACTTTTGGGAATGCTGCAGATAAACGGACCTCAGTAATACCTCATGGAGCGGCCAATGCGAGGTGACGCATCTGAGTTTCAAGCAAAAATGCGTTACTCTCTGAAGTTACTTGGTGACTGATCACACATGTTTTGACTTTTTTAGGAATACTGCCAATGAATTGACGTGAGAAATCTCTGATGGACCCAACAGTGCAAGGGGAGGTGAACCAACGTCAAGCAAGAAAATATTTGACTGTCTGAAGTCTGTTGGAGACTGATCATACATGTTTTCAGTTTTTTCGGAATGTGGCCAATGAATTGACATCAGTAATCTCACATGAACCTGCCAGGGCAAGGGGAGGTACACGAATTTCAAGCAGAAAGGAAACCTCGCTGAAGTCCCTTGGATTCTGATCGCACATGGTTCAAACTTTTAAGGAATGCAGCCGATGAGTTGTGATAATTAATCTCGGCTGGTGCTGCCAATGCAAGGTGAGGTATACTAATTTCAAGCAAAAAAGTGGAACTCTCTGAAGTCACTTGGAGTCTGACGATATGTGTTTTGAATTTTTGAGGAATACTGAAGATGAATTGACATGAGAAAGCTCTGATGCCTTCAGCACTGCATGGTGAGGTATTCTTATTTCATGCAAGCGAATATTTTACTCTCTGAAGCCTCTTGGAGATTGATCATGCATGTCCTCAATTTTTTAGGAATGTTGCCAACGAATTCACATCAGTAATCTCACATGAATGTGCCTACGCAAGGTTAGGTGCACTAATTTCCAGCAAAAAGTGTACCTCGCTGAAGTCCCCTGGAGTCTGCTCATGCATGATTTGAATGTCTGCGGACTGCTGCCCATGAATCCACTTCAGCAATCTCTGATGGAAGCGCCAGTACATGGACAGGTATACTACTTTCAAGCAAAAACGTGTAACTCTCTGAAGTCACTTGGAGTCTGATCACTCATGTTCTGAATATTTTAGGAATGCTGCAGATGATTTGACCTCAGTAACATTTGATGGTGCCGCCAATGCAAGGTGAGGCATACGAGTTTCAAGCAAAATGGTGTTAGCCGCGGAAGTCAGTTGGAGTCTGATCGTACATGTTTTGATGTTTTTAGGAACGCTGCCGATGAACTGACTTCAGCAATCCCTGACGGTGGCGCTTTTGCAAGGTGAGGTATACTAATGTCAAGCAAAAAAGTGTAACTCCCTGAGGTCACTTGGAGTCTGATGATATGTGTTTTGAATTTCTTAGGAATCCTGCAGAGGAATTGACATGGGAAATCTCTGATGGACCCACCGGTACAAGGTGAGGTATTCCAAATTCAAGCACACAAATATTTTACGCTGTGCAGTCTCGTACAGTCTGATCATACAGATTTTCAATTTTTTAGGAATATTGCCAAGGATTTGACAGCAGTAATCTCACAGGAATGTGCCCCTGCAAGGTTAGGTATACTAATTTCAAGCAGAAAGTGTACCTCCCCGAAGTCACTAGGACTCTGATCATACATGTTTTCCATTTCTAAGGAATGTTGCACATGAATTGACATCAGGAATCTCCGATGGACGCACCAGTACCAGGAGAGGTATGCTCCTTTCAAGCAAAAACAATGTAGTGTCTGAGGTCACCTGCAGTCTGAGGATATGTATTTTGAATTTTTTAGGAATACTGCAGGGGAATTGACATGAGACATCTCTGATGCATCCGCCAGTGCTAGGTGAGGTGTAGTCACTGCAAACAAAATCGTGTCAATGTCTCTAGTCACTTGGAGTCTGATCGTACATTTTTTGAAACTTTTGGGAATGCTGCAGATAAACGGACCTCAGTAATACCTCATGGAGCGGCCAATGCGAGGTGACGCATCTGAGTTTCAAGCAAAAATGCGTTACTCTCTGAAGTTACTTGGTGACTGATCACACATGTTTTGACTTTTTTAGGAATACTGCCAATGAATTGACGTGAGAAATCTCTGATGGACCCAACAGTGCAAGGGGAGGTGAACCAACGTCAAGCAAGAAAATATTTGACTGTCTGAAGTCTGTTGGAGACTGATCATACATGTTTTCAGTTTTTTCGGAATGTGGCCAATGAATTGACATCAGTAATCTCACATGAACCTGCCAGGGCAAGGGGAGGTACACGAATTTCAAGCAGAAAGGAAACCTCGCTGAAGTCCCTTGGATTCTGATCGCACATGGTTCAAACTTTTAAGGAATGCAGCCGATGAGTTGTGATAATTAATCTCGGCTGGTGCTGCCAATGCAAGGTGAGGTATACTAATTTCAAGCAAAAAAGTGGAACTCTCTGAAGTCACTTGGAGTCTGACGATATGTGTTTTGAATTTTTGAGGAATACTGAAGATGAATTGACATGAGAAAGCTCTGATGCCTTCAGCACTGCATGGTGAGGTATTCTTATTTCATGCAAGCGAATATTTTACTCTCTGAAGCCTCTTGGAGATTGATCATGCATGTCCTCAATTTTTTAGGAATGTTGCCAACGAATTCACATCAGTAATCTCACATGAATGTGCCTACGCAAGGTTAGGTGCACTAATTTCCAGCAAAAAGTGTACCTCGCTGAAGTCCCCTGGAGTCTGCTCATGCATGATTTGAATGTCTGCGGACTGCTGCCCATGAATCCACTTCAGCAATCTCTGATGGAAGCGCCAGTACATGGACAGGTATACTACTTTCAAGCAAAAACGTGTAACTCTCTGAAGTCACTTGGAGTCTGATCATTCATGTTCTGAATATTTTAGGAATGCTGCAGATGATTTGACCTCAGTAACATTTGATGGTGCCGCCAATGCAAGGTGAGGCATACGAGTTTCAAGCAAAATGGTGTTAGCCGCGGAAGTCAGTTGGAGTCTGATCGTACATGTTTTGATGTTTTTAGGAACGCTGCCGATGAACTGACTTCAGCAATCCCTGACGGTGGCGCTTTTGCAAGGTGAGGTATACTAATGTCAAGCAAAAAAGTGTAACTCCCTGAGGTCACTTGGAGTCTGATGATATGTGTTTTGAATTTCTTAGGAATCCTGCAGAGGAATTGACATGGGAAATCTCTGATGGACCCACCGGTACAAGGTGAGGTATTCCAAATTCAAGCACACAAATATTTTACGCTGTGCAGTCTCGTACAGTCTGATCATACAGATTTTCAATTTTTTAGGAATATTGCCAAGGATTTGACAGCAGTAATCTCACAGGAATGTGCCCCTGCAAGGTTAGGTATACTAATTTCAAGCAGAAAGTGTACCTCCCCGAAGTCACTAGGACTCTGATCATACATGTTTTCCATTTCTAAGGAATGTTGCACATGAATTGACATCAGGAATCTCCGATGGACGCACCAGTACCAGGAGAGGTATGCTCCTTTCAAGCAAAAACAATGTAGTGTCTGAGGTCACCTGCAGTCTGAGGATATGTATTTTGAATTTTTTAGGAATACTGCAGGGGAATTGACATGAGACATCTCTGATGCATCCGCCAGTGCTAGGTGAGGTGTAGTCACTGCAAACAAAATCGTGTCAATGTCTCTAGTCACTTGGAGTCTGATCGTACATTTTTTGAAACTTTTGGGAATGCTGCAGATAAACGGACCTCAGTAATACCTCATGGAGCGGCCAATGCGAGGTGACGCATCTGAGTTTCAAGCAAAAATGCGTTACTCTCTGAAGTTACTTGGTGACTGATCACACATGTTTTGACTTTTTTAGGAATACTGCCAATGAATTGACGTGAGAAATCTCTGATGGACCCAACAGTGCAAGGGGAGGTGAACCAACGTCAAGCAAGAAAATATTTGACTGTCTGAAGTCTGTTGGAGACTGATCATACATGTTTTCAGTTTTTTCGGAATGTGGCCAATGAATTGACATCAGTAATCTCACATGAACCTGCCAGGGCAAGGGGAGGTACACGAATTTCAAGCAGAAAGGAAACCTCGCTGAAGTCCCTTGGATTCTGATCGCACATGGTTCAAACTTTTAAGGAATGCAGCCGATGAGTTGTGATAATTAATCTCGGCTGGTGCTGCCAATGCAAGGTGAGGTATACTAATTTCAAGCAAAAAAGTGGAACTCTCTGAAGTCACTTGGAGTCTGACGATATGTGTTTTGAATTTTTGAGGAATACTGAAGATGAATTGACATGAGAAAGCTCTGATGCCTTCAGCACTGCATGGTGAGGTATTCTTATTTCATGCAAGCGAATATTTTACTCTCTGAAGCCTCTTGGAGATTGATCATGCATGTCCTCAATTTTTTAGGAATGTTGCCAACGAATTCACATCAGTAATCTCACATGAATGTGCCTACGCAAGGTTAGGTGCACTAATTTCCAGCAAAAAGTGTACCTCGCTGAAGTCCCCTGGAGTCTGCTCATGCATGATTTGAATGTCTGCGGACTGCTGCCCATGAATCCACTTCAGCAATCTCTGATGGAAGCGCCAGTACATGGACAGGTATACTACTTTCAAGCAAAAACGTGTAACTCTCTGAAGTCACTTGGAGTCTGATCATTCATGTTCTGAATATTTTAGGAATGCTGCAGATGATTTGACCTCAGTAACATTTGATGGTGCCGCCAATGCAAGGTGAGGCATACGAGTTTCAAGCAAAATGGTGTTAGCCGCGGAAGTCAGTTGGAGTCTGATCGTACATGTTTTGATGTTTTTAGGAACGCTGCCGATGAACTGACTTCAGCAATCCCTGACGGTGGCGCTTTTGCAAGGTGAGGTATACTAATGTCAAGCAAAAAAGTGTAACTCCCTGAGGTCACTTGGAGTCTGATGATATGTGTTTTGAATTTCTTAGGAATCCTGCAGAGGAATTGACATGGGAAATCTCTGATGGACCCACCGGTACAAGGTGAGGTATTCCAAATTCAAGCACACAAATATTTTACGCTGTGCAGTCTCGTACAGTCTGATCATACAGATTTTCAATTTTTTAGGAATATTGCCAAGGATTTGACAGCAGTAATCTCACAGGAATGTGCCCCTGCAAGGTTAGGTATACTAATTTGCGGAAAGTGTACCTCCCCGAAGTCACTAGGACTCTGATCATACATGTTTTCCATTTCTAAGGAATGTTGCACATGAATTGACATCAGGAATCTCCGATGGACGCACCAGTACCAGGAGAGGTATGCTCCTTTCAAGCAAAAACAATGTAGTGTCTGAGGTCACCTGCAGTCTGAGGATATGTATTTTGAATTTTTTAGGAATACTGCAGGGGAATTGACATGAGACATCTCTGATGCATCCGCCAGTGCTAGGTGAGGTGTAGTCACTGCAAACAAAATCGTGTCAATGTCTCTAGTCACTTGGAGTCTGATCGTACATTTTTTGAAACTTTGGGAATGCTGCAGATAAACGGACCTCAGTAATACCTCATGGAGCGGCCAATGCGAGGTGACGCATCTGAGTTTCAAGCAAAAATGCGTTACTCTCTGAAGTTACTTGGTGACTGATCACACATGTTTTGACTTTTTTAGGAATACTGCCAATGAATTGACGTGAGAAATCTCTGATGGACCCAACAGTGCAAGGGGAGGTGAACCAACGTCAAGCAAGAAAATATTTGACTGTCTGAAGTCTGTTGGAGACTGATCATACATGTTTTCAGTTTTTTCGGAATGTGGCCAATGAATTGACATCAGTAATCTCACATGAACCTGCCAGGGCAAGGGGAGGTACACGAATTTCAAGCAGAAAGGAAACCTCGCTGAAGTCCCTTGGATTCTGATCGCACATGGTTCAAACTTTTAAGGAATGCAGCCGATGAGTTGTGATAATTAATCTCGGCTGGTGCTGCCAATGCAAGGTGAGGTATACTAATTTCAAGCAAAAAAGTGGAACTCTCTGAAGTCACTTGGAGTCTGACGATATGTGTTTTGAATTTTTGAGGAATACTGAAGATGAATTGACATGAGAAAGCTCTGATGCCTTCAGCACTGCATGGTGAGGTATTCTTATTTCATGCAAGCGAATATTTTACTCTCTGAAGCCTCTTGGAGATTGATCATGCATGTCCTCAATTTTTTAGGAATGTTGCCAACGAATTCACATCAGTAATCTCACATGAATGTGCCTACGCAAGGTTAGGTGCACTAATTTCCAGCAAAAAGTGTACCTCGCTGAAGTCCCCTGGAGTCTGCTCATGCATGATTTGAATGTCTGCGGACTGCTGCCCATGAATCCACTTCAGCAATCTCTGATGGAAGCGCCAGTACATGGACAGGTATACTACTTTCAAGCAAAAACGTGTAACTCTCTGAAGTCACTTGGAGTCTGATCATTCATGTTCTGAATATTTTAGGAATGCTGCAGATGATTTGACCTCAGTAACATTTGATGGTGCCGCCAATGCAAGGTGAGGCATACGAGTTTCAAGCAAAATGGTGTTAGCCGCGGAAGTCAGTTGGAGTCTGATCGTACATGTTTTGATGTTTTTAGGAACGCTGCCGATGAACTGACTTCAGCAATCCCTGACGGTGGCGCTTTTGCAAGGTGAGGTATACTAATGTCAAGCAAAAAAGTGTAACTCCCTGAGGTCACTTGGAGTCTGATGATATGTGTTTTGAATTTCTTAGGAATCCTGCAGAGGAATTGACATGGGAAATCTCTGATGGACCCACCGGTACAAGGTGAGGTATTCCAAATTCAAGCACACAAATATTTTACGCTGTGCAGTCTCGTACAGTCTGATCATACAGATTTTCAATTTTTTAGGAATATTGCCAAGGATTTGACAGCAGTAATCTCACAGGAATGTGCCCCTGCAAGGTTAGGTATACTAATTTCAAGCAGAAAGTGTACCTCCCCGAAGTCACTAGGACTCTGATCATACATGTTTTCCATTTCTAAGGAATGTTGCACATGAATTGACATCAGGAATCTCCGATGGACGCACCAGTACCAGGAGAGGTATGCTCCTTTCAAGCAAAAACAATGTAGTGTCTGAGGTCACCTGCAGTCTGAGGATATGTATTTTGAATTTTTTAGGAATACTGCAGGGGAATTGACATGAGACATCTCTGATGCATCCGCCAGTGCTAGGTGAGGTGTAGTCACTGCAAACAAAATCGTGTCAATGTCTCTAGTCACTTGGAGTCTGATCGTACATTTTTTGAAACTTTTGGGAATGCTGCAGATAAACGGACCTCAGTAATACCTCATGGAGCGGCCAATGCGAGGTGACGCATCTGAGTTTCAAGCAAAAATGCGTTACTCTCTGAAGTTACTTGGTGACTGATCACACATGTTTTGACTTTTTTAGGAATACTGCCAATGAATTGACGTGAGAAATCTCTGATGGACCCAACAGTGCAAGGGGAGGTGAACCAACGTCAAGCAAGAAAATATTTGACTGTCTGAAGTCTGTTGGAGACTGATCATACATGTTTTCAGTTTTTTCGGAATGTGGCCAATGAATTGACATCAGTAATCTCACATGAACCTGCCAGGGCAAGGGGAGGTACACGAATTTCAAGCAGAAAGGAAACCTCGCTGAAGTCCCTTGGATTCTGATCGCACATGGTTCAAACTTTTAAGGAATGCAGCCGATGAGTTGTGATAATTAATCTCGGCTGGTGCTGCCAATGCAAGGTGAGGTATACTAATTTCAAGCAAAAAAGTGGAACTCTCTGAAGTCACTTGGAGTCTGACGATATGTGTTTTGAATTTTTGAGGAATACTGAAGATGAATTGACATGAGAAAGCTCTGATGCCTTCAGCACTGCATGGTGAGGTATTCTTATTTCATGCAAGCGAATATTTTACTCTCTGAAGCCTCTTGGAGATTGATCATGCATGTCCTCAATTTTTTAGGAATGTTGCCAACGAATTCACATCAGTAATCTCACATGAATGTGCCTACGCAAGGTTAGGTGCACTAATTTCCAGCAAAAAGTGTACCTCGCTGAAGTCCCCTGGAGTCTGCTCATGCATGATTTGAATGTCTGCGGACTGCTGCCCATGAATCCACTTCAGCAATCTCTGATGGAAGCGCCAGTACATGGACAGGTATACTACTTTCAAGCAAAAACGTGTAACTCTCTGAAGTCACTTGGAGTCTGATCACTCATGTTCTGAATATTTTAGGAATGCTGCAGATGATTTGACCTCAGTAACATTTGATGGTGCCGCCAATGCAAGGTGAGGCATACGAGTTTCAAGCAAAATGGTGTTAGCCGCGGAAGTCAGTTGGAGTCTGATCGTACATGTTTTGATGTTTTTAGGAACGCTGCCGATGAACTGACTTCAGCAATCCCTGACGGTGGCGCTTTTGCAAGGTGAGGTATACTAATGTCAAGCAAAAAAGTGTAACTCCCTGAGGTCACTTGGAGTCTGATGATATGTGTTTTGAATTTCTTAGGAATCCTGCAGAGGAATTGACATGGGAAATGGGAATTGACATGAGACATCTCTGATGGATCCGCCAGTGCTAGGTGAGGTGTAGTCACTGCAAACAAAATCGTGTCAATATCTCTAGTCACTTGGAGTCTGATCGTACATTTTTTGAAACTTTTGGGAATGCTGCAGATAAACGGACCTCAGTAATACCTCATGGAGCGGCCAATGCGAGGTGACGCATCTGAGTTTCAAGCAAAAATGCGTTACTCTCTGAAGTTACTTGGTGACTGATCACACATGTTTTGACTTTTTTAGGAATACTGCCAATGAATTGACGTGAGAAATCTCTGATGGACCCAACAGTGCAAGGGGAGGTGAACCAACGTCAAGCAAGAAAATATTTGACTGTCTGAAGTCTGTTGGAGACTGATCATACATGTTTTCAGTTTTTTCGGAATGTGGCCAATGAATTGACATCAGTAATCTCACATGAACCTGCCAGGGCAAGGGGAGGTACACGAATTTCAAGCAGAAAGGAAACCTCGCTGAAGTCCCTTGGATTCTGATCGCACATGGTTCAAACTTTTAAGGAATGCAGCCGATGAGTTGTGATAATTAATCTCGGCTGGTGCTGCCAATGCAAGGTGAGGTATACTAATTTCAAGCAAAAAAGTGGAACTCTCTGAAGTCACTTGGAGTCTGACGATATGTGTTTTGAATTTTTGAGGAATACTGAAGATGAATTGACATGAGAAAGCTCTGATGCCTTCAGCACTGCATGGTGAGGTATTCTTATTTCATGCAAGCGAATATTTTACTCTCTGAAGCCTCTTGGAGATTGATCATGCATGTCCTCAATTTTTTAGGAATGTTGCCAACGAATTCACATCAGTAATCTCACATGAATGTGCCTACGCAAGGTTAGGTGCACTAATTTCCAGCAAAAAGTGTACCTCGCTGAAGTCCCCTGGAGTCTGCTCATGCATGATTTGAATGTCTGCGGACTGCTGCCCATGAATCCACTTCAGCAATCTCTGATGGAAGCGCCAGTACATGGACAGGTATACTACTTTCAAGCAAAAACGTGTAACTCTCTGAAGTCACTTGGAGTCTGATCACTCATGTTCTGAATATTTTAGGAATGCTGCAGATGATTTGACCTCAGTAACATTTGATGGTGCCGCCAATGCAAGGTGAGGCATACGAGTTTCAAGCAAAATGGTGTTAGCCGCGGAAGTCAGTTGGAGTCTGATCGTACATGTTTTGATGTTTTTAGGAACGCTGCCGATGAACTGACTTCAGCAATCCCTGACGGTGGCGCTTTTGCAAGGTGAGGTATACTAATGTCAAGCAAAAAAGTGTAACTCCCTGAGGTCACTTGGAGTCTGATGATATGTGTTTTGAATTTCTTAGGAATCCTGCAGAGGAATTGACATGGGAAATCTCTGATGGACCCACCGGTACAAGGTGAGGTATTCCAAATTCAAGCACACAAATATTTTACGCTGTGCAGTCTCGTACAGTCTGATCATACAGATTTTCAATTTTTTAGGAATATTGCCAAGGATTTGACAGCAGTAATCTCACAGGAATGTGCCCCTGCAAGGTTAGGTATACTAATTTCAAGCGGAAAGTGTACCTCCCCGAAGTCACTAGGACTCTGATCATACATGTTTTCCATTTCTAAGGAATGTTGCACATGAATTGACATCAGGAATCTCCGATGGACGCACCAGTACCAGGAGAGGTATGCTCCTTTCAAGCAAAAACAATGTAGTGTCTGAGGTCACCTGCAGTCTGAGGATATGTATTTTGAATTTTTTAGGAATACTGCAGGGGAATTGACATGAGACATCTCTGATGCATCCGCCAGTGCTAGGTGAGGTGTAGTCACTGCAAACAAAATCGTGTCAATGTCTCTAGTCACTTGGAGTCTGATCGTACATTTTTTGAAACTTTTGGGAATGCTGCAGATAAACGGACCTCAGTAATACCTCATGGAGCGGCCAATGCGAGGTGACGCATCTGAGTTTCAAGCAAAAATGCGTTACTCTCTGAAGTTACTTGGTGACTGATCACACATGTTTTGACTTTTTTAGGAATACTGCCAATGAATTGACGTGAGAAATCTCTGATGGACCCAACAGTGCAAGGGGAGGTGAACCAACGTCAAGCAAGAAAATATTTGACTGTCTGAAGTCTGTTGGAGACTGATCATACATGTTTTCAGTTTTTTCGGAATGTGGCCAATGAATTGACATCAGTAATCTCACATGAACCTGCCAGGGCAAGGGGAGGTACACGAATTTCAAGCAGAAAGGAAACCTCGCTGAAGTCCCTTGGATTCTGATCGCACATGGTTCAAACTTTTAAGGAATGCAGCCGATGAGTTGTGATAATTAATCTCGGCTGGTGCTGCCAATGCAAGGTGAGGTATACTAATTTCAAGCAAAAAAGTGGAACTCTCTGAAGTCACTTGGAGTCTGACGATATGTGTTTTGAATTTTTGAGGAATACTGAAGATGAATTGACATGAGAAAGCTCTGATGCCTTCAGCACTGCATGGTGAGGTATTCTTATTTCATGCAAGCGAATATTTTACTCTCTGAAGCCTCTTGGAGATTGATCATGCATGTCCTCAATTTTTTAGGAATGTTGCCAACGAATTCACATCAGTAATCTCACATGAATGTGCCTACGCAAGGTTAGGTGCACTAATTTCCAGCAAAAAGTGTACCTCGCTGAAGTCCCCTGGAGTCTGCTCATGCATGATTTGAATGTCTGCGGACTGCTGCCCATGAATCCACTTCAGCAATCTCTGATGGAAGCGCCAGTACATGGACAGGTATACTACTTTCAAGCAAAAACGTGTAACTCTCTGAAGTCACTTGGAGTCTGATCATTCATGTTCTGAATATTTTAGGAATGCTGCAGATGATTTGACCTCAGTAACATTTGATGGTGCCGCCAATGCAAGGTGAGGCATACGAGTTTCAAGCAAAATGGTGTTAGCCGCGGAAGTCAGTTGGAGTCTGATCGTACATGTTTTGATGTTTTTAGGAACGCTGCCGATGAACTGACTTCAGCAATCCCTGACGGTGGCGCTTTTGCAAGGTGAGGTATACTAATGTCAAGCAAAAAAGTGTAACTCCCTGAGGTCACTTGGAGTCTGATGATATGTGTTTTGAATTTCTTAGGAATCCTGCAGAGGAATTGACATGGGAAATCTCTGATGGACCCACCGGTACAAGGTGAGGTATTCCAAATTCAAGCACACAAATATTTTACGCTGTGCAGTCTCGTACAGTCTGATCATACAGATTTTCAATTTTTTAGGAATATTGCCAAGGATTTGACAGCAGTAATCTCACAGGAATGTGCCCCTGCAAGGTTAGGTATACTAATTTCAAGCGGAAAGTGTACCTCCCCGAAGTCACTAGGACTCTGATCATACATGTTTTCCATTTCTAAGGAATGTTGCACATGAATTGACATCAGGAATCTCCGATGGACGCACCAGTACCAGGAGAGGTATGCTCCTTTCAAGCAAAAACAATGTAGTGTCTGAGGTCACCTGCAGTCTGAGGATATGTATTTTGAATTTTTTAGGAATACTGCAGGGGAATTGACATGAGACATCTCTGATGCATCCGCCAGTGCTAGGTGAGGTGTAGTCACTGCAAACAAAATCGTGTCAATGTCTCTAGTCACTTGGAGTCTGATCGTACATTTTTTGAAACTTTTGGGAATGCTGCAGATAAACGGACCTCAGTAATACCTCATGGAGCGGCCAATGCGAGGTGACGCATCTGAGTTTCAAGCAAAAATGCGTTACTCTCTGAAGTTACTTGGTGACTGATCACACATGTTTTGACTTTTTTAGGAATACTGCCAATGAATTGACGTGAGAAATCTCTGATGGACCCAACAGTGCAAGGGGAGGTGAACCAACGTCAAGCAAGAAAATATTTGACTGTCTGAAGTCTGTTGGAGACTGATCATACATGTTTTCAGTTTTTTCGGAATGTGGCCAATGAATTGACATCAGTAATCTCACATGAACCTGCCAGGGCAAGGGGAGGTACACGAATTTCAAGCAGAAAGGAAACCTCGCTGAAGTCCCTTGGATTCTGATCGCACATGGTTCAAACTTTTAAGGAATGCAGCCGATGAGTTGTGATAATTAATCTCGGCTGGTGCTGCCAATGCAAGGTGAGGTATACTAATTTCAAGCAAAAAAGTGGAACTCTCTGAAGTCACTTGGAGTCTGACGATATGTGTTTTGAATTTTTGAGGAATACTGAAGATGAATTGACATGAGAAAGCTCTGATGCCTTCAGCACTGCATGGTGAGGTATTCTTATTTCATGCAAGCGAATATTTTACTCTCTGAAGCCTCTTGGAGATTGATCATGCATGTCCTCAATTTTTTAGGAATGTTGCCAACGAATTCACATCAGTAATCTCACATGAATGTGCCTACGCAAGGTTAGGTGCACTAATTTCCAGCAAAAAGTGTACCTCGCTGAAGTCCCCTGGAGTCTGCTCATGCATGATTTGAATGTCTGCGGACTGCTGCCCATGAATCCACTTCAGCAATCTCTGATGGAAGCGCCAGTACATGGACAGGTATACTACTTTCAAGCAAAAACGTGTAACTCTCTGAAGTCACTTGGAGTCTGATCATTCATGTTCTGAATATTTTAGGAATGCTGCAGATGATTTGACCTCAGTAACATTTGATGGTGCCGCCAATGCAAGGTGAGGCATACGAGTTTCAAGCAAAATGGTGTTAGCCGCGGAAGTCAGTTGGAGTCTGATCGTACATGTTTTGATGTTTTTAGGAACGCTGCCGATGAACTGACTTCAGCAATCCCTGACGGTGGCGCTTTTGCAAGGTGAGGTATACTAATGTCAAGCAAAAAAGTGTAACTCCCTGAGGTCACTTGGAGTCTGATGATATGTGTTTTGAATTTCTTAGGAATCCTGCAGAGGAATTGACATGGGAAATCTCTGATGGACCCACCGGTACAAGGTGAGGTATTCCAAATTCAAGCACACAAATATTTTACGCTGTGCAGTCTCGTACAGTCTGATCATACAGATTTTCAATTTTTTAGGAATATTGCCAAGGATTTGACAGCAGTAATCTCACAGGAATGTGCCCCTGCAAGGTTAGGTATACTAATTTCAAGCAGAAAGTGTACCTCCCCGAAGTCACTAGGACTCTGATCATACATGTTTTCCATTTCTAAGGAATGTTGCACATGAATTGACATCAGGAATCTCCGATGGACGCACCAGTACCAGGAGAGGTATGCTCCTTTCAAGCAAAAACAATGTAGTGTCTGAGGTCACCTGCAGTCTGAGGATATGTATTTTGAATTTTTTAGGAATACTGCAGGGGAATTGACATGAGACATCTCTGATGCATCCGCCAGTGCTAGGTGAGGTGTAGTCACTGCAAACAAAATCGTGTCAATGTCTCTAGTCACTTGGAGTCTGATCGTACATTTTTTGAAACTTTTGGGAATGCTGCAGATAAACGGACCTCAGTAATACCTCATGGAGCGGCCAATGCGAGGTGACGCATCTGAGTTTCAAGCAAAAATGCGTTACTCTCTGAAGTTACTTGGTGACTGATCACACATGTTTTGACTTTTTTAGGAATACTGCCAATGAATTGACGTGAGAAATCTCTGATGGACCCAACAGTGCAAGGGGAGGTGAACCAACGTCAAGCAAGAAAATATTTGACTGTCTGAAGTCTGTTGGAGACTGATCATACATGTTTTCAGTTTTTTCGGAATGTGGCCAATGAATTGACATCAGTAATCTCACATGAACCTGCCAGGGCAAGGGGAGGTACACGAATTTCAAGCAGAAAGGAAACCTCGCTGAAGTCCCTTGGATTCTGATCGCACATGGTTCAAACTTTTAAGGAATGCAGCCGATGAGTTGTGATAATTAATCTCGGCTGGTGCTGCCAATGCAAGGTGAGGTATACTAATTTCAAGCAAAAAAGTGGAACTCTCTGAAGTCACTTGGAGTCTGACGATATGTGTTTTGAATTTTTGAGGAATACTGAAGATGAATTGACATGAGAAAGCTCTGATGCCTTCAGCACTGCATGGTGAGGTATTCTTATTTCATGCAAGCGAATATTTTACTCTCTGAAGCCTCTTGGAGATTGATCATGCATGTCCTCAATTTTTTAGGAATGTTGCCAACGAATTCACATCAGTAATCTCACATGAATGTGCCTACGCAAGGTTAGGTGCACTAATTTCCAGCAAAAAGTGTACCTCGCTGAAGTCCCCTGGAGTCTGCTCATGCATGATTTGAATGTCTGCGGACTGCTGCCCATGAATCCACTTCAGCAATCTCTGATGGAAGCGCCAGTACATGGACAGGTATACTACTTTCAAGCAAAAACGTGTAACTCTCTGAAGTCACTTGGAGTCTGATCATTCATGTTCTGAATATTTTAGGAATGCTGCAGATGATTTGACCTCAGTAACATTTGATGGTGCCGCCAATGCAAGGTGAGGCATACGAGTTTCAAGCAAAATGGTGTTAGCCGCGGAAGTCAGTTGGAGTCTGATCGTACATGTTTTGATGTTTTTAGGAACGCTGCCGATGAACTGACTTCAGCAATCCCTGACGGTGGCGCTTTTGCAAGGTGAGGTATACTAATGTCAAGCAAAAAAGTGTAACTCCCTGAGGTCACTTGGAGTCTGATGATATGTGTTTTGAATTTCTTAGGAATCCTGCAGAGGAATTGACATGGGAAATCTCTGATGGACCCACCGGTACAAGGTGAGGTATTCCAAATTCAAGCACACAAATATTTTACGCTGTGCAGTCTCGTACAGTCTGATCATACAGATTTTCAATTTTTTAGGAATATTGCCAAGGATTTGACAGCAGTAATCTCACAGGAATGTGCCCCTGCAAGGTTAGGTATACTAATTTCAAGCGGAAAGTGTACCTCCCCGAAGTCACTAGGACTCTGATCATACATGTTTTCCATTTCTAAGGAATGTTGCACATGAATTGACATCAGGAATCTCCGATGGACGCACCAGTACCAGGAGAGGTATGCTCCTTTCAAGCAAAAACAATGTAGTGTCTGAGGTCACCTGCAGTCTGAGGATATGTATTTTGAATTTTTTAGGAATACTGCAGGGGAATTGACATGAGACATCTCTGATGCATCCGCCAGTGCTAGGTGAGGTGTAGTCACTGCAAACAAAATCGTGTCAATGTCTCTAGTCACTTGGAGTCTGATCGTACATTTTTTGAAACTTTTGGGAATGCTGCAGATAAACGGACCTCAGTAATACCTCATGGAGCGGCCAATGCGAGGTGACGCATCTGAGTTTCAAGCAAAAATGCGTTACTCTCTGAAGTTACTTGGTGACTGATCACACATGTTTTGACTTTTTTAGGAATACTGCCAATGAATTGACGTGAGAAATCTCTGATGGACCCAACAGTGCAAGGGGAGGTGAACCAACGTCAAGCAAGAAAATATTTGACTGTCTGAAGTCTGTTGGAGACTGATCATACATGTTTTCAGTTTTTTCGGAATGTGGCCAATGAATTGACATCAGTAATCTCACATGAACCTGCCAGGGCAAGGGGAGGTACACGAATTTCAAGCAGAAAGGAAACCTCGCTGAAGTCCCTTGGATTCTGATCGCACATGGTTCAAACTTTTAAGGAATGCAGCCGATGAGTTGTGATAATTAATCTCGGCTGGTGCTGCCAATGCAAGGTGAGGTATACTAATTTCAAGCAAAAAAGTGGAACTCTCTGAAGTCACTTGGAGTCTGACGATATGTGTTTTGAATTTTTGAGGAATACTGAAGATGAATTGACATGAGAAAGCTCTGATGCCTTCAGCACTGCATGGTGAGGTATTCTTATTTCATGCAAGCGAATATTTTACTCTCTGAAGCCTCTTGGAGATTGATCATGCATGTCCTCAATTTTTTAGGAATGTTGCCAACGAATTCACATCAGTAATCTCACATGAATGTGCCTACGCAAGGTTAGGTGCACTAATTTCCAGCAAAAAGTGTACCTCGCTGAAGTCCCCTGGAGTCTGCTCATGCATGATTTGAATGTCTGCGGACTGCTGCCCATGAATCCACTTCAGCAATCTCTGATGGAAGCGCCAGTACATGGACAGGTATACTACTTTCAAGCAAAAACGTGTAACTCTCTGAAGTCACTTGGAGTCTGATCATTCATGTTCTGAATATTTTAGGAATGCTGCAGATGATTTGACCTCAGTAACATTTGATGGTGCCGCCAATGCAAGGTGAGGCATACGAGTTTCAAGCAAAATGGTGTTAGCCGCGGAAGTCAGTTGGAGTCTGATCGTACATGTTTTGATGTTTTTAGGAACGCTGCCGATGAACTGACTTCAGCAATCCCTGACGGTGGCGCTTTTGCAAGGTGAGGTATACTAATGTCAAGCAAAAAAGTGTAACTCCCTGAGGTCACTTGGAGTCTGATGATATGTGTTTTGAATTTCTTAGGAATCCTGCAGAGGAATTGACATGGGAAATCTCTGATGGACCCACCGGTACAAGGTGAGGTATTCCAAATTCAAGCACACAAATATTTTACGCTGTGCAGTCTCGTACAGTCTGATCATACAGATTTTCAATTTTTTAGGAATATTGCCAAGGATTTGACAGCAGTAATCTCACAGGAATGTGCCCCTGCAAGGTTAGGTATACTAATTTCAAGCAGAAAGTGTACCTCCCCGAAGTCACTAGGACTCTGATCATACATGTTTTCCATTTCTAAGGAATGTTGCACATGAATTGACATCAGGAATCTCCGATGGACGCACCAGTACCAGGAGAGGTATGCTCCTTTCAAGCAAAAACAATGTAGTGTCTGAGGTCACCTGCAGTCTGAGGATATGTATTTTGAATTTTTTAGGAATACTGCAGGGGAATTGACATGAGACATCTCTGATGCATCCGCCAGTGCTAGGTGAGGTGTAGTCACTGCAAACAAAATCGTGTCAATGTCTCTAGTCACTTGGAGTCTGATCGTACATTTTTTGAAACTTTGGGAATGCTGCAGATAAACGGACCTCAGTAATACCTCATGGAGCGGCCAATGCGAGGTGACGCATCTGAGTTTCAAGCAAAAATGCGTTACTCTCTGAAGTTACTTGGTGACTGATCACACATGTTTTGACTTTTTTAGGAATACTGCCAATGAATTGACGTGAGAAATCTCTGATGGACCCAACAGTGCAAGGGGAGGTGAACCAACGTCAAGCAAGAAAATATTTGACTGTCTGAAGTCTGTTGGAGACTGATCATACATGTTTTCAGTTTTTTCGGAATGTGGCCAATGAATTGACATCAGTAATCTCACATGAACCTGCCAGGGCAAGGGGAGGTACACGAATTTCAAGCAGAAAGGAAACCTCGCTGAAGTCCCTTGGATTCTGATCGCACATGGTTCAAACTTTTAAGGAATGCAGCCGATGAGTTGTGATAATTAATCTCGGCTGGTGCTGCCAATGCAAGGTGAGGTATACTAATTTCAAGCAAAAAAGTGGAACTCTCTGAAGTCACTTGGAGTCTGACGATATGTGTTTTGAATTTTTGAGGAATACTGAAGATGAATTGACATGAGAAAGCTCTGATGCCTTCAGCACTGCATGGTGAGGTATTCTTATTTCATGCAAGCGAATATTTTACTCTCTGAAGCCTCTTGGAGATTGATCATGCATGTCCTCAATTTTTTAGGAATGTTGCCAACGAATTCACATCAGTAATCTCACATGAATGTGCCTACGCAAGGTTAGGTGCACTAATTTCCAGCAAAAAGTGTACCTCGCTGAAGTCCCCTGGAGTCTGCTCATGCATGATTTGAATGTCTGCGGACTGCTGCCCATGAATCCACTTCAGCAATCTCTGATGGAAGCGCCAGTACATGGACAGGTATACTACTTTCAAGCAAAAACGTGTAACTCTCTGAAGTCACTTGGAGTCTGATCATTCATGTTCTGAATATTTTAGGAATGCTGCAGATGATTTGACCTCAGTAACATTTGATGGTGCCGCCAATGCAAGGTGAGGCATACGAGTTTCAAGCAAAATGGTGTTAGCCGCGGAAGTCAGTTGGAGTCTGATCGTACATGTTTTGATGTTTTTAGGAACGCTGCCGATGAACTGACTTCAGCAATCCCTGACGGTGGCGCTTTTGCAAGGTGAGGTATACTAATGTCAAGCAAAAAAGTGTAACTCCCTGAGGTCACTTGGAGTCTGATGATATGTGTTTTGAATTTCTTAGGAATCCTGCAGAGGAATTGACATGGGAAATCTCTGATGGACCCACCGGTACAAGGTGAGGTATTCCAAATTCAAGCACACAAATATTTTACGCTGTGCAGTCTCGTACAGTCTGATCATACAGATTTTCAATTTTTTAGGAATATTGCCAAGGATTTGACAGCAGTAATCTCACAGGAATGTGCCCCTGCAAGGTTAGGTATACTAATTTGCGGAAAGTGTACCTCCCCGAAGTCACTAGGACTCTGATCATACATGTTTTCCATTTCTAAGGAATGTTGCACATGAATTGACATCAGGAATCTCCGATGGACGCACCAGTACCAGGAGAGGTATGCTCCTTTCAAGCAAAAACAATGTAGTGTCTGAGGTCACCTGCAGTCTGAGGATATGTATTTTGAATTTTTTAGGAATACTGCAGGGGAATTGACATGAGACATCTCTGATGCATCCGCCAGTGCTAGGTGAGGTGTAGTCACTGCAAACAAAATCGTGTCAATGTCTCTAGTCACTTGGAGTCTGATCGTACATTTTTTGAAACTTTTGGGAATGCTGCAGATAAACGGACCTCAGTAATACCTCATGGAGCGGCCAATGCGAGGTGACGCATCTGAGTTTCAAGCAAAAATGCGTTACTCTCTGAAGTTACTTGGTGACTGATCACACATGTTTTGACTTTTTTAGGAATACTGCCAATGAATTGACGTGAGAAATCTCTGATGGACCCAACAGTGCAAGGGGAGGTGAACCAACGTCAAGCAAGAAAATATTTGACTGTCTGAAGTCTGTTGGAGACTGATCATACATGTTTTCAGTTTTTTCGGAATGTGGCCAATGAATTGACATCAGTAATCTCACATGAACCTGCCAGGGCAAGGGGAGGTACACGAATTTCAAGCAGAAAGGAAACCTCGCTGAAGTCCCTTGGATTCTGATCGCACATGGTTCAAACTTTTAAGGAATGCAGCCGATGAGTTGTGATAATTAATCTCGGCTGGTGCTGCCAATGCAAGGTGAGGTATACTAATTTCAAGCAAAAAAGTGGAACTCTCTGAAGTCACTTGGAGTCTGACGATATGTGTTTTGAATTTTTGAGGAATACTGAAGATGAATTGACATGAGAAAGCTCTGATGCCTTCAGCACTGCATGGTGAGGTATTCTTATTTCATGCAAGCGAATATTTTACTCTCTGAAGCCTCTTGGAGATTGATCATGCATGTCCTCAATTTTTTAGGAATGTTGCCAACGAATTCACATCAGTAATCTCACATGAATGTGCCTACGCAAGGTTAGGTGCACTAATTTCCAGCAAAAAGTGTACCTCGCTGAAGTCCCCTGGAGTCTGCTCATGCATGATTTGAATGTCTGCGGACTGCTGCCCATGAATGCACTTCAGCAATCTCTGATGGAAGCGCCAGTACATGGACAGGTATACTACTTTCAAGCAAAAACGTGTAACTCTCTGAAGTCACTTGGAGTCTGATCATTCATGTTCTGAATATTTTAGGAATGCTGCAGATGATTTGACCTCAGTAACATTTGATGGTGCCGCCAATGCAAGGTGAGGCATACGAGTTTCAAGCAAAATGGTGTTAGCCGCGGAAGTCAGTTGGAGTCTGATCGTACATGTTTTGATGTTTTTAGGAACGCTGCCGATGAACTGACTTCAGCAATCCCTGACGGTGGCGCTTTTGCAAGGTGAGGTATACTAATGTCAAGCAAAAAAGTGTAACTCCCTGAGGTCACTTGGAGTCTGATGATATGTGTTTTGAATTTCTTAGGAATCCTGCAGAGGAATTGACATGGGAAATCTCTGATGGACCCACCGGTACAAGGTGAGGTATTCCAAATTCAAGCACACAAATATTTTACGCTGTGCAGTCTCGTACAGTCTGATCATACAGATTTTCAATTTTTTAGGAATATTGCCAAGGATTTGACAGCAGTAATCTCACAGGAATGTGCCCCTGCAAGGTTAGGTATACTAATTTCAAGCAGAAAGTGTACCTCCCCGAAGTCACTAGGACTCTGATCATACATGTTTTCCATTTCTAAGGAATGTTGCACATGAATTGACATCAGGAATCTCCGATGGACGCACCAGTACCAGGAGAGGTATGCTCCTTTCAAGCAAAAACAATGTAGTGTCTGAGGTCACCTGCAGTCTGAGGATATGTATTTTGAATTTTTTAGGAATACTGCAGGGGAATTGACATGAGACATCTCTGATGCATCCGCCAGTGCTAGGTGAGGTGTAGTCACTGCAAACAAAATCGTGTCAATGTCTCTAGTCACTTGGAGTCTGATCGTACATTTTTTGAAACTTTTGGGAATGCTGCAGATAAACGGACCTCAGTAATACCTCATGGAGCGGCCAATGCGAGGTGACGCATCTGAGTTTCAAGCAAAAATGCGTTACTCTCTGAAGTTACTTGGTGACTGATCACACATGTTTTGACTTTTTTAGGAATACTGCCAATGAATTGACGTGAGAAATCTCTGATGGACCCAACAGTGCAAGGGGAGGTGAACCAACGTCAAGCAAGAAAATATTTGACTGTCTGAAGTCTGTTGGAGACTGATCATACATGTTTTCAGTTTTTTCGGAATGTGGCCAATGAATTGACATCAGTAATCTCACATGAACCTGCCAGGGCAAGGGGAGGTACACGAATTTCAAGCAGAAAGGAAACCTCGCTGAAGTCCCTTGGATTCTGATCGCACATGGTTCAAACTTTTAAGGAATGCAGCCGATGAGTTGTGATAATTAATCTCGGCTGGTGCTGCCAATGCAAGGTGAGGTATACTAATTTCAAGCAAAAAAGTGGAACTCTCTGAAGTCACTTGGAGTCTGACGATATGTGTTTTGAATTTTTGAGGAATACTGAAGATGAATTGACATGAGAAAGCTCTGATGCCTTCAGCACTGCATGGTGAGGTATTCTTATTTCATGCAAGCGAATATTTTACTCTCTGAAGCCTCTTGGAGATTGATCATGCATGTCCTCAATTTTTTAGGACTGTTGCCAACGAATTCACATCAGTAATCTCACATGAATGTGCCTACGCAAGGTTAGGTGCACTAATTTCCAGCAAAAAGTGTACCTCGCTGAAGTCCCCTGGAGTCTGCTCATGCATGATTTGAATGTCTGCGGACTGCTGCCCATGAATCCACTTCAGCAATCTCTGATGGAAGCGCCAGTACATGGACAGGTATACTACTTTCAAGCAAAAACGTGTAACTCTCTGAAGTCACTTGGAGTCTGATCACTCATGTTCTGAATATTTTAGGAATGCTGCAGATGATTTGACCTCAGTAACATTTGATGGTGCCGCCAATGCAAGGTGAGGCATACGAGTTTCAAGCAAAATGGTGTTAGCCGCGGAAGTCAGTTGGAGTCTGATCGTACATGTTTTGATGTTTTTAGGAACGCTGCCGATGAACTGACTTCAGCAATCCCTGACGGTGGCGCTTTTGCAAGGTGAGGTATACTAATGTCAAGCAAAAAAGTGTAACTCCCTGAGGTCACTTGGAGTCTGATGATATGTGTTTTGAATTTCTTAGGAATCCTGCAGAGGAATTGACATGGGAAATCTCTGATGGATCCGCCAGTGCTAGGTGAGGTGTAGTCACTGCAAACAAAATCGTGTCAATGTCTCTAGTCACTTGGAGTCTGATCGTACATTTTTTGAAACTTTGGGAATGCTGCAGATAAACGGACCTCAGTAATACCTCATGGAGCGGCCAATGCGAGGTGACGCATCTGAGTTTCAAGCAAAAATGCGTTACTCTCTGAAGTTACTTGGTGACTGATCACACATGTTTTGACTTTTTTAGGAATACTGCCAATGAATTGACGTGAGAAATCTCTGATGGACCCAACAGTGCAAGGGGAGGTGAACCAACGTCAAGCAAGAAAATATTTGACTGTCTGAAGTCTGTTGGAGACTGATCATACATGTTTTCAGTTTTTTCGGAATGTGGCCAATGAATTGACATCAGTAATCTCACATGAACCTGCCAGGGCAAGGGGAGGTACACGAATTTCAAGCAGAAAGGAAACCTCGCTGAAGTCCCTTGGATTCTGATCGCACATGGTTCAAACTTTTAAGGAATGCAGCCGATGAGTTGTGATAATTAATCTCGGCTGGTGCTGCCAATGCAAGGTGAGGTATACTAATTTCAAGCAAAAAAGTGGAACTCTCTGAAGTCACTTGGAGTCTGACGATATGTGTTTTGAATTTTTGAGGAATACTGAAGATGAATTGACATGAGAAAGCTCTGATGCCTTCAGCACTGCATGGTGAGGTATTCTTATTTCATGCAAGCGAATATTTTACTCTCTGAAGCCTCTTGGAGATTGATCATGCATGTCCTCAATTTTTTAGGAATGTTGCCAACGAATTCACATCAGTAATCTCACATGAATGTGCCTACGCAAGGTTAGGTGCACTAATTTCCAGCAAAAAGTGTACCTCGCTGAAGTCCCCTGGAGTCTGCTCATGCATGATTTGAATGTCTGCGGACTGCTGCCCATGAATCCACTTCAGCAATCTCTGATGGAAGCGCCAGTACATGGACAGGTATACTACTTTCAAGCAAAAACGTGTAACTCTCTGAAGTCACTTGGAGTCTGATCATTCATGTTCTGAATATTTTAGGAATGCTGCAGATGATTTGACCTCAGTAACATTTGATGGTGCCGCCAATGCAAGGTGAGGCATACGAGTTTCAAGCAAAATGGTGTTAGCCGCGGAAGTCAGTTGGAGTCTGATCGTACATGTTTTGATGTTTTTAGGAACGCTGCCGATGAACTGACTTCAGCAATCCCTGACGGTGGCGCTTTTGCAAGGTGAGGTATACTAATGTCAAGCAAAAAAGTGTAACTCCCTGAGGTCACTTGGAGTCTGATGATATGTGTTTTGAATTTCTTAGGAATCCTGCAGAGGAATTGACATGGGAAATCTCTGATGGACCCACCGGTACAAGGTGAGGTATTCCAAATTCAAGCACACAAATATTTTACGCTGTGCAGTCTCGTACAGTCTGATCATACAGATTTTCAATTTTTTAGGAATATTGCCAAGGATTTGACAGCAGTAATCTCACAGGAATGTGCCCCTGCAAGGTTAGGTATACTAATTTCAAGCAGAAAGTGTACCTCCCCGAAGTCACTAGGACTCTGATCATACATGTTTTCCATTTCTAAGGAATGTTGCACATGAATTGACATCAGGAATCTCCGATGGACGCACCAGTACCAGGAGAGGTATGCTCCTTTCAAGCAAAAACAATGTAGTGTCTGAGGTCACCTGCAGTCTGAGGATATGTATTTTGAATTTTTTAGGAATACTGCAGGGGAATTGACATGAGACATCTCTGATGCATCCGCCAGTGCTAGGTGAGGTGTAGTCACTGCAAACAAAATCGTGTCAATGTCTCTAGTCACTTGGAGTCTGATCGTACATTTTTTGAAACTTTTGGGAATGCTGCAGATAAACGGACCTCAGTAATACCTCATGGAGCGGCCAATGCGAGGTGACGCATCTGAGTTTCAAGCAAAAATGCGTTACTCTCTGAAGTTACTTGGTGACTGATCACACATGTTTTGACTTTTTTAGGAATACTGCCAATGAATTGACGTGAGAAATCTCTGATGGACCCAACAGTGCAAGGGGAGGTGAACCAACGTCAAGCAAGAAAATATTTGACTGTCTGAAGTCTGTTGGAGACTGATCATACATGTTTTCAGTTTTTTCGGAATGTGGCCAATGAATTGACATCAGTAATCTCACATGAACCTGCCAGGGCAAGGGGAGGTACACGAATTTCAAGCAGAAAGGAAACCTCGCTGAAGTCCCTTGGATTCTGATCGCACATGGTTCAAACTTTTAAGGAATGCAGCCGATGAGTTGTGATAATTAATCTCGGCTGGTGCTGCCAATGCAAGGTGAGGTATACTAATTTCAAGCAAAAAAGTGGAACTCTCTGAAGTCACTTGGAGTCTGACGATATGTGTTTTGAATTTTTGAGGAATACTGAAGATGAATTGACATGAGAAAGCTCTGATGCCTTCAGCACTGCATGGTGAGGTATTCTTATTTCATGCAAGCGAATATTTTACTCTCTGAAGCCTCTTGGAGATTGATCATGCATGTCCTCAATTTTTTAGGAATGTTGCCAACGAATTCACATCAGTAATCTCACATGAATGTGCCTACGCAAGGTTAGGTGCACTAATTTCCAGCAAAAAGTGTACCTCGCTGAAGTCCCCTGGAGTCTGCTCATGCATGATTTGAATGTCTGCGGACTGCTGCCCATGAATCCACTTCAGCAATCTCTGATGGAAGCGCCAGTACATGGACAGGTATACTACTTTCAAGCAAAAACGTGTAACTCTCTGAAGTCACTTGGAGTCTGATCATTCATGTTCTGAATATTTTAGGAATGCTGCAGATGATTTGACCTCAGTAACATTTGATGGTGCCGCCAATGCAAGGTGAGGCATACGAGTTTCAAGCAAAATGGTGTTAGCCGCGGAAGTCAGTTGGAGTCTGATCGTACATGTTTTGATGTTTTTAGGAACGCTGCCGATGAACTGACTTCAGCAATCCCTGACGGTGGCGCTTTTGCAAGGTGAGGTATACTAATGTCAAGCAAAAAAGTGTAACTCCCTGAGGTCACTTGGAGTCTGATGATATGTGTTTTGAATTTCTTAGGAATCCTGCAGAGGAATTGACATGGGAAATCTCTGATGGACCCACCGGTACAAGGTGAGGTATTCCAAATTCAAGCACACAAATATTTTACGCTGTGCAGTCTCGTACAGTCTGATCATACAGATTTTCAATTTTTTAGGAATATTGCCAAGGATTTGACAGCAGTAATCTCACAGGAATGTGCCCCTGCAAGGTTAGGTATACTAATTTCAAGCAGAAAGTGTACCTCCCCGAAGTCACTAGGACTCTGATCATACATGTTTTCCATTTCTAAGGAATGTTGCACATGAATTGACATCAGGAATCTCCGATGGACGCACCAGTACCAGGAGAGGTATGCTCCTTTCAAGCAAAAACAATGTAGTGTCTGAGGTCACCTGCAGTCTGAGGATATGTATTTTGAATTTTTTAGGAATACTGCAGGGGAATTGACATGAGACATCTCTGATGCATCCGCCAGTGCTAGGTGAGGTGTAGTCACTGCAAACAAAATCGTGTCAATGTCTCTAGTCACTTGGAGTCTGATCGTACATTTTTTGAAACTTTTGGGAATGCTGCAGATAAACGGACCTCAGTAATACCTCATGGAGCGGCCAATGCGAGGTGACGCATCTGAGTTTCAAGCAAAAATGCGTTACTCTCTGAAGTTACTTGGTGACTGATCACACATGTTTTGACTTTTTTAGGAATACTGCCAATGAATTGACGTGAGAAATCTCTGATGGACCCAACAGTGCAAGGGGAGGTGAACCAACGTCAAGCAAGAAAATATTTGACTGTCTGAAGTCTGTTGGAGACTGATCATACATGTTTTCAGTTTTTTCGGAATGTGGCCAATGAATTGACATCAGTAATCTCACATGAACCTGCCAGGGCAAGGGGAGGTACACGAATTTCAAGCAGAAAGGAAACCTCGCTGAAGTCCCTTGGATTCTGATCGCACATGGTTCAAACTTTTAAGGAATGCAGCCGATGAGTTGTGATAATTAATCTCGGCTGGTGCTGCCAATGCAAGGTGAGGTATACTAATTTCAAGCAAAAAAGTGGAACTCTCTGAAGTCACTTGGAGTCTGACGATATGTGTTTTGAATTTTTGAGGAATACTGAAGATGAATTGACATGAGAAAGCTCTGATGCCTTCAGCACTGCATGGTGAGGTATTCTTATTTCATGCAAGCGAATATTTTACTCTCTGAAGCCTCTTGGAGATTGATCATGCATGTCCTCAATTTTTTAGGAATGTTGCCAACGAATTCACATCAGTAATCTCACATGAATGTGCCTACGCAAGGTTAGGTGCACTAATTTCCAGCAAAAAGTGTACCTCGCTGAAGTCCCCTGGAGTCTGCTCATGCATGATTTGAATGTCTGCGGACTGCTGCCCATGAATCCACTTCAGCAATCTCTGATGGAAGCGCCAGTACATGGACAGGTATACTACTTTCAAGCAAAAACGTGTAACTCTCTGAAGTCACTTGGAGTCTGATCACTCATGTTCTGAATATTTTAGGAATGCTGCAGATGATTTGACCTCAGTAACATTTGATGGTGCCGCCAATGCAAGGTGAGGCATACGAGTTTCAAGCAAAATGGTGTTAGCCGCGGAAGTCAGTTGGAGTCTGATCGTACATGTTTTGATGTTTTTAGGAACGCTGCCGATGAACTGACTTCAGCAATCCCTGACGGTGGCGCTTTTGCAAGGTGAGGTATACTAATGTCAAGCAAAAAAGTGTAACTCCCTGAGGTCACTTGGAGTCTGATGATATGTGTTTTGAATTTCTTAGGAATCCTGCAGAGGAATTGACATGGGAAATCTCTGATGGATCCGCCAGTGCTAGGTGAGGTGTAGTCACTGCAAACAAAATCGTGTCAATGTCTCTAGTCACTTGGAGTCTGATCGTACATTTTTTGAAACTTTTGGGAATGCTGCAGATAAACGGACCTCAGTAATACCTCATGGAGCGGCCAATGCGAGGTGACGCATCTGAGTTTCAAGCAAAAATGCGTTACTCTCTGAAGTTACTTGGTGACTGATCACACATGTTTTGACTTTTTTAGGAATACTGCCAATGAATTGACGTGAGAAATCTCTGATGGACCCAACAGTGCAAGGGGAGGTGAACCAACGTCAAGCAAGAAAATATTTGACTGTCTGAAGTCTGTTGGAGACTGATCATACATGTTTTCAGTTTTTTCGGAATGTGGCCAATGAATTGACATCAGTAATCTCACATGAACCTGCCAGGGCAAGGGGAGGTACACGAATTTCAAGCAGAAAGGAAACCTCGCTGAAGTCCCTTGGATTCTGATCGCACATGGTTCAAACTTTTAAGGAATGCAGCCGATGAGTTGTGATAATTAATCTCGGCTGGTGCTGCCAATGCAAGGTGAGGTATACTAATTTCAAGCAAAAAAGTGGAACTCTCTGAAGTCACTTGGAGTCTGACGATATGTGTTTTGAATTTTTGAGGAATACTGAAGATGAATTGACATGAGAAAGCTCTGATGCCTTCAGCACTGCATGGTGAGGTATTCTTATTTCATGCAAGCGAATATTTTACTCTCTGAAGCCTCTTGGAGATTGATCATGCATGTCCTCAATTTTTTAGGAATGTTGCCAACGAATTCACATCAGTAATCTCACATGAATGTGCCTACGCAAGGTTAGGTGCACTAATTTCCAGCAAAAAGTGTACCTCGCTGAAGTCCCCTGGAGTCTGCTCATGCATGATTTGAATGTCTGCGGACTGCTGCCCATGAATCCACTTCAGCAATCTCTGATGGAAGCGCCAGTACATGGACAGGTATACTACTTTCAAGCAAAAACGTGTAACTCTCTGAAGTCACTTGGAGTCTGATCATTCATGTTCTGAATATTTTAGGAATGCTGCAGATGATTTGACCTCAGTAACATTTGATGGTGCCGCCAATGCAAGGTGAGGCATACGAGTTTCAAGCAAAATGGTGTTAGCCGCGGAAGTCAGTTGGAGTCTGATCGTACATGTTTTGATCTTTTTAGGAACGATGCCGATGAACTGACTTCAGCAATCCCTGACGGTGGCGCTTTTGCAAGGTGAGGTATACTAATGTCAAGCAAAAAAGTGTAACTCCCTGAGGTCACTTGGAGTCTGATGATATGTGTTTTGAATTTCTTAGGAATCCTGCAGAGGAATTGACATGGGAAATCTCTGATGGACCCACCGGTACAAGGTGAGGTATTCCAAATTCAAGCACACAACTATTTTACGCTGTGCAGTCTCGTACAGTCTGATCCTACAGATTTTCAATTTTTTAGGAATATTGCCAAGGAATTGACAGCAGTAATCTCACAGGAATGTGCCCCTGCAAGGTTAGGTATACTAATTTCAAGCAAAAAGTGTACCTCCCCGAAGTCACTAGGACTCTGATCATACATGTTTTCCATTTCTAAGGAATGTTGCACATGAATGGACATCAGGAATCTCCGATGGACGCACCAGTACCAGGAGAGGTATGCTCCTTTCAAGCAAAAACAGTGTAGTGTCTGAGGTCACCTGCAGTCTGAGGATATGGATTTTGAATTTTTTAGGAATACTGCAGGGGAATTGACATGAGACATCTCTGATGCATCCGCCAGTGCTAGGTGAGGTGTAGTCACTGCAAACAAAATCGTGTCAATGTCTCTAGTCACTTGGAGTCTGATCGTACATTTTTTGAAACTTTTGGGAATGCTGCAGATAAACGGACCTCAGTAATACCTCATGGAGCGGCCAATGCGAGGTGACGCATCTGAGTTTCAAGCAAAAATGCGTTACTCTCTGAAGTTACTTGGTGACTGATCACACATGTTTTGACTTTTTTAGGAATACTGCCAATGAATTGACGTGAGAAATCTCTGATGGACCCAACAGTGCAAGGGGAGGTGAACCAACGTCAAGCAAGAAAATATTTGACTGTCTGAAGTCTGTTGGAGACTGATCATACATGTTTTCAGTTTTTTCGGAATGTGGCCAATGAATTGACATCAGTAATCTCACATGAACCTGCCAGGGCAAGGGGAGGTACACGAATTTCAAGCAGAAAGGAAACCTCGCTGAAGTCCCTTGGATTCTGATCGCACATGGTTCAAACTTTTAAGGAATGCAGCCGATGAGTTGTGATAATTAATCTCGGCTGGTGCTGCCAATGCAAGGTGAGGTATACTAATTTCAAGCAAAAAAGTGGAACTCTCTGAAGTCACTTGGAGTCTGACGATATGTGTTTTGAATTTTTGAGGAATACTGAAGATGAATTGACATGAGAAAGCTCTGATGCCTTCAGCACTGCATGGTGAGGTATTCTTATTTCATGCAAGCGAATATTTTACTCTCTGAAGCCTCTTGGAGATTGATCATGCATGTCCTCAATTTTTTAGGAATGTTGCCAACGAATTCACATCAGTAATCTCACATGAATGTGCCTACGCAAGGTTAGGTGCACTAATTTCCAGCAAAAAGTGTACCTCGCTGAAGTCCCCTGGAGTCTGCTCATGCATGATTTGAATGTCTGCGGACTGCTGCCCATGAATCCACTTCAGCAATCTCTGATGGAAGCGCCAGTACATGGACAGGTATACTACTTTCAAGCAAAAACGTGTAACTCTCTGAAGTCACTTGGAGTCTGATCATTCATGTTCTGAATATTTTAGGAATGCTGCAGATGATTTGACCTCAGTAACATTTGATGGTGCCGCCAATGCAAGGTGAGGCATACGAGTTTCAAGCAAAATGGTGTTAGCCGCGGAAGTCAGTTGGAGTCTGATCGTACATGTTTTGATCTTTTTAGGAACGCTGCCGATGAACTGACTTCAGCAATCCCTGACGGTGGCGCTTTTGCAAGGTGAGGTATACTAATGTCAAGCAAAAAAGTGTAACTCCCTGAGGTCACTTGGAGTCTGATGATATGTGTTTTGAATTTCTTAGGAATCCTGCAGAGGAATTGACATGGGAAATCTCTGATGGACCCACCGGTACAAGGTGAGGTATTCCAAATTCAAGCACACAACTATTTTACGCTGTGCAGTCTCATACAGTCTGATCTTACAGATTTTCAATTTTTTAGTAATATTGACAAGGAATTGACAGCAGTAATCTCACAGGAATGTGCCCCTGCAAGGTTAGGTATACTAATTTCAAGCAAAAAGTGTACCTCCCCGAAGTCACTAGGACTCTGATCATACATGTTTTCCATTTCTAAGGAATGTTGCACATGAATGGACATCAGGAATCTCCGATGGACGCACCAGTACCAGGAGAGGTATGCTCCTTTCAAGCAAAAACAGTGTAGTGTCTGAGGTCACCTGCAGTCTGAGGATATAGATTTTGAATTTTTTAGGAATACTGCAGGGGAATTGACATGAGACATCTCTGATGCATCCGCCAGTGCTAGGTGAGGTGTAGTCACTGCAAACAAAATCGTGTCAATGTCTCTAGTCACTTGGAGTCTGATCGTACATTTTTTGAAACTTTTGGGAATGCTGCAGATAAACGGACCTCAGTAATACCTCATGGAGCGGCCAATGCGAGGTGACGCATCTGAGTTTCAAGCAAAAATGCGTTACTCTCTGAAGTTACTTGGTGACTGATCACACATGTTTTGACTTTTTTAGGAATACTGCCAATGAATTGACGTGAGAAATCTCTGATGGACCCCACAGTGCAAGGGGAGGTGAACCAACGTCAAGCAAGAAAATATTTGACTGTCTGAAGTCTGTTGGAGACTGATCATACATGTTTTCAGTTTTTTCGGAATGTGGCCAATGAATTGACATCAGTAATCTCACATGAACCTGCCAGGGCAAGGGGAGGTACACGAATTTCAAGCAGAAAGGAAACCTCGCTGAAGTCCCTTGGATTCTGATCGCACATGGTTCAAACTTTTAAGGAATGCAGCCGATGAGTTGTGATAATTAATCTCGGCTGGTGCTGCCAATGCAAGGTGAGGTATACTAATTTCAAGCAAAAAAGTGGAACTCTCTGAAGTCACTTGGAGTCTGACGATATGTGTTTTGAATTTTTGAGGAATACTGAAGATGAATTGACATGAGAAAGCTCTGATGCCTTCAGCACTGCATGGTGAGGTATTCTTATTTCATGCAAGCGAATATTTTACTCTCTGAAGCCTCTTGGAGATTGATCATGCATGTCCTCAATTTTTTAGGAATGTTGCCAACGAATTCACATCAGTAATCTCACATGAATGTGCCTACGCAAGGTTAGGTGCACTAATTTCCAGCAAAAAGTGTACCTCGCTGAAGTCCCCTGGAGTCTGCTCATGCATGATTTGAATGTCTGCGGACTGCTGCCCATGAATCCACTTCAGCAATCTCTGATGGAAGCGCCAGTACATGGACAGGTATACTACTTTCAAGCAAAAACGTGTAACTCTCTGAAGTCACTTGGAGTCTGATCATTCATGTTCTGAATATTTTAGGAATGCTGCAGATGATTTGACCTCAGTAACATTTGATGGTGCCGCCAATGCAAGGTGAGGCATACGAGTTTCAAGCAAAATGGTGTTAGCCGCGGAAGTCAGTTGGAGTCTGATCGTACATGTTTTGATGTTTTTAGGAACGCTGCCGATGAACTGACTTCAGCAATCCCTGACGGTGGCGCTTTTGCAAGGTGAGGTATACTAATGTCAAGCAAAAAAGTGTAACTCCCTGAGGTCACTTGGAGTCTGATGATATGTGTTTTGAATTTCTTAGGAATCCTGCAGAGGAATTGACATGGGAAATCTCTGATGGACCCACCGGTACAAGGTGAGGTATTCCAAATTCAAGCACACAACTATTTTACGCTGTGCAGTCTCGTACAGTCTGATCATACAGATTTTCAATTTTTTAGGAATATTGCCAAGGAATTGACAGCAGTAATCTCACAGGAATGTGCCCCTGCAAGGTTAGGTATACTAATTTCAAGCAGAAAGTGTACCTCCCCGAAGTCACTAGGACTCTGATCATACATGTTTTCCATTTCTAAGGAATGTTGCACATGAATGGACATCAGGAATCTCCGATGGACGCACCAGTACCAGGAGAGGTATGCTCCTTTCAAGCAAAAACAGTGTAGTGTCTGAGGTCACCTGCAGTCTGAGGATATGGATTTTGAATTTTTTAGGAATACTGCAGGGGAATTGACATGAGACATCTCTGATGCATCCGCCAGTGCTAGGTGAGGTGTAGTCACTGCAAACAAAATCGTGTCAATGTCTCTAGTCACTTGGAGTCTGATCGTACATTTTTTGAAACTTTTGGGAATGCTGCAGATAAACGGACCTCAGTAATACCTCATGGAGCGGCCAATGCGAGGTGACGCATCTGAGTTTCAAGCAAAAATGCGTTACTCTCTGAAGTTACTTGGTGACTGATCACACATGTTTTGACTTTTTTAGGAATACTGCCAATGAATTGACGTGAGAAATCTCTGATGGACCCAACAGTGCAAGGGGAGGTGAACCAACGTCAAGCAAGAAAATATTTGACTGTCTGAAGTCTGTTGGAGACTGATCATACATGTTTTCAGTTTTTTCGGAATGTGGCCAATGAATTGACATCAGTAATCTCACATGAACCTGCCAGGGCAAGGGGAGGTACACGAATTTCAAGCAGAAAGGAAACCTCGCTGAAGTCCCTTGGATTCTGATCGCACATGGTTCAAACTTTTAAGGAATGCAGCCGATGAGTTGTGATAATTAATCTCGGCTGGTGCTGCCAATGCAAGGTGAGGTATACTAATTTCAAGCAAAAAAGTGGAACTCTCTGAAGTCACTTGGAGTCTGACGATATGTGTTTTGAATTTTTGAGGAATACTGAAGATGAATTGACATGAGAAAGCTCTGATGCCTTCAGCACTGCATGGTGAGGTATTCTTATTTCATGCAAGCGAATATTTTACTCTCTGAAGCCTCTTGGAGATTGATCATGCATGTCCTCAATTTTTTAGGAATGTTGCCAACGAATTCACATCAGTAATCTCACATGAATGTGCCTACGCAAGGTTAGGTGCACTAATTTCCAGCAAAAAGTGTACCTCGCTGAAGTCCCCTGGAGTCTGCTCATGCATGATTTGAATGTCTGCGGACTGCTGCCCATGAATCCACTTCAGCAATCTCTGATGGAAGCGCCAGTACATGGACAGGTATACTACTTTCAAGCAAAAACGTGTAACTCTCTGAAGTCACTTGGAGTCTGATCATTCATGTTCTGAATATTTTAGGAATGCTGCAGATGATTTGACCTCAGTAACATTTGATGGTGCCGCCAATGCAAGGTGAGGCATACGAGTTTCAAGCAAAATGGTGTTAGCCGCGGAAGTCAGTTGGAGTCTGATCGTACATGTTTTGATGTTTTTAGGAACGCTGCCGATGAACTGACTTCAGCAATCCCTGACGGTGGCGCTTTTGCAAGGTGAGGTATACTAATGTCAAGCAAAAAAGTGTAACTCCCTGAGGTCACTTGGAGTCTGATGATATGTGTTTTGAATTTCTTAGGAATCCTGCAGAGGAATTGACATGGGAAATCTCTGATGGACCCACCGGTACAAGGTGAGGTATTCCAAATTCAAGCACACAACTATTTTACGCTGTGCAGTCTCGTACAGTCTGATCATACAGATTTTCAATTTTTTAGGAATATTGCCAAGGAATTGACAGCAGTAATCTCACAGGAATGTGCCCCTGCAAGGTTAGGTATACTAATTTCAAGCAGAAAGTGTACCTCCCCGAAGTCACTAGGACTCTGATCATACATGTTTTCCATTTCTAAGGAATGTTGCACATGAATTGACATCAGGAATCTCCGATGGACGCACCAGTACCAGGAGAGGTATGCTCCTTTCAAGCAAAAACAATGTAGTGTCTGAGGTCACCTGCAGTCTGAGGATATGTATTTTGAATTTTTTAGGAATACAGCAGGTGAATTGACATGAGACATCTCTGATGGATCCGCCAGTGCTAGGTGAAGTGTAGTCACTGCAAACAAAATCGTGTCAATGTCTCTAGTCACTTGGAGTCTGATCGTACATTTTTTGAAACTTTTGGGAATGCTGCACATAAACGGACCTCAGTAATACCTCATGGAGCGGCCAATGCGAGGGGACGCATCTGAGTTTCTAGCAAAAATGGGTTACTCTCTGAAGTTACTTGGTGACTGATCACACATGTTTTGACTTTTTTAGGAATACTGCCAATGAATTGACGTGAGAAATCTCTGATGGACCCAACAGTGCTAGGGGAGGTGAACCAATTTCAAGCAAGAAAATATTTGACTCTCTGAAGTCTGTTGGAGACTTATCATACATGTTTTCAGTTTTTTCGGAATGTGGCCAATGAATTGACATCAGTTATCTCACATGAACCTGCCCAGGGCAAGGGGAGGTACACGTATTTCAAGCAGAAAGGAAACCTCGCTGAAGTTCCTTGGATTCTGATCGCACATGGTTCAAACTTTTAAGGAATGCAGCCGATGAGTTGTGATAATTAATCTCGACTGGTGCTGCCAATGCAAGGTGAGGTATACTAACTTCAAGCAAAAAAGTGGAACTCTCTGAAGTCACTTGGAGTCTGACGATATGTGTTTTGAATTTTTGAGGAATACTGAAGTTGAATTGACATGAGAAAGCTCTGATGCCTTCAGCACTGCATGGTGAGGTATTCTTATTTCATGCAAGCGAATATTTTACTCTCTGAAGCCTCTTGGAGATTGATCATGCATGTCCTCAATTTTTTAGGAATGTTGCCAACGAATTCACATCAGTAATCTCACATGAATGTGCCTACGCAAGGTTAGGTGCACTAATTTCCAGCAAAAAGTGTACCTCGCTGAAGTCCCCTGGAGTCTGCTCATGCATGATTTGAATGTCTGCGGACTGCTGCCCATGAATCCACTTCAGCAATCTCTGATGGAAGCGCCAGTACATGGACAGGTATACTACTTTCAAGCAAAAACGTGTAACTCTCTGAAGTCACTTGGAGTCTGATCATTCATGTTCTGAATATTTTAGGAATGCTGCAGATGATTTGACCTCAGTAACATTTGATGGTGCCGCCAATGCAAGGTGAGGCATACGAGTTTCAAGCAAAATGGTGTTAGCCGCGGAAGTCAGTTGGAGTCTGATCGTACATGTTTTGATGTTTTTAGGAACGCTGCCGATGAACTGACTTCAGCAATCCCTGACGGTGGCGCTTTTGCAAGGTGAGGTATACTAATGTCAAGCAAAAAAGTGTAACTCCCTGAGGTCACTTGGAGTCTGATGATATGTGTTTTGAATTTCTTAGGAATCCTGCAGAGGAATTGACATGGGAAATCTCTGATGGATCCGCCAGTGCTAGGTGAGGTGTAGTCACTGCAAACAAAATCGTGTCAATGTCTCTAGTCACTTGGAGTCTGATCGTACATTTTTTGAAACTTTTGGGAATGCTGCAGATAAACGGACCTCAGTAATACCTCATGGAGCGGCCAATGCGAGGTGACGCATCTGAGTTTCAAGCAAAAATGCGTTACTCTCTGAAGTTACTTGGTGACTGATCACACATGTTTTGACTTTTTTAGGAATACTGCCAATGAATTGACGTGAGAAATCTCTGATGGACCCAACAGTGCAAGGGGAGGTGAACCAACGTCAAGCAAGAAAATATTTGACTGTCTGAAGTCTGTTGGAGACTGATCATACATGTTTTCAGTTTTTTCGGAATGTGGCCAATGAATTGACATCAGTAATCTCACATGAACCTGCCAGGGCAAGGGGAGGTACACGAATTTCAAGCAGAAAGGAAACCTCGCTGAAGTCCCTTGGATTCTGATCGCACATGGTTCAAACTTTTAAGGAATGCAGCCGATGAGTTGTGATAATTAATCTCGGCTGGTGCTGCCAATGCAAGGTGAGGTATACTAATTTCAAGCAAAAAAGTGGAACTCTCTGAAGTCACTTGGAGTCTGACGATATGTGTTTTGAATTTTTGAGGAATACTGAAGATGAATTGACATGAGAAAGCTCTGATGCCTTCAGCACTGCATGGTGAGGTATTCTTATTTCATGCAAGCGAATATTTTACTCTCTGAAGCCTCTTGGAGATTGATCATGCATGTCCTCAATTTTTTAGGAATGTTGCCAACGAATTCACATCAGTAATCTCACATGAATGTGCCTACGCAAGGTTAGGTGCACTAATTTCCAGCAAAAAGTGTACCTCGCTGAAGTCCCCTGGAGTCTGCTCATGCATGATTTGAATGTCTGCGGACTGCTGCCCATGAATCCACTTCAGCAATCTCTGATGGAAGCGCCAGTACATGGACAGGTATACTACTTTCAAGCAAAAACGTGTAACTCTCTGAAGTCACTTGGAGTCTGATCATTCATGTTCTGAATATTTTAGGAATGCTGCAGATGATTTGACCTCAGTAACATTTGATGGTGCCGCCAATGCAAGGTGAGGCATACGAGTTTCAAGCAAAATGGTGTTAGCCGCGGAAGTCAGTTGGAGTCTGATCGTACATGTTTTGATCTTTTTAGGAACGCTGCCGATGAACTGACTTCAGCAATCCCTGACGGTGGCGCTTTTGCAAGGTGAGGTATACTAATGTCAAGCAAAAAAGTGTAACTCCCTGAGGTCACTTGGAGTCTGATGATATGTGTTTTGAATTTCTTAGGAATCCTGCAGAGGAATTGACATGGGAAATCTCTGATGGACCCACCGGTACAAGGTGAGGTATTCCAAATTCAAGCACACAACTATTTTACGCTGTGCAGTCTCGTACAGTCTGATCATACAGATTTTCAATTTTTTAGGAATATTGCCAAGGAATTGACAGCAGTAATCTAACAGGAATGTGCCCCTGCAAGGTTAGGTATACTAATTTCAAGCAGAAAGTGTACCTCCCCGAAGTCACTAGGACTCTGATCATACATGTTTTCCATTTCTAAGGAATGTTGCACATGAATTGACATCAGGAATCTCCGATGGACGCACCAGTACCAGGAGAGGTATGCTCCTTTCAAGCAAAAACAGTGTAGTGTCTGAGGTCACCTGCAGTCTGAGGATATGTATTTTGAATTTTTTAGGAATACTGCAGGGGAATTGACATGAGACATCTCTGATGCATCCGCCAGTGCTAGGTGAGGTGTAGTCACTGCAAACAAAATCGTGTCAATGTCTCTAGTCACTTGGAGTCTGATCGTACATTGTTTGAAACTTTTGGGAATGCTGCAGATAAACGGACCTCAGTAATACCTCATGGAGCGGCCAATGCGAGGTGACGCATCTGAGTTTCAAGCAAAAATGCGTTACTCTCTGAAGTTACTTGGTGACTGATCACACATGTTTTGACTTTTTTAGGAATACTGCCAATGAATTGACGTGAGAAATCTCTGATGGACCCCACAGTGCAAGGGGAGGTGAACCAACGTCAAGCAAGAAAATATTTGACTGTCTGAAGTCTGTTGGAGACTGATCATACATGTTTTCAGTTTTTTCGGAATGTGGCCAATGAATTGACATCAGTAATCTCACATGAACCTGCCAGGGCAAGGGGAGGTACACGAATTTCAAGCAGAAAGGAAACCTCGCTGAAGTCCCTTGGATTCTGATCGCACATGGTTCAAACTTTTAAGGAATGCAGCCGATGAGTTGTGATAATTAATCTCGGCTGGTGCTGCCAATGCAAGGTGAGGTATACTAATTTCAAGCAAAAAAGTGGAACTCTCTGAAGTCACTTGGAGTCTGACGATATGTGTTTTGAATTTTTGAGGAATACTGAAGATGAATTGACATGAGAAAGCTCTGATGCCTTCAGCACTGCATGGTGAGGTATTCTTATTTCATGCAAGCGAATATTTTACTCTCTGAAGCCTCTTGGAGATTGATCATGCATGTCCTCAATTTTTTAGGAATGTTGCCAACGAATTCACATCAGTAATCTCACATGAATGTGCCTACGCCAGGTTAGGTGCACTAATTTCCAGCAAAAAGTGTACCTCGCTGAAGTCCCCTGGAGTCTGCTCATGCATGATTTGAATGTCTGCGGACTGCTGCCCATGAATGCACTTCAGCAATCTCTGATGGAAGCGCCAGTACATGGACAGGTATACTACTTTCAAGCAAAAACGTGTAACTCTCTGAAGTCACTTGGAGTCTGATCATTCATGTTCTGAATATTTTAGGAATGCTGCAGGTGATTTGACCTCAGTAACATTTGATGGTGCCGCCAATGCAAGGTGAGGCATACGAGTTTCAAGCAAAATGGTGTTAGCCGTGGAAGTCAGTTGGAGTTTGATCGTACATGTTTTGATCTTTTTAGGAACGCTGCAGATGAATTGACTTCAGCAATCCCTGATGGAGGAGCTTTTGCAATGTGAGGTAGACTAAAGTCAAGCAAAAAAGAGTAACTCCCTGAGGTCACTTGTAGTCTGATGATATGTGTTTTGAATTTCGTAGGAATCCTGCAGAGGAATTGACATGGGAAATCTCTGATGGACCCACCGGTAGAAGGTGAGGTATTCCAAATTCAAGCACACAAATATTTTACGCTGTGCTGTCTCGTACAGTCTGATCATACAGATTTTCAATTTTTAGGAATATTGCCAAGGAATTGACATCAGTAATCTCACAGGAATGTGCCCCTGCAAGGTTAGGTATACTAATTTCAAGCAGAAAGTGTACCTCCCCGAAGTCACTAGGACTCTGATCATACATGTTTTCCATTTCTAAGGAATGTTGCACATGAATGGACATCAGGGAATCTCCGATGGACGCACCAGTACCAGGTGAGGTATGCTCCTTTCAAGCAAAAACAGTGTAGTGTCCTGAGGTCACCTGCAGTCTGAGGATATGGATTTTGAAATTTTTTAGGAATACTGCAGGGGAATTGACATGAGACATCTCTGATGGATCCGCCAGTGCTAGGTGAGGTGTAGTCACACTGCAATCAAAACCCGTGTAAATGTCTCTAGTCCACTTGGAGACTGATCATACACTTTTTGAAACTTTTGGAAATGCTGCAGACAAACGGATCTTAGTAATACCTCATGGAGCGGCCAATTCGAGGTGACGCATCTGAGTTTTCAAGAAAAAATGCGTTACTATCTGAAGTTACTTGGTGACTGATCACACATGTTTTGAATTTTTTAGGAATACTGCCAATGAGTTGACGTGAGAAATCTCTGATGGACCCCACAGTGCAAGGGGAGGTGAACCAACGTCAAGCAAGAAAATATTTGACTGTCTGAAGTCTGTTTGGAGACTGATCATACATGTTTTCAGTTTTTTCGGAATGTGGCCAATGAATTGACATCAGTTAATCTCACATGAACCTGCCAGGGCAAGGGGAGGTACACGAATTTCAAGCAGAAAGGGAAACCTCGCTGAAGTCCCCTTAGATTCTGATCGCACATGGTTCAAACTTTTAAGGAATGCAGCCGATGAGTTGTGATAATTAATCTCGGCTGGTGCTGCCAATGCAAGGTGAGGTATACTAATTTCAAGCAAAAAAGTGGAACTCTCTGAAGTCACTTGGAGTCTGACGATATGTGTTTCGAATTTTTGAGGAATACTGAAGATGAATTGACATGAGAAAGCTCTGATGCCTTCAGCACTGCATGGTGAGGTATTCTTATTTCATGCAAGCGAACATTTTACTCTCTGAAGCCTCTTGGAGATTGATCATGCATGTCCTCAATTTTTTAGGAATGTTGCCAACGAATTCACATCAGTAATCTCACATGAATGTGCCTACGCCACGTTAGGTGCACTAATTTCCAGCAAAAAGTGTACCTCGCTGAAGTCCCCTGGAGTCCTGCTCATGCATGATTTGAAATGTCTGCGGACCTGCTGCCCATGAATGCACTTCAGCAATCTCTGATGGAAGCGCCAGTACATGGACAGGTATACTGCTTTCAAGCAAAAACGTGTAACTCTCTGAAGTCACTTGGAGTCTGATCATTCATGTTCTGAATATTTTAGGAATGCTGCCAGATGATTTGACCTCAGTAACATTTGATGGTGCCGCCAATGCAAGGTGAGGCATACGAGATTCAAGCAAAATGGTGTTAGCTGCGGAAGTCAGTTGGAGTCCTGATCGTACATGTTTTGATGTTTTTTAGGAACGCTGCCGATGAATTGACTTCAGCAATCCCTGATGGTGGCGCTTTTGCAAGGTGAGGTAGACTAATGTCAAGCAAAAAAGTGTAACCTCCCTGAGGTCACTTGGAGTCTGATGATATGTGTTTTGAATTTCTTAGGGAATCCTGCAGAGGAATTGACATGGGAAATCTCTGATGGACCCCACCGGTACAAGGTGAGGTATTCCAAATTCAAGCACACAAATATTTTACGCTGTGCAGTCTCGTACAGTCTGATCATACAGATTTTCAATTTTTTAGGAATATTGCCAAGGATTTGACAGCAGTAATCTCACAGGAATGTGCCCCCTGCAAGGTTAGGTATACTAATTTCAAGCAGAAAGTGTACCTCCCCGAAGTCACTAGGGACTCTGATCATACATGTTCTCCATTTCTAAGGAATGTTGCACATGAATTGACATCAGGAATCTCCGATGGACGCACCAGTACCAGGAGAGGTATGCTCCTTTCAAGCAAAAACAATGTAGTGTCTGAGGTCACCTGCAGTCTGAGGATATGTATTTTGAATTTTTTAGGAATACTGCAGGGGAATTGACATGAGACATCTCTGATGCATCCGCCAGTGCTAGGTGAGGTGTAGTCACTGCAAACAAAATCGTGTCAATGTCTCTAGTCACTTGGAGTCTGATCTTACATTTGTTGAAACTTTTGGGAATCCTGCAGATTAAACGGACCTCAGTAATACCTCATGGAGCGGCCCAATGCGAGCTGACTCATCTGAGTTTCAAGCAAAAATGCGTTACTCTCTGAAGTTACCTGGTGACTGATCACACATGTTTTGACTTTTTTTAGGAATACTGCCAATGAATTGACGTGAGAAATCTCTGATGGACCCAACAGTGCAAGGTGAGGTGAACCAATTTCAAGGAAGAAAATATTTGACTCTCTGAAGTCTGTTGGAGACTGATTATACATGTTTTCAGTTTTTTAGGAATGTGGCCCAATGAATTGACATAAGTAATCTCACATGAACCTGCCAGGGCAAGGGTGAGGTACACGAATTTCAAACAGAAAGGGTACCTCACTGAAGTCCCTTGGATTCTGATCGCACATGATTCAAACTATAAAGGAATTCTGCCGCTGAGTTGAGATAATTAATCTCGGCTGGTGCTGCCAATGCAAGGTGAGGTATACTAATTTCAAGCAAAAAAGTGGAACTCTCTGAAGTCACTTGGAGTCTGACGATATGTGTTTCGAATTTTTGAGGAATACTGAAGATGAATTGACATGAGAAAGCTCTGATGCCTTTAGCACTGCATGGTGAGGTATTCTTATTTCATGCAAGCGAATATTTTACTCTCTAAAGCCTCTTGGAGATTGATCATGCATGTCCTCAATTTTTTAGGAATGTTGCCAACGAATTCACATCAGTAATCTCACATGAATGTGCCTACGCCAGGTTAGGTGCACTAATTTCCACCAAAAAGTGTACCTCGCTGAAGTCCCCTGGAGTCTGATCATGCATGATTTGAATGTCTGCGGACTGCTGCACATGAATCCACTTCAGCAATCTCTGATGGAAGCTCCAGTACATGGACAGGTATACTACTTTCAAGCAAAAACGTGTAACTCGCTGAAGTCACTTGGAGTCTGATCATTCATGTTCTGAATATTTTAGGAATGCTGCAGATGATTTGACCTCAGTAACATTTGATGGTGCCGCCAATGCAAGGTGAGGCATACGAGTTTCAAGCAAAATTGTGTTAGCCTCGGAAGTCAGTGGGAGTCTGACCGTACATGTTTGATCTTTTTAGGAACGCTTCAGTTGAATTGACTTGAGCAATCCCTGATGGTGGCGGTTTTGCAAGGTGAGGTAGACTAATGTCAAGCAAAAAAGTGTAACTCCCTGAAGTCACTTGGAGTCTGATGATATGTGTTTTGAATTTCTTAGGTATCCTGCAGAGGAATTGACATGGGAAATCTCTGATGGACCCACTGGTACAAGGTGAGGTATTCCAAATTCAAGCACACAAATATTTTACGCTGTGCAATCTCGTACAGTCTGATCATACAGATTTTCAACTTTTTAGGAATATTGCCAAGGAATTGACATCAGTAATCTCACAGGAATGTGCCCCTGCAAGCTTAGGTATACTAATTTCAAGCAAAAAGTGTACCTCCCTGAAGTCACTAGGACTCTGATCATACATGTTTTCCATTTCTAAGGAATGTTGCACATGAATTGACATCAGGAATCTACGATGGACGCACTAGTTCAAAGAGAGGTATGCTAACTTTCAAGCAAAAACAATGTAGTGTCTGAGGTCACCTGCAGTCTGAGGATATGTATTTTGAATTTTTTAGGTATACTGCAGGGGAATTGACATGAGACATCTCTGATGGATCCGCCAGTGCTAGGTGAGGTGTAGTCACTGCAAACAAAATCGTGTAAATGTCTCTAGTCACTTGGAGTCTGATCATACATTTTTTGAAACTTTTGGGAATGTGGCAGATAAACGGACCTCAGTAATACCTCATGGAGCGGCCAATGCGAGGTTTCGCATCTGAGTTTCAAGCAAAAATGCGTTACTCTCTGAAGTTACCTGGTAACTGATCATACAAGTTTTGACTTTTTTAGGAATACTGCCAATGAATTGACGTGAGAAATCTCTGATGGACCCAACAGTGCAAGGTGAGGTGAACCAAATTCAAGCAAGAAAATATTTGACTCTCGGAAGTCTCTTGGAGACTGATCATACATGCTTTCAGTTTTTTAGGAATGTGGCCAATGAATTGACATCAGTAATCTCACATGAACCTGCCAGGGCAAGGGGAGGTACACGAATTTCATGCAGAAAGGAAACCTCGCTGAAGTCCCTTGGATTCTGATCGCACATGGTTCAAACTTTTAAGGAATGCAGCCGACGAGTTGTGATAATTAATCTCGGCTGGTGCTGCCAATGCAAGTTGAGGTATACTAATTTCAAGCAAAATAGTGGAACTCTCTGATGTCACTTGGAGTCTGACGATATGTGTTTTGAATTTTTGAGGAATACTGAAGATGATTTGACATGAGAAAGCTCTGATGCCTTCAGCACTGCATGGTGAGGTATTCTTATTTCATGCAAGCGAATATTTTACTCTCTGAAGCCTCTTGGAGATTGATCATGCATGTCCTCAATTTTTTAGGAATGTTGCCAACGAATTCACATCAGTAATCTCACATGAATGTGCCTACGCAAGGTTAGGTGCACTAATTTCCAGCAAAAAGTGTACCTCGCTGAAGTCCCCTGGAGTCTGCTCATGCATGATTTGAATGTCTGCGGACTGCTGCCCATGAATGCACTTCAGCAATCTCTGATGGAAGCGCCAGTACATGGACAGGTATACTACTTTCAAGCAAAAACGTGTAACTCTCTGAAGTCACTTGGAGTCTGATCATTCATGTTCTGAATATTTTAGGAATGCTGCAGGTGATTTGACCTCAGTAACATTTGATGGTGCCGCCAATGCAAGGTGAGGCATACGAGTTTCAAGCAAAATGGTGTTAGCCGCGGAAGTCAGTTGGAGTCTGATCGTACATGTTTTGATCTTTTTAGGAACGCTGCCGATGAACTGACTTCACAAATCCCTGACGGTGTCGCTTTTGCAAGGTGAGGTATACTAATGTCAAACAAAAAAGTGTAACTCCCTGAGGTCACTTGGAGTCTGATGATATGTGTTTTGAATTTCTTAGGAATCGTGCAGAGGAATTGACATGGGAAATCTCTGATGGACCCACCGGTACAAGGTGAGGTATTCCAAATTCAAGCACACAAATATTTTACGCTGTGCAGTCTCGTACAGTCTGATCCTACAGATTTTCAATTTTTTAGGAATATTGCCAAGGATTTGACAGCAGTAATCTCACAGGAATGTGCCCCTGCAAGGTTAGGTATACTAATTTCAAGTAGAAAGTGTACCTCCCCGAAGTCACTAGGACTCCGATCATACATATTCTCCATTTCTAAGGAATGTTGCACATGAATTGACATCAGGAATCTCCGATGGACGCACCAGTACCAGGAGAGGTATGCTCCTTTCAAGCAAAAACAATGTAGTGTCTGAGGTCACCTGCAGTCTGAGGATATGTGTTTTGAATTTTTTAGGAATACTGCAGGGGAATTGACATGAGACATCTCTGATGCATCCGCCAGTGCTAGGTGAGGTGTAGTCACTGCAAACAAAATCGTGTCAATGTCTCTAGTCACTTGGAGTCTGATCTTACATTGTTTGAAACTTTTGGGAATGCTGCAGATAAACGGACCTCAGTAATACCTCATGGAGCGGCCAATGCGAGGTGACGCATCTGAGTTTCAAGCAAAAATGCGTTACTCTCTGAAGTTACTTGGTGACTGATCACACATGTTTTGACTTTTTGAGGAATACTGCCAATGAATTGACGTGAGAAATCTCTGATGGACCCCACAGTGCAAGGGGAGGTGAACCAACGTCAAGCAAGAAAATATTTGACTGTCTGAAGTCTGTTGGAGACTGATCATACATGTTTTCAGTTTTTTCGGAATGTGGCCAATGAATTGACATCAGTAATCTCACATGAACCTGCCAGGGCAAGGGGAGGTACACGAATTTCAAGCAGAAAGGAAACCTCGCTGAAGTCCCTTAGATTCTGATCGCACATGGTTCAAACTTTTAAGGAATGCAGCCGATGAGTTGTGATAATTAATCTCGGCTGGTGCTGCCAATGCAAGGTGAGGTATACTAATTTCAAGCAAAAAAGTGGAACTCTCTGAAGTCACTTGGAGTCTGACGATATGTGTTTTGAATTTTTGAGGAATACTGAAGATGAATTGACATGAGAAAGCTCTGATGCCTTCAGCACTGCATGGTGAGGTATTCTTATTTCATGCAAGCGAATATTTTACTCTCTGAAGCCTCTTGGAGATTGATCATGCATGTCCTCAATTTTTTAGGAATGTTGCCAACGAATTCACATCAGTAATCTCACATGAATGTGCCTACGCCAGGTTAGGTGCACTAATTTCCAGCAAAAAGTGTACCTCGCTGAAGTCCCCTGGAGTCTGCTCATGCATGATTTGAATGTCTGCGGACTGCTGCCCATGAATGCACTTCAGCAATCTCTGATGGAAGCGCCAGTACATGGACAGGTATACTGCTTTCAAGCAAAAACGTGTAACTCTCTGAAGTCACTTGGAGTCTGATCATTCATGTTCTGAATATTTTAGGAATGCTGCAGATGATTTGACCTCAGTAACATTTGATGGTGCCGCCAATGCAAGGTGAGGCATACGAGTTTCAAGCAAAATGGTGTTAGCCGCGGAAGTCAGTTGGAGTCTGATCGTACATGTTTTGATCTTTTTAGGAACGCTGCCGATGAACTGACTTCACAAATCCCTGACGGTGTCGCTTTTGCAAGGTGAGGTATACTAATGTCAAACAAAAAAGTGTAACTCCCTGAGGTCACTTGGAGTCTGATGATATGTGTTTTGAATTTCTTAGGAATCGTGCAGAGGAATTGACATGGGAAATCTCTGATGGACCCACCGGTACAAGGTGAGGTATTCCAAATTCAAGCACACAAATATTTTACGCTGTGCAGTCTCGTACAGTCTGATCCTACAGATTTTCAATTTTTTAGGAATATTGCCAAGGATTTGACAGCAGTAATCTCACAGGAATGTGCCCCTGCAAGGTTAGGTATACTAATTTCAAGTAGAAAGTGTACCTCCCCGAAGTCACTAGGACTCCGATCATACATATTCTCCATTTCTAAGGAATGTTGCACATGAATTGACATCAGGAATCTCCGATGGACGCACCAGTACCAGGAGAGGTATGCTCCTTTCAAGCAAAAACAATGTAGTGTCTGAGGTCACCTGCAGTCTGAGGATATGTGTTTTGAATTTTTTAGGAATACTGCAGGGGAATTGACATGAGACATCTCTGATGCATCCGCCAGTGCTAGGTGAGGTGTAGTCACTGCAAACAAAATCGTGTCAATGTCTCTAGTCACTTGGAGTCTGATCTTACATTGTTTGAAACTTTTGGGAATGCTGCAGATAAACGGACCTCAGTAATACCTCATGGAGCGGCCAATGCGAGGTGACGCATCTGAGTTTCAAGCAAAAATGCGTTACTCTCTGAAGTTACTTGGTGACTGATCACACATGTTTTGACTTTTTGAGGAATACTGCCAATGAATTGACGTGAGAAATCTCTGATGGACCCCACAGTGCAAGGGGAGGTGAACCAACGTCAAGCAAGAAAATATTTGACTGTCTGAAGTCTGTTGGAGACTGATCATACATGTTTTCAGTTTTTTCAGAATGTGGCCAATGAATTGACATCAGTAATCTCACATGAACCTGCCAGGGCAAGGGGAGGTACACGAATTTCAAGCAGAAAGGAAACCTCGCTGAAGTCCCTTGGATTCTGATCGCACATGGTTCAAACTTTTAAGGAATGCAGCCGATGAGTTGTGATAATTAATCTCGGCTGGTGCTGCCAATGCAAGGTGAGGTATACTAATTTCAAGCAAAAAAGTGGAACTCTCTGAAGTCACTTGGAGTCTGACGATATGTGTTTTGAATTTTTGAGGAATACTGAAGATGAATTGACATGAGAAAGCTCTGATGCCTTCAGCACTGCATGGTGAGGTATTCTTATTTCATGCAAGCGAATATTTTACTCTCTGAAGCCTCTTGGAGATTGATCATGCATGTCCTCAATTTTTTAGGAATGTTGCCAACGAATTCACATCAGTAATCTCACATGAATGTGCCTACACCAGGTTAGGTGCACTAATTTCCAGCAAAAAGTGTACCTCGCTGAAGTCCCCTGGAGTCTGCTCATGCATGATTTGAATGTCTGCGGACTGCTGCCCATGAATGCACTTCAGCAATCTCTGATGGAAGCGCCAGTACATGGACAGGTATACTGCTTTCAAGCAAAAACGTGTAACTCTCTGAAGTCACTTGGAGTCTGATCATTCATGTTCTGAATATTTTAGGAATGCTGCAGATGATTTGACCTCAGTAACATTTGATGGTGCCGCCAATGCAAGGTGAGGCATACGAGTTTCAAGCAAAATGGTGTTAGCCGCGGAAGTCAGTTGGAGTCTGATCGTACATGTTTTGATGTTTTTAGGAATGCTGCCGATGAACTGACTTCAGCAATCCCTGACGGTGGCGCCTTTGCAAGGTGAGGTATACTAATGTCAAGCAAAAAAGTGTAACTCCCTGAGGTCACTTGGAGTCTGATGATATGTGTTTTGAATTTCTTAGGAATCCTGCAGAGGAATTGACATGGGAAATCTCTGATGGACCCACCGGTACAAGGTGAGGTATTCCAAATTCAAGCACACAAATATTTTACGCTGTGCAGTCTCGTACAGTCTGATCATACATATTTTCAATTTTTTAGGAATATTGCCAAGGATTTGACAGCAGTAATCTCACAGGAATGTGCCCCTGCAAGGTTAGGTATACTAATTTCAAGCAGAAAGTGTACCTCCCCGAAGTCACTAGGACTCTGATCATACATGTTCTCCATTTCTAAGGAATGTTGCACATGAATTGACATCAGGAATCTCCGATGGACGCACCAGTACCAGGAGAGGTATGCTCCTTTCAAGCAAAAACAATGTAGTGTCTGAGGTCACCTGCAGTCTGAGGATATGTATTTTGAATTTTTTAGGAATACTGCAGGGGAATTGACATGAGACATCTCTGATGCATCCGCCAGTGCTAGGTGAGGTGTAGTCACTGCAAACAAAATCGTGTCAATGTCTCTAGTCACTTGGAGTCTGATCTTACATTGTTTGAAACTTTTGGGAATCCTGCAGATAAACGGACCTCAGTAATACCTCATGGAGCGGCCAATGCGAGGTGACGCATCTGAGTTTCAAGCAAAAATGCGTTACTCTCTGAAGTTACTTGGTGACTGATCACACATGTTTTGACTTTTTTTGGAATACTGCCAATGAATTGACGTGAGAAATCTCTGATGGACCCCACAGTGCAAGGGGAGGTGAACCAACGTCAAGCAAGAAAATATTTGACTGTCTGAAGTCTGTTGGAGACTGATCATACATGTTTTCAGTTTTTTCGGAATGTGGCCAATGAATTGACATCAGTAATCTCACATGAACCTGCCAGGGCAAGGGGAGGTACACGAATTTCAAGCAGAAAGGAAACCTCGCTGAAGTCCCTTGGATTCTGATCGCACATGGTTCAAACTTTTAAGGAATGCAGCCGATGAGTTGTGATAATTAATCTCGGCTGGTGCTGCCAATGCAAGGTGAGGTATACTAATTTCAAGCAAAAAAGTGGAACTCTCTGAAGTCACTTGGAGTCTGACGATATGTGTTTTGAATTTCTTAGGAATCCTGCAGAGGAATTGACATGGGAAATCTCTGATGGACCCACCGGTACAAGGTGAGGTATTTCAAATTCAAGCACACAAATATTTTACGCTGTGCAGTCTCGTACAGTCTGATCATACAGATTTTCAATTTTTTAGGAATATTGCCAAGGATTTGACAGCAGTAATCTCACAGGTATGTGTCCCTGCAAGGTTTGGTATACTAATTTCAAGCAGAAAGTGTACCTCCCTGAAGTCACTAGGACTCTGATCATACATGTTCTCCATTTCTAAGGAATGTTGCACATGAATTGACATCAGGAATCTCCGATAGACGCACCAGTACCAGGAGAGGTATGCTCCTTTCAAGCAAAAACAATGTAGTGTCTGAGGTCACCTGCAGTCTGAGGATATGTATTTTGAATTTTTTAGGAATACTGCAGGGGAATTGAGACATCTCTGATGCATCCGCCAGTGCTAGGTGAGGTGTAGTCACTGCAAACAAAATCGTGTCAATGTCTCTAGTCACTTGGAGTCTGATCGTACATTTTTTGAAACTTTTGGGAATGCTGCAGATAAACGGACCTCAGTAATACCTCATGGAGCGGCCAATGCGAGGTGACGCATCTGAGTTTCAAGCAAAAATGCGTTACTCTCTGAAGTTACTTGGTGACTGATCACACATGTTTTGACTTTTTTTGGAATACTGCCAATGAATTGACGTGAGAAATCTCTGATGGACCCCACAGTGCAAGGGGAGGTGAACCAACGTCAAGCAAGAAAATATTTGACTGTCTGAAGTCTGTTGGAGACTGATCATACATGTTTTCAGTTTTTTCGGAATGTGGCCAATGAATTGACATCAGTAATCTCACATGAACCTGCCAGGGCAAGGGGAGGTACACGAATTTCAAGCAGAAAGGAAACCTCGCTGAAGTCCCTTGGATTCTGATCGCACATGGTTCAAACTTTTAAGGAATGCAGCCGATGAGTTGTGATAATTAATCTCGGCTGGTGCTGCCAATGCAAGGTGAGGTATACTAATTTCAAGCAAAAAAGTGGAACTCTCTGAAGTCACTTGGAGTCTGACGATATGTGTTTTGAATTTTTGAGGAATACTGAAGATGAATTGACATGAGAAATCTCTGATGCCTTCAGCACTGCATGGTGAGGTATTCTTATTTCATGCAAGCGAATATTTTACTCTCTGAAGCCTCTTGGAGATTGATCATGCATGTCCTCAATTTTTTAGGAATGTTGCCAACGAATTCACATCAGTAATCTCACATGAATGTGCCTACGCCAGGTTAGGTGCACTAATTTCCAGCAAAAAGTGTACCTCGCTGAAGTCCCCTGGAGTCTGCTCATGCATGATTTGAATGTCTGCGGACTGCTGCCCATGAATGCACTTCAGCAATCTCTGATGGAAGCGCCAGTACATGGACAGGTATACTGCTTTCAAAAAAAACGTGTAACTCTCTGAAGTCACTTGGAGTCTGATCATTCATGTTCTGAATATTTTAGGAATGCTGCAGGTGATTTGACCTCAGTAACATTTGATGGTGCCGCCAATGCAAGGTGAGGCATACGAGTTTCAAGCAAAATGGTGTTAGCCGCGGAAGTCAGTTGGAGTCTGATCGTACATGTTTTGATGTTTTTAGGAACGCTGCCGATGAACTGACTTCAGCAATCCCTGACGGTGGCGCTTTTGCAAGGTGAGGTATACTAATGTCAAGCAAAAAAGTGTAACTCCCTGAGGTCACTTGGAGTCTGATGATATGTGTTTTGAATTTCTTAGGAATCCTGCAGAGGAATTGACATGGGAAATCTCTGATGGACCCACCGGTACAAGGTGAGGTATTCCAAATTCAAGCACACAAATATTTTACGCTGTGCAGTCTCGTACAGTCTGATCATACAGATTTTCAATTTTTTAGGAATATTGCCAAGGATTTGACAGCAGTAATCTCACAGGAATGTGCCCCTGCAAGGTTAGGTATACTAATTTCAAGCAGAAAGTGTACCTCCCCGAAGTCACTAGGACTCTGATCATACATGTTCTCCATTTCTAAGGAATGTTGCACATGAATTGACATCAGGAATCTCCGATGGACGCACCAGTACCAGGAGAGGTATGCTCCTTTCAAGCAAAAACAATGTAGTGTCTGAGGTCACCTGCAGTCTGAGGATATGTATTTTGAATTTTTTAGGAATACTGCAGGGGAATTGACATGAGACATCTCTGATGCATCCGCCAGTGCTAGGTGAGGTGTAGTCACTGCAAACAAAATCGTGTCAATGTCTCTAGTCACTTGGAGTCTGATCTTACATTGTTTGAAACTTTTGGGAATGCTGCAGATAAACGGACCTCAGTAATACCTCATGGAGCGGCCAATGCGAGGTGACGCATCTGAGTTTCAAGCAAAAATGCGTTACTCTCTGAAGTTACTTGGTGACTGATCACACATGTTTTGACTTTTTTTGGAATACTGCCAATGAATTGACGTGAGAAATCTCTGATGGACCCCACAGTGCAAGGGGAGGTGAACCAACGTCAAGCAAGAAAATATTTGACTGTCTGAAGTCTGTTGGAGACTGATTATACATGTTTTCACTTTTTTCGGAATGTGGCCAATGAATTGACATCAGTAATCTCACATGAACCTGCCAGGGCAAGGGGAGGTACAGGAATTTCAAGCAGAAAGGAAACCTCGCTGAAGTCCCTTGGATTCTGATCGCACATGGTTCAAACTTTTAAGGAATGCAGCCGATGAGTTGTGATAATTAATCTCGGCTGGTGCTGCCAATGCAAGGTGAGGTATACTAATTTCAAGCAAAAAAGTGGAACTCTCTGAAGTCACTTGGAGTCTGACGATATGTGTTTTGAATTTCTTAGGAATCCTGCAGAGGAATTGACATGGGAAATCTCTGATGGACCCACCGGTACAAGGTGAGGTATTTCAAATTCAAGCACACAAATATTTTACGCTGTGCAGTCTCGTACAGTCTGATCATACAGATTTTCAATTTTTTAGGAATATTGCCAAGGATTTGACAGCAGTAATCTCACAGGAATGTGCCCCTGCAAGGTTAGGTATACTAATTTCAAGCAGAAAGTGTACCTCCCTGAAGTCACTAGGACTCTGATCATACATGTTCTCCATTTCTAAGGAATGTTGCACATGAATTGACATCAGGAATCTCCGATGGACGCACCAGTACCAGGAGAGGCATGCTCCTTTCAAGCAAAAACAATGTAGTGTCTGAGGTCACCTGCAGTCTGAGGATATAGACTTTGAATTTTTTAGGAATACTGCAGGGGAATTGACATGAGACATCTCTGATGCATCCGCCAGTGCTAGGTGAGGTGTAGTCACTGCAAACAAAATCGTGTCAATGTCTCTAGTCACTTGGAGTCTGATCGTACATTGTTTGAAACTTTTGGGAATGCTGCAGATAAACGGACCTCAGTAATACCTCATGGAGCGGCCAATGCGACGTGACGCATCTGAGTTTCAAGCAAAAATGCGTTACTCTCTGAAGTTACTTGGTGACTGATCACACATGTTTTGACTTTTTTTGGAATACTGCCAATGAATTGACGTGAGAAATCTCTGATGGACCCCACAGTGCAAGGGGAGGTGAACCAACGTCAAGCAAGAAAATATTTGACTGTCTGAAGTCTGTTGGAGACTGATCATACATGTTTTCAGTTTTTTCGGAATGTGGCCAATGAATTGACATCAGTAATCTCACATGAACCTGCCAGGGCAAGGGGAGGTACACGAATTTCAAGCAGAAAGGAAACCTCGCTGAAGTCCCTTGGATTCTGATCGCACATGGTTCAAACTTTTAAGGAATGCAGCCGATGAGTTGTGATAATTAATCTCGGCTGGTGCTGCCAATGCAAGGTGAGGTATACTAATTTCAAGCAAAAAAGTGGAACTCTCTGAAGTCACTTGGAGTCTGACGATATGTGTTTTGAATTTTTGAGGAATACTGAAGATGAATTGACATGAGAAAGCTCTGATGCCTTCAGCACTGCATGGTGAGGTATTCTTATTTCATGCAAGCGAATATTTTACTCTCTGAAGCCTCTTGGAGATTGATCATGCATGTCCTCAATTTTTTAGGAATGTTGCCAACGAATTCACATCAGTAATCTCACATGAATGTGCCTACGCAAGGTTAGGTGCACTAATTTCCAGCAAAAAGTGTACCTCGCTGAAGTCCCCTGGAGTCTGCTCATGCATGATTTGAATGTCTGCGGACTGCTGCCCATGAATGCACTTCAGCAATCTCTGATGGAAGCGCCAGTACATGGACAGGTATACTACTTTCAAGCAAAAACGTGTAACTCTCTGAAGTCACTTGGAGTCTGATCATTCATGTTCTGAATATTTTAGGAATGCTGCAGATGATTTGACCTCAGTAACATTTGATGGTGCCGCCAATGCAAGGTGAGGCATACGAGTTTCAAGCAAAATGGTGTTAGCCGCGGAAGTCAGTTGGAGTCTGATCGTACATGTTTTGATCTTTTTAGGAACGCTGCCGATGAACTGACTTCAGCAATCCCTGACGGTGGCGCTTTTGCAAGGTGAGGTATACTAATGTCAAGCAAAAAAGTGTAACTCCCTGAGGTCACTTGGAGTCTGATGATATGTGTTTTGAATTTCTTAGGAATCCTGCAGAGGAATTGACATGGGAAATCTCTGATGGACCCACCGGTACAAGGTGAGGTATTCCAAATACAAGCACACAACTATTTTACGCTGTGCAGTCTCGTACAGTCTGATCATACAGATTTTCAATTTTTTAGGAATATTGCCAAGGAATTGACAGCAGTAATCTCACAGGAAGCTGCCCCTGCAAGGTTAGGTATACTAATGTCAAGCAGAAAGTGTACCTCCCCGAAGTCACTAGGACTCTGATCATACATGTTTTCCATTTCTAAGGAATGTTGCACATGAATGGACATCAGGAATCTCCGATGGACGCACCAGTACCAGGAGAGGTATGCTCCTTTCAAGCAAAAACAGTGTAGTGTCTGAGGTCACCTGCAGTCTGAGGATATGTATTTTGAATTTTTTAGGAATACTGCAGGGGAATTGACATGAGACATCTCTGATGCATCCGCCAGTGCTAGGTGAGGTGTAGTCACTGCAAACAAAATCGTGTCAATGTCTCTAGTCACTTGGAGTCTGATCGTACATTTTTTGAAACTTTTGGGAATGCTGCAGATAAACGGACCTCAGTAATACCTCATGGAGCGGCCAATGCGAGGTGACGCATCTGAGTTTCAAGCAAAAATGCGTTACTCTCTGAAGTTACTTGGTGACTGATCACACATGTTTTGACTTTTTTAGGAATACTGCCAATGAATTGACGTGAGAAATCTCTGATGGACCCAACAGTGCAAGGGGAGGTGAACCAACGTCAAGCAAGAAAATATTTGACTGTCTGAAGTCTGTTGGAGACTGATCATACATGTTTTCAGTTTTTTCGGAATGTGGCCAATGAATTGACATCAGTAATCTCACATGAACCTGCCAGGGCAAGGGGAGGTACACGAATTTCAAGCAGAAAGGAAACCTCGCTGAAGTCCCTTGGATTCTGATCGCACATGGTTCAAACTTTTAAGGAATGCAGCCGATGAGTTGTGATAATTAATCTCGGCTGGTGCTGCCAATGCAAGGTGAGGTATACTAATTTCAAGCAAAAAAGTGGAACTCTCTGAAGTCACTTGGAGTCTGACGATATGTGTTTTGAATTTTTGAGGAATACTGAAGATGAATTGACATGAGAAAGCTCTGATGCCTTCAGCACTGCATGGTGAGGTATTCTTATTTCATGCAAGCGAATATTTTACTCTCTGAAGCCTCTTGGAGATTGATCATGCATGTCCTCAATTTTTTAGGAATGTTGCCAACGAATTCACATCAGTAATCTCACATGAATGTGCCTACGCAAGGTTAGGTGCACTAATTTCCAGCAAAAAGTGTACCTCGCTGAAGTCCCCTGGAGTCTGCTCATGCATGATTTGAATGTCTGCGGACTGCTGCCCATGAATGCACTTCAGCAATCTCTGATGGAAGCGCCAGTACATGGACAGGTATACTACTTTCAAGCAAAAACGTGTAACTCTCTGAAGTCACTTGGAGTCTGATCATTCATGTTCTGAATATTTTAGGAATGCTGCAGATGATTTGACCTCAGTAACATTTGATGGTGCCGCCAATGCAAGGTGAGGCATACGAGTTTCAAGCAAAATGGTGTTAGCCGCGGAAGTCAGTTGGAGTCTGATCGTACATGTTTTGATCTTTTTAGGAACGCTGCCGATGAACTGACTTCAGCAATCCCTGACGGTGGCGCTTTTGCAAGGTGAGGTATACTAATGTCAAGCAAAAAAGTGTAACTCCCTGAGGTCACTTGGAGTCTGATGATATGTGTTTTGAATTTCTTAGGAATCCTGCAGAGGAATTGACATGGGAAATCTCTGATGGACCCACCGGTACAAGGTGAGGTATTCCAAATTCAAGCACACAAATATTTTACGCTGTGCAGTCTCGTACAGTCTGATCATACAGATTTTCAATTTTTTAGGAATATTGCCAAGGATTTGACAGCAGTAATCTCACAGGAATGTGCCCCTGCAAGGTTAGGTATACTAATTTCAAGCAGAAAGTGTACCTCCCCGAAGTCACTAGGACTCTGATCATACATGTTTTCCATTTCTAAGGAATGTTGCACATGAATTGACATCAGGAATCTCCGATGGACGCACCAGTACCAGGAGAGGTATGCTCCTTTCAAGCAAAAACAATGTAGTGTCTGAGGTCACCTGCAGTCTGAGGATATGTATTTTGAATTTTTTAGGAATACTGCAGGGGAATTGACATGAGACATCTCTGATGCATCCGCCAGTGCTAGGTGAGGTGTAGTCACTGCAAACAAAATCGTGTCAATGTCTCTAGTCACTTGGAGTCTGATCGTACATTTTTTGAAACTTTTGGGAATGCTGCAGATAAACGGACCTCAGTAATACCTCATGGAGCGGCCAATGCGAGGTGACGCATCTGAGTTTCAAGCAAAAATGCGTTACTCTCTGAAGTTACTTGGTGACTGATCACACATGTTTTGACTTTTTTAGGAATACTGCCAATGAATTGACGTGAGAAATCTCTGATGGACCCAACAGTGCAAGGGGAGGTGAACCAACGTCAAGCAAGAAAATATTTGACTGTCTGAAGTCTGTTGGAGACTGATCATACATGTTTTCAGTTTTTTCGGAATGTGGCCAATGAATTGACATCAGTAATCTCACATGAACCTGCCAGGGCAAGGGGAGGTACACGAATTTCAAGCAGAAAGGAAACCTCGCTGAAGTCCCTTGGATTCTGATCGCACATGGTTCAAACTTTTAAGGAATGCAGCCGATGAGTTGTGATAATTAATCTCGGCTGGTGCTGCCAATGCAAGGTGAGGTATACTAATTTCAAGCAAAAAAGTGGAACTCTCTGAAGTCACTTGGAGTCTGACGATATGTGTTTTGAATTTTTGAGGAATACTGAAGATGAATTGACATGAGAAAGCTCTGATGCCTTCAGCACTGCATGGTGAGGTATTCTTATTTCATGCAAGCGAATATTTTACTCTCTGAAGCCTCTTGGAGATTGATCATGCATGTCCTCAATTTTTTAGGAATGTTGCCAACGAATTCACATCAGTAATCTCACATGAATGTGCCTACGCAAGGTTAGGTGCACTAATTTCCAGCAAAAAGTGTACCTCGCTGAAGTCCCCTGGAGTCTGCTCATGCATGATTTGAATGTCTGCGGACTGCTGCCCATGAATCCACTTCAGCAATCTCTGATGGAAGCGCCAGTACATGGACAGGTATACTACTTTCAAGCAAAAACGTGTAACTCTCTGAAGTCACTTGGAGTCTGATCATTCATGTTCTGAATATTTTAGGAATGCTGCAGATGATTTGACCTCAGTAACATTTGATGGTGCCGCCAATGCAAGGTGAGGCATACGAGTTTCAAGCAAAATGGTGTTAGCCGCGGAAGTCAGTTGGAGTCTGATCGTACATGTTTTGATGTTTTTAGGAACGCTGCCGATGAACTGACTTCAGCAATCCCTGACGGTGGCGCTTTTGCAAGGTGAGGTATACTAATGTCAAGCAAAAAAGTGTAACTCCCTGAGGTCACTTGGAGTCTGATGATATGTGTTTTGAATTTCTTAGGAATCCTGCAGAGGAATTGACATGGGAAATCTCTGATGGACCCACCGGTACAAGGTGAGGTATTCCAAATTCAAGCACACAAATATTTTACGCTGTGCAGTCTCGTACAGTCTGATCATACAGATTTTCAATTTTTTAGGAATATTGCCAAGGATTTGACAGCAGTAATCTCACAGGAATGTGCCCCTGCAAGGTTAGGTATACTAATTTCAAGCAGAAAGTGTACCTCCCCGAAGTCACTAGGACTCTGATCATACATGTTTTCCATTTCTAAGGAATGTTGCACATGAATTGACATCAGGAATCTCCGATGGACGCACCAGTACCAGGAGAGGTATGCTCCTTTCAAGCAAAAACAATGTAGTGTCTGAGGTCACCTGCAGTCTGAGGATATGTATTTTGAATTTTTTAGGAATACTGCAGGGGAATTGACATGAGACATCTCTGATGCATCCGCCAGTGCTAGGTGAGGTGTAGTCACTGCAAACAAAATCGTGTCAATGTCTCTAGTCACTTGGAGTCTGATCGTACATTTTTTGAAACTTTTGGGAATGCTGCAGATAAACGGACCTCAGTAATACCTCATGGAGCGGCCAATGCGAGGTGACGCATCTGAGTTTCAAGCAAAAATGCGTTACTCTCTGAAGTTACTTGGTGACTGATCACACATGTTTTGACTTTTTTAGGAATACTGCCAATGAATTGACGTGAGAAATCTCTGATGGACCCAACAGTGCAAGGGGAGGTGAACCAACGTCAAGCAAGAAAATATTTGACTGTCTGAAGTCTGTTGGAGACTGATCATACATGTTTTCAGTTTTTTCGGAATGTGGCCAATGAATTGACATCAGTAATCTCACATGAACCTGCCAGGGCAAGGGGAGGTACACGAATTTCAAGCAGAAAGGAAACCTCGCTGAAGTCCCTTGGATTCTGATCGCACATGGTTCAAACTTTTAAGGAATGCAGCCGATGAGTTGTGATAATTAATCTCGGCTGGTGCTGCCAATGCAAGGTGAGGTATACTAATTTCAAGCAAAAAAGTGGAACTCTCTGAAGTCACTTGGAGTCTGACGATATGTGTTTTGAATTTTTGAGGAATACTGAAGATGAATTGACATGAGAAAGCTCTGATGCCTTCAGCACTGCATGGTGAGGTATTCTTATTTCATGCAAGCGAATATTTTACTCTCTGAAGCCTCTTGGAGATTGATCATGCATGTCCTCAATTTTTTAGGAATGTTGCCAACGAATTCACATCAGTAATCTCACATGAATGTGCCTACGCAAGGTTAGGTGCACTAATTTCCAGCAAAAAGTGTACCTCGCTGAAGTCCCCTGGAGTCTGCTCATGCATGATTTGAATGTCTGCGGACTGCTGCCCATGAATCCACTTCAGCAATCTCTGATGGAAGCGCCAGTACATGGACAGGTATACTACTTTCAAGCAAAAACGTGTAACTCTCTGAAGTCACTTGGAGTCTGATCATTCATGTTCTGAATATTTTAGGAATGCTGCAGATGATTTGACCTCAGTAACATTTGATGGTGCCGCCAATGCAAGGTGAGGCATACGAGTTTCAAGCAAAATGGTGTTAGCCGCGGAAGTCAGTTGGAGTCTGATCGTACATGTTTTGATGTTTTTAGGAACGCTGCCGATGAACTGACTTCAGCAATCCCTGACGGTGGCGCTTTTGCAAGGTGAGGTATACTAATGTCAAGCAAAAAAGTGTAACTCCCTGAGGTCACTTGGAGTCTGATGATATGTGTTTTGAATTTCTTAGGAATCCTGCAGAGGAATTGACATGGGAAATCTCTGATGGACCCACCGGTACAAGGTGAGGTATTCCAAATTCAAGCACACAAATATTTTACGCTGTGCAGTCTCGTACAGTCTGATCATACAGATTTTCAATTTTTTAGGAATATTGCCAAGGAATTGACAGCAGTAATCTCACAGGAATGTGCCCCTGCAAGGTTAGGTATACTAATTTCAAGCAGAAAGTGTACCTCCCCGAAGTCACTAGGACTCTGATCATACATGTTTTCCATTTCTAAGGAATGTTGCACATGAATTGACATCAGGAATCTCCGATGGACGCACCAGTACCAGGAGAGGTATGCTCCTTTCAAGCAAAAACAATGTAGTGTCTGAGGTCACCTGCAGTCTGAGGATATGTATTTTGAATTTTTTAGGAATACTGCAGGGGAATTGACATGAGACATCTCTGATGGATCCGCCAGTGCTAGGTGAGGTGTAGTCACTGCAAACAAAATCGTGTCAATGTCTCTAGTCACTTGGAGTCTGATCGTACATTTTTTGAAACTTTTGGGAATGCTGCAGATAAACGGACCTCAGTAATACCTCATGGAGCGGCCAATGCGAGGTGACGCATCTGAGTTTCAAGCAAAAATGCGTTACTCTCTGAAGTTACTTGGTGACTGATCACACATGTTTTGACTTTTTTAGGAATACTGCCAATGAATTGACGTGAGAAATCTCTGATGGACCCAACAGTGCAAGGGGAGGTGAACCAACGTCAAGCAAGAAAATATTTGACTGTCTGAAGTCTGTTGGAGACTGATCATACATGTTTTCAGTTTTTTCGGAATGTGGCCAATGAATTGACATCAGTAATCTCACATGAACCTGCCAGGGCAAGGGGAGGTACACGAATTTCAAGCAGAAAGGAAACCTCGCTGAAGTCCCTTGGATTCTGATCGCACATGGTTCAAACTTTTAAGGAATGCAGCCGATGAGTTGTGATAATTAATCTCGGCTGGTGCTGCCAATGCAAGGTGAGGTATACTAATTTCAAGCAAAAAAGTGGAACTCTCTGAAGTCACTTGGAGTCTGACGATATGTGTTTTGAATTTTTGAGGAATACTGAAGATGAATTGACATGAGAAAGCTCTGATGCCTTCAGCACTGCATGGTGAGGTATTCTTATTTCATGCAAGCGAATATTTTACTCTCTGAAGCCTCTTGGAGATTGATCATGCATGTCCTCAATTTTTTAGGAATGTTGCCAACGAATTCACATCAGTAATCTCACATGAATGTGCCTACGCAAGGTTAGGTGCACTAATTTCCAGCAAAAAGTGTACCTCGCTGAAGTCCCCTGGAGTCTGCTCATGCATGATTTGAATGTCTGCGGACTGCTGCCCATGAATCCACTTCAGCAATCTCTGATGGAAGCGCCAGTACATGGACAGGTATACTACTTTCAAGCAAAAACGTGTAACTCTCTGAAGTCACTTGGAGTCTGATCACTCATGTTCTGAATATTTTAGGAATGCTGCAGATGATTTGACCTCAGTAACATTTGATGGTGCCGCCAATGCAAGGTGAGGCATACGAGTTTCAAGCAAAATGGTGTTAGCCGCGGAAGTCAGTTGGAGTCTGATCGTACATGTTTTGATCTTTTTAGGAACGCTGCCGATGAACTGACTTCAGCAATCCCTGACGGTGGCGCTTTTGCAAGGTGAGGTATACTAATGTCAAGCAAAAAAGTGTAACTCCCTGAGGTCACTTGGAGTCTGATGATATGTGTTTTGAATTTCTTAGGAATCCTGCAGAGGAATTGACATGGGAAATCTCTGATGGACCCACCGGTACAAGGTGAGGTATTCCAAATTCAAGCACACAAATATTTTACGCTGTGCAGTCTCGTACAGTCTGATCATACAGATTTTCAATTTTTTAGGAATATTGCCAAGGAATTGACAGCAGTAATCTCACAGGAATGTGCCCCTGCAAGGTTAGGTATACTAATTTCAAGCAGAAAGTGTACCTCCCCGAAGTCACTAGGACTCTGATCATACATGTTTTCCATTTCTAAGGAATGTTGCACATGAATTGACATCAGGAATCTCCGATGGACGCACCAGTACCAGGAGAGGTATGCTCCTTTCAAGCAAAAACAATGTAGTGTCTGAGGTCACCTGCAGTCTGAGGATATGTATTTTGAATTTTTTAGGAATACTGCAGGGGAATTGACATGAGACATCTCTGATGGATCCGCCAGTGCTAGGTGAGGTGTAGTCACTGCAAACAAAATCGTGTCAATGTCTCTAGTCACTTGGAGTCTGATCGTACATTTTTTGAAACTTTTGGGAATGCTGCAGATAAACGGACCTCAGTAATACCTCATGGAGCGGCCAATGCGAGGTGACGCATCTGAGTTTCAAGCAAAAATGCGTTACTCTCTGAAGTTACTTGGTGACTGATCACACATGTTTTGACTTTTTTAGGAATACTGCCAATGAATTGACGTGAGAAATCTCTGATGGACCCAACAGTGCAAGGGGAGGTGAACCAACGTCAAGCAAGAAAATATTTGACTGTCTGAAGTCTGTTGGAGACTGATCATACATGTTTTCAGTTTTTTCGGAATGTGGCCAATGAATTGACATCAGTAATCTCACATGAACCTGCCAGGGCAAGGGGAGGTACACGAATTTCAAGCAGAAAGGAAACCTCGCTGAAGTCCCTTGGATTCTGATCGCACATGGTTCAAACTTTTAAGGAATGCAGCCGATGAGTTGTGATAATTAATCTCGGCTGGTGCTGCCAATGCAAGGTGAGGTATACTAATTTCAAGCAAAAAAGTGGAACTCTCTGAAGTCACTTGGAGTCTGACGATATGTGTTTTGAATTTTTGAGGAATACTGAAGATGAATTGACATGAGAAAGCTCTGATGCCTTCAGCACTGCATGGTGAGGTATTCTTATTTCATGCAAGCGAATATTTTACTCTCTGAAGCCTCTTGGAGATTGATCATGCATGTCCTCAATTTTTTAGGAATGTTGCCAACGAATTCACATCAGTAATCTCACATGAATGTGCCTACGCAAGGTTAGGTGCACTAATTTCCAGCAAAAAGTGTACCTCGCTGAAGTCCCCTGGAGTCTGCTCATGCATGATTTGAATGTCTGCGGACTGCTGCCCATGAATCCACTTCAGCAATCTCTGATGGAAGCGCCAGTACATGGACAGGTATACTACTTTCAAGCAAAAACGTGTAACTCTCTGAAGTCACTTGGAGTCTGATCATTCATGTTCTGAATATTTTAGGAATGCTGCAGATGATTTGACCTCAGTAACATTTGATGGTGCCGCCAATGCAAGGTGAGGCATACGAGTTTCAAGCAAAATGGTGTTAGCCGCGGAAGTCAGTTGGAGTCTGATCGTACATGTTTTGATGTTTTTAGGAACGCTGCCGATGAACTGACTTCAGCAATCCCTGACGGTGGCGCTTTTGCAAGGTGAGGTATACTAATGTCAAGCAAAAAAGTGTAACTCCCTGAGGTCACTTGGAGTCTGATGATATGTGTTTTGAATTTCTTAGGAATCCTGCAGAGGAATTGACATGGGAAATCTCTGATGGACCCACCGGTACAAGGTGAGGTATTCCAAATTCAAGCACACAAATATTTTACGCTGTGCAGTCTCGTACAGTCTGATCATACAGATTTTCAATTTTTTAGGAATATTGCCAAGGATTTGACAGCAGTAATCTCACAGGAATGTGCCCCTGCAAGGTTAGGTATACTAATTTCAAGCAGAAAGTGTACCTCCCCGAAGTCACTAGGACTCTGATCATACATGTTTTCCATTTCTAAGGAATGTTGCACATGAATTGACATCAGGAATCTCCGATGGACGCACCAGTACCAGGAGAGGTATGCTCCTTTCAAGCAAAAACAATGTAGTGTCTGAGGTCACCTGCAGTCTGAGGATATGTATTTTGAATTTTTTAGGAATACTGCAGGGGAATTGACATGAGACATCTCTGATGCATCCGCCAGTGCTAGGTGAGGTGTAGTCACTGCAAACAAAATCGTGTCAATGTCTCTAGTCACTTGGAGTCTGATCGTACATTTTTTGAAACTTTTGGGAATGCTGCAGATAAACGGACCTCAGTAATACCTCATGGAGCGGCCAATGCGAGGTGACGCATCTGAGTTTCAAGCAAAAATGCGTTACTCTCTGAAGTTACTTGGTGACTGATCACACATGTTTTGACTTTTTTAGGAATACTGCCAATGAATTGACGTGAGAAATCTCTGATGGACCCAACAGTGCAAGGGGAGGTGAACCAACGTCAAGCAAGAAAATATTTGACTGTCTGAAGTCTGTTGGAGACTGATCATACATGTTTTCAGTTTTTTCGGAATGTGGCCAATGAATTGACATCAGTAATCTCACATGAACCTGCCAGGGCAAGGGGAGGTACACGAATTTCAAGCAGAAAGGAAACCTCGCTGAAGTCCCTTGGATTCTGATCGCACATGGTTCAAACTTTTAAGGAATGCAGCCGATGAGTTGTGATAATTAATCTCGGCTGGTGCTGCCAATGCAAGGTGAGGTATACTAATTTCAAGCAAAAAAGTGGAACTCTCTGAAGTCACTTGGAGTCTGACGATATGTGTTTTGAATTTTTGAGGAATACTGAAGATGAATTGACATGAGAAAGCTCTGATGCCTTCAGCACTGCATGGTGAGGTATTCTTATTTCATGCAAGCGAATATTTTACTCTCTGAAGCCTCTTGGAGATTGATCATGCATGTCCTCAATTTTTTAGGAATGTTGCCAACGAATTCACATCAGTAATCTCACATGAATGTGCCTACGCAAGGTTAGGTGCACTAATTTCCAGCAAAAAGTGTACCTCGCTGAAGTCCCCTGGAGTCTGCTCATGCATGATTTGAATGTCTGCGGACTGCTGCCCATGAATGCACTTCAGCAATCTCTGATGGAAGCGCCAGTACATGGACAGGTATACTACTTTCAAGCAAAAACGTGTAACTCTCTGAAGTCACTTGGAGTCTGATCATTCATGTTCTGAATATTTTAGGAATGCTGCAGATGATTTGACCTCAGTAACATTTGATGGTGCCGCCAATGCAAGGTGAGGCATACGAGTTTCAAGCAAAATGGTGTTAGCCGCGGAAGTCAGTTGGAGTCTGATCGTACATGTTTTGATGTTTTTAGGAACGCTGCCGATGAACTGACTTCAGCAATCCCTGACGGTGGCGCTTTTGCAAGGTGAGGTATACTAATGTCAAGCAAAAAAGTGTAACTCCCTGAGGTCACTTGGAGTCTGATGATATGTGTTTTGAATTTCTTAGGAATCCTGCAGAGGAATTGACATGGGAAATCTCTGATGGACCCACCGGTACAAGGTGAGGTATTCCAAATTCAAGCACACAAATATTTTACGCTGTGCAGTCTCGTACAGTCTGATCATACAGATTTTCAATTTTTTAGGAATATTGCCAAGGATTTGACAGCAGTAATCTCACAGGAATGTGCCCCTGCAAGGTTAGGTATACTAATTTCAAGCAGAAAGTGTACCTCCCCGAAGTCACTAGGACTCTGATCATACATGTTTTCCATTTCTAAGGAATGTTGCACATGAATTGACATCAGGAATCTCCGATGGACGCACCAGTACCAGGAGAGGTATGCTCCTTTCAAGCAAAAACAATGTAGTGTCTGAGGTCACCTGCAGTCTGAGGATATGTATTTTGAATTTTTTAGGAATACTGCAGGGGAATTGACATGAGACATCTCTGATGCATCCGCCAGTGCTAGGTGAGGTGTAGTCACTGCAAACAAAATCGTGTCAATGTCTCTAGTCACTTGGAGTCTGATCGTACATTTTTTGAAACTTTTGGGAATGCTGCAGATAAACGGACCTCAGTAATACCTCATGGAGCGGCCAATGCGAGGTGACGCATCTGAGTTTCAAGCAAAAATGCGTTACTCTCTGAAGTTACTTGGTGACTGATCACACATGTTTTGACTTTTTTAGGAATACTGCCAATGAATTGACGTGAGAAATCTCTGATGGACCCAACAGTGCAAGGGGAGGTGAACCAACGTCAAGCAAGAAAATATTTGACTGTCTGAAGTCTGTTGGAGACTGATCATACATGTTTTCAGTTTTTTCGGAATGTGGCCAATGAATTGACATCAGTAATCTCACATGAACCTGCCAGGGCAAGGGGAGGTACACGAATTTCAAGCAGAAAGGAAACCTCGCTGAAGTCCCTTGGATTCTGATCGCACATGGTTCAAACTTTTAAGGAATGCAGCCGATGAGTTGTGATAATTAATCTCGGCTGGTGCTGCCAATGCAAGGTGAGGTATACTAATTTCAAGCAAAAAAGTGGAACTCTCTGAAGTCACTTGGAGTCTGACGATATGTGTTTTGAATTTTTGAGGAATACTGAAGATGAATTGACATGAGAAAGCTCTGATGCCTTCAGCACTGCATGGTGAGGTATTCTTATTTCATGCAAGCGAATATTTTACTCTCTGAAGCCTCTTGGAGATTGATCATGCATGTCCTCAATTTTTTAGGAATGTTGCCAACGAATTCACATCAGTAATCTCACATGAATGTGCCTACGCAAGGTTAGGTGCACTAATTTCCAGCAAAAAGTGTACCTCGCTGAAGTCCCCTGGAGTCTGCTCATGCATGATTTGAATGTCTGCGGACTGCTGCCCATGAATCCACTTCAGCAATCTCTGATGGAAGCGCCAGTACATGGACAGGTATACTACTTTCAAGCAAAAACGTGTAACTCTCTGAAGTCACTTGGAGTCTGATCATTCATGTTCTGAATATTTTAGGAATGCTGCAGATGATTTGACCTCAGTAACATTTGATGGTGCCGCCAATGCAAGGTGAGGCATACGAGTTTCAAGCAAAATGGTGTTAGCCGCGGAAGTCAGTTGGAGTCTGATCGTACATGTTTTGATGTTTTTAGGAACGCTGCCGATGAACTGACTTCAGCAATCCCTGACGGTGGCGCTTTTGCAAGGTGAGGTATACTAATGTCAAGCAAAAAAGTGTAACTCCCTGAGGTCACTTGGAGTCTGATGATATGTGTTTTGAATTTCTTAGGAATCCTGCAGAGGAATTGACATGGGAAATCTCTGATGGATCCGCCAGTGCTAGGTGAGGTGTAGTCACTGCAAACAAAATCGTGTCAATGTCTCTAGTCACTTGGAGTCTGATCGTACATTTTTTGAAACTTTGGGAATGCTGCAGATAAACGGACCTCAGTAATACCTCATGGAGCGGCCAATGCGAGGTGACGCATCTGAGTTTCAAGCAAAAATGCGTTACTCTCTGAAGTTACTTGGTGACTGATCACACATGTTTTGACTTTTTTAGGAATACTGCCAATGAATTGACGTGAGAAATCTCTGATGGACCCAACAGTGCAAGGGGAGGTGAACCAACGTCAAGCAAGAAAATATTTGACTGTCTGAAGTCTGTTGGAGACTGATCATACATGTTTTCAGTTTTTTCGGAATGTGGCCAATGAATTGACATCAGTAATCTCACATGAACCTGCCAGGGCAAGGGGAGGTACACGAATTTCAAGCAGAAAGGAAACCTCGCTGAAGTCCCTTGGATTCTGATCGCACATGGTTCAAACTTTTAAGGAATGCAGCCGATGAGTTGTGATAATTAATCTCGGCTGGTGCTGCCAATGCAAGGTGAGGTATACTAATTTCAAGCAAAAAAGTGGAACTCTCTGAAGTCACTTGGAGTCTGACGATATGTGTTTTGAATTTTTGAGGAATACTGAAGATGAATTGACATGAGAAAGCTCTGATGCCTTCAGCACTGCATGGTGAGGTATTCTTATTTCATGCAAGCGAATATTTTACTCTCTGAAGCCTCTTGGAGATTGATCATGCATGTCCTCAATTTTTTAGGAATGTTGCCAACGAATTCACATCAGTAATCTCACATGAATGTGCCTACGCAAGGTTAGGTGCACTAATTTCCAGCAAAAAGTGTACCTCGCTGAAGTCCCCTGGAGTCTGCTCATGCATGATTTGAATGTCTGCGGACTGCTGCCCATGAATGCACTTCAGCAATCTCTGATGGAAGCGCCAGTACATGGACAGGTATACTACTTTCAAGCAAAAACGTGTAACTCTCTGAAGTCACTTGGAGTCTGATCATTCATGTTCTGAATATTTTAGGAATGCTGCAGATGATTTGACCTCAGTAACATTTGATGGTGCCGCCAATGCAAGGTGAGGCATACGAGTTTCAAGCAAAATGGTGTTAGCCGCGGAAGTCAGTTGGAGTCTGATCGTACATGTTTTGATGTTTTTAGGAACGCTGCCGATGAACTGACTTCAGCAATCCCTGACGGTGGCGCTTTTGCAAGGTGAGGTATACTAATGTCAAGCAAAAAAGTGTAACTCCCTGAGGTCACTTGGAGTCTGATGATATGTGTTTTGAATTTCTTAGGAATCCTGCAGAGGAATTGACATGGGAAATCTCTGATGGACCCACCGGTACAAGGTGAGGTATTCCAAATTCAAGCACACAAATATTTTACGCTGTGCAGTCTCGTACAGTCTGATCATACAGATTTTCAATTTTTTAGGAATATTGCCAAGGATTTGACAGCAGTAATCTCACAGGAATGTGCCCCTGCAAGGTTAGGTATACTAATTTCAAGCAGAAAGTGTACCTCCCCGAAGTCACTAGGACTCTGATCATACATGTTTTCCATTTCTAAGGAATGTTGCACATGAATTGACATCAGGAATCTCCGATGGACGCACCAGTACCAGGAGAGGTATGCTCCTTTCAAGCAAAAACAATGTAGTGTCTGAGGTCACCTGCAGTCTGAGGATATGTATTTTGAATTTTTTAGGAATACTGCAGGGGAATTGACATGAGACATCTCTGATGCATCCGCCAGTGCTAGGTGAGGTGTAGTCACTGCAAACAAAATCGTGTCAATGTCTCTAGTCACTTGGAGTCTGATCGTACATTTTTTGAAACTTTTGGGAATGCTGCAGATAAACGGACCTCAGTAATACCTCATGGAGCGGCCAATGCGAGGTGACGCATCTGAGTTTCAAGCAAAAATGCGTTACTCTCTGAAGTTACTTGGTGACTGATCACACATGTTTTGACTTTTTTAGGAATACTGCCAATGAATTGACGTGAGAAATCTCTGATGGACCCCACAGTGCAAGGGGAGGTGAACCAACGTCAAGCAAGAAAATATTTGACTGTCTGAAGTCTGTTGGAGACTGATCATACATGTTTTCAGTTTTTTCGGAATGTGGCCAATGAATTGACATCAGTAATCTCACATGAACCTGCCAGGGCAAGGGGAGGTACACGAATTTCAAGCAGAAAGGAAACCTCGCTGAAGTCCCTTGGATTCTGATCGCACATGGTTCAAACTTTTAAGGAATGCAGCCGATGAGTTGTGATAATTAATCTCGGCTGGTGCTGCCAATGCAAGGTGAGGTATACTAATTTCAAGCAAAAAAGTGGAACTCTCTGAAGTCACTTGGAGTCTGACGATATGTGTTTTGAATTTTTGAGGAATACTGAAGATGAATTGACATGAGAAAGCTCTGATGCCTTCAGCACTGCATGGTGAGGTATTCTTATTTCATGCAAGCGAATATTTTACTCTCTGAAGCCTCTTGGAGATTGATCATGCATGTCCTCAATTTTTTAGGAATGTTGCCAACGAATTCACATCAGTAATCTCACATGAATGTGCCTACGCCAGGTTAGGTGCACTAATTTCCAGCAAAAAGTGTACCTCGCTGAAGTCCCCTGGAGTCTGCTCATGCATGATTTGAATGTCTGCGGACTGCTGCCCATGAATCCACTTCAGCAATCTCTGATGGAAGCGCCAGTACATGGACAGGTATACTGCTTTCAAGCAAAAACGTGTAACTCTCTGAAGTCACTTGGAGTCTGATCATTCATGTTCTGAATATTTTAGGAATGCTGCAGATGATTTGACCTCAGTAACATTTGATGGTGCCGCCAATGCAAGGTGAGGCATACGAGTTTCAAGCAAAATGGTGTTAGCCGCGGAAGTCAGTTGGAGTCTGATCGTACATGTTTTGATGTTTTTAGGAACGCTGCCGATGAACTGACTTCAGCAATCCCTGACGGTGGCGCTTTTGCAAGGTGAGGTATACTAATGTCAAGCAAAAAAGTGTAACTCCCTGAGGTCACTTGGAGTCTGATGATATGTGTTTTGAATTTCTTAGGAATCCTGCAGAGGAATTGACATGGGAAATCTCTGATGGACCCACCGGTACAAGGTGAGGTATTCCAAATTCAAGCACACAAATATTTTACGCTGTGCAGTCTCGTACAGTCTGATCATACAGATTTTCAATTTTTTAGGAATATTGCCAAGGATTTGACAGCAGTAATCTCACAGGAATGTGCCCCTGCAAGGTTAGGTATACTAATTTCAAGCAGAAAGTGTACCTCCCCGAAGTCACTAGGACTCTGATCATACATGTTCTCCATTTCTAAGGAATGTTGCACATGAATTGACATCAGGAATCTCCGATGGACGCACCAGTACCAGGAGAGGTATGCTCCTTTCAAGCAAAAACAATGTAGTGTCTGAGGTCACCTGCAGTCTGAGGATATGTATTTTGAATTTTTTAGGAATACTGCAGGGGAATTGACATGAGACATCTCTGATGCATCCGCCAGTGCTAGGTGAGGTGTAGTCACTGCAAACAAAATCGTGTCAATGTCTCTAGTCACTTGGAGTCTGATCTTACATTGTTTGAAACTTTTGGGAATGCTGCAGATAAACGGACCTCAGTAATACCTCATGGAGCGGCCAATGCGAGGTGACGCATCTGAGTTTCAAGCAAAAATGCGTTACTCTCTGAAGTTACTTGGTGACTGATCACACATGTTTTGACTTTTTTTGGAATACTGCCAATGAATTGACGTGAGAAATCTCTGATGGACCCCACAGTGCAAGGGGAGGTGAACCAACGTCAAGCAAGAAAATATTTGACTGTCTGAAGTCTGTTGGAGACTGATCATACATGTTTTCAGTTTTTTCGGAATGTGGCCAATGAATTGACATCAGTAATCTCACATGAACCTGCCAGGGCAAGGGGAGGTACACGAATTTCAAGCAGAAAGGAAACCTCGCTGAAGTCCCTTGGATTCTGATCGCACATGGTTCAAACTTTTAAGGAATGCAGCCGATGAGTTGTGATAATTAATCTCGGCTGGTGCTGCCAATGCAAGGTGAGGTATACTAATTTCAAGCAAAAAAGTGGAACTCTCTGAAGTCACTTGGAGTCTGACGATATGTGTTTTGAATTTCTTAGGAATCCTGCAGAGGAATTGACATGGGAAATCTCTGATGGACCCACCGGTACAAGGTGAGGTATTTCAAATTCAAGCACACAAATATTTTACGCTGTGCAGTCTCGTACAGTCTGATCATACAGATTTTCAATTTTTTAGGAATATTGCCAAGGATTTGACAGCAGTAATCTCACAGGTATGTGTCCCTGCAAGGTTTGGTATACTAATTTCAAGCAGAAAGTGTACCTCCCTGAAGTCACTAGGACTCTGATCATACATGTTCTCCATTTCTAAGGAATGTTGCACATGAATTGACATCAGGAATCTCCGATAGACGCACCAGTACCAGGAGAGGTATGCTCCTTTCAAGCAAAAACAATGTAGTGTCTGAGGTCACCTGCAGTCTGAGGATATGTATTTTGAATTTTTTAGGAATACTGCAGGGGAATTGACATGAGACATCTCTGATGCATCCGCCAGTGCTAGGTGAGGTGTAGTCACTGCAAACAAAATCGTGTCAATGTCTCTAGTCACTTGGAGTCTGATCGTACATTTTTTGAAACTTTTGGGAATGCTGCAGATAAACGGACCTCAGTAATACCTCATGGAGCGGCCAATGCGAGGTGACGCATCTGAGTTTCAAGCAAAAATGCGTTACTCTCTGAAGTTACTTGGTGACTGATCACACATGTTTTGACTTTTTTTGGAATACTGCCAATGAATTGACGTGAGAAATCTCTGATGGACCCCACAGTGCAAGGGGAGGTGAACCAACGTCAAGCAAGAAAATATTTGACTGTCTGAAGTCTGTTGGAGACTGATCATACATGTTTTCAGTTTTTTCGGAATGTGGCCAATGAATTGACATCAGTAATCTCACATGAACCTGCCAGGGCAAGGGGAGGTACACGAATTTCAAGCAGAAAGGAAACCTCGCTGAAGTCCCTTGGATTCTGATCGCACATGGTTCAAACTTTTAAGGAATGCAGCCGATGAGTTGTGATAATTAATCTCGGCTGGTGCTGCCAATGCAAGGTGAGGTATACTAATTTCAAGCAAAAAAGTGGAACTCTCTGAAGTCACTTGGAGTCTGACGATATGTGTTTTGAATTTTTGAGGAATACTGAAGATGAATTGACATGAGAAATCTCTGATGCCTTCAGCACTGCATGGTGAGGTATTCTTATTTCATGCAAGCGAATATTTTACTCTCTGAAGCCTCTTGGAGATTGATCATGCATGTCCTCAATTTTTTAGGAATGTTGCCAACGAATTCACATCAGTAATCTCACATGAATGTGCCTACGCCAGGTTAGGTGCACTAATTTCCAGCAAAAAGTGTACCTCGCTGAAGTCCCCTGGAGTCTGCTCATGCATGATTTGAATGTCTGCGGACTGCTGCCCATGAATGCACTTCAGCAATCTCTGATGGAAGCGCCAGTACATGGACAGGTATACTGCTTTCAAAAAAAACGTGTAACTCTCTGAAGTCACTTGGAGTCTGATCATTCATGTTCTGAATATTTTAGGAATGCTGCAGGTGATTTGACCTCAGTAACATTTGATGGTGCCGCCAATGCAAGGTGAGGCATACGAGTTTCAAGCAAAATGGTGTTAGCCGCGGAAGTCAGTTGGAGTCTGATCGTACATGTTTTGATGTTTTTAGGAACGCTGCCGATGAACTGACTTCAGCAATCCCTGACGGTGGCGCTTTTGCAAGGTGAGGTATACTAATGTCAAGCAAAAAAGTGTAACTCCCTGAGGTCACTTGGAGTCTGATGATATGTGTTTTGAATTTCTTAGGAATCCTGCAGAGGAATTGACATGGGAAATCTCTGATGGACCCACCGGTACAAGGTGAGGTATTCCAAATTCAAGCACACAAATATTTTACGCTGTGCAGTCTCGTACAGTCTGATCATACAGATTTTCAATTTTTTAGGAATATTGCCAAGGATTTGACAGCAGTAATCTCACAGGAATGTGCCCCTGCAAGGTTAGGTATACTAATTTCAAGCAGAAAGTGTACCTCCCCGAAGTCACTAGGACTCTGATCATACATGTTCTCCATTTCTAAGAAATGTTGCACATGAATTGACATCAGGAATCTCCGATGGACGCACCAGTACCAGGAGAGGTATGCTCCTTTCAAGCAAAAACAATGTAGTGTCTGAGGTCACCTGCAGTCTGAGGATATAGACTTGGAATTTTTTAGGAATACTGCAGGGGAATTGACATGAGACATCTCTGATGCATCCGCCAGTGCTAGGTGAGGTGTAGTCACTGCAAACAAAATCGTGTCAATGTCTCTAGTCACTTGGAGTCTGATCGTACATTGTTTGAAACTTTTGGGAATGCTGCAGATAAACGGACCTCAGTAATACCTCATGGAGCGGCCAATGCGAGGTGACGCATCTGAGTTTCAAGCAAAAATGCGTTACTCTCTGAAGTTACTTGGTGACTGATCACACATGTTTTGACTTTTTTTGGAATACTGCCAATGAATTGACGTGAGAAATCTCTGATGGACCCCACAGTGCAAGGGGAGGTGAACCAACGTCAAGCAAGAAAATATTTGACTGTCTGAAGTCTGTTGGAGACTGATCATACATGTTTTCAGTTTTTTCGGAATGTGGCCAATGAATTGACATCAGTAATCTCACATGAACCTGCCAGGGCAAGGGGAGGTACACGATTTCAAGCAGAAAGGAAACCTCGCTGAAGTCCCTTGGATTCTGATCGCACATGGTTCAAACTTTTAAGGAATGCAGCCGATGAGTTGTGATAATTAATCTCGGCTGGTGCTGCCAATGCAAGGTGAGGTATACTAATTTCAAGCAAAAAAGTGGAACTCTCTGAAGTCACTTGGAGTCTGACGATATGTGTTTTGAATTTTTGAGGAATACTGAAGATGAATTGACATGAGAAAGCTCTGATGCCTTCAGCACTGCATGGTGAGGTATTCTTATTTAATGCAAGCGAATATTTTACTCTCTGAAGCCTCTTGGAGATTGATCATGCATGTCCTCAATTTTTTAGGAATGTTGCCAACGAATTCACATCAGTAATCTCACATGAATGTGCCTACGCAAGGTTAGGTGCACTAATTTCCAGCAAAAAGTGTACCTCGCTGAAGTCCCCTGGAGTCTGCTCATGCATGATTTGAATGTCTGCGGACTGCTGCCCATGAATGCACTTCAGCAATCTCTGATGGAAGCGCCAGTACATGGACAGGTATACTGCTTTCAAGAAAAAACGTGTAACTCTCTGAAGTCACTTGGAGTCTGATCATTCATGTTCTGAATATTTTAGGAATGCTGCAGGTGATTTGACCTCAGTAACATTTGATGGTGCCGCCAATGCAAGGTGAGGCATACGAGTTTCAAGCAAAATGGTGTTAGCCGCGGAAGTCAGTTGGAGTCTGATCGTACATGTTTTGATCTTTTTAGGAACGCTGCCGATGAACTGACTTCAGCAATCCCTGACGGGGGCGCTTTTGCAAGGTGAGGTATACTAATGTCAAGCAAAAAAGTGTAACTCCCTGAGGTCACTTGGAGTCTGATGATATGTGTTTTGAATTTCTTAGGAATCCTGCAGAGGAATTGACATGGGAAATCTCTGATGGACCCCACCGGTACAAGGTGAGGTATTCCAAATTCAAGCACACAACTATTTTACGCTGTGCAGTCTCGTACAGTCTGATCCCACAGATTTTCAATTTTTTAGGAATATTGCCAAGGAATTGACAGCAGTAATCTCACAGGAATGTGCCCCTGCAAGGTTAGGTATACTAATTTCAAGCAAAAAAGTGTACCTCCCCGAAGTCACTAGGACTCTGATCATACATGTTTTCCATTTCTAAGAAATGTTGCACATGAATGGACATCAGGAATCTCCGATGGACGCACCCAGTACCAGGAGAGGTATGCTCCTTTCAAGCAAAAACAGTGTAGTGTCTGAGGTCACCTGCAGTCTGAGGATATAGACTTGGAATTTTTTAGGAATACTGCAGGGGAATTGACATGAGACATCTCTGATGCATCCGCCAGTGCTAGGTGAGGTGTAGTCACTGCAAACAAAATCGTGTCAATGTCTCTAGTCACTTGGAGTCTGATCGTACATTGTTTGAAACTTTTGGGAATGCTGCAGATAAACGGACCTCAGTAATACCTCATGGAGCGGCCAATGCGAGGTGACGCATCTGAGTTTCAAGCAAAAATGCGTTACTCTCTGAAGTTACTTGGTGACTGATCACACATGTTTTGACTTTTTTTGGAATACTGCCAATGAATTGACGTGAGAAATCTCTGATGGACCCCACAGTGCAAGGGGAGGTGAAACAACGTCAAGCAAGAAAATATTTGACTGTCTGAAGTCTGTTGGAGACTGATCATACATGTTTTCAGTTTTTTCGGAATGTGGCCAATGAATTGACATCAGTAATCTCACATGAACCTGCCAGGGCAAGGGGAGGTACACGAATTTCAAGCAGAAAGGAAACCTCGCTGAAGTCCCTTAGATTCTGATCGCACATGGTTCAAACTTTTAAGGAATGCAGCCGATGAGTTGTGATAATTAATCTCGGCTGGTGCTGCCAATGCAAGGTGAGGTATACTAATTTCAAGCAAAAAAGTGGAACTCTCTGAAGTCACTTGGAGTCTGACGATATGTGTTTCGAATTTTTGAGGAATACTGAAGATGAATTGACATGAGAAAGCTCTGATGCCTTCAGCACTGCATGGTGAGGTATTCTTATTTCATGCAAGCGATACATTTTACTCTCTGAAGCCTCTTGGAGATTGATCATGCATGTCCTCAATTTTTTAGGAATGTTGCCAACGAATTCACATCAGTAATCTCACATGAATGTGCCTACGCAAGGTTAGGTGCACTAATTTCCAGCAAAAAGTGTACCTCGCTGAAGTCCCCTGGAGTCTGCTCATGCATGATTTGAATGTCTGCGGACTGCTGCCCATGAATGCACTTCAGCAATCTCTGATGGAAGCGCCAGTACATGGACAGGTATACTGCTTTCAAGAAAAAACGTGTAACTCTCTGAAGTCACTTGGAGTCTGATCATTCATGTTCTGAATATTTTAGGAATGCTGCAGGTGATTTGACCTCAGTAACATTTGATGGTGCCGCCAATGCAAGGTGAGGCATACGAGTTTCAAGCAAAATGGTGTTAGCCGCGGAAGTCAGTTGGAGTCTGATCGTACATGTTTTGATCTTTTTAGGAACGCTGCCGATGAACTGACTTCAGCAATCCCTGACGGGGGCGCTTTTGCAAGGTGAGGTATACTAATCTCAAGCAAAAAAGTGTTACTCCCTGAGGTCACTTGGAGTCTGATGATTTGTGTTTTGAATTTCTTAGGAATCCTGCAGAGGATATTGACATGGGAAATCTCTGATGGACCCACCGGTACAAGGTGAGGTATTCCAAATTCAAGCACACAACTATTTTACGCTGTGCAGTCTCGTACAGTCTGATCCCACAGATTTTCAATTTTTTAGGAATATTGCCCAAGGAATTGACAGCAGTAATCTCACAGGAATGTGCCCCTGCAAGGTTAGGTATACTAATTTCAAGCAAAAAGTGTACCTCCCCGAAGTCCACTAGGACTCTGATCATACATGTTTTCCATTTCTAAGAAATGTTGCACATGAATGGACATCAGGAATCTCCGATGGACGCACCAGTACCAGGTGAGGTATGCTCCTTTCAAGCAAAAACAGTGTAGTGTCTGAGGTCACCTGCAGTCTGAGGATATAGACTTTGAATTTTTTAGGAATACTGCAGGGGAATTGACATGAGACATCTCTGATGCATCCGCCAGTGCTAGGTGAGGTGTAGTCACTGCAAACAAAATCGTGTCAATGTCTCTAGTCACTTGGAGTCTGATCGTACATTGTTTGAAACTTTTGGGAATGCTGCAGATAAACGGACCTCAGTAATACCTCATGGAGCGGCCAATGCGAGGTGACGCATCTGAGTTTCAAGCAAAAATGCGTTACTCTCTGAAGTTACTTGGTGACTGATCACACATGTTTTGACTTTTTTAGGAATACTGCCAATGAATTGACGTGAGAAATCTCTGATGGACCCCACAGTGCAAGGGGAGGTGAACCAACGTCAAGCAAGAAAATATTTGACTGTCTGAAGTCTGTTGGAGACTGATCATACATGTTTTCAGTTTTTTCGGAATGTGCGCAATGAATTGACATCAGTAATCTCACATGAACCTGCCAGGGCAAGGGGAGGTACACGAATTTCAAGCAGAAAGGAAACCTCGCTGAAGTCCCTTGGATTCTGATCGCACATGGTTCAAACTTTTAAGGAATGCAGCCGATGAGTTGTGATAATTAATCTCGGCTGGTGCTGCCAATGCAAGGTGAGGTATACTAATTTCAAGCAAAAAAGTGGAACTCTCTGAAGTCACTTGGAGTCTGACGATATGTGTTTTGAATTTTTGAGGAATACTGAAGATGAATTGACATGAGAAAGCTCTGATGCCTTCAGCACTGCATGGTGAGGTATTCTTATTTCATGCAAGCGAATATTTTACTCTCTGAAGCCTCTTGGAGATTGATCATGCATGTCCTCAATTTTTTAGGAATGTTGCCAACGAATTCACATCAGTAATCTCACATGAATGTGCCCCTGCAAGGTTAGGTGCACTAATTTCCAGCAAAAAGTGTACCTCGCTGAAGTCCCCTGGAGTCTGCTCATGCATGATTTGAATGTCTGCGGACTGCTGCCCATGAATCCACTTCAGCAATCTCTGATGGAAGCGCCAGTACATGGACAGGTATACTACTTTCAAGCAAAAACGTGTAACTCTCTGAAGTCACTTGGAGTCTGATCATTCATGTTCTGAATATTTTAGGAATGCTGCAGATGATTTGACCTCAGTAACATTTGATGGTGCCGCCAATGCAAGGTGAGGCATACGAGTTTCAAGCAAAATGGTGTTAGCCGCGGAAGTCAGTTGGAGTCTGATCGTACATGTTTTGATCTTTTTAGGAACGCAGGATGAATTGACTTCAGCAATCCCTGATGGTGGCGCTTTTGCAAGGTGAGGTAAACTAATGTCAAGCAAAAAAGTGTAACTCCCTGAGGTCACTTGGAGTCTGATGATATGTGTTTTGAATTTCTTAGGAATCCTGCAGAGGAATTGACATGGGAAATCTCTGATGCATCCGCCAGTGCTAGGTGAGGTGTAGTCACTGCAAACAAAATCGTGTCAATGTCTCTAGTCACTTGGAGTCTGATCGTACATTTTTTGAAACTTTTGGGAATGCTGCAGATAAACGGACCTCAGTAATACCTCATGGAGCGGCCAATGCGAGGTGACGCATCTGAGTTTCAAGCAAAAATGCGTTACTCTCTGAAGTTACTTGGTGACTGATCACACATGTTTTGACTTTTTTTGGAATACTGCCAATGAATTGACGTGAGAAATCTCTGATGGACCCCACAGTGCAAGGGGAGGTGAACCAACGTCAAGCAAGAAAATATTTGACTGTCTGAAGTCTGTTGGAGACTGATCATACATGTTTTCAGTTTTTTCGGAATGTGGCCAATGAATTGACATCAGTAATCTCACATGAACCTGCCAGGGTAAGGGGAGGTACACGAATTTCAAGCAGAAAGGAAACCTCGCTGAAGTCCCTTGGATTCTGATCGCACATGGTTCAAACTTTTAAGGAATGCAGCCGATGAGTTGTGATAATTAATCTCGGCTGGTGCTGCCAATGCAAGGTGAGGTATACTAATTTCAAGCAAAAAAGTGGAACTCTCTGAAGTCACTTGGAGTCTGACGATATGTGTTTTGAATTTTTGAGGAATACTGAAGATGAATTGACATGAGAAAGCTCTGATGCCTTCAGCACTGCATGGTGAGGTATTCTTATTTCATGCAAGCGAATATTTTACTCTCTGAAGCCTCTTGGAGATTGATCATGCATGTCCTCAATTTTTTAGGAATGTTGCCAACGAATTCACATCAGTAATCTCACATGAATGTGCCTACGCAAGGTTAGGTGCACTAATTTCCAGCAAAAAGTGTACCTCGCTGAAGTCCCCTGGAGTCTGCTCATGCATGATTTGAATGTCTGCGGACTGCTGCCCATGAATGCACTTCAGCAATCTCTGATGGAAGCGCCAGTACATGGACAGGTATACTGCTTTCAAGAAAAAACGTGTAACTCTCTGAAGTCACTTGGAGTCTGATCATTCATGTTCTGAATATTTTAGGAATGCTGCAGGTGATTTGACCTCAGTAACATTTGATGGTGCCGCCAATGCAAGGTGAGGCATACGAGTTTCAAGCAAAATGGTGTTAGCCGCGGAAGTCAGTTGGAGTCTGATCGTACATGTTTTGATCTTTTTAGGAACGCTGCCGATGAACTGACTTCAGCAATCCCTGACGGGGGCGCTTTTGCAAGGTGAGGTATACTAATGTCAAGCAAAAAAGTGTAACTCCCTGAGGTCACTTGGAGTCTGATGATATGTGTTTTGAATTTCTTAGGAATCCTGCAGAGGAATTGACATGGGAAATCTCTGATGGACCCACCGGTACAAGGTGAGGTATTCCAAATTCAAGCACACAACTATTTTACGCTGTGCAGTCTCGTACAGTCTGATCCTACAGATTTTCAATTTTTTAGGAATATTGCCATGGAATTGACAGCAGTAATCTCACAGGAATGTGCCCCTGCAAGGTTAGGTATACTAATTTCAAGCAAAAAGTGTACCTCCCCGAAGTCACTAGAACTCTGATCATACATGTTTTCCATTTCTAAGAAATGTTGCACATGAATGGACATCAGGAATCTCCGATGGACGCACCAGTACCAGGAGAGGTATGCTCCTTTCAAGCAAAAACAGTGTAGTGTCTGAGGTCACCTGCAGTCTGAGGATATGTATTTTGAATTTTTTAGGAATACTGCAGGGGAATTGACATGAGACATCTCTGATGCATCCGCCAGTGCTAGGTGAGGTGTAGTCACTGCAAACAAAATCGTGTCAATGTCTCTAGTCACTTGGAGTCTGATCGTACATTGTTTGAAACTTTTGGGAATGCTGCAGATAAACGGACCTCAGTAATACCTCATGGAGCGGCCAATGCGAGGTGACGCATCTGAGTTTCAAGCAAAAATGCGTTACTCTCTGAAGTTACTTGGTGACTGATCACACATGTTTTGACTTTTTTAGGAATACTGCCAATGATTTGACGTGAGAAATCTCTGATGGACCCCACAGTGCAAGGGGAGGTGAACCAACGTCAAGCAAGAAAATATTTGACTGTCTGAAGTCTGTTGGAGACTGATCATACATGTTTTCAGTTTTTTCGGCATGTGGCCAATGAATTGACATCAGTAATCTCACATGAACCTGCCAGGGCAAGGGGAGGTACACGAATTTCAAGCAGAAAGGAAACCTCGCTGAAGTCCCTTGGATTCTGATCGCACATGGTTCAAACTTTTAAGGAATGCAGCCGATGAGTTGTGATAATTAATCTCGGCTGGTGCTGCCAATGCAAGGTGAGGTATACTAATTTCAAGCAAAAAAGTGGAACTCTCTGAAGTCACTTGGAGTCTGACGATATGTGTTTTGAATTTTTGAGGAATACTGAAGATGAATTGACATGAGAAAGCTCTGATGCCTTCAGCACTGCATGGTGAGGTATTCTTATTTCATGCATGCGAATATTTTACTCTCTGAAGCCTCTTGGAGATTGATCATGCATGTCCTCAATGTTTTAGGAATGTTGCCAACGAATTCACATCAGTAATCTCACATGAATGTGCCTACGCCATTTTAGGTGCACTAATTTCCAGCAAAAAGTGTACCTCGCTGAAGTCCCCTGGAGTCTGCTCATGCATGATTTGAATGTCTGCGGACTGCTGCCCATGAATGCACTTCAGCAATCTCTGATGGAAGCGCCAGTACATGGACAGGTATACTACTTTCAAGCAAAAACGTGTAACTCTCTGAAGTCACTTGGAGTCTGATCATTCATGTTCTGAATATTTTAGGAATGCTGCAGGTGATTTGACCTCAGTAACATTTGATGGTGCCGCCAATGCAAGGTGAGGCATACGAGTTTCAAGCAAAATGGTGTTAGCCGCGGAAGTCAGTTGGAGTCTGATCGTACATGTTTTGATGTTTTTAGGAACGCTGCCGATGAACTGACTTCAGCAATCCCTGACGGTGGCGCTTTTGCAAGGTGAGGTATACTAATGTCAAGCAAAAAAGTGTAACTCCCTGAGGTCACTTGGAGTCTGATGATATGTGTTTTGAATTTCTTAGGAATCCTGCAGAGGAATTGACATGGGAAATCTCTGATGGACCCACCGGTACAAGGTGAGGTATTCCAAATTCAAGCACACAAATATTTTACGCTGTGCAGTCTCGTACAGTCTGATCATACAGATTTTCAATTTTTTAGGAATATTGCCAAGGATTTGACAGCAGTAATCTCACAGGAATGTGCCCCTGCAAGGTTAGGTATACTAATTTCAAGCAGAAAGTGTACCTCCCCGAAGTCACTAGGACTCTGATCATACATGTTTTCCATTTCTAAGGAATGTTGCACATGAATTGACATGAGGAATCTCCGATGCACGCACCAGTACAAGGAGAGGTATGCTACTTTCATGCAAAAACAATGTAGTGTCTGAGGTCACCTGTAGACTGAGGATATGTATTTTGAATTTTTTAGGAATACTGCAGGGGAATTGACATGAGACATCTCCGATGGATCCGCCAGTGCTAGGTGAGGTGTAGTCACTGCAAACAAAATTGTGTAAATGTCTCTAGTCACTTGGAGTCTGATCATACACTTTTTGAAACTTTTGGAAATGCTGCAGACAAACGGACCTTAGTAATACCTCATGGAGCGGCCAATGCGAGGTGACGCATCTGAGTTTCAAGCAAAAATGCGTTACTCTCTGAAGTTACTTGGTGACTGATCACACATGTTTTGACTTTTTTTGGAATACTGCCAATGAATTGACGTGAGAAATCTCTGATGGACCCCACAGTGCAAGGGGAGGTGAACCAACGTCAAGCAAGAAAATATTTGACTGTCTGAAGTCTGTTGGAGACTGATCATACATGTTTTCAGTTTTTTCGGAATGTGGCCAATGAATTGACATCAGTAATCTCACATGAACCTGCCAGGGCAAGGGGAGGTACACGAATTTCAAGCAGAAAGGAAACCTCGCTGAAGTCCCTTGGATTCTGATCGCACATGGTTCAAACTTTTAAGGAATGCAGCCGATGAGTTGTGATAATTAATCTCGGCTGGTGCTGCCAATGCAAGGTGAGGTATACTAATTTCAAGCAAAAAAGTGGAACTCTCTGAAGTCACTTGGAGTCTGACGATATGTGTTTTGAATTTCTTAGGAATCCTGCAGATGAATTGACATGGGAAATCTCTGATGGACCCACCGGTACAAGGTGAGGTATTCCAAATTCAAGCACACAAATATTTTACGCTGTGCAGTCTCGTACAGTCTGATCATACAGATTTTCAATTTTTTAGGAATATTGCCAAGGATTTGACAGCAGTAATCTCACAGGAATGTGCCCCTGCAAGGTTAGGTATACTAATTTCAAGCAGAAAGTGTACCTCGCTGAACTCCCCTGGAGTCTGCTCATGCATGATTTGAATGTCTGCGTCCCCGAAGTCACTAGGACTCTGATCATACATGTTCTCCATTTCTAAGGAATGTTGCACATGAATTGACATCAGGAATCTCCGATGGACGCACCAGTACCAGGAGAGGTATGCTCCTTTCAAGCAAAAACAATGTAGTGTCTGAGGTCACCTGCAGTCTGAGGATATGTATTTTGAATTTTTTAGGAATACTGCAGGGGAATTGACATGAGACATCTCTGATGCATCCGCCAGTGCTAGGTGAGGTGTAGTCACTGCAAACAAAATCGTGTCAATGTCTCTAGTCACTTGGAGTCTGATCGTACATTTTTTGAAACTTTTGGGAATGCTGCAGATAAACGGACCTCAGTAATACCTCATGGAGCGGCCAATGCGAGGTGACGCATCTGAGTTTCAAGCAAAAATCCGTTACTCTCTGAAGTTACTTGGTGACTGATCACACATGTTTTGACTTTTTTTGGAATACTGCCAATGAATTGACGTGAGAAATCTCTGATGGACCCCACAGTGCAAGGGGAGGTGAACCAACGTCAAGCAAGAAAATATTTGACTGTCTGAAGTCTGTTGGAGACTGATCATACATGTTTTCAGTTTTTTCGGAATGTGGCCAATGAATTGACATCAGTAATCTCACATAAATCTGCCAGGGCAAGGGGAGGTACACGAATTTCAAGCAGAAAGGAAACCTCGCTGAAGTCCCTTGGATTCTGATCGCACATGGTTCAAACTTTTAAGGAATGCAGCCGATGAGTTGTGATAATTAATCTCGGCTGGTGCTGCCAATGCAAGGTGAGGTATACTAATTTCAAGCAAAAAAGTGGAACTCTCTGAAGTCACTTGGAGTCTGACGATATGTGTTTTGAATTTTTGAGGAATACTGAAGATGAATTGACATGAGAAAGCTCTGATGCCTTCAGCACTGCATGGTGAGGTATTCTTATTTCATGCAAGCGAATATTTTACTCTCTGAAGCCTCTTGGAGATTGATCATGCATGTCCTCAATTTTTTAGGAATGTTGCCAACGAATTCACATCAGTAATCTCACATGAATGTGCCTACGCAAGGTTAGGTGCACTAATTTCCAGCAAAAAGTGTACCTCGCTGAAGTCCCCTGGAGTCTGCTCATGCATGATTTGAATGTCTGCGGACTGCTGCCCATGAATCCACTTCAGCAATCTCTGATGGAAGCGCCAGTACATGGACAGGTATACTACTTTCAAGCAAAAACGTGTAACTCTCTGAAGTCACTTGGAGTCTGATCATTCATGTTCTGAATATTTTAGGAATGCTGCAGATGATTTGACCTCAGTAACATTTGATGGTGCCGCCAATGCAAGGTGAGGCATACGAGTTTCAAGCAAAATGGTGTTAGCCGCGGAAGTCAGTTGGAGTCTGATCGTACATGTTTTGATCTTTTTAGGAACGCTGCCGATGAACTGACTTCAGCAATCCCTGACGGTGGCGCTTTTGCAAGGTGAGGTATACTAATGTCAAGCAAAAAAGTGTAACTCCCTGAGGTCCCTTGGAGTCTGATGATATGTGTTTTGAATTTCTTAGGAATCCTGCAGAGGAATTGACATGGGAAATCTCTGATGGACCCACCGGTACAAGGTGAAGTATTCCAAATTCAAGCACACAACTATTTTACGCTGTGCAGTCTCATACAGTCTGATCCTACAGATTTTCAATTTTTTAGGAATATTGCCAAGGAATTGACAGCAGTAATCTCACAGGAATGTGCCCCTGCAAGGTTAGGTATACTAATTTCAAGCAAAAAGTGTACCTCCCGAAGTCACTAGGACTCTGATCATACATGTTTTCCATTTCTAAGGAATGTTGCACATGAATGGACATCAGGAATCTCCGATGGACGCACCAGTACCAGGAGAGGTATGCTCCTTTCAAGCAAAAACAGTGTAGTGTCTGAGGTCACCTGCAGTCTGAGGATATGGATTTTGAATTTTTTAGGAATACTGCAGGGGAATTGACATGACACATCTCTGATGGATCCGCCAGTGCTAGGTGAGGTGTAGTCACTGCAATCAAAACCGTGTCAATGTCTCTACTCACTTGGAGACTGATCGTACATTTTTTGAAACTTTTGGGAATGCTGCAGATAAACGGACCTCAGTAATACCTCATGGAGCGGCCAATGCGAGGTGACGCATCTGAGTTTCAAGCAAAAATGCGTTACTCTCTGAAGTTACTTGGTGACTGATCACACATGTTTTGTCTTTTTTAGGAATACTGCCAATGAATTGACGTGAGAAATCTCTGATGGACCCAACAGTGCTAGGGGAGGTGAACCAATTTCAAGCAAGAAAATATTTGACTCTCTGAAGTCTGTTGGAGACTTATCATACATGTTTTCAGTTTTTTCGGAATGTGGCCAATGAATTGACATCAGTTATCTCACATGAACCTGCCAGGGCAAGGGGAGGTACACGTATTTCAAGCAGAAAGGAAACCTCGCTGAAGTTCCTTGGATTCTGATCGCACATGATTCAAACTTTTAAGGAATGCAGCCGATGAGTTGTGATAATTAATCTCGGCTGGTGCTGCCAATGCAAGGTGAGGTATACTAATTTCAAGCAAAAAAGTGGAACTCTCTGAAGTCACTTGGAGTCTGACGATATGTGTTTCGAATTTTTGAGGAATACTGAAGATGAATTGACATGAGAAAGCTCTGATGCCTTCAGCACTGCATGGTGAGGTATTCTTATTTCATGCAAGCGAACATTTTATTCTCTGAAGCCTCTTGGAGATTGATCATGCATGTCCTCAATTTTTTAGGAATGTTGCCAACGAATTCACATCAGTAATCTCACATGAATGTGCCTACGCAAGGTTAGGTGCACTAATTTCCAGCAAAAAGTGTACCTCGCTGAAGTCCCCTGGAGTCTGCTCATGCATGATTTGAATGTCTGCGGACTGCTGCCCATGAATCCACTTCAGCAATCTCTGATGGAAGCGCCAGTACATGGACAGGTATACTACTTTCAAGCAAAAACGTGTAACTCTCTGAAGTCACTTGGAGTCTGATCATTCATGTTCTGAATATTTTAGGAATGCTGCAGATGATTTGACCTCAGTAACATTTGATGGTGCCGCCAATGCAAGGTGAGGCATACGAGTTTCAAGCAAAATGGTGTTAGCCGCGGAAGTCAGTTGGAGTCTGATCGTACATGTTTTGATCTTTTTAGGAACGCTGCCGATGAACTGACTTCAGCAATCCCTGACGGTGGCGCTTTTGCAAGGTGAGGTATACTAATGTCAAGCAAAAAAGTGTAACTCCCTGAGGTCCCTTGGAGTCTGATGATATGTGTTTTGAATTTCTTAGGAATCCTGCAGAGGAATTGACATGGGAAATCTCTGATGGACCCACCGGTACAAGGTGAAGTATTCCAAATTCAAGCACACAACTATTTTACGCTGTGCAGTCTCGTACAGTCTGATCCTACAGATTTTCAATTTTTTAGGAATATTGCCAAGGAATTGACAGCAGTAATCTCACAGGAATGTGCCCCTGCAAGGTTAGGTATACTAATTTCAAGCAAAAAGTGTACCTCCCGAAGTCACTAGGACTCTGATCATACATGTTTTCCATTTCTAAGGAATGTTGCACATGAATGGACATCAGGAATCTCCGATGGACGCACCAGTACCAGGAGAGGTATGCTCCTTTCAAGCAAAAACAGTGTAGTGTCTGAGGTCACCTGCAGTCTGAGGATATGGATTTTGAATTTTTTAGGAATACTGCAGGGGAATTGACATGACACATCTCTGATGGATCCACCAGTGCTAGGTGAGGTGTAGGCACTGCAATCAAAACCGTGTCAATGTCTCTACTCACTTGGAGACTGATCATACATTTTTTGAAACTTTTGGGAATGCTGCAGATAAACGGACCTCAGTAATACCTCATGGAGCGGCCAATGCGAGGTGACGCATCTGAGTTTCAAGCAAAAATGCGTTACTCTCTGAAGTTACTTGCTGACTGATCACACATGTTTTGACTTTTTTAGGAATACTGCCAATGAATTGACGTGAGAAATCTCTGATGGACCCAACAGTGCAAGGGGAGGTGAACCAACGTCAAGCAAGAAAATATTTGACTGTCTGAAGTCTGTTGGAGACTGATCATACATGTTTTCAGTTTTTTCGGAATGTGGCCAATGAATTGACATCAGTAATCTCACATGAACCTGCCAGGGCAAGGGGAGGTACACGAATTTCAAGCAGAAAGGAAACCTCGCTGAAGTCCCTTGGATTCTGATCGCACATGGTTCAAACTTTTAAGGAATGCAGCCGATGAGTTGTGATAATTAATCTCGGCTGGTGCTGCCAATGCAAGGTGAGGTATACTAATTTCAAGCAAAAAAGTGGAACTCTCTGAAGTCACTTGGAGTCTGACGATATGTGTTTTGAATTTTTGAGGAATACTGAAGATGAATTGACATGAGAAAGCTCTGATGCCTTCAGCACTGCATGGTGAGGTATTCTTATTTCATGCAAGCGAATATTTTACTCTCTGAAGCCTCTTGGAGATTGATCATGCATGTCCTCAATTTTTTAGGACTGTTGCCAACGAACTCACATCAGTAATCTCACATGAATGTGCCTACGCAAGGTTAGGTGCACTAATTTCCAGCAAAAAGTGTACCTCGCTGAAGTCCCCTGGAGTCTGCTCATGCATGATTTGAATGTCTGCGGACTGCTGCCCATGAATGCACTTCAGCAATCTCTGATGGAAGCGCCAGTACATGGACAGGTATACTACTTTCAAGCAAAAACGTGTAACTCTCTGAAGTCACTTGGAGTCTGATCACTCATGTTCTGAATATTTTAGGAATGCTGCAGATGATTTGACCTCAGTAACATTTGATGGTGCCGCCAATGCAAGGTGAGGCATACGAGTTTCAAGCAAAATGGTGTTAGCCGCGGAAGTCAGTTGGAGTCTGATCGTACATGTTTTGATGTTTTTAGGAACGCTGCCGATGAACTGACTTCAGCAATCCCTGACGGTGGCGCTTTTGCAAGGTGAGGTATACTAATGTCAAGCAAAAAAGTGTAACTCCCTGAGGTCACTTGGAGTCTGATGATATGTGTTTTGAATTTCTTAGGAATCCTGCAGAGGAATTGACATGGGAAATCTCTGATGGATCCGCCAGTGCTAGGTGAGGTGTAGTCACTGCAAACAAAATCGTGTCAATGTCTCTAGTCACTTGGAGTCTGATCGTACATTTTTTGAAACCTTTGGGAATGCTGCAGATAAACGGACCTCAGTACTACCTCATGGAGCGGCCAATGCGAGGTGACGCATCTGAGTTTCAAGCAAAAATGCGTTACTCTCTGAAGTTACTTGGTGACTGATCACACATGTTTTGACTTTTTTAGGAATACTGCCAATGAATTGACGTGAGAAATCTCTGATGGACCCAACAGTGCAAGGGGAGGTGAACCAACGTCAAGCAAGAAAATATTTGACTGTCTGAAGTCTGTTGGAGACTGATCATACATGTTTTCAGTTTTTTCGGAATGTGGCCAATGAATTGACATCAGTAATCTCACATGAACCTGCCAGGGCAAGGGGAGGTACACGAATTTCAAGCAGAAAGGAAACCTCGCTGAAGTCCCTTGGATTCTGATCGCACATGGTTCAAACTTTTAAGGAATGCAGCCGATGAGTTGTGATAATTAATCTCGGCTGGTGCTGCCAATGCAAGGTGAGGTATACTAATTTCAAGCAAAAAAGTGGAACTCTCTGAAGTCACTTGGAGTCTGACGATATGTGTTTTGAATTTTTGAGGAATACTGAAGATGAATTGACATGAGAAAGCTCTGATGCCTTCAGCACTGCATGGTGAGGTATTCTTATTTCATGCAAGCGAATATTTTACTCTCTGAAGCCTCTTGGAGATTGATCATTCATGTCCTCAATTTTTTAGGACTGTTGCCAACGAATTCACATCAGTAATCTCACATGAATGTGCCTACGCAAGGTTAGGTGCACTAATTTCCAGCAAAAAGTGTACCTCGCTGAACTCCCCTGGAGTCTGCTCATGCATGATTTGAATGTCTACGGACTGCTGCCCATGAATCCACTTCCGCAATCTCTGATGGAAGCGCCAGTACATGGACAGGTATACTACTTTCAAGCAAAAACGTGTAACTCTCTGAAGTCACTTGGAGTCTGATCACTCATGTTCTGAATATTTTAGGAATGCTGCAGATGATTTGACCTCAGTAACATTTGATGGTGCCGCCAATGCAAGGTGAGGCATACGAGTTTCAAGCAAAATGGTGTTAGCCGCGGAAGTCAGTTGGAGTCTGATCGTACATGTTTTGATGTTTTTAGGAACGCTGCCGATGAACTGACTTCAGCAATCCCTGACGGTGGCGCTTTTGCAAGGTGAGGTATACTAATGTCAAGCAAAAAAGTGTAACTCCCTGAGGTCACTTGGAGTCTGATGATATGTGTTTTGAATTTCTTAGGAATCCTGCAGAGGAATTGACATGGGAAATCTCTGATGGACCCACCGGTACAAGGTGAGGTATTCCAAATTCAAGCACACAAATATTTTACGCTGTGCAGTCTCGTACAGTCTGATCATACAGATTTTCAATTTTTTAGGAATATTGCCAAGGATTTGACAGCAGTAATCTCACAGGAATGTGCCCCTGCAAGGTTAGGTATACTAATTTGCGGAAAGTGTACCTCCCCGAAGTCACTAGGACTCTGATCATACATGTTTTCCATTTCTGAATGTTGCACATGAATTGACATAGGAATCTCCGATGGACGCACCAGTACCAGGAGAGGTATGAGCAAAAACAATGTAGTGTCTGAGGTCACCTGCAGTCTGAGGATATGTATTTTGAATTTTTTAGGAATACTGCAGGGGAATTGACATGAGACATCTCTGATGCATCCGCCAGTGCTAGGTGAGGTGTAGTCACTGCAAACAAAATCGTGTCAATGTCTCTAGTCACTTGGAGTCTGATCGTACATTTTTTGAAACTTTTGGGAATGCTGCAGATAAACGGACCTCAGTAATACCTCATGGAGCGGCCAATGCGAGGTGACGCATCTGAGTTTCAAGCAAAAATGCGTTACTCTCTGAAGTTACTTGGTGACTGATCACACATGTTTTGACTTTTTTAGGAATACTGCCAATGAATTGACATGAGAAATCTCTGATGGACCCAACAGTGCAAGGGGAGGTGAACCAATTTCAAGCAAGAAAATATTTGACCTCTCTGAAGTCTGTTGGAGACTGACCATACATGTTTTCAGTTTTTTAGGAATGTGGCCAATGAATTGACATAAGTAATCTCAGCATGAACCTGCCAGGGCAAGGGGAGGTACACGAATTTCAAACAGAAAGGATACCTCACTGAAGTCCTTGGATTCTGATCGCACATGGTTCAAACTTTAAAGGAATTCTGCCGCTGAGTTGAGATAATTAATCTCCGGCTGGTGCTGCCAAATGGCAAGGTGAGGTATACTAATTTCAAGCAAAAAAGTGGAACTCTCTGAAGTCACTTGGAGTCTGACGATATGTCGTTCGAATTTTTGAGGAATACTGAAGATGAATTGACATGAGAAAGCTCTGATGCCTTCAGCACTGCATGGTGAGGTATTCTTATTTCATGCAAGCGAATATTTTACTCTCTATAAGGCCTCTTGGAGATTGATCATGCATGTCCTCAATTTTTTAGGAATGTTGCCAAGCGAATTCACATCAGTAATCTCACATGAATGTGCCTACGCCAGGTTAGGTGCACTAATGTTCCACCAAAAAGTGTACCTCGCTGAAGTCCCCCTGGAGTCTGATCATGCATGATTTGAATGTCTGCGGACTGCTGCCCATGAATGCACTTCAGCAATCTCTGATGGAAGCGCCAGTACATGCGACAGGTATACTGCTTTCAAGCAAAAACGTGTAACTCTCTGAAGTCACTTGGAGTCTGATCATTCATGTTCTGAATATTTTAGGAATGCTGCAGATGATTTGACCTCAGTAACATTTGACGGTGCCGCCAATGCAAGGTGAGGCATACGAGTTTCAAGCAAAATGGTGTTAGCCTCGGAAGTCAGTTGGAGTCTGATCGTACATGTTTTTGATCTTTTTAGGAACGCTGCAGATGAATTGACTTCAGCAATCCCTGATGGTGGCGCTTTTGCAACGTGAGGTAGACTAATTTCAAGCAAAAAAGTGTTACTCCCTGAGGTCACTTGGAGTCTGATGATATGTGTTTTGAATTTCTTAGGAATCCTGCAGAGGAATTGACATGGGAAATCTCTGATGAACCCACCGGTACAAGGTGAGGTATTCCAAATTCAAGCACACAAATATTTTACGCTGTGCAGTCTCGTACAGTCTGATCATACAGATTTTCAATTTTTTATTAATATTGCCAAGGAATTGACAGCAGTAATCTCACAGGAATGTGCCCCCTGCAAGGTTAGGTATACTAATTTCAAGCAAAAAGTGTACCTCCCTGAAGTCACTAGGACTCTGATCATACATGTTTTCCATTTCTAAGGAATGTTGCACATGAATTGACATCAGGAATCTCCGATGGACGCACCAGTACAAGGAGAGGTATGCTACTTTCAAGCAAAAACAATGTAGTGTCTGAGGTCACCTGCACTCTGAGGATATGTATTTTGAATTTTTCAGGAATACTGCAGGGGAATTGACATGAGACATCTCTGATGGATCCGCCAGTGCTAGGTGAGGTGTAGTCACTGCAAACAAAATCGTGTAAATGTCTCTAGTCACTGGGAGTCTGATCATACATTTTTTGAAACTTTTGGGAATGCTGCAGATTAACGGACCTCAGTAATACCTCATGGAGCGGCCAATGCGAGGTGACGCATCTGAGTTTCAAGCAAAAATGCGTTACTCTCTGAAGTTACTTGGTGATTGATCACACATGTTTTGGACTTTTTTAGGAATACTGCCAATGAATTGACGTGAGAAATCACTGATGGACCCAACAGTGCAAGGTGAGGTGGACCAATTTCAAGCAAGACAATATATGACTCTCTGAAGTCTCTTGGAGACTGATCATACATGTTTTCAGTTTTTTCGGAATGTGGCCAATGAATTGACATCAGTAATCTGACATGAACCTACCAGGGCAAGGGGAGGTACACGAATTTCAAGCAGAAAGGAAACCTCGCTGAAGTCCCTTGGATTCTGATCGCACATGGTTCAAACTTTTAAGGAATGCAGCCGATGAGTTGTGATAATTAATCTCGGCTGGTGCTGCCAATGCAAGGTGAGGTATACTAATTTCAAGCAAAAAAGTGGAACTCTCTGAAGTCACTTGGAGTCTGACGATATGTGTTTTGAATTTTTGAGGAATACTGAAGATGAATTGACATGAGAAAGCTCTGATGCCTTCAGCACTGCATGGTGAGGTATTCTTATTTCATGCAAGCGAATATTTTACTCTCTGAAGCCTCTTGGAGATTGATCATGCATGTCCTCAATTTTTTAGGACTGTTGCCAACGAATTCACATCAGTAATCTCACATGAATGTGCCTACGCAAGGTTAGGTGCACTAATTTCCAGCAAAAAGTGTACCTCGCTGAAGTCCCCTGGAGTCTGCTCATGCATGATTTGAATGTCTGCGGACTGCTGCCCATGAATCCACTTCAGCAATCTCTGATGGAAGCGCCAGTACATGGACAGGTATACTACTTTCAAGCAAAAACGTGTAACTCTCTGAAGTCACTTGGAGTCTGATCACTCATGTTCTGAATATTTTAGGAATGCTGCAGATGATTTGACCTCAGTAACATTTGATGGTGCCGCCAATGCAAGGTGAGGCATACGAGTTTCAAGCAAAATGGTGTTAGCCGCGGAAGTCAGTTGGAGTCTGATCGTACATGTTTTGATGTTTTTAGGAACGCTGCCGATGAACTGACTTCAGCAATCCCTGACGGTGGCTTGACTTTTGCAAGGTGAGGTATACTAATGTCAAGCAAAAAAGTGTAACTCCCTGAGGTCACTTGGAGTCTGATGATATGTGTTTTGAATTTCTTAGGAATCCTGCAGAGGAATTGACATGGGAAATCTCTGATGGATCCGCCAGTGCTAGGTGAGGTGTAGTCACTGCAAACAAAATCGTGTCAATGTCTCTAGTCACTTGGAGTCTGATCGTACATTTTTTGAAACTTTTGGGAATGCTGCAGATAAACGGACCTCAGTAATACCTCATGGAGCGGCCAATGCGAGGTGACGCATCTGAGTTTCAAGCAAAAATGCGTTACTCTCTGAAGTTACTTGGTGACTGATCACACATGTTTTGACTTTTTTAGGAATACTGCCAATGAATTGACGTGAGAAATCTCTGATGGACCCAACAGTGCAAGGGGAGGTGAACCAACGTCAAGCAAGAAAATATTTGACTGTCTGAAGTCTGTTGGAGACTGATCATACATGTTTTCAGTTTTTTCGGAATGTGGCCAATGAATTGACATCAGTAATCTCACATGAACCTGCCAGGGCAAGGGGAGGTACACGAATTTCAAGCAGAAAGGAAACCTCGCTGAAGTCCCTTGGATTCTGATCGCACATGGTTCAAACTTTTAAGGAATGCAGCCGATGAGTTGTGATAATTAATCTCGGCTGGTGCTGCCAATGCAAGGTGAGGTATACTAATTTCAAGCAAAAAAGTGGAACTCTCTGAAGTCACTTGGAGTCTGACGATATGTGTTTTGAATTTTTGAGGAATACTGAAGATGAATTGACATGAGAAAGCTCTGATGCCTTCAGCACTGCATGGTGAGGTATTCTTATTTCATGCAAGCGAATATTTTACTCTCTGAAGCCTCTTGGAGATTGATCATTCATGTCCTCAATTTTTTAGGACTGTTGCCAACGAATTCACATCAGTAATCTCACATGAATGTGCCTACGCAAGGTTAGGTGCACTAATTTCCAGCAAAAAGTGTACCTCGCTGAAGTCCCCTGGAGTCTGCTCATGCATGATTTGAATGTCTGCGGACTGCTGCCCATGAATCCACTTCAGCAATCTCTGATGGAAGCGCCAGTACATGGACAGGTATACTACTTTCAAGCAAAAACGTGTAACTCTCTGAAGTCACTTGGAGTCTGATCACTCATGTTCTGAATATTTTAGGAATGCTGCAGATGATTTGACCTCAGTAACATTTGATGGTGCCGCCAATGCAAGGTGAGGCATACGAGTTTCAAGCAAAATGGTGTTAGCCGCGGAAGTCAGTTGGAGTCTGATCGTACATGTTTTGATGTTTTTAGGAACGCTGCCGATGAACTGACTTCAGCAATCCCTGACGGTGGCGCTTTTGCAAGGTGAGGTATACTAATGTCAAGCAAAAAAGTGTAACTCCCTGAGGTCACTTGGAGTCTGATGATATGTGTTTTGAATTTCTTAGGAATTCTTAGGAATCCTGCAGAGGAATTGACATGGGAAATTTCTGATGGATCCGCCAGTGCTAGGTGAGGTGTAGTCACTGCAAACAAAATCGTGTCAATGTCTCTAGTCACTTGGAGTCTGATCGTACATTTTTTGAAACTTTTGGGAATGCTGCAGATAAACGGACCTCAGTACTACCTCATGGAGCGGCCAATGCGAGGTGACGCATCTGAGTTTCAAGCAAAAATGCGTTACTCTCTGAAGTTACTTGGTGACTGATCACACATGTTTTGACTTTTTTAGGAATACTGCCAATGAATTGACGTGAGAAATCTCTGATGGACCCAACAGTGCAAGGGGGAGGTGAACCAACGTCAAGCAAGAAAATATTTGACTGTCTGAAGTCTGTTGGAGACTGATCATACATGTTTTCAGTTTTTTCGGAATGTGGCCAATGAATTGACATCAGTAATCTCACATGAACCTGCCAGGGCAAGGGGAGGTACACGAATTTCAAGCAGAAAGGAAACCTCGCTGAAGTCCCTTGGATTCTGATCGCACATGGTTCAAACTTTTAAGGAATGCAGCCGATGAGTTGTGATAATTAATCTCGGCTGGTGCTGCCAATGCAAGGTGAGGTATACTAAGTTCAAGCAAAAAAGTGGAACTCTCTGAAGTCACTTGGAGTCTGACGATATGTGTTTTGAATTTTTGAGGAATACTGAAGATGAGTTGACATGAGAAAGCTCTGATGCCTTCAGCACTGCATGGTGAGGTATTCTTATTTCATGCAAGCGAATATTTTACTCTCTGAAGCCTCTTGGAGATTGATCATGCATGTCCTCAATTTTTTAGGAATGTTGCCAACGAATTCACATCAGTAATCTCACATGAATGTGCCTACGCAAGGTTAGGTGCACTAATTTCCAGCAAAAAGTGTACCTCGCTGAAGTCCCCTGGAGTCTGCTCATGCATGATTTGAATGTCTGCGGACTGCTGCCCATGAATCCACTTCAGCAATCTCTGATGGAAGCGCCAGTACATGGACAGGTATACTACTTTCAAGCAAAAACGTGTAACTCTCTGAAGTCACTTGGAGTCTGATCATTCATGTTCTGAATATTTTAGGAATGCTGCAGATGATTTGACCTCAGTAACATTTGACGGTGCCGCCAATGCAAGGTGAGGCATACGAGTTTCAAGCAAAATGGTGTTAGCCGCGGAAGTCAGTTGGAGTCTGATCGTACATGTTTTGATCTTTTTAGGAACGCTGCCGATGAACTGACTTCAGCAATCCCTGACGGTGCCGCTTTTGCAACGTGAGGTATACTAATGTCAAGCAAAAAAGTGTAACTCCCTGAGGTCACTTGGAGTCTGATGATATGTGTTTTGAATTTCTTAGGAATCCTGCAGAGGAATTGACATGGGAAATCTCTGATGAACCCACCGGTACAAGGTGAGGTATTCCAAATTCAAGCACACAAATATTTTACGCTGTGCAGTCTCGTACAGTCTGATCATACAGATTTTCAATTTTTTAGGAATATTGCCAAGGATTTGACAGCAGTAATCTCACAGGAATGTGCCCCTGCAAGGTTAGGTATACTAATTTGCGGAAAGTGTACCTCCCCGAAGTCACTAGGACTCTGATCATACATGTTTTCCATTTCTAAGGAATGTTGCACATGAATTGACATCAGGAATCTCCGATGGACGCACCAGTACCAGGAGAGGTATGCTCCTTTCAAGCAAAAACAATGTAGTGTCTGAGGTCACCTGCAGTCTGAGGATATGTATTTTGAATTTTTTAGGAATACTGCAGGGGAATTGACATGAGACATCTCTGATGCATCCGCCAGTGCTAGGTGAGGTGTAGTCACTGCAAACAAAATCGTGTCAATGTCTCTAGTCACTTGGAGTCTGATCGTACATTTTTTGAAACTTTTGGGAATGCTGCAGATAAACGGACCTCAGTAATACCTCATGGAGCGGCCAATGCGAGGTGACGCATCTGAGTTTCAAGCAAAAATGCGTTACTCTCTGAAGTTACTTGGTGACTGATCACACATGTTTTGACTTTTTTAGGAATACTGCCAATGAATTGACGTGAGAAATCTCTGATGGACCCAACAGTGCAAGGGGAGGTGAACCAACGTCAAGCAAGAAAATATTTGACTGTCTGAAGTCTGTTGGAGACTGATCATACATGTTTTCAGTTTTTTCGGAATGTGGCCAATGAATTGACATCAGTAATCTCACATGAACCTGCCAGGGCAAGGGGAGGTACACGAATTTCAAGCAGAAAGGAAACCTCGCTGAAGTCCCTTGGATTCTGATCGCACATGGTTCAAACTTTTAAGGAATGCAGCCGATGAGTTGTGATAATTAATCTCGGCTGGTGCTGCCAAAGCAAGGTGAGGTATACTAATTTCAAGCAAAAAAGTGGAACTCTCTGAAGTCACTTGGAGTCTGACGATATGTGTTTTGAATTTTTGAGGAATACTGAAGATGAATTGACATGAGAAAGCTCTGATGCCTTCAGCACTGCATGGTGAGGTATTCTTATTTCATGCAAGCGAATATTTTACTCTCTGAAGCCTCTTGGAGATTGATCATTCATGTCCTCAATTTTTTAGGACTGTTGCCAACGAATTCACATCAGTAATCTCACATGAATGTGCCTACGCAAGGTTAGGTGCACTAATTTCCAGCAAAAAGTGTACCTCGCTGAAGTCCCCTGGAGTCTGCTCATGCATGATTTGAATGTCTGCGGACTGCTGCCCATGAATCCACTTCAGCAATCTCTGATGGAAGCGCCAGTACATGGACAGGTATACTACTTTCAAGCAAAAACGTGTAACTCTCTGAAGTCACTTGGAGTCTGATCACTCATGTTCTGAATATTTTAGGAATGCTGCAGATGATTTGACCTCAGTAACATTTGATGGTTCCGCCAATGCAAGGTGAGGCATACGAGTTTCAAGCAAAATGGTGTTAGCCGCGGAAGTCAGTTGGAGTCTGATCGTACATGTTTTGATGTTTTTAGGAACGCTGCCGATGAACTGACTTCAGCAATCCCTGACGGTGGCACTTTTGCAAGGTAAGGTATACTAATGTCAAGCAAAAAAGTGTAACTCCCTGAGGTCACTTGGAGTCTGATGATATGTGTTTTGAATTTCTTAGGAATCCTGCAGAGGAATTGACATGGGAAATCTCTGATGGACCCACCGGTACAAGGTGAGGTATTCCAATTCAAGCACACAAATATTTTACGCTGTGCAGTCTCGTACAGTCTGATCATACAGATTTTCAATTTTTTATTAATATTGCCAAGGAATTGACAGCAGTAATCTCACAGGAATGTGCCCCTGCAAGGTTAGGTATACTAATTTCAAGCAAAAAGTGTACCTCCCTGAAGTCACTAGGACTCTGATCATACATGTTTTCCATGTTCTAAGGAATGTTGCACATGAATTGACATCAGGAATCTCCGATGGACGCACCAGTACAAGGAGAGGTATGCTACTTTCAAGCAAAAACAATGTAGTGTCTGAGGTCACCTGCACTCTGAGGATATGTATTTTGAATTTTTCAGGAATACTGCAGGGGAATTGACATGAGACATCTCTGATGGATCCGCCAGTGCTAGGTGAGGTGTAGTCACTGCAAACAAAATCGTGTCAATGTCTCTAGTCACTTGGAGTCTGATCGTACATTTTTTGAAACTTTTGGGAATGCTGCAGATAAACGGACCTCAGTAATACCTCATGGAGCGGCCAATGCGAGGTGACGCATCTGAGTTTCAAGCAAAAATGCGTTACTCTCTGAAGTTACTTGGTGACTGATCACACATGTTTTGACTTTTTTAGGAATACTGCCAATGAATTGACGTGAGAAATCTCTGATGGACCCAACAGTGCAAGGGGAGGTGAACCAACGTCAAGCAAGAAAATATTTGACTGTCTGAAGTCTGTTGGAGACTGATCATACATGTTTTCAGTTTTTTCGGAATGTGGCCAATGAATTGACATCAGTAATCTCACATGAACCTGCCAGGGCAAGGGGAGGTACACGAATTTCAAGCAGAAAGGAAACCTCGCTGAAGTCCCTTGGATTCTGATCGCACATGGTTCAAACTTTTAAGGAATGCAGCCGATGAGTTGTGATAATTAATCTCGGCTGGTGCTGCCAAAGCAAGGTGAGGTATACTAATTTCAAGCAAAAAAGTGGAACTCTCTGAAGTCACTTGGAGTCTGACGATATGTGTTTTGAATTTTTGAGGAATACTGAAGATGAATTGACATGAGAAAGCTCTGATGCCTTCAGCACTGCATGGTGAGGTATTCTTATTTCATGCAAGCGAATATTTTACTCTCTGAAGCCTCTTGGAGATTGATCATTCATGTCCTCAATTTTATAGGACTGTTCCCAACGAATTCACATCAGTAATCTCACATGAATGTGCCTACGCAAGGTTAGGTGCACGAATTTCCAGCAAAAAGTATACCTCGCTGAAGTCCCCTGGAGTCTGCTCATGCATGATTTGAATGTCTGCGGACTGCTGCCCATGAATCCACTTCAGCAACCTCTGATGGAAGCTCCAGTACATGGACATTTATACTACTTTCAAGAAAAAACGTGTAACTCTCTGAAGGCACTTTTAGTCTGATCATTCATGTTCTGAATATTTTAGGAATGCTGCAGATGATTTGACCTCAGTAACATTTGATGGTGCCGCCAATGCAACGTGAGGCATACGAGTTTCAAGCAAAATTGTGTTAGCCGTGGAAGTCAGTTGGAGTTTGATCGTACATGTTTTGATCTTTTTAGGAACGCTGCAGATGAATTGACTTCAGCAATCCCTGATGGAGGAGCTTTTGCAATGTGAGGTAGACTAAAGTCAAGCAAAAAAGAGTAACTCCCTGAGGTCACTTGTAGTCTGATGATATGTGTTTTGAATTTCGTAGGAATCCTGCAGAGGAATTGACATGGGAAATCTCTGATGGACCCACCGGTAGAAGGTGAGGTATTCCAAATTCAAGCACACAAATATTTTACGCTGTGCTGTCTCGTACAGTCTGATCATACAGATTTTCAATTTTTTAGGAATATTGCCAAGGAATTGACATCAGTAATCTCACAGGAATGTGCCCCTGCAAGGTTAGGTATACTAATTTCAAGCAGAAAGTGTACCTCCCCGAAGTCACTAGGACTCTGATCATACATGTTTTCCATTTCTAAGGAATGTTGCACATGAATTGACATGAGGAATCTCCGATGCACGCACCAGTACAAGGAGAGGTATGCTACTTTCATGCAAAAACAATGTAGTGTCTGAGGTCACCTGTAGACTGAGGATATGTATTTTGAATTTTTTAGGAATACTGCAGGGGAATTGACATGAGACATCTCCGATGGATCCGCCAGTGCTAGGTGAGGTGTAGTCACTGCAAACAAAATTGTGTAAATGTCTCTAGTCACTTGGAGTCTGATCATACACTTTTTGAAACTTTTGGAAATGCTGCAGACAAACGGACCTTAGTAATACCTCATGGAGCGGCCAATTCGAGGTGACGCATCTGAGTTTCAAGAAAAAATGCGTTACTATCTGAAGTTACTTGGTGACTGATCAGACATGTTTTGACTTTTTTAGGAATACTGCCAATGAATTGACGTGAGAAATCTCTGATGGACCCCACAGTGCAAGGGGAGGTGAACCAACGTCAAGCAAGAAAATATTTGACTGTCTGAAGTCTGTTGGAGACTGATCATACATGTTTTCAGTTTTTTAGGAATGTGGCCAATGAATTGACATCAGTAATCTCACATGAACCTGCCAGGGCAAGGGGAGGTACACGAATTTCAAGCAGAAAGGAAACCTCGCTGAAGTCCCTTGGATTCTGATCGCACATGGTTCAAACTTTTAAGGAATGCAGCCGATGAGTTGTGATAATTAATCTCGGCTGGTGCTGCCAATGCAAGGTGAGGTATACTAATTTCAAGCAAAAAAGTGGAACTCTCTGAAGTCACTTGGATTCTGACGATATGTGTTTTGAATTTTTGAGGAATACTGAAGATGAATTGACATGAGAAAGCTCTGATGCCTTCAGCACTGCATGGTGAGGTATTCTTATTTCATGCAAGCGAATATTTTACTCTCTGAAGCCTCTTGGAGATTGATCATGCATGTCCTCAATTTTTTAGGAATGTTGCCAACGAATTCACATCAGTAATCTCACATGAATGTGCCTACGCCAGGTTAGGTGCACTAATTTCCAGCAAAAAGTGTACCTCGCTGAAGTCCCCTGGAGTCTGCTCATGCATGATTTGAATGTCTGCGGACTGCTGCCCATGAATGCACTTCAGCAATCTCTGATGGAAGCGCCAGTACATGGACAGGTATACTGCTTTCAAGCAAAAACGTGTAACTCTCTGAAGTCACTTGGAGTCTGATCATTCATGTTCTGAATATTTTAGGAATGCTGCAGATGATTTGACCTCAGTAACATTTGATGGTGCCGCCAATGCAAGGTGAGGCATACGAGTTTCAAGCAAAATGGTGTTAGCCGCGGAAGTCAGTTGGAGTCTGATCGTACATGTTTTGATGTTTTTAGGAACGCTGCCGATGAACTGACTTCAGCAATCCCTGACGGTGGCGCTTTTGCAAGGTGAGGTATACTAATGTCAAGCAAAAAAGTGTAACTCCCTGAGGTCACTTGGAGTCTGATGATATGTGTTTTGAATTTCTTAGGAATCCTGCAGAGGAATTGACATGGGAAATCTCTGATGGACCCACCGGTACAAGGTGAGGTATTCCAAATTCAAGCACACAAATATTTTACGCTGTGCAGTCTCGTACAGTCTGATCATACAGATTTTCAATTTTTTAGGAATATTGCCAAGGATTTGACAGCAGTAATCTCACAGGAATGTGCCCCTGCAAGGTTAGGTATACTAATTTCAAGCAGAAAGTGTACCTCCCCGAAGTCACTAGGACTCTGATCATACATGTTCTCCATTTCTAAGGAATGTTGCACATGAATTGACATCAGGAATCTCCGATGGACGCACCAGTACCAGGAGAGGTATGCTCCTTTCAAGCAAAAACAATGTAGTGTCTGAGGTCACCTGCAGTCTGAGGATATGTATTTTGAATTTTTTAGGAATACTGCAGGGGAATTGACATGAGACATCTCTGATGCATCCGCCAGTGCTAGGTGAGGTGTAGTCACTGCAAACAAAATCGTGTCAATGTCTCTAGTCACTTGGAGTCTGATCTTACATTGTTTGAAACTTTTGGGAATCCTGCAGATAAACGGACCTCAGTAATACCTCATGGAGCGGCCAATGCGAGGTGACGCATCTGAGTTTCAAGCAAAAATGCGTTACTCTCTGAAGTTACTTGGTGACTGATCACACATGTTTTGACTTTTTTTGGAATACTGCCAATGAATTGACGTGAGAAATCTCTGATGGACCCCACAGTGCAAGGGGAGGTGAACCAACGTCAAGCAAGAAAATATTTGACTGTCTGAAGTCTGTTGGAGACTGATTATACATGTTTTCAGTTTTTTCGGAATGTGGCCAATGAATTGACATCAGTAATCTCACATGAACCTGCCAGGGCAAGGGGAGGTACACGAATTTCAAGCAGAAAGGAAACCTCGCTGAAGTCCCTTGGATTCTGATCGCACATGATTCAAACTTTTAAGGAATGCAGCCGATGATTTGTGATAATTAATCTCGGCTGGTGCTGCCAATGCAAGGTGAGGTATACTAATTTCAAGCAAAAAAGTGGAACTCTCTGAAGTCACTTGGAGTCTGACGATATGTGTTTTGAATTTTTGAGGAATACTGAAGATGAATTGACATGAGAAAGCTCTGATGCCTTTAGCACTGCATGGTGAGGTATTCTTATTTCATGCAAGCGAATATTTTACTCTCTGAAGCCTCTTGGAGATTGATCATGCATGTCCTCAATTTTTTAGGAATGTTGCCAACGAATTCACATCAGTAATCTCACATGAATGTGCCTACGCAAGGTTAGGTGCACTAATTTCCAGCAAAAAGTGTACCTCGCTGAAGTCCCCTGGAGTCTGCTCATGCATGATTTGAATGTCTGCGGACTGCTGCCCATGAATGCACTTCAGCAATCTCTGATGGAAGCGCCAGTACATGGACAGGTATACTACTTTCAAGCAAAAACGTGTAACTCTCTGAAGTCACTTGGAGTCTGATCATTCATGTTCTGAATATTTTAGGAATGCTGCAGGTGATTTGACCTCAGTAACATTTGATGGTGCCGCCAATGCAAGGTGAGGCATACGAGTTTCAAGCAAAATGGTGTTAGCCGCGGAAGTCAGTTGGAGTCTGATCGTACATGTTTTGATCTTTTTAGGAACGCTGCCGATGAACTGACTTCACAAATCCCTGACGGTGTCGCTTTTGCAAGGTGAGGTATACTAATGTCAAACAAAAAAGTGTAACTCCCTGAGGTCACTTGGAGTCTGATGATATGTGTTTTGAATTCCTTAGGAATCGTGCAGAGGAATTGACATGGGAAATCTCTGATGGACCCACCGGTACAAGGTGAGGTATTCCAAAATCAAGCACACAAATATTTTACGCTGTGCAGTCTCGTACAGTCTGATCCTACAGATTTTCAATTTTTTAGGAATATTGCCAAGGATTTGACAGCAGTAATCTCACAGGAATGTGCGCCTGCAAGGTTAGGTATACTAATTTCAAGTAGAAAGTGTACCTCCCCGAAGTCACTAGGACTCCGATCATACATATTCTCCATTTCTAAGGAATGTTGCACATGAATTGACATCAGGAATCTCCGATGGACGCACCAGTACCAGGAGAGGTATGCTCCTTTCAAGCAAAAACAATGTAGTGTCTGAGGTCACCTGCAGTCTGAGGATATGTGTTTTGAATTTTTTAGGAATACTGCAGGGGAATTGACATGAGACATCTCTGATGCATCCGCCAGTGCTAGGTGAGGTGTAGTCACTGCAAACAAAATCGTGTCAATGTCTCTAGTCACTTGGAGTCTGATCTTACATTGTTTGAAAGTTTTGGGAATGCTGCAGATAAACGGACCTCAGTAATACCTCATGGAGCGGCCAATGCGAGGTGACGCATCTGAGTTTCAAGCAAAAATGCGTTACTCTCTGAAGTTACTTGGTGACTGATCACACATGTTTTGACTTTTTGAGGAATACTGCCAATGAATTGACGTGAGAAATCTCTGATGGACCCCACAGTGCAAGGGGAGGTGAACCAACGTCAAGCAAGAAAATATTTGACTGTCTGAAGTCTGTTGGAGACTGATCATACATGTTTTCAGTTTTTTCGGAATGTGGCCAATGAATTGACATCAGTAATCTCACATGAACCTGCCAGGGCAAGGGGAGGTACACGAATTTCAAGCAGAAAGGAAACCTCGCTGAAGTCCCTTGGATTCTGATCGCACATGGTTCAAACTTTTAAGGAATGCAGCCGATGAGTTGTGATAATTAATCTCGGCTGGTGCTGCCAATGCAAGGTGAGGTATACTAATTTCAAGCAAAAAAGTGGCACTCTCTGAAGTCACTTGGAGTCTGACGATATGTGTTTTGAATTTCTTAGGAATCCTGCAGAGGAATTGACATGGGAAATCTCTGATGGACCCACCGGTACAAGGTGAGGTATTTCAAATTCAAGCACACAAATATTTTACGCTGTGCAGTCTCGTACAGTCTGATCATACAGATTTTCAATTTTTTAGGAATATTGCCAAGGATTTGACAGCAGTAATCTCACAGGAATGTGCCCCTGCAAGGTTAGGTATACTAATTTCAAGCAGAAAGTGTACCTCCCTGAAGTCACTAGGACTCTGATCATACATGTTCTCCATTTCTAAGGAATGTTGCACATGAATTGACATCAGGAATCTCCGATGGACGCACCAGTACCAGGAGAGGTATGCTCCTTTCAAGCAAAAACAATGTGGTGTCTGAGGTCCACCTGCAGTCTGAGGATATGTATTTTGAATTTTTTAGGAATACTGCAGGGGAATTGACATGAGACATCTCTGATGCATCCGCCAGTGCTAGGTGAGGTGTAGTCCACTGCAAACAAAATCGTGTCAATGTCTCTAGTCACTTGGAGTCTGATCGTACATTTTTTGAAACTTTTGGGAATGCTGCAGATAAACGGACCTCAGTAATACCTCATGGAGCGGCCAATGCGAGGTGACGCATCTGAGTTTCAAGCAAAAATGCGTTACTCTCTGAAGTTACTTGGTGACTGATCACACATGTTTTGACTTTTTTTGGGAATACTGCCAATGAATTGACGGTGAGAAATCTCTGATGGACCCCACAGTGCAAGGGGGAGGTGAACCAACGTCAAGCAAGAAAATATTTGACTGTCTGAAGTCTGTTGGAGACTGATCATACATGTTTTCAGTTTTTTCGGAATGTGGCCAATGAATTGACATCAGTAATCTCACATGGAACCTGCCAGGGTAAGGGGGAGGTACACGAATTTCAAGCAGAAAGGAAACCTCGCTGAAGTCCCTTGGATTCTGATCGCACATGGTTCAAACTTTTAAGGAATGCAGCCGATGAGTTGTGATAAATAATCTCGGCTGGTGCTGCCAATGCAAGGTGAGGTATACTAATTTCAAGCAAAAAAGTGGAACTCTCTGAAGTCACTTGGAGTCTGACGATTTGTGTTTTGAATTTTTGAGGAATACTGAAGATGAATTGACATGAGAAAGCTCTGATGCCTTCAGCACTGCATGGTGAGGTATTCCTTATTTCATGCAAGCGAATATTTTACTCTCTGAAGCCTCTTGGAGATTGATCATGCATGTCCTCAATTTTTTAGGAATGTTGCCAACGAATTCACATCAGTAATCTCACATGAATGTGCCCTACGCAAGGTTAGGTGCACTAATTTCCAGCAAAAAGTGTACCTCGCCTGAAGTCCCCCTGGAGTCTGCTCATGCATGATTTGAATGTCTGCGGACTGCTGCCCATGAATGCACTTCAGCAATCTCTGATGGAAGCGCCAGTACATGGACAGGGTATACTGCTTTCAAGAAAAAACGTGTAACTCTCTGAAGTCACTTGGAGTCTGATCATTCATGTTCTGAATATTTTAGGAATGCTGCAGGTGATTTGACCTCAGTAACATTTGATGGTGCCGCCAATGCAAGGTGAGGCATACGAGTTTCAAGCAAAATTGGTGTTAGCCGCGGAAGTCAGTTGGAGTCTGATCGTACATGTTTTGATCTTTTTTAGGAACGCTGCCGATGAACTGACTTCAGCAATCCCTGACGGGGGGCGCTTTTGCAAGGTGAGGTATACTAATGTCAAGCAAAAAAGTGTAAACTCCCTGAGGTCACTTGGAGTCTGATGATATGTGTTTTGAATTTCTCAGGAATCCTGCAGAGGGAATTGACATGGGAAATCTCTGATGGACCCCACCGGTACAAGGTGAGGTATTCCAAATTCAAAGCACACAACTATTTTACGCTGTGCAGTCTCGTACAGTCTGATCCTACAGATTTTCAATTTTTTAGGAATATTGCCATGGAATTGACAGCAGTAATCTCACAGGAATGTGCCCCTGCAAGGTTAGGTATACTAATTTCAAGCAAAAAGTGTACCTCCCCCGAAGTCACTAGAACTCTGATCATACATGTTTTCCATTTCTAAGAAATGTTGCACATGAATGGACATCAGGAATCTCCGATGGACGCACCAGTACCAGGAGAGGTATGCTCCTTTCAAGCAAAAACAGTGTAGTGTCTGAGGTCACCTGCAGTCTGAGGATATAGATTTTGAATTTTTTAGGAATACTGCAGGGGAATTGACATGAGACATCTCTGATGCATCCGCCAGTGCTAGGTGAGGTGTAGTCACTGCAAACAAAATCGTGTCAATGTCTCTAGTCACTTGGAGTCTGATCGTACATTGTTTGAAACTTTTGGGAATGCTGCAGATAAACGGACCTCAGTAATACCTCATGGAGCGGCCAATGCGAGGTGACGCATCTGAGTTTCAAGCAAAAATGCGTTACTCTCTGAAGTTACTTGGTGACTGATCACACATGTTTTGACTTTTTTAGGAATACTGAAAATGATTTGACGTGAGAAATCTCTGATGGACCCCACAGTGCAAGGGGAGGTGAACCAACGTCAAGCAAGAAAATATTTGACTGTCCTGAAGTCTGTTGGAGACTGATCATACATGTTTTCAGTTTTTTCGGCATGTGGCCAATGAATTGACATCAGTAATCTCACATGAACCTGCCAGGGCAAGGGGAGGTACACGAATTTCAAGCAGAAAGGAAACCTCGCTGAAGTCCCTTGGATTCTGATCGCACATGGTTCAAACTTTTAAGGAATGCAGCCGATGAGTTGTGATAATTAATCTCGGCTGGTGCTGCCAATGCAAGGTGAGGTATACTAATTTCAAGCAAAAAAGTGGAACTCTCTGAAGTCACTTGGAGTCTGACGATATGTGTTTTGAATTTTTGAGGAATACTGAAGATGAATTGACATGAGAAAGCTCTGATGCCTTCAGCACTGCATGGTGAGGTATTCTTATTTCATGCATGCGAATATTTTACTCTCTGAAGCCTCTTGGAGATTGATCATGCATGTCCTCAATGTTTTAGGAATGTTGCCAACGAATTCACATCAGTAATCTCACATGAATGTGCCTACGCCATTTTAGGTGCACTAATTTCCAGCAAAAAGTGTACCTCGCTGAAGTCCCCTGGAGTCTGCTCATGCATGATTTGAATGTCTGCGGACTGCTGCCCATGAATGCACTTCAGCAATCTCTGAAGGAAGCGCCAGTACATGGACAGGTATACTACTTTCAAGCAAAAACGTGTAACTCTCTGAAGTCACTTGGAGTCTTGATCATTCATGTTCTGAATATTTTAGGAATGCTGCAGGTGATTTGACCTCAGTAACATTTGATGGTGCCGCCAATTGCAAGGTGAGGCATACGAGTTTCAAGCAAAATGGTGTTAGCCGCGGAAGTCAGTTGGAGTCTGATCGTACATGTTTTGATGTTTTTAGGAACGCTGCCGATGAACTGACTTCAGCAATCCCTGACGGTGGCGCTTTTGCAAGGTGAGGTATACTAATGTCAAGCAAAAAAGTGTAACTCCCCTGAGGTCACTTGGAGTCTGATGATATGTGTTTTGAATTTCTTAGGAATCCTGCAGAGGAATTGACATGGGAAATCTCTGATGGACCCACCGGTACAAGGTGAGGTATTCCAAATTCAAGCACACAAATATTTTACGCTGTGCAGTCTCGTACAGTCTGATCATACAGATTTTCAATTTTTTAGGAATATTGCCAAGGATTTGACAGCAGTAATCTCACAGGAATGTGCCCCTGCAAGGTTAGGTATACTAATTTCAAGCAGAAAGTGTACCTCCCCGAAGTCACTAGGACTCTGATCATACATGTTTTCCATTTCTAAGGAATGTTGCACATGAATTGACATGAGGAATCTCCGATGCACGCACCAGTACAAGGAGAGGTATGCTACTTTCATGCAAAAACAATGTAGTGTCTGAGGTCACCTGTAGACTGAGGATATGTATTTTGAATTTTTTAGGAATACTGCAGGGGAATTGACATGAGACATCTCCGATGGATCCGCCAGTGCTAGGTGAGGTGTAGTCACTGCAAACAAAATTGTGTAAATGTCTCTAGTCACTTGGAGTCTGATCATACACTTTTTGAAACTTTTGGAAATGCTGCAGACAAACGGACCTTAGTAATACCTCATGGAGCGGCCAATGCGAGGTGACGCATCTGAGTTTCAAGCAAAAATGCGTTACTCTCTGAAGTTACTTGGTGACTGATCACACATGTTTTGACTTTTTTTGGAATACTGCCAATGAATTGACGTGAGAAATCTCTGATGGACCCCACAGTGCAAGGGGAGGTGAACCAACGTCAAGCAAGAAAATATTTGACTGTCTGAAGTCTGTTGGAGACTGATCATACATGTTTTCAGTTTTTTCGGAATGTGGCCAATGAATTGACATCAGTAATCTCACATGAACCTGCCAGGGCAAGGGGAGGTACACGAATTTCAAGCAGAAAGGAAACCTCGCTGAAGTCCCTTGGATTCTGATCGCACATGGTTCAAACTTTTAAGGAATGCAGCCGATGAGTTGTGATAATTAATCTCGGCTGGTGCTGCCAATGCAAGGTGAGGTATACTAATTTCAAGCAAAAAAGTGGAACTCTCTGAAGTCACTTGGAGTCTGACGATATGTGTTTTGAATTTCTTAGGAATCCTGCAGAGGAATTGACATGGGAAATCTCTGATGGACCCACCGGTACAAGGTGAGGTATTCCAAATTCAAGCACACAAATATTTTACGCTGTGCAGTCTCGTACAGTCTGATCATACAGATTTTCAATTTTTTAGGAATATTGCCAAGGATTTGACAGCAGTAATCTCACAGGAATGTGCCCCTGCAAGGTTAGGTATACTAATTTCAAGCAGAAAGTGTACCTCCCCGAAGTCACTAGGACTCTGATCATACATGTTCTCCATTTCTAAGGAATGTTGCACATGAATTGACATCAGGAATCTCCGATGGACGCACCAGTACCAGGAGAGGTATGCTCCTTTCAAGCAAAAACAATGTAGTGTCTGAGGTCACCTGCAGTCTGAGGATATGTATTTTGAATTTTTTAGGAATACTGCAGGGGAATTGACATGAGACATCTCTGATGCATCCGCCAGTGCTAGGTGAGGTGTAGTCACTGCAAACAAAATCGTGTCAATGTCTCTAGTCACTTGGAGTCTGATCGTACATTTTTTGAAACTTTTGGGAATGCTGCAGATAAACGGACCTCAGTAATACCTCATGGAGCGGCCAATGCGAGGTGACGCATCTGAGTTTCAAGCAAAAATGCGTTACTCTCTGAAGTTACTTGGTGACTGATCACACATGTTTTGACTTTTTTTGGAATACTGCCAATGAATTGACGTGAGAAATCTCTGATGGACCCCACAGTGCAAGGGGAGGTGAACCAACGTCAAGCAAGAAAATATTTGACTGTCTGAAGTCTGTTGGAGACTGATCATACATGTTTTCAGTTTTTTCGGAATGTGGCCAATGAATTGACATCAGTAATCTCACATGAACCTGCCAGGGCAAGGGGAGGTACACGAATTTCAAGCAGAAAGGAAACCTCGCTGAAGTCCCTTGGATTCTGATCGCACATGGTTCAAACTTTTAAGGAATGCAGCCGATGAGTTGTGATAATTAATCTCGGCTGGTGCTGCCAATGCAAGGTGAGGTATACTAATTTCAAGCAAAAAAGTGGAACTCTCTGAAGTCACTTGGAGTCTGACGATATGTGTTTTGAATTTTTGAGGAATACTGAAGATGAATTGACATGAGAAAGCTCTGATGCCTTCAGCACTGCATGGTGAGGTATTCTTATTTCATGCAAGCGAATATTTTACTCTCTGAAGCCTCTTGGAGATTGATCATGCATGTCCTCAATTTTTTAGGAATGTTGCCAACGAATTCACATCAGTAATCTCACATGAATGTGCCTACGCAAGGTTAGGTGCACTAATTTCCAGCAAAAAGTGTACCTCGCTGAAGTCCCCTGGAGTCTGCTCATGCATGATTTGAATGTCTGCGGACTGCTGCCCATGAATGCACTTCAGCAATCTCTGATGGAAGCGCCAGTACATGGACAGGTATACTACTTTCAAGCAAAAACGTGTAACTCTCTGAAGTCACTTGGAGTCTGATCATTCATGTTCTGAATATTTTAGGAATGCTGCAGGTGATTTGACCTCAGTAACATTTGATGGTGCCGCCAATGCAAGGTGAGGCATACGAGTTTCAAGCAAAATGGTGTTAGCCGCGGAAGTCAGTTGGAGTCTGATCGTACATGTTTTGATCTTTTTAGGAACGCTGCCGATGAACTGACTTCAGCAATCCCTGACGGTGGCGCTTTTGCAAGGTGAGGTATACTAATGTCAAGCAAAAAAGTGTAACTCCCTGAGGTCACTTGGAGTCTGATGATATGTGTTTTGAATTTCTTAGGAATCCTGCAGAGGAATTGACATGGGAAATCTCTGATGGACCCACCGGTACAAGGTGAGGTATTCCAAATTCAAGCACACAACTATTTTACGCTGTGCAGTCTCGTACAGTCTGATCCTACAGATTTTCAATTTTTTAGGAATATTGCCAAGGAATTGACAGCAGTAATCTCACAGGAATGTGCCCCTGCAAGGTTAGGTATACTAATTTCAAGCAAAAAGTGTACCTCCCGAAGTCACTAGGACTCTGATCATACATGTTTTCCATTTCTAAGGAATGTTGCACATGAATGGACATCAGGAATCTCCGATGGACGCACCAGTACCAGGAGAGGTATGCTCCTTTCAAGCAAAAACAGTGTAGTGTCTGAGGTCACCTGCAGTCTGAGGATATGGATTTTGAATTTTTTAGGAATACTGCAGGGTAATTGACATGAGACATCTCTGATGGATCCGCCAGTGCTAGGTGAGGTGTAGTCACTACAAACAAAATCGTGTCAATGTCTCTAGTCACTTGGAGTCTGATCGTACATTTTTTGAAACTTTTGGGAATGCTGCAGATAAACGGACCTCAGTAATACCTCATGGAGCGGCCAATGCGAGGTGACGCATCTGAGTTTCAAGCAAAAATGCGTTACTCTCTGAAGTTACTTGGTGACTGATCACACATGTTTTGACTTTTTTAGGAATACTGCCAATGAATTGACGTGAGAAATCTCTGATGGACCCAACAGTGCAAGGGGAGGTGAACCAACGTCAAGCAAGAAAATATTTGACTGTCTGAAGTCTGTTGGAGACTGATCATACATGTTTTCAGTTTTTTCGGAATGTGGCCAATGAATTGACATCAGTAATCTCACATGAACCTGCCAGGGCAAGGGGAGGTACACGAATTTCAAGCAGAAAGGAAACCTCGCTGAAGTCCCTTGGATTCTGATCGCACATGGTTCAAACTTTTAAGGAATGCAGCCGATGAGTTGTGATAATTAATCTCGGCTGGTGCTGCCAATGCAAGGTGAGGTATACTAATTTCAAGCAAAAAAGTGGAACTCTCTGAAGTCACTTGGAGTCTGACGATATGTGTTTTGAATTTTTGAGGAATACTGAAGATGAATTGACATGAGAAAGCTCTGATGCCTTCAGCACTGCATGGTGAGGTATTCTTATTTCATGCAAGCGAATATTTTACTCTCTGAAGCCTCTTGGAGATTGATCATGCATGTCCTCAATTTTTTAGGAATGTTGCCAACGAATTCACATCAGTAATCTCACATGAATGTGCCTACGCAAGGTTAGGTGCACTAATTTCCAGCAAAAAGTGTACCTCGCTGAAGTCCCCTGGAGTCTGCTCATGCATGATTTGAATGTCTGCGGACTGCTGCCCATGAATGCACTTCAGCAATCTCTGATGGAAGCGCCAGTACATGGACAGGTATACTACTTTCAAGCAAAAACGTGTAACTCTCTGAAGTCACTTGGAGTCTGATCATTCATGTTCTGAATATTTTAGGAATGCTGCAGATGATTTGACCTCAGTAACATTTGATGGTGCCGCCAATGCAAGGTGAGGCATACGAGTTTCAAGCAAAATGGTGTTAGCCGCGGAAGTCAGTTGGAGTCTGATCGTACATGTTTTGATGTTTTTAGGAACGCTGCCGATGAACTGACTTCAGCAATCCCTGACGGTGGCGCTTTTGCAAGGTGAGGTATACTAATGTCAAGCAAAAAAGTGTAACTCCCTGAGGTCACTTGGAGTCTGATGATATGTGTTTTGAATTTCTTAGGAATCCTGCAGAGGAATTGACATGGGAAATCTCTGATGGACCCACCGGTACAAGGTGAGGTATTCCAAATTCAAGCACACAAATATTTTACGCTGTGCAGTCTCGTACAGTCTGATCATACAGATTTTCAATTTTTTAGGAATATTGCCAAGGATTTGACAGCAGTAATCTCACAGGAATGTGCCCCTGCAAGGTTAGGTATACTAATTTCAAGCAGAAAGTGTACCTCCCCGAAGTCACTAGGACTCTGATCATACATGTTTTCCATTTCTAAGGAATGTTGCACATGAATTGACATCAGGAATCTCCGATGGACGCACCAGTACCAGGAGAGGTATGCTCCTTTCAAGCAAAAACAATGTAGTGTCTGAGGTCACCTGCAGTCTGAGGATATGTATTTTGAATTTTTTAGGAATACTGCAGGGGAATTGACATGAGACATCTCTGATGCATCCGCCAGTGCTAGGTGAGGTGTAGTCACTGCAAACAAAATCGTGTCAATGTCTCTAGTCACTTGGAGTCTGATCGTACATTTTTTGAAACTTTTGGGAATGCTGCAGATAAACGGACCTCAGTAATACCTCATGGAGCGGCCAATGCGAGGTGACGCATCTGAGTTTCAAGCAAAAATGCGTTACTCTCTGAAGTTACTTGGTGACTGATCACACATGTTTTGACTTTTTTAGGAATACTGCCAATGAATTGACGTGAGAAATCTCTGATGGACCCAACAGTGCAAGGGGAGGTGAACCAACGTCAAGCAAGAAAATATTTGACTGTCTGAAGTCTGTTGGAGACTGATCATACATGTTTTCAGTTTTTTCGGAATGTGGCCAATGAATTGACATCAGTAATCTCACATGAACCTGCCAGGGCAAGGGGAGGTACACGAATTTCAAGCAGAAAGGAAACCTCGCTGAAGTCCCTTGGATTCTGATCGCACATGGTTCAAACTTTTAAGGAATGCAGCCGATGAGTTGTGATAATTAATCTCGGCTGGTGCTGCCAATGCAAGGTGAGGTATACTAATTTCAAGCAAAAAAGTGGAACTCTCTGAAGTCACTTGGAGTCTGACGATATGTGTTTTGAATTTTTGAGGAATACTGAAGATGAATTGACATGAGAAAGCTCTGATGCCTTCAGCACTGCATGGTGAGGTATTCTTATTTCATGCAAGCGAATATTTTACTCTCTGAAGCCTCTTGGAGATTGATCATGCATGTCCTCAATTTTTTAGGAATGTTGCCAACGAATTCACATCAGTAATCTCACATGAATGTGCCTACGCAAGGTTAGGTGCACTAATTTCCAGCAAAAAGTGTACCTCGCTGAAGTCCCCTGGAGTCTGCTCATGCATGATTTGAATGTCTGCGGACTGCTGCCCATGAATCCACTTCAGCAATCTCTGATGGAAGCGCCAGTACATGGACAGGTATACTACTTTCAAGCAAAAACGTGTAACTCTCTGAAGTCACTTGGAGTCTGATCATTCATGTTCTGAATATTTTAGGAATGCTGCAGATGATTTGACCTCAGTAACATTTGATGGTGCCGCCAATGCAAGGTGAGGCATACGAGTTTCAAGCAAAATGGTGTTAGCCGCGGAAGTCAGTTGGAGTCTGATCGTACATGTTTTGATGTTTTTAGGAACGCTGCCGATGAACTGACTTCAGCAATCCCTGACGGTGGCGCTTTTGCAAGGTGAGGTATACTAATGTCAAGCAAAAAAGTGTAACTCCCTGAGGTCACTTGGAGTCTGATGATATGTGTTTTGAATTTCTTAGGAATCCTGCAGAGGAATTGACATGGGAAATCTCTGATGGACCCACCGGTACAAGGTGAGGTATTCCAAATTCAAGCACACAAATATTTTACGCTGTGCAGTCTCGTACAGTCTGATCATACAGATTTTCAATTTTTTAGGAATATTGCCAAGGATTTGACAGCAGTAATCTCACAGGAATGTGCCCCTGCAAGGTTAGGTATACTAATTTCAAGCAGAAAGTGTACCTCCCCGAAGTCACTAGGACTCTGATCATACATGTTCTCCATTTCTAAGGAATGTTGCACATGAATTGACATCAGGAATCTCCGATGGACGCACCAGTACCAGGAGAGGTATGCTCCTTTCAAGCAAAAACAATGTAGTGTCTGAGGTCACCTGCAGTCTGAGGATATGTATTTTGAATTTTTTAGGAATACTGCAGGGGAATTGACATGAGACATCTCTGATGCATCCGCCAGTGCTAGGTGAGGTGTAGTCACTGCAAACAAAATCGTGTCAATGTCTCTAGTCACTTGGAGTCTGATCGTACATTTTTTGAAACTTTTGGGAATGCTGCAGATAAACGGACCTCAGTAATACCTCATGGAGCGGCCAATGCGAGGTGACGCATCTGAGTTTCAAGCAAAAATGCGTTACTCTCTGAAGTTACTTGGTGACTGATCACACATGTTTTGACTTTTTTAGGAATACTGCCAATGAATTGACGTGAGAAATCTCTGATGGACCCAACAGTGCAAGGGGAGGTGAACCAACGTCAAGCAAGAAAATATTTGACTGTCTGAAGTCTGTTGGAGACTGATCATACATGTTTTCAGTTTTTTCGGAATGTGGCCAATGAATTGACATCAGTAATCTCACATGAACCTGCCAGGGCAAGGGGAGGTACACGAATTTCAAGCAGAAAGGAAACCTCGCTGAAGTCCCTTGGATTCTGATCGCACATGGTTCAAACTTTTAAGGAATGCAGCCGATGAGTTGTGATAATTAATCTCGGCTGGTGCTGCCAATGCAAGGTGAGGTATACTAATTTCAAGCAAAAAAGTGGAACTCTCTGAAGTCACTTGGAGTCTGACGATATGTGTTTTGAATTTTTGAGGAATACTGAAGATGAATTGACATGAGAAAGCTCTGATGCCTTCAGCACTGCATGGTGAGGTATTCTTATTTCATGCAAGCGAATATTTTACTCTCTGAAGCCTCTTGGAGATTGATCATGCATGTCCTCAATTTTTTAGGAATGTTGCCAACGAATTCACATCAGTAATCTCACATGAATGTGCCTACGCCAGGTTAGGTGCACTAATTTCCAGCAAAAAGTGTACCTCGCTGAAGTCCCCTGGAGTCTGCTCATGCATGATTTGAATGTCTGCGGACTGCTGCCCATGAATGCACTTCAGCAATCTCTGATGGAAGCGCCAGTACATGGACAGGTATACTACTTTCAAGCAAAAACGTGTAACTCTCTGAAGTCACTTGGAGTCTGATCATTCATGTTCTGAATATTTTAGGAATGCTGCAGGTGATTTGACCTCAGTAACATTTGATGGTGCCGCCAATGCAAGGTGAGGCATACGAGTTTCAAGCAAAATGGTGTTAGCCGCGGAAGTCAGTTGGAGTCTGATCGTACATGTTTTGATGTTTTTAGGAACGCTGCCGATGAACTGACTTCAGCAATCCCTGACGGTGGCGCTTTTGCAAGGTGAGGTATACTAATGTCAAGCAAAAAAGTGTAACTCCCTGAGGTCACTTGGAGTCTGATGATATGTGTTTTGAATTTCTTAGGAATCCTGCAGAGGAATTGACATGGGAAATCTCTGATGGACCCACCGGTACAAGGTGAGGTATTCCAAATTCAAGCACACAAATATTTTACGCTGTGCAGTCTCGTACAGTCTGATCATACAGATTTTCAATTTTTTAGGAATATTGCCAAGGATTTGACAGCAGTAATCTCACAGGAATGTGCCCCTGCAAGGTTAGGTATACTAATTTCAAGCAGAAAGTGTACCTCCCCGAAGTCACTAGGACTCTGATCATACATGTTCTCCATTTCTAAGGAATGTTGCACATGAATTGACATCAGGAATCTCCGATGGACGCACCAGTACCAGGAGAGGTATGCTCCTTTCAAGCAAAAACAATGTAGTGTCTGAGGTCACCTGCAGTCTGAGGATATGTATTTTGAATTTTTTAGGAATACTGCAGGGGAATTGACATGAGACATCTCTGATGCATCCGCCAGTGCTAGGTGAGGTGTAGTCACTGCAAACAAAATCGTGTCAATGTCTCTAGTCACTTGGAGTCTGATCGTACATTTTTTGAAACTTTTGGGAATGCTGCAGATAAACGGACCTCAGTAATACCTCATGGAGCGGCCAATGCGAGGTGACGCATCTGAGTTTCAAGCAAAAATGCGTTACTCTCTGAAGTTACTTGGTGACTGATCACACATGTTTTGACTTTTTTAGGAATACTGCCAATGAATTGACGTGAGAAATCTCTGATGGACCCAACAGTGCAAGGGGAGGTGAACCAACGTCAAGCAAGAAAATATTTGACTGTCTGAAGTCTGTTGGAGACTGATCATACATGTTTTCAGTTTTTTCGGAATGTGGCCAATGAATTGACATCAGTAATCTCACATGAACCTGCCAGGGCAAGGGGAGGTACACGAATTTCAAGCAGAAAGGAAACCTCGCTGAAGTCCCTTGGATTCTGATCGCACATGGTTCAAACTTTTAAGGAATGCAGCCGATGAGTTGTGATAATTAATCTCGGCTGGTGCTGCCAATGCAAGGTGAGGTATACTAATTTCAAGCAAAAAAGTGGAACTCTCTGAAGTCACTTGGAGTCTGACGATATGTGTTTTGAATTTTTGAGGAATACTGAAGATGAATTGACATGAGAAAGCTCTGATGCCTTCAGCACTGCATGGTGAGGTATTCTTATTTCATGCAAGCGAATATTTTACTCTCTGAAGCCTCTTGGAGATTGATCATGCATGTCCTCAATTTTTTAGGAATGTTGCCAACGAATTCACATCAGTAATCTCACATGAATGTGCCTACGCAAGGTTAGGTGCACTAATTTCCAGCAAAAAGTGTACCTCGCTGAAGTCCCCTGGAGTCTGCTCATGCATGATTTGAATGTCTGCGGACTGCTGCCCATGAATGCACTTCAGCAATCTCTGATGGAAGCGCCAGTACATGGACAGGTATACTACTTTCAAGCAAAAACGTGTAACTCTCTGAAGTCACTTGGAGTCTGATCATTCATGTTCTGAATATTTTAGGAATGCTGCAGGTGATTTGACCTCAGTAACATTTGATGGTGCCGCCAATGCAAGGTGAGGCATACGAGTTTCAAGCAAAATGGTGTTAGCCGCGGAAGTCAGTTGGAGTCTGATCGTACATGTTTTGATGTTTTTAGGAACGCTGCCGATGAACTGACTTCAGCAATCCCTGACGGTGGCGCTTTTGCAAGGTGAGGTATACTAATGTCAAGCAAAAAAGTGTAACTCCCTGAGGTCACTTGGAGTCTGATGATATGTGTTTTGAATTTCTTAGGAATCCTGCAGAGGAATTGACATGGGAAATCTCTGATGGACCCACCGGTACAAGGTGAGGTATTCCAAATTCAAGCACACAAGTATTTTACGCTGTGCAGTCTCGTACAGTCTGATCATACAGATTTTCAATTTTTTAGGAATATTGCCAAGGATTTGACAGCAGTAATCTCACAGGAATGTGCCCCTGCAAGGTTAGGTATACTAATTTCAAGCAGAAAGTGTACCTCCCCGAAGTCACTAGGACTCTGATCATACATGTTTTCCATTTCTAAGGAATGTTGCACATGAATTGACATCAGGAATCTCCGATGGACGCACCAGTACCAGGAGAGGTATGCTCCTTTCAAGCAAAAACAATGTAGTGTCTGAGGTCACCTGCAGTCTGAGGATATGTATTTTGAATTTTTTAGGAATACTGCAGGGGAATTGACATGAGACATCTCTGATGCATCCGCCAGTGCTAGGTGAGGTGTAGTCACTGCAAACAAAATCGTGTCAATGTCTCTAGTCACTTGGAGTCTGATCGTACATTTTTTGAAACTTTTGGGAATGCTGCAGATAAACGGACCTCAGTAATACCTCATGGAGCGGCCAATGCGAGGTGACGCATCTGAGTTTCAAGCAAAAATGCGTTACTCTCTGAAGTTACTTGGTGACTGATCACACATGTTTTGACTTTTTTAGGAATACTGCCAATGAATTGACGTGAGAAATCTCTGATGGACCCAACAGTGCAAGGGGAGGTGAACCAACGTCAAGCAAGAAAATATTTGACTGTCTGAAGTCTGTTGGAGACTGATCATACATGTTTTCAGTTTTTTCGGAATGTGGCCAATGAATTGACATCAGTAATCTCACATGAACCTGCCAGGGCAAGGGGAGGTACACGAATTTCAAGCAGAAAGGAAACCTCGCTGAAGTCCCTTGGATTCTGATCGCACATGGTTCAAACTTTTAAGGAATGCAGCCGATGAGTTGTGATAATTAATCTCGGCTGGTGCTGCCAATGCAAGGTGAGGTATACTAATTTCAAGCAAAAAAGTGGAACTCTCTGAAGTCACTTGGAGTCTGACGATATGTGTTTTGAATTTTTGAGGAATACTGAAGATGAATTGACATGAGAAAGCTCTGATGCCTTCAGCACTGCATGGTGAGGTATTCTTATTTCATGCAAGCGAATATTTTACTCTCTGAAGCCTCTTGGAGATTGATCATGCATGTCCTCAATTTTTTAGGAATGTTGCCAACGAATTCACATCAGTAATCTCACATGAATGTGCCTACGCCAGGTTAGGTGCACTAATTTCCAGCAAAAAGTGTACCTCGCTGAAGTCCCCTGGAGTCTGCTCATGCATGATTTGAATGTCTGCGGACTGCTGCCCATGAATGCACTTCAGCAATCTCTGATGGAAGCGCCAGTACATGGACAGGTATACTACTTTCAAGCAAAAACGTGTAACTCTCTGAAGTCACTTGGAGTCTGATCATTCATGTTCTGAATATTTTAGGAATGCTGCAGGTGATTTGACCTCAGTAACATTTGATGGTGCCGCCAATGCAAGGTGAGGCATACGAGTTTCAAGCAAAATGGTGTTAGCCGCGGAAGTCAGTTGGAGTCTGATCGTACATGTTTTGATGTTTTTAGGAACGCTGCCGATGAACTGACTTCAGCAATCCCTGACGGTGGCGCTTTTGCAAGGTGAGGTATACTAATGTCAAGCAAAAAAGTGTAACTCCCTGAGGTCACTTGGAGTCTGATGATATGTGTTTTGAATTTCTTAGGAATCCTGCAGAGGAATTGACATGGGAAATCTCTGATGGACCCACCGGTACAAGGTGAGGTATTCCAAATTCAAGCACACAAATATTTTACGCTGTGCAGTCTCGTACAGTCTGATCATACAGATTTTCAATTTTTTAGGAATATTGCCAAGGATTTGACAGCAGTAATCTCACAGGAATGTGCCCCTGCAAGGTTAGGTATACTAATTTCAAGCAGAAAGTGTACCTCCCCGAAGTCACTAGGACTCTGATCATACATGTTTTCCATTTCTAAGGAATGTTGCACATGAATTGACATCAGGAATCTCCGATGGACGCACCAGTACCAGGAGAGGTATGCTCCTTTCAAGCAAAAACAATGTAGTGTCTGAGGTCACCTGCAGTCTGAGGATATGTATTTTGAATTTTTTAGGAATACTGCAGGGGAATTGACATGAGACATCTCTGATGCATCCGCCAGTGCTAGGTGAGGTGTAGTCACTGCAAACAAAATCGTGTCAATGTCTCTAGTCACTTGGAGTCTGATCGTACATTTTTTGAAACTTTTGGGAATGCTGCAGATAAACGGACCTCAGTAATACCTCATGGAGCGGCCAATGCGAGGTGACGCATCTGAGTTTCAAGCAAAAATGCGTTACTCTCTGAAGTTACTTGGTGACTGATCACACATGTTTTGACTTTTTTAGGAATACTGCCAATGAATTGACGTGAGAAATCTCTGATGGACCCAACAGTGCAAGGGGAGGTGAACCAACGTCAAGCAAGAAAATATTTGACTGTCTGAAGTCTGTTGGAGACTGATCATACATGTTTTCAGTTTTTTCGGAATGTGGCCAATGAATTGACATCAGTAATCTCACATGAACCTGCCAGGGCAAGGGGAGGTACACGAATTTCAAGCAGAAAGGAAACCTCGCTGAAGTCCCTTGGATTCTGATCGCACATGGTTCAAACTTTTAAGGAATGCAGCCGATGAGTTGTGATAATTAATCTCGGCTGGTGCTGCCAATGCAAGGTGAGGTATACTAATTTCAAGCAAAAAAGTGGAACTCTCTGAAGTCACTTGGAGTCTGACGATATGTGTTTTGAATTTTTGAGGAATACTGAAGATGAATTGACATGAGAAAGCTCTGATGCCTTCAGCACTGCATGGTGAGGTATTCTTATTTCATGCAAGCGAATATTTTACTCTCTGAAGCCTCTTGGAGATTGATCATGCATGTCCTCAATTTTTTAGGAATGTTGCCAACGAATTCACATCAGTAATCTCACATGAATGTGCCTACGCCAGGTTAGGTGCACTAATTTCCAGCAAAAAGTGTACCTCGCTGAAGTCCCCTGGAGTCTGCTCATGCATGATTTGAATGTCTGCGGACTGCTGCCCATGAATGCACTTCAGCAATCTCTGATGGAAGCGCCAGTACATGGACAGGTATACTACTTTCAAGCAAAAACGTGTAACTCTCTGAAGTCACTTGGAGTCTGATCATTCATGTTCTGAATATTTTAGGAATGCTGCAGGTGATTTGACCTCAGTAACATTTGATGGTGCCGCCAATGCAAGGTGAGGCATACGAGTTTCAAGCAAAATGGTGTTAGCCGCGGAAGTCAGTTGGAGTCTGATCGTACATGTTTTGATGTTTTTAGGAACGCTGCCGATGAACTGACTTCAGCAATCCCTGACGGTGGCGCTTTTGCAAGGTGAGGTATACTAATGTCAAGCAAAAAAGTGTAACTCCCTGAGGTCACTTGGAGTCTGATGATATGTGTTTTGAATTTCTTAGGAATCCTGCAGAGGAATTGACATGGGAAATCTCTGATGGACCCACCGGTACAAGGTGAGGTATTCCAAATTCAAGCACACAACTATTTTACGCTGTGCAGTCTCGTACAGTCTGATCATACAGATTTTCAATTTTTTAGGAATATTGCCAAGGATTTGACAGCAGTAATCTCACAGGAATGTGCCCCTGCAAGGTTAGGTATACTAATTTCAAGCAGAAAGTGTACCTCCCCGAAGTCACTAGGACTCTGATCATACATGTTCTCCATTTCTAAGGAATGTTGCACATGAATTGACATCAGGAATCTCCGATGGACGCACCAGTACCAGGAGAGGTATGCTCCTTTCAAGCAAAAACAATGTAGTGTCTGAGGTCACCTGCAGTCTGAGGATATGTATTTTGAATTTTTTAGGAATACTGCAGGGGAATTGACATGAGACATCTCTGATGCATCCGCCAGTGCTAGGTGAGGTGTAGTCACTGCAAACAAAATCGTGTCAATGTCTCTAGTCACTTGGAGTCTGATCGTACATTTTTTGAAACTTTTGGGAATGCTGCAGATAAACGGACCTCAGTAATACCTCATGGAGCGGCCAATGCGAGGTGACGCATCTGAGTTTCAAGCAAAAATGCGTTACTCTCTGAAGTTACTTGGTGACTGATCACACATGTTTTGACTTTTTTAGGAATACTGCCAATGAATTGACGTGAGAAATCTCTGATGGACCCAACAGTGCAAGGGGAGGTGAACCAACGTCAAGCAAGAAAATATTTGACTGTCTGAAGTCTGTTGGAGACTGATCATACATGTTTTCAGTTTTTTCGGAATGTGGCCAATGAATTGACATCAGTAATCTCACATGAACCTGCCAGGGCAAGGGGAGGTACACGAATTTCAAGCAGAAAGGAAACCTCGCTGAAGTCCCTTGGATTCTGATCGCACATGGTTCAAACTTTTAAGGAATGCAGCCGATGAGTTGTGATAATTAATCTCGGCTGGTGCTGCCAATGCAAGGTGAGGTATACTAATTTCAAGCAAAAAAGTGGAACTCTCTGAAGTCACTTGGAGTCTGACGATATGTGTTTTGAATTTTTGAGGAATACTGAAGATGAATTGACATGAGAAAGCTCTGATGCCTTCAGCACTGCATGGTGAGGTATTCTTATTTCATGCAAGCGAATATTTTACTCTCTGAAGCCTCTTGGAGATTGATCATGCATGTCCTCAATTTTTTAGGAATGTTGCCAACGAATTCACATCAGTAATCTCACATGAATGTGCCTACGCCAGGTTAGGTGCACTAATTTCCAGCAAAAAGTGTACCTCGCTGAAGTCCCCTGGAGTCTGCTCATGCATGATTTGAATGTCTGCGGACTGCTGCCCATGAATGCACTTCAGCAATCTCTGATGGAAGCGCCAGTACATGGACAGGTATACTACTTTCAAGCAAAAACGTGTAACTCTCTGAAGTCACTTGGAGTCTGATCATTCATGTTCTGAATATTTTAGGAATGCTGCAGGTGATTTGACCTCAGTAACATTTGATGGTGCCGCCAATGCAAGGTGAGGCATACGAGTTTCAAGCAAAATGGTGTTAGCCGCGGAAGTCAGTTGGAGTCTGATCGTACATGTTTTGATGTTTTTAGGAACGCTGCCGATGAACTGACTTCAGCAATCCCTGACGGTGGCGCTTTTGCAAGGTGAGGTATACTAATGTCAAGCAAAAAAGTGTAACTCCCTGAGGTCACTTGGAGTCTGATGATATGTGTTTTGAATTTCTTAGGAATCCTGCAGAGGAATTGACATGGGAAATCTCTGATGGACCCACCGGTACAAGGTGAGGTATTCCAAATTCAAGCACACAAATATTTTACGCTGTGCAGTCTCGTACAGTCTGATCATACAGATTTTCAATTTTTTAGGAATATTGCCAAGGATTTGACAGCAGTAATCTCACAGGAATGTGCCCCTGCAAGGTTAGGTATACTAATTTCAAGCAGAAAGTGTACCTCCCCGAAGTCACTAGGACTCTGATCATACATGTTCTCCATTTCTAAGGAATGTTGCACATGAATTGACATCAGGAATCTCCGATGGACGCACCAGTACCAGGAGAGGTATGCTCCTTTCAAGCAAAAACAATGTAGTGTCTGAGGTCACCTGCAGTCTGAGGATATGTATTTTGAATTTTTTAGGAATACTGCAGGGGAATTGACATGAGACATCTCTGATGCATCCGCCAGTGCTAGGTGAGGTGTAGTCACTGCAAACAAAATCGTGTCAATGTCTCTAGTCACTTGGAGTCTGATCGTACATTTTTTGAAACTTTTGGGAATGCTGCAGATAAACGGACCTCAGTAATACCTCATGGAGCGGCCAATGCGAGGTGACGCATCTGAGTTTCAAGCAAAAATGCGTTACTCTCTGAAGTTACTTGGTGACTGATCACACATGTTTTGACTTTTTTAGGAATACTGCCAATGAATTGACGTGAGAAATCTCTGATGGACCCAACAGTGCAAGGGGAGGTGAACCAACGTCAAGCAAGAAAATATTTGACTGTCTGAAGTCTGTTGGAGACTGATCATACATGTTTTCAGTTTTTTCGGAATGTGGCCAATGAATTGACATCAGTAATCTCACATGAACCTGCCAGGGCAAGGGGAGGTACACGAATTTCAAGCAGAAAGGAAACCTCGCTGAAGTCCCTTGGATTCTGATCGCACATGGTTCAAACTTTTAAGGAATGCAGCCGATGAGTTGTGATAATTAATCTCGGCTGGTGCTGCCAATGCAAGGTGAGGTATACTAATTTCAAGCAAAAAAGTGGAACTCTCTGAAGTCACTTGGAGTCTGACGATATGTGTTTTGAATTTTTGAGGAATACTGAAGATGAATTGACATGAGAAAGCTCTGATGCCTTCAGCACTGCATGGTGAGGTATTCTTATTTCATGCAAGCGAATATTTTACTCTCTGAAGCCTCTTGGAGATTGATCATGCATGTCCTCAATTTTTTAGGAATGTTGCCAACGAATTCACATCAGTAATCTCACATGAATGTGCCTACGCCAGGTTAGGTGCACTAATTTCCAGCAAAAAGTGTACCTCGCTGAAGTCCCCTGGAGTCTGCTCATGCATGATTTGAATGTCTGCGGACTGCTGCCCATGAATGCACTTCAGCAATCTCTGATGGAAGCGCCAGTACATGGACAGGTATACTACTTTCAAGCAAAAACGTGTAACTCTCTGAAGTCACTTGGAGTCTGATCATTCATGTTCTGAATATTTTAGGAATGCTGCAGGTGATTTGACCTCAGTAACATTTGATGGTGCCGCCAATGCAAGGTGAGGCATACGAGTTTCAAGCAAAATGGTGTTAGCCGCGGAAGTCAGTTGGAGTCTGATCGTACATGTTTTGATGTTTTTAGGAACGCTGCCGATGAACTGACTTCAGCAATCCCTGACGGTGGCGCTTTTGCAAGGTGAGGTATACTAATGTCAAGCAAAAAAGTGTAACTCCCTGAGGTCACTTGGAGTCTGATGATATGTGTTTTGAATTTCTTAGGAATCCCGCAGAGGAATTGACATGGGAAATCTCTGATGGACCCACCGGTACAAGGTGAGGTATTCCAAATTCAAGCACACAACTATTTTACGCTGTGCAGTCTCGTACAGTCTGATCATACAGATTTTCAATTTTTTGGGAATATTGCCAAGGATTTGACAGCAGTAATCTCACAGGAATGTGCCCCTGCAAGGTTAGGTATACTAATTTCAAGCAGAAAGTGTACCTCCCCGAAGTCACTAGGACTCTGATCATACATGTTTTCCATTTCTAAGGAATGTTGCACATGAATTGACATCAGGAATCTCCGATGGACGCACCAGTACCAGGAGAGGTATGCTCCTTTCAAGCAAAAACAATGTAGTGTCTGAGGTCACCTGCAGTCTGAGGATATGTATTTTGAATTTTTTAGGAATACTGCAGGGGAATTGACATGAGACATCTCTGATGCATCCGCCAGTGCTAGGTGAGGTGTAGTCACTGCAAACAAAATCGTGTCAATGTCTCTAGTCACTTGGAGTCTGATCGTACATTTTTTGAAACTTTTGGGAATGCTGCAGATAAACGGACCTCAGTAATACCTCATGGAGCGGCCAATGCGAGGTGACGCATCTGAGTTTCAAGCAAAAATGCGTTACTCTCTGAAGTTACTTGGTGACTGATCACACATGTTTTGACTTTTTTAGGAATACTGCCAATGAATTGACGTGAGAAATCTCTGATGGACCCAACAGTGCAAGGGGAGGTGAACCAACGTCAAGCAAGAAAATATTTGACTGTCTGAAGTCTGTTGGAGACTGATCATACATGTTTTCAGTTTTTTCGGAATGTGGCCAATGAATTGACATCAGTAATCTCACATGAACCTGCCAGGGCAAGGGGAGGTACACGAATTTCAAGCAGAAAGGAAACCTCGCTGAAGTCCCTTGGATTCTGATCGCACATGGTTCAAACTTTTAAGGAATGCAGCCGATGAGTTGTGATAATTAATCTCGGCTGGTGCTGCCAATGCAAGGTGAGGTATACTAATTTCAAGCAAAAAAGTGGAACTCTCTGAAGTCACTTGGAGTCTGACGATATGTGTTTTGAATTTTTGAGGAATACTGAAGATGAATTGACATGAGAAAGCTCTGATGCCTTCAGCACTGCATGGTGAGGTATTCTTATTTCATGCAAGCGAATATTTTACTCTCTGAAGCCTCTTGGAGATTGATCATGCATGTCCTCAATTTTTTAGGAATGTTGCCAACGAATTCACATCAGTAATCTCACATGAATGTGCCTACGCCAGGTTAGGTGCACTAATTTCCAGCAAAAAGTGTACCTCGCTGAAGTCCCCTGGAGTCTGCTCATGCATGATTTGAATGTCTGCGGACTGCTGCCCATGAATGCACTTCAGCAATCTCTGATGGAAGCGCCAGTACATGGACAGGTATACTACTTTCAAGCAAAAACGTGTAACTCTCTGAAGTCACTTGGAGTCTGATCATTCATGTTCTGAATATTTTAGGAATGCTGCAGGTGATTTGACCTCAGTAACATTTGATGGTGCCGCCAATGCAAGGTGAGGCATACGAGTTTCAAGCAAAATGGTGTTAGCCGCGGAAGTCAGTTGGAGTCTGATCGTACATGTTTTGATGTTTTTAGGAACGCTGCCGATGAACTGACTTCAGCAATCCCTGACGGTGGCGCTTTTGCAAGGTGAGGTATACTAATGTCAAGCAAAAAAGTGTAACTCCCTGAGGTCACTTGGAGTCTGATGATATGTGTTTTGAATTTCTTAGGAATCCTGCAGAGGAATTGACATGGGAAATCTCTGATGGACCCACCGGTACAAGGTGAGGTATTCCAAATTCAAGCACACAACTATTTTACGCTGTGCAGTCTCGTACAGTCTGATCATACAGATTTTCAATTTTTTAGGAATATTGCCAAGGATTTGACAGCAGTAATCTCACAGGAATGTGCCCCTGCAAGGTTAGGTATACTAATTTCAAGCAGAAAGTGTACCTCCCCGAAGTCACTAGGACTCTGATCATACATGTTTTCCATTTCTAAGGAATGTTGCACATGAATTGACATCAGGAATCTCCGATGGACGCACCAGTACCAGGAGAGGTATGCTCCTTTCAAGCAAAAACAATGTAGTGTCTGAGGTCACCTGCAGTCTGAGGATATGTATTTTGAATTTTTTAGGAATACTGCAGGGGAATTGACATGAGACATCTCTGATGCATCCGCCAGTGCTAGGTGAGGTGTAGTCACTGCAAACAAAATCGTGTCAATGTCTCTAGTCACTTGGAGTCTGATCGTACATTTTTTGAAACTTTTGGGAATGCTGCAGATAAACGGACCTCAGTAATACCTCATGGAGCGGCCAATGCGAGGTGACGCATCTGAGTTTCAAGCAAAAATGCGTTACTCTCTGAAGTTACTTGGTGACTGATCACACATGTTTTGACTTTTTTAGGAATACTGCCAATGAATTGACGTGAGAAATCTCTGATGGACCCAACAGTGCAAGGGGAGGTGAACCAACGTCAAGCAAGAAAATATTTGACTGTCTGAAGTCTGTTGGAGACTGATCATACATGTTTTCAGTTTTTTCGGAATGTGGCCAATGAATTGACATCAGTAATCTCACATGAACCTGCCAGGGCAAGGGGAGGTACACGAATTTCAAGCAGAAAGGAAACCTCGCTGAAGTCCCTTGGATTCTGATCGCACATGGTTCAAACTTTTAAGGAATGCAGCCGATGAGTTGTGATAATTAATCTCGGCTGGTGCTGCCAATGCAAGGTGAGGTATACTAATTTCAAGCAAAAAAGTGGAACTCTCTGAAGTCACTTGGAGTCTGACGATATGTGTTTTGAATTTTTGAGGAATACTGAAGATGAATTGACATGAGAAAGCTCTGATGCCTTCAGCACTGCATGGTGAGGTATTCTTATTTCATGCAAGCGAATATTTTACTCTCTGAAGCCTCTTGGAGATTGATCATGCATGTCCTCAATGTTTTAGGAATGTTGCCAACGAATTCACATCAGTAATCTCACATGAATGTGCCTACGCCAGGTTAGGTGCACTAATTTCCAGCAAAAAGTGTACCTCGCTGAAGTCCCCTGGAGTCTGCTCATGCATGATTTGAATGTCTGCGGACTGCTGCCCATGAATGCACTTCAGCAATCTCTGATGGAAGCGCCAGTACATGGACAGGTATACTACTTTCAAGCAAAAACGTGTAACTCTCTGAAGTCACTTGGAGTCTGATCATTCATGTTCTGAATATTTTAGGAATGCTGCAGGTGATTTGACCTCAGTAACATTTGATGGTGCCGCCAATGCAAGGTGAGGCATACGAGTTTCAAGCAAAATGGTGTTAGCCGCGGAAGTCAGTTGGAGTCTGATCGTACATGTTTTGATGTTTTTAGGAACGCTGCCGATGAACTGACTTCAGCAATCCCTGACGGTGGCGCTTTTGCAAGGTGAGGTATACTAATGTCAAGCAAAAAAGTGTAACTCCCTGAGGTCACTTGGAGTCTGATGATATGTGTTTTGAATTTCTTAGGAATCCCGCAGAGGAATTGACATGGGAAATCTCTGATGGACCCACCGGTACAAGGTGAGGTATTCCAAATTCAAGCACACAACTATTTTACGCTGTGCAGTCTCGTACAGTCTGATCATACAGATTTTCAATTTTTTGGGAATATTGCCAAGGATTTGACAGCAGTAATCTCACAGGAATGTGCCCCTGCAAGGTTAGGTATACTAATTTCAAGCAGAAAGTGTACCTCCCCGAAGTCACTAGGACTCTGATCATACATGTTTTCCATTTCTAAGGAATGTTGCACATGAATTGACATCAGGAATCTCCGATGGACGCACCAGTACCAGGAGAGGTATGCTCCTTTCAAGCAAAAACAATGTAGTGTCTGAGGTCACCTGCAGTCTGAGGATATGTATTTTGAATTTTTTAGGAATACTGCAGGGGAATTGACATGAGACATCTCTGATGCATCCGCCAGTGCTAGGTGAGGTGTAGTCACTGCAAACAAAATCGTGTCAATGTCTCTAGTCACTTGGAGTCTGATCGTACATTTTTTGAAACTTTTGGGAATGCTGCAGATAAACGGACCTCAGTAATACCTCATGGAGCGGCCAATGCGAGGTGACGCATCTGAGTTTCAAGCAAAAATGCGTTACTCTCTGAAGTTACTTGGTGACTGATCACACATGTTTTGACTTTTTTAGGAATACTGCCAATGAATTGACGTGAGAAATCTCTGATGGACCCAACAGTGCAAGGGGAGGTGAACCAACGTCAAGCAAGAAAATATTTGACTGTCTGAAGTCTGTTGGAGACTGATCATACATGTTTTCAGTTTTTTCGGAATGTGGCCAATGAATTGACATCAGTAATCTCACATGAACCTGCCAGGGCAAGGGGAGGTACACGAATTTCAAGCAGAAAGGAAACCTCGCTGAAGTCCCTTGGATTCTGATCGCACATGGTTCAAACTTTTAAGGAATGCAGCCGATGAGTTGTGATAATTAATCTCGGCTGGTGCTGCCAATGCAAGGTGAGGTATACTAATTTCAAGCAAAAAAGTGGAACTCTCTGAAGTCACTTGGAGTCTGACGATATGTGTTTTGAATTTTTGAGGAATACTGAAGATGAATTGACATGAGAAAGCTCTGATGCCTTCAGCACTGCATGGTGAGGTATTCTTATTTCATGCAAGCGAATATTTTACTCTCTGAAGCCTCTTGGAGATTGATCATGCATGTCCTCAATGTTTTAGGAATGTTGCCAACGAATTCACATCAGTAATCTCACATGAATGTGCCTACGCCAGGTTAGGTGCACTAATTTCCAGCAAAAAGTGTACCTCGCTGAAGTCCCCTGGAGTCTGCTCATGCATGATTTGAATGTCTGCGGACTGCTGCCCATGAATGCACTTCAGCAATCTCTGATGGAAGCGCCAGTACATGGACAGGTATACTACTTTCAAGCAAAAACGTGTAACTCTCTGAAGTCACTTGGAGTCTGATCATTCATGTTCTGAATATTTTAGGAATGCTGCAGGTGATTTGACCTCAGTAACATTTGATGGTGCCGCCAATGCAAGGTGAGGCATACGAGTTTCAAGCAAAATGGTGTTAGCCGCGGAAGTCAGTTGGAGTCTGATCGTACATGTTTTGATGTTTTTAGGAACGCTGCCGATGAACTGACTTCAGCAATCCCTGACGGTGGCGCTTTTGCAAGGTGAGGTATACTAATGTCAAGCAAAAAAGTGTAACTCCCTGAGGTCACTTGGAGTCTGATGATATGTGTTTTGAATTTCTTAGGAATCCTGCAGAGGAATTGACATGGGAAATCTCTGATGGACCCACCGGTACAAGGTGAGGTATTCCAAATTCAAGCACACAACTATTTTACGCTGTGCAGTCTCGTACAGTCTGATCATACAGATTTTCAATTTTTTAGGAATATTGCCAAGGATTTGACAGCAGTAATCTCACAGGAATGTGCCCCTGCAAGGTTAGGTATACTAATTTCAAGCAGAAAGTGTACCTCCCCGAAGTCACTAGGACTCTGATCATACATGTTTTCCATTTCTAAGGAATGTTGCACATGAATTGACATCAGGAATCTCCGATGGACGCACCAGTACCAGGAGAGGTATGCTCCTTTCAAGCAAAAACAATGTAGTGTCTGAGGTCACCTGCAGTCTGAGGATATGTATTTTGAATTTTTTAGGAATACTGCAGGGGAATTGACATGAGACATCTCTGATGCATCCGCCAGTGCTAGGTGAGGTGTAGTCACTGCAAACAAAATCGTGTCAATGTCTCTAGTCACTTGGAGTCTGATCGTACATTTTTTGAAACTTTTGGGAATGCTGCAGATAAACGGACCTCAGTAATACCTCATGGAGCGGCCAATGCGAGGTGACGCATCTGAGTTTCAAGCAAAAATGCGTTACTCTCTGAAGTTACTTGGTGACTGATCACACATGTTTTGACTTTTTTAGGAATACTGCCAATGAATTGACGTGAGAAATCTCTGATGGACCCAACAGTGCAAGGGGAGGTGAACCAACGTCAAGCAAGAAAATATTTGACTGTCTGAAGTCTGTTGGAGACTGATCATACATGTTTTCAGTTTTTTCGGAATGTGGCCAATGAATTGACATCAGTAATCTCACATGAACCTGCCAGGGCAAGGGGAGGTACACGAATTTCAAGCAGAAAGGAAACCTCGCTGAAGTCCCTTGGATTCTGATCGCACATGGTTCAAACTTTTAAGGAATGCAGCCGATGAGTTGTGATAATTAATCTCGGCTGGTGCTGCCAATGCAAGGTGAGGTATACTAATTTCAAGCAAAAAAGTGGAACTCTCTGAAGTCACTTGGAGTCTGACGATATGTGTTTTGAATTTTTGAGGAATACTGAAGATGAATTGACATGAGAAAGCTCTGATGCCTTCAGCACTGCATGGTGAGGTATTCTTATTTCATGCAAGCGAATATTTTACTCTCTGAAGCCTCTTGGAGATTGATCATGCATGTCCTCAATTTTTTAGGAATGTTGCCAACGAATTCACATCAGTAATCTCACATGAATGTGCCTACGCCAGGTTAGGTGCACTAATTTCCAGCAAAAAGTGTACCTCGCTGAAGTCCCCTGGAGTCTGCTCATGCATGATTTGAATGTCTGCGGACTGCTGCCCATGAATGCACTTCAGCAATCTCTGATGGAAGCGCCAGTACATGGACAGGTATACTACTTTCAAGCAAAAACGTGTAACTCTCTGAAGTCACTTGGAGTCTGATCATTCATGTTCTGAATATTTTAGGAATGCTGCAGGTGATTTGACCTCAGTAACATTTGATGGTGCCGCCAATGCAAGGTGAGGCATACGAGTTTCAAGCAAAATGGTGTTAGCCGCGGAAGTCAGTTGGAGTCTGATCGTACATGTTTTGATGTTTTTAGGAACGCTGCCGATGAACTGACTTCAGCAATCCCTGACGGTGGCGCTTTTGCAAGGTGAGGTATACTAATGTCAAGCAAAAAAGTGTAACTCCCTGAGGTCACTTGGAGTCTGATGATATGTGTTTTGAATTTCTTAGGAATCCTGCAGAGGAATTGACATGGGAAATCTCTGATGGACCCACCGGTACAAGGTGAGGTATTCCAAATTCAAGCACACAACTATTTTACGCTGTGCAGTCTCGTACAGTCTGATCATACAGATTTTCAATTTTTTAGGAATATTGCCAAGGATTTGACAGCAGTAATCTCACAGGAATGTGCCCCTGCAAGGTTAGGTATACTAATTTCAAGCAGAAAGTGTACCTCCCCGAAGTCACTAGGACTCTGATCATACATGTTTTCCATTTCTAAGGAATGTTGCACATGAATTGACATCAGGAATCTCCGATGGACGCACCAGTACCAGGAGAGGTATGCTCCTTTCAAGCAAAAACAATGTAGTGTCTGAGGTCACCTGCAGTCTGAGGATATGTATTTTGAATTTTTTAGGAATACTGCAGGGGAATTGACATGAGACATCTCTGATGCATCCGCCAGTGCTAGGTGAGGTGTAGTCACTGCAAACAAAATCGTGTCAATGTCTCTAGTCACTTGGAGTCTGATCGTACATTTTTTGAAACTTTTGGGAATGCTGCAGATAAACGGACCTCAGTAATACCTCATGGAGCGGCCAATGCGAGGTGACGCATCTGAGTTTCAAGCAAAAATGCGTTACTCTCTGAAGTTACTTGGTGACTGATCACACATGTTTTGACTTTTTTAGGAATACTGCCAATGAATTGACGTGAGAAATCTCTGATGGACCCAACAGTGCAAGGGGAGGTGAACCAACGTCAAGCAAGAAAATATTTGACTGTCTGAAGTCTGTTGGAGACTGATCATACATGTTTTCAGTTTTTTCGGAATGTGGCCAATGAATTGACATCAGTAATCTCACATGAACCTGCCAGGGCAAGGGGAGGTACACGAATTTCAAGCAGAAAGGAAACCTCGCTGAAGTCCCTTGGATTCTGATCGCACATGGTTCAAACTTTTAAGGAATGCAGCCGATGAGTTGTGATAATTAATCTCGGCTGGTGCTGCCAATGCAAGGTGAGGTATACTAATTTCAAGCAAAAAAGTGGAACTCTCTGAAGTCACTTGGAGTCTGACGATATGTGTTTTGAATTTTTGAGGAATACTGAAGATGAATTGACATGAGAAAGCTCTGATGCCTTCAGCACTGCATGGTGAGGTATTCTTATTTCATGCAAGCAAATATTTTACTCTCTGAAGCCTCTTGGAGATTGATCATGCATGTCCTCAATTTTTTAGGAATGTTGCCAACGAATTCACATCAGTAATCTCACATGAATTTGCCTACGCCAGGTTAGGTGCACTAATTTCCAGCAAAAAGTGTACCTCGCTGAAGTCCCCTGGAGTCTGCTCATGCATGATTTGAATGTCTGCGGACTGCTGCCCATGAATGCACTTCAGCAATCTCTGATGGAAGCGCCAGTACATGGACAGGTATACTACTTTCAAGCAAAAACGTGTAACTCTCTGAAGTCACTTGGAGTCTGATCATTCATGTTCTGAATATTTTAGGAATGCTGCAGGTGATTTGACCTCAGTAACATTTGATGGTGCCGCCAATGCAAGGTGAGGCATACGAGTTGCAAGCAAAATGGTGTTAGCCGCGGAAGTCAGTTGGAGTCTGATCGTACATGTTTTGATGTTTTTAGGAACGCTGCCGATGAACTGACTTCAGCAATCCCTGACGGTGGCGCTTTTGCAAGGTGAGGTATACTAATGTCAAGCAAAAAAGTGTAACTCCCTGAGGTCACTTGGAGTCTGATGATATGTGTTTTGAATTTCTTAGGAATCCTGCAGAGGAATTGACATGGGAAATCTCTGATGGACCCACCGGTACAAGGTGAGGTATTCCAAATTCAAGCACACAAATATTTTACGCTGTGCAGTCTCGTACAGTCTGATCATACAGATTTTCAATTTTTTAGGAATATTGCCAAGGATTTGACAGCAGTAATCTCACAGGAATGTGCCCCTGCAAGGTTAGGTATACTAATTTCAAGCAGAAAGTGTACCTCCCCGAAGTCACTAGGACTCTGATCATACATGTTCTCCATTTCTAAGGAATGTTGCACATGAATTGACATCAGGAATCTCCGATGGACGCACCAGTACCAGGAGAGGTATGCTCCTTTCAAGCAAAAACAATGTAGTGTCTGAGGTCACCTGCAGTCTGAGGATATGTATTTTGAATTTTTTAGGAATACTGCAGGGGAATTGACATGAGACATCTCTGATGCATCCGCCAGTGCTAGGTGAGGTGTAGTCACTGCAAACAAAATCGTGTCAATGTCTCTAGTCACTTGGAGTCTGATCGTACATTTTTTGAAACTTTTGGGAATGCTGCAGATAAACGGACCTCAGTAATACCTCATGGAGCGGCCAATGCGAGGTGACGCATCTGAGTTTCAAGCAAAAATGCGTTACTCTCTGAAGTTACTTGGTGACTGATCACACATGTTTTGACTTTTTTAGGAATACTGCCAATGAATTGACGTGAGAAATCTCTGATGGACCCAACAGTGCAAGGGGAGGTGAACCAACGTCAAGCAAGAAAATATTTGACTGTCTGAAGTCTGTTGGAGACTGATCATACATGTTTTCAGTTTTTTCGGAATGTGGCCAATGAATTGACATCAGTAATCTCACATGAACCTGCCAGGGCAAGGGGAGGTACACGAATTTCAAGCAGAAAGGAAACCTCGCTGAAGTCCCTTGGATTCTGATCGCACATGGTTCAAACTTTTAAGGAATGCAGCCGATGAGTTGTGATAATTAATCTCGGCTGGTGCTGCCAATGCAAGGTGAGGTATACTAATTTCAAGCAAAAAAGTGGAACTCTCTGAAGTCACTTGGAGTCTGACGATATGTGTTTTGAATTTTTGAGGAATACTGAAGATGAATTGACATGAGAAAGCTCTGATGCCTTCAGCACTGCATGGTGAGGTATTCTTATTTCATGCAAGCGAATATTTTACTCTCTGAAGCCTCTTGGAGATTGATCATGCATGTCCTCAATTTTTTAGGAATGTTGCCAACGAATTCACATCAGTAATCTCACATGAATGTGCCTACGCCAGGTTAGGTGCACTAATTTCCAGCAAAAAGTGTACCTCGCTGAAGTCCCCTGGAGTCTGCTCATGCATGATTTGAATGTCTGCGGACTGCTGCCCATGAATGCACTTCAGCAATCTCTGATGGAAGCGCCAGTACATGGACAGGTATACTACTTTCAAGCAAAAACGTGTAACTCTCTGAAGTCACTTGGAGTCTGATCATTCATGTTCTGAATATTTTAGGAATGCTGCAGGTGATTTGACCTCAGTAACATTTGATGGTGCCGCCAATGCAAGGTGAGGCATACGAGTTGCAAGCAAAATGGTGTTAGCCGCGGAAGTCAGTTGGAGTCTGATCGTACATGTTTTGATCTTTTTAGGAACGCTGCCGATGAACTGAGTTCAGCAATCCCTGACGGTGGCGCTTTTGCAAGGTGAGGTATAGTAATGTCAAGCAAAAAAGTGTAACTCCCTGAGGTCACTTGGAGTCTGATGATATGTGTTTTGAATTTCTTAGGAATCCTGCAGAGGAATTGACATGGGAAATCTCTGATGGACCCACCGGTACAAGGTGAGGTATTCCAAATTCAAGCACACAAATATTTTACGCTGTGCAGTCTCGTACAGTCTGATCATACAGATTTTCAATTTTTTAGGAATATTGCCAAGGATTTGACAGCAGTAATCTCACAGGAATGTGCCCCTGCAAGGTTAGGTATACTAATTTCAAGCAGAAAGTGTACCTCCCCGAAGTCACTAGGACTCTGATCATACATGTTCTCCATTTCTAAGGAATGTTGCACATGAATTGACATCAGGAATCTCCGATGGACGCACCAGTACCAGGAGAGGTATGCTCCTTTCAAGCAAAAACAATGTAGTGTCTGAGGTCACCTGCAGTCTGAGGATATGTATTTTGAATTTTTTAGGAATACTGCAGGGGAATTGACATGAGACATCTCTGATGCATCCGCCAGTGCTAGGTGAGGTGTAGTCACTGCAAACAAAATCGTGTCAATGTCTCTAGTCACTTGGAGTCTGATCGTACATTTTTTGAAACTTTTGGGAATGCTGCAGATAAACGGACCTCAGTAATACCTCATGGAGCGGCCAATGCGAGGTGACGCATCTGAGTTTCAAGCAAAAATGCGTTACTCTCTGAAGTTACTTGGTGACTGATCACACATGTTTTGACTTTTTTAGGAATACTGCCAATGAATTGACGTGAGAAATCTCTGATGGACCCCACAGTGCAAGGGGAGGTGAACCAACGTCAAGCAAGAAAATATTTGACTGTCTGAAGTCTGTTGGAGACTGATCATACATGTTTTCAGTTTTTTCGGAATGTGGCCAATGAATTGACATCAGTAATCTCACATGAACCTGCCAGGGCAAGGGGAGGTACACGAATTTCAAGCAGAAAGGAAACCTCGCTGAAGTCCCTTGGATTCTGATCGCACATGGTTCAAACTTTTAAGGAATGCAGCCGATGAGTTGTGATAATTAATCTCGGCTGGTGCTGCCAATGCAAGGTGAGGTATACTAATTTCAAGCAAAAAAGTGGAACTCTCTGAAGTCACTTGGAGTCTGACGATATGTGTTTTGAATTTTTGAGGAATACTGAAGATGAATTGACATGAGAAAGCTCTGATGCCTTCAGCACTGCATGGTGAGGTATTCTTATTTCATGCAAGCGAATATTTTACTCTCTGAAGCCTCTTGGAGATTGATCATGCATGTCCTCAATTTTTTAGGAATGTTGCCAACGAATTCACATCAGTAATCTCACATGAATGTGCCTACGCAAGGTTAGGTGCACTAATTTCCAGCAAAAAGTGTACCTCGCTGAAGTCCCCTGGAGTCTGCTCATGCATGATTTGAATGTCTGCGGACTGCTGCCCATGAATGCACTTCAGCAATCTCTGATGGAAGCGCCAGTACATGGACAGGTATACTACTTTCAAGCAAAAACGTGTAACTCTCTGAAGTCACTTGGAGTCTGATCATTCATGTTCTGAATATTTTAGGAATGCTGCAGGTGATTTGACCTCAGTAACATTTGATGGTGCCGCCAATGCAAGGTGAGGCATACGAGTTGCAAGCAAAATGGTGTTAGCCGCGGAAGTCAGTTGGAGTCTGATCGTACATGTTTTGATCTTTTTAGGAACGCTGCCGATGAACTGACTTCACAAATCCCTGACGGTGGCGCTTTTGCAAGGTGAGGTATACTAATGTCAAACAAAAAAGTGTAACTCCCTGAGGTCACTTGGAGTCTGATGATATGTGTTTTGAATTTCTTAGGAATCGTGCAGAGGAATTGACATGGGAAATCTCTGATGGACCCACCGGTACAAGGTGAGGTATTCCAAATTCAAGCACACAAATATTTTACGCTGTGCAGTCTCGTACAGTCTGATCCTACAGATTTTCAATTTTTTAGGAATATTGCCAAGGATTTGACAGCAGTAATCTCACAGGAATGTGCCCCTGCAAGGTTAGGTATACTAATTTCAAGTAGAAAGTGTACCTCCCCGAAGTCACTAGGACTCCGATCATACATATTCTCCATTTCTAAGGAATGTTGCACATGAATTGACATCAGGAATCTCCGATGGACGCACCAGTACCAGGAGAGGTATGCTCCTTTCAAGCAAAAACAATGTAGTGTCTGAGGTCACCTGCAGTCTGAGGATATGTGTTTTGAATTTTTTAGGAATACTGCAGGGGAATTGACATGAGACATCTCTGATGCATCCGCCAGTGCTAGGTGAGGTGTAGTCACTGCAAACAAAATCGTGTCAATGTCTCTAGTCACTTGGAGTCTGATCTTACATTGTTTGAAACTTTTGGGAATGCTGCAGATAAACGGACCTCAGTAATACCTCATGGAGCGGCCAATGCGAGGTGACGCATCTGAGTTTCAAGCAAAAATGCGTTACTCTCTGAAGTTACTTGGTGACTGATCACACATGTTTTGACTTTTTTAGGAATACTGCCAATGAATTGACGTGAGAAATCTCTGATGGACCCCACAGTGCAAGGGGAGGTGAACCAACGTCAAGCAAGAAAATATTTGACTGTCTGAAGTCTGTTGGAGACTGATCATACATGTTTTCAGTTTTTTCGGAATGTGGCCAATGAATTGACATCAGTAATCTCACATGAACCTGCCAGGGCAAGGGGAGGTACACGAATTTCAAGCAGAAAGGAAACCTCGCTGAAGTCCCTTGGATTCTGATCGCACATGGTTCAAACTTTTAAGGAATGCAGCCGATGAGTTGTGATAATTAATCTCGGCTGGTGCTGCCAATGCAAGGTGAGGTATACTAATTTCAAGCAAAAAAGTGGAACTCTCTGAAGTCACTTGGAGTCTGACGATATGTGTTTTGAATTTTTGAGGAATACTGAAGATGAATTGACATGAGAAAGCTCTGATGCCTTCAGCACTGCATGGTGAGGTATTCTTATTTCATGCAAGCGAATATTTTACTCTCTGAAGCCTCTTGGAGATTGATCATGCATGTCCTCAATTTTTTAGGAATGTTGCCAACGAATTCACATCAGTAATCTCACATGAATGTGCCTACGCAAGGTTAGGTGCACTAATTTCCAGCAAAAAGTGTACCTCGCTGAAGTCCCCTGGAGTCTGCTCATGCATGATTTGAATGTCTGCGGACTGCTGCCCATGAATGCACTTCAGCAATCTCTGATGGAAGCGCCAGTACATGGACAGGTATACTACTTTCAAGCAAAAACGTGTAACTCTCTGAAGTCACTTGGAGTCTGATCATTCATGTTCTGAATATTTTAGGAATGCTGCAGGTGATTTGACCTCAGTAACATTTGATGGTGCCGCCAATGCAAGGTGAGGCATACGAGTTTCAAGCAAAATGGTGTTAGCCGCGGAAGTCAGTTGGAGTCTGATCGTACATGTTTTGATCTTTTTAGGAACGCTGCCGATGAACTGACTTCACAAATCCCTGACGGTGTCGCTTTTGCAAGGTGAGGTATACTAATGTCAAACAAAAAAGTGTAACTCCCTGAGGTCACTTGGAGTCTGATGATATGTGTTTTGAATTTCTTAGGAATCGTGCAGAGGAATTGACATGGGAAATCTCTGATGGACCCACCGGTACAAGGTGAGGTATTCCAAATTCAAGCACACAAATATTTTACGCTGTGCAGTCTCGTACAGTCTGATCCTACAGATTTTCAATTTTTTAGGAATATTGCCAAGGATTTGACAGCAGTAATCTCACAGGAATGTGCCCCTGCAAGGTTAGGTATACTAATTTCAAGTAGAAAGTGTACCTCCCCGAAGTCACTAGGACTCCGATCATACATATTCTCCATTTCTAAGGAATGTTGCACATGAATTGACATCAGGAATCTCCGATGGACGCACCAGTACCAGGAGAGGTATGCTCCTTTCAAGCAAAAACAATGTAGTGTCTGAGGTCACCTGCAGTCTGAGGATATGTGTTTTGAATTTTTTAGGAATACTGCAGGGGAATTGACATGAGACATCTCTGATGCATCCGCCAGTGCTAGGTGAGGTGTAGTCACTGCAAACAAAATCGTGTCAATGTCTCTAGTCACTTGGAGTCTGATCTTACATTGTTTGAAACTTTTGGGAATGCTGCAGATAAACGGACCTCAGTAATACCTCATGGAGCGGCCAATGCGAGGTGACGCATCTGAGTTTCAAGCAAAAATGCGTTACTCTCTGAAGTTACTTGGTGACTGATCACACATGTTTTGACTTTTTGAGGAATACTGCCAATGAATTGACGTGAGAAATCTCTGATGGACCCCACAGTGCAAGGGGAGGTGAACCAACGTCAAGCAAGAAAATATTTGACTGTCTGAAGTCTGTTGGAGACTGATCATACATGTTTTCAGTTTTTTCGGAATGTGGCCAATGAATTGACATCAGTAATCTCACATGAACCTGCCAGGGCAAGGGGAGGTACACGAATTTCAAGCAGAAAGGAAACCTCGCTGAAGTCCCTTGGATTCTGATCGCACATGGTTCAAACTTTTAAGGAATGCAGCCGATGAGTTGTGATAATTAATCTCGGCTGGTGCTGCCAATGCAAGGTGAGGTATACTAATTTCAAGCAAAAAAGTGGAACTCTCTGAAGTCACTTGGAGTCTGACGATATGTGTTTTGAATTTTTGAGGAATACTGAAGATGAATTGACATGAGAAAGCTCTGATGCCTTCAGCACTGCATGGTGAGGTATTCTTATTTCATGCAAGCGAATATTTTACTCTCTGAAGCCTCTTGGAGATTGATCATGCATGTCCTCAATTTTTTAGGAATGTTGCCAACGAATTCACATCAGTAATCTCACATGAATGTGCCTACGCAAGGTTAGGTGCACTAATTTCCAGCAAAAAGTGTACCTCGCTGAAGTCCCCTGGAGTCTGCTCATGCATGATTTGAATGTCTGCGGACTGCTGCCCATGAATGCACTTCAGCAATCTCTGATGGAAGCGCCAGTACATGGACAGGTATACTACTTTCAAGCAAAAACGTGTAACTCTCTGAAGTCACTTGGAGTCTGATCATTCATGTTCTGAATATTTTAGGAATGCTGCAGGTGATTTGACCTCAGTAACATTTGATGGTGCCGCCAATGCAAGGTGAGGCATACGAGTTTCAAGCAAAATGGTGTTAGCCGCGGAAGTCAGTTGGAGTCTGATCGTACATGTTTTGATCTTTTTAGGAACGCTGCCGATGAACTGACTTCACAAATCCCTGACGGTGTCGCTTTTGCAAGGTGAGGTATACTAATGTCAAACAAAAAAGTGTAACTCCCTGAGGTCACTTGGAGTCTGATGATATGTGTTTTGAATTTCTTAGGAATCGTGCAGAGGAATTGACATGGGAAATCTCTGATGGACCCACCGGTACAAGGTGAGGTATTCCAAATTCAAGCACACAAATATTTTACGCTGTGCAGTCTCGTACAGTCTGATCCTACAGATTTTCAATTTTTTAGGAATATTGCCAAGGATTTGACAGCAGTAATCTCACAGGAATGTGCCCCTGCAAGGTTAGGTATACTAATTTCAAGTAGAAAGTGTACCTCCCCGAAGTCACTAGGACTCCGATCATACATATTCTCCATTTCTAAGGAATGTTGCACATGAATTGACATCAGGAATCTCCGATGGACGCACCAGTACCAGGAGAGGTATGCTCCTTTCAAGCAAAAACAATGTAGTGTCTGAGGTCACCTGCAGTCTGAGGATATGTGTTTTGAATTTTTTAGGAATACTGCAGGGGAATTGACATGAGACATCTCTGATGCATCCGCCAGTGCTAGGTGAGGTGTAGTCACTGCAAACAAAATCGTGTCAATGTCTCTAGTCACTTGGAGTCTGATCTTACATTGTTTGAAACTTTTGGGAATGCTGCAGATAAACGGACCTCAGTAATACCTCATGGAGCGGCCAATGCGAGGTGACGCATCTGAGTTTCAAGCAAAAATGCGTTACTCTCTGAAGTTACTTGGTGACTGATCACACATGTTTTGACTTTTTGAGGAATACTGCCAATGAATTGACGTGAGAAATCTCTGATGGACCCCACAGTGCAAGGGGAGGTGAACCAACGTCAAGCAAGAAAATATTTGACTGTCTGAAGTCTGTTGGAGACTGATCATACATGTTTTCAGTTTTTTCGGAATGTGGCCAATGAATTGACATCAGTAATCTCACATGAACCTGCCAGGGCAAGGGGAGGTACACGAATTTCAAGCAGAAAGGAAACCTCGCTGAAGTCCCTTGGATTCTGATCGCACATGGTTCAAACTTTTAAGGAATGCAGCCGATGAGTTGTGATAATTAATCTCGGCTGGTGCTGCCAATGCAAGGTGAGGTATACTAATTTCAAGCAAAAAAGTGGAACTCTCTGAAGTCACTTGGAGTCTGACGATATGTGTTTTGAATTTTTGAGGAATACTGAAGATGAATTGACATGAGAAAGCTCTGATGCCTTCAGCACTGCATGGTGAGGTATTCTTATTTCATGCAAGCGAATATTTTACTCTCTGAAGCCTCTTGGAGATTGATCATGCATGTCCTCAATTTTTTAGGAATGTTGCCAACGAATTCACATCAGTAATCTCACATGAATGTGCCTACGCAAGGTTAGGTGCACTAATTTCCAGCAAAAAGTGTACCTCGCTGAAGTCCCCTGGAGTCTGCTCATGCATGATTTGAATGTCTGCGGACTGCTGCCCATGAATGCACTTCAGCAATCTCTGATGGAAGCGCCAGTACATGGACAGGTATACTGCTTTCAAGCAAAAACGTGTAACTCTCTGAAGTCACTTGGAGTCTGATCATTCATGTTCTGAATATTTTAGGAATGCTGCAGATGATTTGACCTCAGTAACATTTGATGGTGCCGCCAATGCAAGGTGAGGCATACGAGTTTCAAGCAAAATGGTGTTAGCCGCGGAAGTCAGTTGGAGTCTGATCGTACATGTTTTGATGTTTTTAGGAACGCTGCCGATGAACTGACTTCAGCAATCCCTGACGGTGGCGCCTTTGCAAGGTGAGGTATACTAATGTCAAGCAAAAAAGTGTAACTCCCTGAGGTCACTTGGAGTCTGATGATATGTGTTTTGAATTTCTTAGGAATCCTGCAGAGGAATTGACATGGGAAATCTCTGATGGACCCACCGGTACAAGGTGAGGTATTCCAAATTCAAGCACACAAATATTTTACGCTGTGCATTCTCGTACAGTCTGATCATACATATTTTCAATTTTTTAGGAATATTGCCAAGGATTTGACAGCAGTAATCTCACAGGAATGTGCCCCTGCAAGGTTAGGTATACTAATTTCAAGCAGAAAGTGTACCTCCCCGAAGTCACTAGGACTCTGATCATACATGTTCTCCATTTCTAAGGAATGTTGCACATGAATTGACATCAGGAATCTCCGATGGACGCACCAGTACCAGGAGAGGTATGCTCCTTTCAAGCAAAAACAATGTAGTGTCTGAGGTCACCTGCAGTCTGAGGATATGTATTTTGAATTTTTTAGGAATACTGCAGGGGAATTGACATGAGACATCTCTGATGCATCCGCCAGTGCTAGGTGAGGTGTAGTCACTGCAAACAAAATCGTGTCAATGTCTCTAGTCACTTGGAGTCTGATCTTACATTGTTTGAAACTTTTGGGAATGCTGCAGATAAACGGACCTCAGTAATACCTCATGGAGCGGCCAATGCGAGGTGACGCATCTGAGTTTCAAGCAAAAATGCGTTACTCTCTGAAGTTACTTGGTGACTGATCACACATGTTTTGACTTTTTTTGGAATACTGCCAATGAATTGACGTGAGAAATCTCTGATGGACCCCACAGTGCAAGGGGAGGTGAACCAACGTCAAGCAAGAAAATATTTGACTGTCTGAAGTCTGTTGGAGACTGATCATACATGTTTTCAGTTTTTTCGGAATGTGGCCAATGAATTGACATCAGTAATCTCACATGAACCTGCCAGGGCAAGGGGAGGTACACGAATTTCAAGCAGAAAGGAAACCTCGCTGAAGTCCCTTGGATTCTGATCGCACATGGTTCAAACTTTTAAGGAATGCAGCCGATGAGTTGTGATAATTAATCTCGGCTGGTGCTGCCAATGCAAGGTGAGGTATACTAATTTCAAGCAAAAAAGTGGAACTCTCTGAAGTCACTTGGAGTCTGACGATATGTGTTTTGAATTTCTTAGGAATCCTGCAGAGGAATTGACATGGGAAATCTCTGATGGACCCACCGGTACAAGGTGATGTATTCCAAATTCAAGCACACAAATATTTTACGCTGTGCAGTCTCGTACAGTCTGATCATACAGATTTTCAATTTTTTAGGAATATTGCCAAGGATTTGACAGCAGTAATCTCACAGGAATGTGCCCCTGCAAGGTTAGGTATACTAATTTCAAGCAGAAAGTGTACCTCCCCGAAGTCACTAGGACTCTGATCATACATGTTCTCCATTTCTAAGGAATGTTGCACATGAATTGACATCAGGAATCTCCGATGGACGCACCAGTACCAGGAGAGGTATGCTCCTTTCAAGCAAAAACAATGTAGTGTCTGAGGTCACCTGCAGTCTGAGGATATGTATTTTGAATTTTTTAGGAATACTGCAGGGGAATTGACATGAGACATCTCTGATGCATCCGCCAGTGCTAGGTGAGGTGTAGTCACTGCAAACAAAATCGTGTCAATGTCTCTAGTCACTTGGAGTCTGATCTTACATTGTTTGAAACTTTTGGGAATGCTGCAGATAAACGGACCTCAGTAATACCTCATGGAGCGGCCAATGCGAGGTGACGCATCTGAGTTTCAAGCAAAAATGCGTTACTCTCTGAAGTTACTTGGTGACTGATCACACATGTTTTGACTTTTTTTGGAATACTGCCAATGAATTGACGTGAGAAATCTCTGATGGACCCCACAGTGCAAGGGGAGGTGAACCAACGTCAAGCAAGAAAATATTTGACTGTCTGAAGTCTGTTGGAGACTGATCATACATGTTTTCAGTTTTTTCGGAATGTGGCCAATGAATTGACATCAGTAATCTCACATGAACCTGCCAGGGCAAGGGGAGGTACACGAATTTCAAGCAGAAAGGAAACCTCGCTGAAGTCCCTTGGATTCTGATCGCACATGGTTCAAACTTTTAAGGAATGCAGCCGATGAGTTGTGATAATTAATCTCGGCTGGTGCTGCCAATGCAAGGTGAGGTATACTAATTTCAAGCAAAAAAGTGGAACTCTCTGAAGTCACTTGGAGTCTGACGATATGTGTTTTGAATTTCTTAGGAATCCTGCAGAGGAATTGACATGGGAAATCTCTGATGGACCCACCGGTACAAGGTGAGGTATTTCAAATTCAAGCACACAAATATTTTACGCTGTGCAGTCTCGTACAGTCTGATCATACAGATTTTCAATTTTTTAGGAATATTGCCAAGGATTTGACAGCAGTAATCTCACAGGAATGTGCCCCTGCAAGGTTAGGTATACTAATTTCAAGCAGAAAGTGTACCTCCTTGAAGTCACTAGGACTCTGATCATACATGTTCTCCATTTCTAAGGAATGTTGCACATGAATTGACATCAGGAATCTCCGATGGACGCACCAGTACCAGGAGAGGTATGCTCCTTTCAAGCAAAAACAATGTAGTGTCTGAGGTCACCTGCAGTCTGAGGATATGTATTTTGAATTTTTTAGGAATACTGCAGGGGAATTGACATGAGACATCTCTGATGCATCCGCCAGTGCTAGGTGAGGTGTAGTCACTGCAAACAAAATCGTGTCAATGTCTCTAGTCACTTGGAGTCTGATCGTACATTTTTTGAAACTTTTGGGAATGCTGCAGATAAACGGACCTCAGTAATACCTCATGGAGCGGCCAATGCGAGGTGACGCATCTGAGTTTCAAGCAAAAATGCGTTACTCTCTGAAGTTACTTGGTGACTGATCACACATGTTTTGACTTTTTTTGGAATACTGCCAATGAATTGACGTGAGAAATCTCTGATGGACCCCACAGTGCAAGGGGAGGTGAACCAACGTCAAGCAAGAAAATATTTGACTGTCTGAAGTCTGTTGGAGACTGATCATACATGTTTTCAGTTTTTTCGGAATGTGGCCAATGAATTGACATCAGTAATCTCACATGAACCTGCCAGGGCAAGGGGAGGTACACGATTTCAAGCAGAAAGGAAACCTCGCTGAAGTCCCTTGGATTCTGATCGCACATGGTTCAAACTTTTAAGGAATGCAGCCGATGAGTTGTGATAATTAATCTCGGCTGGTGCTGCCAATGCAAGGTGAGGTATACTAATTTCAAGCAAAAAAGTGGAACTCTCTGAAGTCACTTGGAGTCTGACGATATGTGTTTTGAATTTTTGAGGAATACTGAAGATGAATTGACATGAGAAAGCTCTGATGCCTTCAGCACTGCATGGTGAGGTATTCTTATTTAATGCAAGCGAATATTTTACTCTCTGAAGCCTCTTGGAGATTGATCATGCATGTCCTCAATTTTTTAGGAATGTTGCCAACGAATTCACATCAGTAATCTCACATGAATGTGCCTACGCAAGGTTAGGTGCACTAATTTCCAGCAAAAAGTGTACCTCGCTGAAGTCCCCTGGAGTCTGCTCATGCATGATTTGAATGTCTGCGGACTGCTGCCCATGAATGCACTTCAGCAATCTCTGATGGAAGCGCCAGTACATGGACAGGTATACTGCTTTCAAGAAAAAACGTGTAACTCTCTGAAGTCACTTGGAGTCTGATCATTCATGTTCTGAATATTTTAGGAATGCTGCAGGTGATTTGACCTCAGTAACATTTGATGGTGCCGCCAATGCAAGGTGAGGCATACGAGTTTCAAGCAAAATGGTGTTAGCCGCGGAAGTCAGTTGGAGTCTGATCGTACATGTTTTGATCTTTTTAGGAACGCTGCCGATGAACTGACTTCAGCAATCCCTGACGGGGGCGCTTTTGCAAGGTGAGGTATACTAATGTCAAGCAAAAAAGTGTAACTCCCTGAGGTCACTTGGAGTCTGATGATATGTGTTTTGAATTTCTTAGGAATCCTGCAGAGGAATTGACATGGGAAATCTCTGATGGACCCACCGGTACAAGGTGAGGTATTCCAAATTCAAGCACACAACTATTTTACGCTGTGCAGTCTCGTACAGTCTGATCCTACAGATTTTCAATTTTTTAGGAATATTGCCAAGGAATTGACAGCAGTAATCTCACAGGAATGTGCCCCTGCAAGGTTAGGTATACTAATTTCAAGCAAAAAGTGTACCTCCCCGAAGTCACTAGGACTCTGATCATACATGTTTTCCATTTCTAAGAAATGTTGCACATGAATGGACATCAGGAATCTCCGATGGACGCACCAGTACCAGGAGAGGTATGCTCCTTTCAAGCAAAAACAGTGTAGTGTCTGAGGTCACCTGCAGTCTGAGGATATAGATTTTGAATTTTTTAGGAATACTGCAGGGGAATTGACATGAGACATCTCTGATGCATCCGCCAGTGCTAGGTGAGGTGTAGTCACTGCAAACAAAATCGTGTCAATGTCTCTAGTCACTTGGAGTCTGATCGTACATTGTTTGAAACTTTTGGGAATGCTGCAGATAAACGGACCTCAGTAATACCTCATGGAGCGGCCAATGCGAGGTGACGCATCTGAGTTTCAAGCAAAAATGCGTTACTCTCTGAAGTTACTTGGTGACTGATCACACATGTTTTGACTTTTTTAGGAATACTGCCAATGAATTGACGTGAGAAATCTCTGATGGACCCAACAGTGCAAGGGGAGGTGAACCAACGTCAAGCAAGAAAATATTTGACTGTCTGAAGTCTGTTGGAGACTGATCATACATGTTTTCAGTTTTTTCGGAACGTGGCCAATGAATTGACATCAGTAATCTCACATGAACCTGCCAGGGCAAGGGGAGGTACACGAATTTCAAGCAGAAAGGAAACCTCGCTGAAGTCCCTTGGATTCTGATCGCACATGGTTCAAACTTTTAAGGAATGCAGCCGATGAGTTGTGATAATTAATCTCGGCTGGTGCTGCCAATGCAAGGTGAGGTATACTAATTTCAAGCAAAAAAGTGGAACTCTCTGAAGTCACGTGGAGTCTGATGATATGTGTTTTGAATTTTTGAGGAATACTGAAAATGAATTGACATGAGAAAGCTCTGATGCCTTCAGCACTGCATGGTGAGGTATTCTTATTTCATGCAAGCGAATATTTTACTCTCTGAAGCCTCTTGGAGATTGATCATGCATGTCCTCAATTTTTTAGGAATGTTGCCAACGAATTCACATCAGTAATCTCACATGAATGTGCCTACGCCAGGTTAGGTGCACTAATTTCCAGCAAAAAGTGTACCTCGCTGAAGTCCCCTGGAGTCTGCTCATGCATGATTTGAATGTCTGCGGACTGCTGCCCATGAATCCACTTCAGCAATCTCTGATGGAAGCGCCAGTACATGGACAGGTATACTACTTTCAAGCAAAAACGTGTAACTCTCTGAAGTCACTTGGAGTCTGATCATTCATGTTCTGAATATTTTAGGAATGCTGCAAATGATTTGACCTCAGTAACATTTGATGGTGCCGCCAATGCAAGGTGAGGCATACGAGTTTCAAGCAAAATGGTGTTAGCCGCGGATGTCAGTTGGAGTCTGATCGTACATGTTTTGATCTTTTTAGGAACGCTGCCGAAGAACTGACTTCAGCAATCCCTGACGGTGGCGCTTTTGCAAGGTGAGGTATACTAATCTCAAGCAAAAAAGTGTTACTCCCTGAGGTCACTTGGAGTCTGATGATATGTGTTTTGAATTTCTTAGGAATCCTGCAGAGGAATTGACATGGGAAATCTCTGATGGACCCACCGGTACAAGGTGAGGTATTCCAAATTCAAGCACACAACTATTTTACGCTGTGCAGTCTCGTACAGTCTGATCATACAGATTTTCAATTTTTTAGGAATATTGCCAAGGAATTGACAGCAGTAATCTCACAGGAATGTGCCCCTGCAAGGTTAGGTATACTAATTTCAAGCAGAAAGTGTACCTCCACGAAGTCACTAGGACTCTGATCATACATGTTTTCCATTTCTAAGGAATGTTGCACATGAATGGACATCAGGAATCTCCGATGGACGCACCAGTACCAGGAGAGGTATGCTCCTTTCAAGCAAAAACAGTGTAATGTCTGAGGTCACCTGCAGTCTGAGGATATGGATTTTGAATTTTTTAGGAATACTGCAGGGGAATTGACATGAGACATCTCTGAAGGATCAGCCAGTGTTAGGTGAGGTGTAGTCACTGCAAACAAAATCGTGTCAATGTCTCTAGTCACTTGGAGTCTGATCGTACATTTTTTGAAACTTTTGGGAATGCTGCAGATAAACGGACCTCAGTAATACCTCATGGAGCGGCCAATGCGAGGTGACGCATCTGAGTTTCAAGCAAAAATGCATTACTCTCTGAAGTTACTTGGTGACTGATCACACATGTTTTGACTTTTTTAGGAATACTGCCAATGAATTGACGTGAGAAATCTCTGATGGACCCAACAGTGCAAGGGGAGGTGAACCAACGTCAAGCAAGAAAATATTTGACTGTCTGAAGTCTGTTGGAGACTGATCATACATGTTTTCAGTTTTTTCGGAATGTGGCAAATGAATTGACATCAGTAATCTCACATGAACCTGCCAGGGCAACGGGAGGTACACGAATTTCAAGCAGAAAGGAAACCTCGCTGAAGTCCCTTGGATTCTGATCGCACATGGTTCAAACTTTTAAGGAATGCAGCCGATGAGTTGTGATAATTAATCTCGGCTGGTGCTGCCAATGCAAGGTGAGGTATACTAATTTCAAGCAAAAAAGTGGAACTCTCTGAAGTCACTTGGAGTCTGACGATATGTGTTTCGAATTTTTGAGGAATACTGAAGATGAATTGACATGAGAAAATTCCGGTGCCTTCAGCACTGCATGGTGAGGTATTCTTATTTCATGCAAGCGAATATTTTACTCTCTGAAGCCTCTTGGAGATTGATCATGCATGTCCTCAATTTTTTAGGAATGTTGCCAGCGAATTCACATCAGTAATCTCACATGAATGTGCCTACGCAAGGTTATGTGCACTAATTTCCAGCAAAAATTGTACCTCGCTGAAGTCCCCTGGAGTCTGCTCATGCATGATTTGAATGTCTGCGGACTGCTGCCCATGAATCCACTTCAGCAATCTCTGATGGAAGCGCCAGTACATGGACAGGTATACTACTTTCAAGCAAAAACGTGTAACTCTCTGAAGTCACTTGGAGTCTGATCATTCATGTTCTGAATATTTTAGGAATGCTGCAGATGATTTGACCTCAGTAACATTTGATGGTGCCGCCAATGCAAGGTGAGGCATACGAGTTTCAAGCAAAATGGTGTTAGCCGCGGAAGTCAGTTGGAGTCTGATCGTACATGTTTTGATCTTTTTAGGAACGCTGCTGATGAACTGACTTCAGCAATCCCTGACGGGGGCGCTTTTGCAAGGTGAGGTATACTAATCTCAAGCAAAAAAGTGTTACTCCCTGAGGTCACTTGGAGTCTGATATGTGTTTTGAATTTCTTAGGAATCCTGCAGAGGAATTGACATGGGAAATCTCTGATGGACCCACCGGTACAAGGTGAGGTATTCCAAATTCAAGCACACAACTATTTTACGCTGTGCAGTCTCGTACAGTCTGATCATACAGATTTTCAATTTTTTAGGAATATTGCCAAGGAATTGACAGCAGTAATCTCAGAGGAATGTGCCCCTGCAAGGTTAGGTATACTAATTTCAAGCAGAAAGTGTACCTCCCCGAAGTCACTAGGACTCTGATCATACATGTTTTCCATTTCTAAGGAATGTTGCACATGAATGGACATCAGGAATCTCCGATGGACGCACCAGTACCAGGTGAGGTATGCTCCTTTCAAGCAAAAACAGTGTAGTGTCTGAGGTCACCTGCAGTCTGAGGATATGGATTTTGAATTTTTTAGGAATACTGCAGGGGAATTGACATGAGACATCTCTGATGGATCCGCCAGTGCTAGGTGAGGTGTAGTCACTGCAATCAAAACCGTGTCAATGTCTCTAGTCACTTGGAGACTGATCGTACATTTTTTGAAACTTTTGGGAATGCTGCAGATAAACGGACCTCAGTAATACCTCATGGAGCGGCCAATGCGAGGTGACGCATCTGAGTTTCAAGCAAAAATGCGTTACTCTCTGAAGTTACTTGGTGACTGATCACACATGTTTTGAATTTTTTAGGAATACTGCCAATGAATTGACGTGAGAAATCTCTGATGGACCCCACAGTGCAAGGGGAGGTGAACCAACGTCAAGCAAGAAAATATTTGACTGTCTGAAGTCTGTTGGAGACTGATCATACATGTTTTCAGTTTTTTCGGAATGTGGCCAATGAATTGACATCAGTAATCTCACATGAACCTGCCAGGGCAAGGGGAGGTACACGAATTTCAAGCAGAAAGGAAACCTCGCTGAAGTCCCTTAGATTCTGATCGCACATGGTTCAAACTTTTAAGGAATGCAGCCGATGAGTTGTGATAATTAATCTCGGCTGGTGCTGCCAATGCAAGGTGAGGTATACTAATTTCAAGCAAAAAAGTGGAACTCTCTGAAGTCACTTGGAGTCTGACGATATGTGTTTCGAATTTTTGAGGAATACTGAAGATGAATTGACATGAGAAAGCTCTGATGCCTTCAGCACTGCATGGTGAGGTATTCTTATTTCATGCAAGCGAACATTTTACTCTCTGAAGCCTCTTGGAGATTGATCATGCATGTCCTCAATTTTTTAGGAATGTTGCCAACGAATTCACATCAGTAATCTCACATGAATGTGCCTACGCAAGGTTAGGTGCACTAATTTCCAGCAAAAAGTGTACCTCGCTGAAGTCCCCTGGAGTCTGCTCATGCATGATTTGAATGTCTGCGGACTGCTGCCCATGAATCCACTTCAGCAATCTCTGATGGAAGCGCCAGTACATGGACAGGTATACTACTTTCAAGCAAAAACCTGTAACTCTCTGAAGTCACTTGGAGTCTGATCATTCATGTTCTGAATATTTTAGGAATGCTGCAGATGATTTGACCTCAGTAACATTTGATGGTGCCGCCAATGCAAGGTGAGGCATACGAGTTTCAAGCAAAATGGTGTTAGCCGCGGAAGTCAGTTGGAGTCTGATCGTACATGTTTTGATCTTTTTAGGAACGCTGCCGATGAACTGACTTCAGCAATCCCTGACGGGGGCGCTTTTGCAAGGTGAGGTATACTAATGTCAAGCAAAAAAGTGTAACTCCCTGAGGTCACTTGGAGTCTGATGATATGTGTTTTGAATTTCTTAGGAATCCTGCAGAGGAATTGACATGGGAAATCTCTGATGGACCCACCGGTACAAGGTGAGGTATTCCAAATTCAAGCACGCAACTATTTTACGCTGTGCAGTCTCGTACAGTCTGATCATACAGATTTTCAATTTTTTAGGAATATTGCCAAGGAATTGACAGCAGTAATCTCACAGGAATGTGCCCCTGCAAGGTTAGGTATACTAATTTCAAGCAAAAAGTATACCTCCCTGAAGTCACTAGGACTCTGATCATACATGTTTTCCATTTCTAAGGAATGTTGCACATGAATTGACATCAGGAATCTCCGATGGATGCACCAGTACAAGGAGAGGTATGCTACTTTCAAGCAAAAACAATGTAGTGTCTGAGGTCACCTGCAGTCTGAGGATATGTATTTTGAATTTTTTAGGAATACAGCAGGTGAATTGACATGAGACATCTCTGATGGATCAGCCCGTGCTAGGTGAAGTGTAGTCAGTGCAAACAAAATCGTGTAAATGTCTCTAGTCACTTGGAGTCTGATCGTACATTTATTGAAACTTTTGGGAATGCTGCAGATAAACGAACCTCAGTAATACCTCATGGAGCGGCCAATGCGAGCTGACTCATCTGAGTTTCAAGCAAAAATGCGTTACTCTCTGAAGTTACCTGGTGACTGATCACACATGTTTTGACTTTTTTAGGAATACTGCCAATGAATTGACGTGAGAAATCTCTGATGGACCCAACAGTGCAAGGTGAGGTGAACCAATTTCAAGCAAGAAAATATTTGACTCTCTGAAGTCTGTTGGAGACTGACCATACATGTTTTCAGTTTTTTAGGAATGTGGCCAATGAATTGACATAAGTAATCTCACATGAACCTGCCAGGGCAAGGGGAGGTACACGAATTTCAAACAGAAAGGGTACCTCACTGAAGTCCCTTGGATTCTGATCGCACATGGTTCAAACTTTAAAGGAATTCTGCCGCTGAGTTGAGATAATTAATCTCGGCTGGTGCTGCCAATGCAAGGTGAGGTATACTAATTTCAAGCAAAAAAGTGGAACTCTCTGAAGTCACTTGGAGTCTGACGATATGTGTTTCGAATTTTTGAGGAATACTGAAGATGAATTGACATGAGAAAGCTCTGATGCCTTCAGCACTGCATGGTGAGGTATTCTTATTTCATGCAAGCGAATATTTTACTCTCTAAAGCCTCTTGGAGATTGATCATGCATGTCCTCAATTTTTTAGGAATGTTGCCAACGAATTCACATCAGTAATCTCACATGAATGTGCCTACGCCAGGTTAGGTGCACTAATTTCCACCAAAAAGTGTACCTCGCTGAAGTCCCCTGGAGTCTGATCATGCATGATTTGAATGTCTGCGGACTGCTGCACATGAATCCACTTCAGCAATCTCTGATGGAAGCTCCAGTACATGGACAGGTATACTACTTTCAAGCAAAAACGTGTAACTCGCTGAAGTCACTTGGAGTCTGATCATTCATGTTCTGAATATTTTAGGAATGCTGCAGATGATTTGACCTCAGTAACATTTGATGGTGCCGCCAATGCAAGGTGAGGCATACGAGTTTCAAGCAAAATTGTGTTAGCCTCGGAAGTCAGTGGGAGTCTGACCGTACATGTTTGATCTTTTTAGGAACGCTTCAGTTGAATTGACTTGAGCAATCCCTGATGGTGGCGGTTTTGCAAGGTGAGGTAGACTAATGTCAAGCAAAAAAGTGTAACTCCCTGAAGTCACTTGGAGTCTGATGATATGTGTTTTGAATTTCTTAGGTATCCTGCAGAGGAATTGACATGGGAAATCTCTGATGGACCCACTGGTACAAGGTGAGGTATTCCAAATTCAAGCACACAAATATTTTACGCTGTGCAATCTCGTACAGTCTGATCATACAGATTTTCAACTTTTTAGGAATATTGCCAAGGAATTGACATCAGTAATCTCACAGGAATGTGCCCCTGCAAGCTTAGGTATACTAATTTCAAGCAAAAAGTGTACCTCCCTGAAGTCACTAGGACTCTGATCATACATGTTTTCCATTTCTAAGGAATGTTGCACATGAATTGACATCAGGAATCTACGATGGACGCACTAGTTCAAAGAGAGGTATGCTAACTTTCAAGCAAAAACAATGTAGTGTCTGAGGTCACCTGCAGTCTGAGGATATGTATTTTGAATTTTTTAGGTATACTGCAGGGGAATTGACATGAGACATCTCTGATGGATCCGCCAGTGCTAGGTGAGGTGTAGTCACTGCAAACAAAATCGTGTAAATGTCTCTAGTCACTTGGAGTCTGATCATACATTTTTTGAAACTTTTGGGAATGTGGCAGATAAACGGACCTCAGTAATACCTCATGGAGCGGCCAATGCGAGGTTTCGCATCTGAGTTTCAAGCAAAAATGCGTTACTCTCTGAAGTTACCTGGTAACTGATCATACAAGTTTTGACTTTTTTAGGAATACTGCCAATGAATTGACGTGAGAAATCTCTGATGGACCCAACAGTGCAAGGTGAGGTGAACCAAATTCAAGCAAGAAAATATTTGACTCTCGGAAGTCTCTTGGAGACTGATCATACATGCTTTCAGTTTTTTAGGAATGTGGCCAATGAATTGACATCAGTAATCTCACATGAACCTGCCAGGGCAAGGGGAGGTACACGAATTTCATGCAGAAAGGAAACCTCGCTGAAGTCCCTTGGATTCTGATCGCACATGGTTCAAACTTTTAAGGAATGCAGCCGACGAGTTGTGATAATTAATCTCGGCTGGTGCTGCCAATGCAAGTTGAGGTATACTAATTTCAAGCAAAATAGTGGAACTCTCTGATGTCACTTGGAGTCTGACGATATGTGTTTTGAATTTTTGAGGAATACTGAAGATGATTTGACATGAGAAAGCTCTGATGCCTTCAGCACTGCATGGTGAGGTATTCTTATTTCATGCAAGCGAATATTTTACTCTCTGAAGCCTCTTGGAGATTGATCATGCATGTCCTCAATTTTTTAGGAATGTTGCCAACGAATTCACATCAGTAATCTCACATGAATGTGCCTACGCAAGGTTAGGTGCACTAATTTCCAGCAAAAAGTGTACCTCGCTGAAGTCCCCTGGAGTCTGCTCATGCATGATTTGAATGTCTGCGGACTGCTGCCCATGAATGCACTTCAGCAATCTCTGATGGAAGCGCCAGTACATGGACAGGTATACTACTTTCAAGCAAAAACGTGTAACTCTCTGAAGTCACTTGGAGTCTGATCATTCATGTTCTGAATATTTTAGGAATGCTGCAGGTGATTTGACCTCAGTAACATTTGATGGTGCCGCCAATGCAAGGTGAGGCATACGAGTTTCAAGCAAAATGGTGTTAGCCGCGGAAGTCAGTTGGAGTCTGATCGTACATGTTTTGATCTTTTTAGGAACGCTGCCGATGAACTGACTTCACAAATCCCTGACGGTGTCGCTTTTGCAAGGTGAGGTATACTAATGTCAAACAAAAAAGTGTAACTCCCTGAGGTCACTTGGAGTCTGATGATATGTGTTTTGAATTTCTTAGGAATCGTGCAGAGGAATTGACATGGGAAATCTCTGATGGACCCACCGGTACAAGGTGAGGTATTCCAAATTCAAGCACACAAATATTTTACGCTGTGCAGTCTCGTACAGTCTGATCCTACAGATTTTCAATTTTTTAGGAATATTGCCAAGGATTTGACAGCAGTAATCTCACAGGAATGTGCCCCTGCAAGGTTAGGTATACTAATTTCAAGTAGAAAGTGTACCTCCCCGAAGTCACTAGGACTCCGATCATACATATTCTCCATTTCTAAGGAATGTTGCACATGAATTGACATCAGGAATCTCCGATGGACGCACCAGTACCAGGAGAGGTATGCTCCTTTCAAGCAAAAACAATGTAGTGTCTGAGGTCACCTGCAGTCTGAGGATATGTGTTTTGAATTTTTTAGGAATACTGCAGGGGAATTGACATGAGACATCTCTGATGCATCCGCCAGTGCTAGGTGAGGTGTAGTCACTGCAAACAAAATCGTGTCAATGTCTCTAGTCACTTGGAGTCTGATCTTACATTGTTTGAAACTTTTGGGAATGCTGCAGATAAACGGACCTCAGTAATACCTCATGGAGCGGCCAATGCGAGGTGACGCATCTGAGTTTCAAGCAAAAATGCGTTACTCTCTGAAGTTACTTGGTGACTGATCACACATGTTTTGACTTTTTGAGGAATACTGCCAATGAATTGACGTGAGAAATCTCTGATGGACCCCACAGTGCAAGGGGAGGTGAACCAACGTCAAGCAAGAAAATATTTGACTGTCTGAAGTCTGTTGGAGACTGATCATACATGTTTTCAGTTTTTTCGGAATGTGGCCAATGAATTGACATCAGTAATCTCACATGAACCTGCCAGGGCAAGGGGAGGTACACGAATTTCAAGCAGAAAGGAAACCTCGCTGAAGTCCCTTAGATTCTGATCGCACATGGTTCAAACTTTTAAGGAATGCAGCCGATGAGTTGTGATAATTAATCTCGGCTGGTGCTGCCAATGCAAGGTGAGGTATACTAATTTCAAGCAAAAAAGTGGAACTCTCTGAAGTCACTTGGAGTCTGACGATATGTGTTTTGAATTTTTGAGGAATACTGAAGATGAATTGACATGAGAAAGCTCTGATGCCTTCAGCACTGCATGGTGAGGTATTCTTATTTCATGCAAGCGAATATTTTACTCTCTGAAGCCTCTTGGAGATTGATCATGCATGTCCTCAATTTTTTAGGAATGTTGCCAACGAATTCACATCAGTAATCTCACATGAATGTGCCTACGCCAGGTTAGGTGCACTAATTTCCAGCAAAAAGTGTACCTCGCTGAAGTCCCCTGGAGTCTGCTCATGCATGATTTGAATGTCTGCGGACTGCTGCCCATGAATGCACTTCAGCAATCTCTGATGGAAGCGCCAGTACATGGACAGGTATACTGCTTTCAAGCAAAAACGTGTAACTCTCTGAAGTCACTTGGAGTCTGATCATTCATGTTCTGAATATTTTAGGAATGCTGCAGATGATTTGACCTCAGTAACATTTGATGGTGCCGCCAATGCAAGGTGAGGCATACGAGTTTCAAGCAAAATGGTGTTAGCCGCGGAAGTCAGTTGGAGTCTGATCGTACATGTTTTGATCTTTTTAGGAACGCTGCCGATGAACTGACTTCACAAATCCCTGACGGTGTCGCTTTTGCAAGGTGAGGTATACTAATGTCAAACAAAAAAGTGTAACTCCCTGAGGTCACTTGGAGTCTGATGATATGTGTTTTGAATTTCTTAGGAATCGTGCAGAGGAATTGACATGGGAAATCTCTGATGGACCCACCGGTACAAGGTGAGGTATTCCAAATTCAAGCACACAAATATTTTACGCTGTGCAGTCTCGTACAGTCTGATCCTACAGATTTTCAATTTTTTAGGAATATTGCCAAGGATTTGACAGCAGTAATCTCACAGGAATGTGCCCCTGCAAGGTTAGGTATACTAATTTCAAGTAGAAAGTGTACCTCCCCGAAGTCACTAGGACTCCGATCATACATATTCTCCATTTCTAAGGAATGTTGCACATGAATTGACATCAGGAATCTCCGATGGACGCACCAGTACCAGGAGAGGTATGCTCCTTTCAAGCAAAAACAATGTAGTGTCTGAGGTCACCTGCAGTCTGAGGATATGTGTTTTGAATTTTTTAGGAATACTGCAGGGGAATTGACATGAGACATCTCTGATGCATCCGCCAGTGCTAGGTGAGGTGTAGTCACTGCAAACAAAATCGTGTCAATGTCTCTAGTCACTTGGAGTCTGATCTTACATTGTTTGAAACTTTTGGGAATGCTGCAGATAAACGGACCTCAGTAATACCTCATGGAGCGGCCAATGCGAGGTGACGCATCTGAGTTTCAAGCAAAAATGCGTTACTCTCTGAAGTTACTTGGTGACTGATCACACATGTTTTGACTTTTTGAGGAATACTGCCAATGAATTGACGTGAGAAATCTCTGATGGACCCCACAGTGCAAGGGGAGGTGAACCAACGTCAAGCAAGAAAATATTTGACTGTCTGAAGTCTGTTGGAGACTGATCATACATGTTTTCAGTTTTTTCAGAATGTGGCCAATGAATTGACATCAGTAATCTCACATGAACCTGCCAGGGCAAGGGGAGGTACACGAATTTCAAGCAGAAAGGAAACCTCGCTGAAGTCCCTTGGATTCTGATCGCACATGGTTCAAACTTTTAAGGAATGCAGCCGATGAGTTGTGATAATTAATCTCGGCTGGTGCTGCCAATGCAAGGTGAGGTATACTAATTTCAAGCAAAAAAGTGGAACTCTCTGAAGTCACTTGGAGTCTGACGATATGTGTTTTGAATTTTTGAGGAATACTGAAGATGAATTGACATGAGAAAGCTCTGATGCCTTCAGCACTGCATGGTGAGGTATTCTTATTTCATGCAAGCGAATATTTTACTCTCTGAAGCCTCTTGGAGATTGATCATGCATGTCCTCAATTTTTTAGGAATGTTGCCAACGAATTCACATCAGTAATCTCACATGAATGTGCCTACACCAGGTTAGGTGCACTAATTTCCAGCAAAAAGTGTACCTCGCTGAAGTCCCCTGGAGTCTGCTCATGCATGATTTGAATGTCTGCGGACTGCTGCCCATGAATGCACTTCAGCAATCTCTGATGGAAGCGCCAGTACATGGACAGGTATACTGCTTTCAAGCAAAAACGTGTAACTCTCTGAAGTCACTTGGAGTCTGATCATTCATGTTCTGAATATTTTAGGAATGCTGCAGATGATTTGACCTCAGTAACATTTGATGGTGCCGCCAATGCAAGGTGAGGCATACGAGTTTCAAGCAAAATGGTGTTAGCCGCGGAAGTCAGTTGGAGTCTGATCGTACATGTTTTGATGTTTTTAGGAACGCTGCCGATGAACTGACTTCAGCAATCCCTGACGGTGGCGCTTTTGCAAGGTGAGGTATACTAATGTCAAGCAAAAAAGTGTAACTCCCTGAGGTCACTTGGAGTCTGATGATATGTGTTTTGAATTTCTTAGGAATCCTGCAGAGGAATTGACATGGGAAATCTCTGATGGACCCACCGGTACAAGGTGAGGTATTCCAAATTCAAGCACACAAATATTTTACGCTGTGCAGTCTCGTACAGTCTGATCATACAGATTTTCAATTTTTTAGGAATATTGCCAAGGATTTGACAGCAGTAATCTCACAGGAATGTGCCCCTGCAAGGTTAGGTATACTAATTTCAAGCAGAAAGTGTACCTCCCCGAAGTCACTAGGACTCTGATCATACATGTTCTCCATTTCTAAGGAATGTTGCACATGAATTGACATCAGGAATCTCCGATGGACGCACCAGTACCAGGAGAGGTATGCTCCTTTCAAGCAAAAACAATGTAGTGTCTGAGGTCACCTGCAGTCTGAGGATATGTATTTTGAATTTTTTAGGAATACTGCAGGGGAATTGACATGAGACATCTCTGATGCATCCGCCAGTGCTAGGTGAGGTGTAGTCACTGCAAACAAAATCGTGTCAATGTCTCTAGTCACTTGGAGTCTGATCTTACATTGTTTGAAACTTTTGGGAATGCTGCAGATAAACGGACCTCAGTAATACCTCATGGAGCGGCCAATGCGAGGTGACGCATCTGAGTTTCAAGCAAAAATGCGTTACTCTCTGAAGTTACTTGGTGACTGATCACACATGTTTTGACTTTTTTTGGAATACTGCCAATGAATTGACGTGAGAAATCTCTGATGGACCCCACAGTGCAAGGGGAGGTGAACCAACGTCAAGCAAGAAAATATTTGACTGTCTGAAGTCTGTTGGAGACTGATCATACATGTTTTCAGTTTTTTCGGAATGTGGCCAATGAATTGACATCAGTAATCTCACATGAACCTGCCAGGGCAAGGGGAGGTACACGAATTTCAAGCAGAAAGGAAACCTCGCTGAAGTCCCTTGGATTCTGATCGCACATGGTTCAAACTTTTAAGGAATGCAGCCGATGAGTTGTGATAATTAATCTCGGCTGGTGCTGCCAATGCAAGGTGAGGTATACTAATTTCAAGCAAAAAAGTGGAACTCTCTGAAGTCACTTGGAGTCTGACGATATGTGTTTTGAATTTCTTAGGAATCCTGCAGAGGAATTGACATGGGAAATCTCTGATGGACCCACCGGTACAAGGTGAGGTATTTCAAATTCAAGCACACAAATATTTTACGCTGTGCAGTCTCGTACAGTCTGATCATACAGATTTTCAATTTTTTAGGAATATTGCCAAGGATTTGACAGCAGTAATCTCACAGGTATGTGTCCCTGCAAGGTTTGGTATACTAATTTCAAGCAGAAAGTGTACCTCCCTGAAGTCACTAGGACTCTGATCATACATGTTCTCCATTTCTAAGGAATGTTGCACATGAATTGACATCAGGAATCTCCGATAGACGCACCAGTACCAGGAGAGGTATGCTCCTTTCAAGCAAAAACAATGTAGTGTCTGAGGTCACCTGCAGTCTGAGGATATGTATTTTGAATTTTTTAGGAATACTGCAGGGGAATTGACATGAGACATCTCTGATGCATCCGCCAGTGCTAGGTGAGGTGTAGTCACTGCAAACAAAATCGTGTCAATGTCTCTAGTCACTTGGAGTCTGATCGTACATTTTTTGAAACTTTTGGGAATGCTGCAGATAAACGGACCTCAGTAATACCTCATGGAGCGGCCAATGCGAGGTGACGCATCTGAGTTTCAAGCAAAAATGCGTTACTCTCTGAAGTTACTTGGTGACTGATCACACATGTTTTGACTTTTTTTGGAATACTGCCAATGAATTGACGTGAGAAATCTCTGATGGACCCCACAGTGCAAGGGGAGGTGAACCAACGTCAAGCAAGAAAATATTTGACTGTCTGAAGTCTGTTGGAGACTGATCATACATGTTTTCAGTTTTTTCGGAATGTGGCCAATGAATTGACATCAGTAATCTCACATGAACCTGCCAGGGCAAGGGGAGGTACACGAATTTCAAGCAGAAAGGAAACCTCGCTGAAGTCCCTTGGATTCTGATCGCACATGGTTCAAACTTTTAAGGAATGCAGCCGATGAGTTGTGATAATTAATCTCGGCTGGTGCTGCCAATGCAAGGTGAGGTATACTAATTTCAAGCAAAAAAGTGGAACTCTCTGAAGTCACTTGGAGTCTGACGATATGTGTTTTGAATTTTTGAGGAATACTGAAGATGAATTGACATGAGAAATCTCTGATGCCTTCAGCACTGCATGGTGAGGTATTCTTATTTCATGCAAGCGAATATTTTACTCTCTGAAGCCTCTTGGAGATTGATCATGCATGTCCTCAATTTTTTAGGAATGTTGCCAACGAATTCACATCAGTAATCTCACATGAATGTGCCTACGCCAGGTTAGGTGCACTAATTTCCAGCAAAAAGTGTACCTCGCTGAAGTCCCCTGGAGTCTGCTCATGCATGATTTGAATGTCTGCGGACTGCTGCCCATGAATGCACTTCAGCAATCTCTGATGGAAGCGCCAGTACATGGACAGGTATACTGCTTTCAAAAAAAACGTGTAACTCTCTGAAGTCACTTGGAGTCTGATCATTCATGTTCTGAATATTTTAGGAATGCTGCAGGTGATTTGACCTCAGTAACATTTGATGGTGCCGCCAATGCAAGGTGAGGCATACGAGTTTCAAGCAAAATGGTGTTAGCCGCGGAAGTCAGTTGGAGTCTGATCGTACATGTTTTGATGTTTTTAGGAACGCTGCCGATGAACTGACTTCAGCAATCCCTGACGGTGGCGCTTTTGCAAGGTGAGGTATACTAATGTCAAGCAAAAAAGTGTAACTCCCTGAGGTCACTTGGAGTCTGATGATATGTGTTTTGAATTTCTTAGGAATCCTGCAGAGGAATTGACATGGGAAATCTCTGATGGACCCACCGGTACAAGGTGAGGTATTCCAAATTCAAGCACACAAATATTTTACGCTGTGCAGTCTCGTACAGTCTGATCATACAGATTTTCAATTTTTTAGGAATATTGCCAAGGATTTGACAGCAGTAATCTCACAGGAATGTGCCCCTGCAAGGTTAGGTATACTAATTTCAAGCAGAAAGTGTACCTCCCCGAAGTCACTAGGACTCTGATCATACATGTTCTCCATTTCTAAGGAATGTTGCACATGAATTGACATCAGGAATCTCCGATGGACGCACCAGTACCAGGAGAGGTATGCTCCTTTCAAGCAAAAACAATGTAGTGTCTGAGGTCACCTGCAGTCTGAGGATATAGACTTTGAATTTTTTAGGAATACTGCAGGGGAATTGACATGAGACATCTCTGATGCATCCGCCAGTGCTAGGTGAGGTGTAGTCACTGCAAACAAAATCGTGTCAATGTCTCTAGTCACTTGGAGTCTGATCGTACATTGTTTGAAACTTTTGGGAATGCTGCAGATAAACGGACCTCAGTAATACCTCATGGAGCGGCCAATGCGACGTGACGCATCTGAGTTTCAAGCAAAAATGCGTTACTCTCTGAAGTTACTTGGTGACTGATCACACATGTTTTGACTTTTTTTGGAATACTGCCAATGAATTGACGTGAGAAATCTCTGATGGACCCCACAGTGCAAGGGGAGGTGAACCAACGTCAAGCAAGAAAATATTTGACTGTCTGAAGTCTGTTGGAGACTGATCATACATGTTTTCAGTTTTTTCGGAATGTGGCCAATGAATTGACATCAGTAATCTCACATGAACCTGCCAGGGCAAGGGGAGGTACACGATTTCAAGCAGAAAGGAAACCTCGCTGAAGTCCCTTGGATTCTGATCGCACATGGTTCAAACTTTTAAGGAATGCAGCCGATGAGTTGTGATAATTAATCTCGGCTGGTGCTGCCAATGCAAGGTGAGGTATACTAATTTCAAGCAAAAAAGTGGAACTCTCTGAAGTCACTTGGAGTCTGACGATATGTGTTTTGAATTTTTGAGGAATACTGAAGATGAATTGACATGAGAAAGCTCTGATGCCTTCAGCACTGCATGGTGAGGTATTCTTATTTCATGCAAGCGAATATTTTACTCTCTGAAGCCTCTTGGAGATTGATCATGCATGTCCTCAATTTTTTAGGAATGTTGCCAACGAATTCACATCAGTAATCTCACATGAATGTGCCTACGCAAGGTTAGGTGCACTAATTTCCAGCAAAAAGTGTACCTCGCTGAAGTCCCCTGGAGTCTGCTCATGCATGATTTGAATGTCTGCGGACTGCTGCCCATGAATGCACTTCAGCAATCTCTGATGGAAGCGCCAGTACATGGACAGGTATACTGCTTTCAAGAAAAAACGTGTAACTCTCTGAAGTCACTTGGAGTCTGATCATTCATGTTCTGAATATTTTAGGAATGCTGCAGGTGATTTGACCTCAGTAACATTTGATGGTGCCGCCAATGCAAGGTGAGGCATACGAGTTTCAAGCAAAATGGTGTTAGCCGCGGAAGTCAGTTGGAGTCTGATCGTACATGTTTTGATCTTTTTAGGAACGCTGCCGATGAACTGACTTCAGCAATCCCTGACGGGGGCGCTTTTGCAAGGTGAGGTATACTAATGTCAAGCAAAAAAGTGTAACTCCCTGAGGTCACTTGGAGTCTGATGATATGTGTTTTGAATTTCTTAGGAATCCTGCAGAGGAATTGACATGGGAAATCTCTGATGGACCCACCGGTACAAGGTGAGGTATTCCAAATTCAAGCACACAACTATTTTACGCTGTGCAGTCTCGTACAGTCTGATCCTACAGATTTTCAATTTTTTAGGAATATTGCCAAGGAATTGACAGCAGTAATCTCACAGGAATGTGCCCCTGCAAGGTTAGGTATACTAATTTCAAGCAAAAAGTGTACCTCCCCGAAGTCACTAGGACTCTGATCATACATGTTTTCCATTTCTAAGGAATGTTGCACATGAATGGACATCAGGAATCTCCGATGGACGCACCAGTACCAGGAGAGGTATGCTCCTTTCAAGCAAAAACAGTGTAGTGTCTGAGGTCACCTGCAGTCTGAGGATATAGACTTGGAATTTTTTAGGAATACTGCAGGGGAATTGACATGAGACATCTCTGATGCATCCGCCAGTGCTAGGTGAGGTGTAGTCACTGCAAACAAAATCGTGTCAATGTCTCTAGTCACTTGGAGTCTGATCGTACATTGTTTGAAACTTTTGGGAATGCTGCAGATAAACGGACCTCAGTAATACCTCATGGAGCGGCCAATGCGAGGTGACGCATCTGAGTTTCAAGCAAAAATGCGTTACTCTCTGAAGTTACTTGGTGACTGATCACACATGTTTTGACTTTTTTTGGAATACTGCCAATGAATTGACGTGAGAAATCTCTGATGGACCCCACAGTGCAAGGGGAGGTGAACCAACGTCAAGCAAGAAAATATTTGACTGTCTGAAGTCTGTTGGAGACTGATCATACATGTTTTCAGTTTTTTCGGAATGTGGCCAATGAATTGACATCAGTAATCTCACATGAACCTGCCAGGGCAAGGGGAGGTACACGATTTCAAGCAGAAAGGAAACCTCGCTGAAGTCCCTTGGATTCTGATCGCACATGGTTCAAACTTTTAAGGAATGCAGCCGATGAGTTGTGATAATTAATCTCGGCTGGTGCTGCCAATGCAAGGTGAGGTATACTAATTTCAAGCAAAAAAGTGGAACTCTCTGAAGTCACTTGGAGTCTGACGATATGTGTTTTGAATTTTTGAGGAATACTGAAGATGAATTGACATGAGAAAGCTCTGATGCCTTCAGCACTGCATGGTGAGGTATTCTTATTTCATGCAAGCGAATATTTTACTCTCTGAAGCCTCTTGGAGATTGATCATGCATGTCCTCAATTTTTTAGGAATGTTGCCAACGAATTCACATCAGTAATCTCACATGAATGTGCCTACGCAAGGTTAGGTGCACTAATTTCCAGCAAAAAGTGTACCTCGCTGAAGTCCCCTGGAGTCTGCTCATGCATGATTTGAATGTCTGCGGACTGCTGCCCATGAATGCACTTCAGCAATCTCTGATGGAAGCGCCAGTACATGGACAGGTATACTGCTTTCAAGAAAAAACGTGTAACTCTCTGAAGTCACTTGGAGTCTGATCATTCATGTTCTGAATATTTTAGGAATGCTGCAGGTGATTTGACCTCAGTAACATTTGATGGTGCCGCCAATGCAAGGTGAGGCATACGAGTTTCAAGCAAAATGGTGTTAGCCGCGGAAGTCAGTTGGAGTCTGATCGTACATGTTTTGATCTTTTTAGGAACGCTGCCGATGAACTGACTTCAGCAATCCCTGACGGGGGCGCTTTTGCAAGGTGAGGTATACTAATGTCAAGCAAAAAAGTGTAACTCCCTGAGGTCACTTGGAGTCTGATGATATGTGTTTTGAATTTCTTAGGAATCCTGCAGAGGAATTGACATGGGAAATCTCTGATGGACCCACCGGTACAAGGTGAGGTATTCCAAATTCAAGCACACAACTATTTTACGCTGTGCAGTCTCGTACAGTCTGATCCCACAGATTTTCAATTTTTTAGGAATATTGCCAAGGAATTGACAGCAGTAATCTCACAGGAATGTGCCCCTGCAAGGTTAGGTATACTAATTTCAAGCAAAAAGTGTACCTCCCCGAAGTCACTAGGACTCTGATCATACATGTTTTCCATTTCTAAGAAATGTTGCACATGAATGGACATCAGGAATCTCCGATGGACGCACCAGTACCAGGAGAGGTATGCTCCTTTCAAGCAAAAACAGTGTAGTGTCTGAGGTCACCTGCAGTCTGAGGATATAGACTTTGAATTTTTTAGGAATACTGCAGGGGAATTGACATGAGACATCTCTGATGCATCCGCCAGTGCTAGGTGAGGTGTAGTCACTGCAAACAAAATCGTGTCAATGTCTCTAGTCACTTGGAGTCTGATCGTACATTGTTTGAAACTTTTGGGAATGCTGCAGATAAACGGACCTCAGTAATACCTCATGGAGCGGCCAATGCGAGGTGACGCATCTGAGTTTCAAGCAAAAATGCGTTACTCTCTGAAGTTACTTGGTGACTGATCACACATGTTTTGACTTTTTTAGGAATACTGCCAATGAATTGACGTGAGAAATCTCTGATGGACCCCACAGTGCAAGGGGAGGTGAACCAACGTCAAGCAAGAAAATATTTGACTGTCTGAAGTCTGTTGGAGACTGATCATACATGTTTTCAGTTTTTTCGGAATGTGGCCAATGAATTGACATCAGTAATCTCACATGAACCTGCCAGGGCAAGGGGAGGTACACGAATTTCAAGCAGAAAGGAAACCTCGCTGAAGTCCCTTAGATTCTGATCGCACATGGTTCAAACTTTTAAGGAATGCAGCCGATGAGTTGTGATAATTAATCTCGGCTGGTGCTGCCAATGCAAGGTGAGGTATACTAATTTCAAGCAAAAAAGTGGAACTCTCTGAAGTCACTTGGAGTCTGACGATATGTGTTTCGAATTTTTGAGGAATACTGAAGATGAATTGACATGAGAAAGCTCTGATGCCTTCAGCACTGCATGGTGAGGTATTCTTATTTCATGCAAGCGAACATTTTACTCTCTGAAGCCTCTTGGAGATTGATCATGCATGTCCTCAATTTTTTAGGAATGTTGCCAACGAATTCACATCAGTAATCTCACATGAATGTGCCTACGCAAGGTTAGGTGCACTAATTTCCAGCAAAAAGTGTACCTCGCTGAAGTCCCCTGGAGTCTGCTCATGCATGATTTGAATGTCTGCGGACTGCTGCCCATGAATCCACTTCAGCAATCTCTGATGGAAGCGCCAGTACATGGACAGGTATACTACTTTCAAGCAAAAACGTGTAACTCTCTGAAGTCACTTGGAGTCTGATCATTCATGTTCTGAATATTTTAGGAATGCTGCAGATGATTTGACCTCAGTAACATTTGATGGTGCCGCCAATGCAAGGTGAGGCATACGAGTTTCAAGCAAAATGGTGTTAGCCGCGGAAGTCAGTTGGAGTCTGATCGTACATGTTTTGATGTTTTTAGGAACGCTGCCGATGAACTGACTTCAGCAATCCCTGACGGGGGCGCTTTTGCAAGGTGAGGTATACTAATCTCAAGCAAAAAAGTGTTACTCCCTGAGGTCACTTGGAGTCTGATGATTTGTGTTTTGAATTTCTTAGGAATCCTGCAGAGGAATTGACATGGGAAATCTCTGATGGACCCACCGGTACAAGGTGAGGTATTCCAAATTCAAGCACACAACTATTTTACGCTGTGCAGTCTCGTACAGTCTGATCATACAGATTTTCAATTTTTTAGGAATATTGCCAAGGAATTGACAGCAGTAATCTCACAGGAATGTGCCCCTGCAAGGTTAGGTATACTAATTTCAAGCAGAAAGTGTACCTCCCCGAAGTCACTAGGACTCTGATCATACATGTTTTCCATTTCTAAGGAATGTTGCACATGAATGGACATCAGGAATCTCCGATGGACGCACCAGTACCAGGTGAGGTATGCTCCTTTCAAGCAAAAACAGTGTAGTGTCTGAGGTCACCTGCAGTCTGAGGATATGGATTTTGAATTTTTTAGGAATACTGCAGGGGAATTGACATGAGACATCTCTGATGGATCCGCCAGTGCTAGGTGAGGTGTAGTCACTGCAATCAAAACCGTGTCAATGTCTCTAGTCACTTGGAGACTGATCGTACATTTTTTGAAACTTTTGGGAATGCTGCAGATAAACGGACCTCAGTAATACCTCATGGAGCGGCCAATGCGAGGTGACGCATCTGAGTTTCAAGCAAAAATGCGTTACTCTCTGAAGTTACTTGGTGACTGATCACACATGTTTTGTCTTTTTTAGGAATACTGCCAATGAATTGACGTGAGAAATCTCTGATGGACCCAACAGTGCTAGGGGAGGTGAACCAATTTCAAGCAAGAAAATATTTGACTCTCTGAAGTCTGTTGGAGACTTATCATACATGTTTTCAGTTTTTTCGGAATGTGGCCAATGAATTGACATCAGTTATCTCACATGAACCTGCCAGGGCAAGGGGAGGTACACGTATTTCAAGCAGAAAGGAAACCTCGCTGAAGTTCCTTGGATTCTGATCGCACATGATTCAAACTTTTAAGGAATGCAGCCGACGAGTTGTGATAATTAATCTCGGCTGGTGCTGCCAATGCAAGGTGAGGTATACTAATTTCAAGCAAAAAAGTGGAACTCTCTGAAGTCACTTGGAGTCTGACGATATGTGTTTTGAATTTTTGAGGAATACTGAAGTTGAATTGACATGAGAAAGCTCTGATGCCTTCAGCACTGCATGGTGAGGTATTCTTATTTCATGCAAGCGAATATTTTACTCTCTGAAGCCTCTTGGAGATTGATCATGCATGTCCTCAATTTTTTAGGAATGTTGCCAACAAATTCACATCAGTAATCTCACATGAATGTGCCTACACAAGGTTAGGTGCACTAATTTCCAGCAAAAAGTGTACCTCGCTGAAGTCCCCTGGAGTCTGCTCATGCATGATTTGAATGTCTGCGGACTGCTGCCCATGAATCCACTTCAGCAATCTCTGATGGAAGCGCCAGTACATGGACAGGTATACTGCTTTCAAGCAAAAACGTGTAACTCTCTGAAGTCACTTGGAGTCTGATCATTCATGTTCTGAATATTTTAGGAATGCTGCAGATGATTTGACCTCAGTAACATTTGATGGTGCCGCCAATGCAAGGTGAGGCATACGAGATTCAAGCAAAATGGTGTTAGCTGCGGAAGTCAGTTGGAGTCTGATCGTACATGTTTTGATGTTTTTAGGAACGCTGCAGATGAATTGACTTCAGCAATCCCTGATGGTGGCGCTTTTGCAAGGTGAGGTAGACTAATGTCAAGCAAAAAAGTGTAACTCCCTGAGGTCACTTGGAGTCTGATGATATGTGTTTTGAATTTCTTAGGAATCCTGCAGAGGAATTGACATGGGAAATCTCTGATGGACCCACCGGTACAAGGTGAGGTATTCCAAATTCAAGCACACAAATATTTTACGCTGTGCAGTCTCATGCAGTCTGATCATACAGATTTCCAATTTTTTAGGAATATTGCCAAGGAATTGACAGCAGTAATCTCACAGGAATGTGCCCCTGCAAGGTTAGGTATACTAATTTCAAGCACAAAGTATACCTCCCTGAAGTCACTAGGACTCTGATCATACATGTTTTCATTTCTAAGGAATGTTGCACATGAATTGACATCAGGAATCTCCGATGGATGCACCAGTACAAGGAGAGGTATGCTACTTTCAAGCAAAAACAATGTAGTGTCTGAGGTCACCTGCAGTCTGAGGATATGTATTTTGAATTTTTTAGGAATACAGCAGGTGAATTGACATGAGACATCTCTGATGGATCAGCCCGTGCTAGGTGAAGTGTAGTCAGTGCAAACAAAATCGTGTAAATGTCTCTAGTCACTTGGAGTCTGATCGTACATTTATTGAAACTTTTGGGAATGCTGCAGATAAACGAACCTCAGTAATACCTCATGGAGCGGCCAATGCGAGCTGACTCATCTGAGTTTCAAGCAAAAATGCGTTACTCTCTGAAGTTACCTGGTGACTGATCACACATGTTTTGACTTTTTTAGGAATACTGCCAATGAATTGACGTGAGAAATCTCTGGTGGACCCAACAGTGCAAGGTGAGGTGAACCAATTTCAAGCAAGAAAATATTTGACTCTCTGAAGTCTGTTGGAGACTGACCATACATGTTTTCAGTTTTTTAGGAATGTGGCCAATGAATTGACATAAGTAATCTCACATGAACCTGCCAGGGCAAGGGGAGGTACACGAATTTCAAACAGAAAGGATACCTCACTGAAGTCCCTTGGATTCTGATCGCACATGGTTCAAACTTTAAAGGAATTCTGCCGCTGAGTTGAGATAATTAATCTCGGCTGGTGCTGCCAATGCAAGGTGAGGTATACTAATTTCAAGCAAAAAAGTGGAACTCTCTGAAGTCACTTGGAGTCTGACGATATGTGTTTCGAATTTTTGAGGAATACTGAAGATGAATTGACATGAGAAAGCTCTGATGCCTTCAGCACTGCATGGTGAGGTATTCTTATTTCATGCAAGCGAATATTTTACTCTCTAAAGCCTCTTGGAGATTGATCATGCATGTCCTCAATTTTTTAGGAATGTTGCCAACGAATTCACATCAGTAATCTCACATGAATGTGCCTACGCCAGGTTAGGTGCACTAATTTCCACCAAAAAGTGTACCTCGCTGAAGTCCCCTGGAGTCTGATCATGCATGATTTGAATGTCTGCGGACTGCTGCCCATGAATGCACTTCAGCAATCTCTGATGGAAGCGCCAGTACATGGACAGGTATACTGCTTTCAAGCAAAAACGTGTAACTCTCTGAAGTCACTTGGAGTCTGATCATTCATGTTCTGAATATTTTAGGAATGCTGCAGATGATTTGACCTCAGTAACATTTGATGGTGCCGCCAATGCAAGGTGAGGCATACGAGTTTCAAGCAAAATGGTGTTAGCCTCGGAAGTCAGTTGGAGTCTGATCGTACATGTTTTGATCTTTTTAGGAACGCTGCAGATGAATTGACTTCAGCAATCCCTGATGGTGGCGCTTTTGCAAGGTGAGGTAGACTAATTTCAAGCAAAAAAGTGTTACTCCCTGAGGTCACTTGGAGTCTGATGATATGTGTTTTGAATTTCTTAGGAATCCTGCAGAGGAATTGACATGGGAAATCTCTGATGGACCCACCGGTACAAGGTGAGGTATTCCAAATTCAAGCACACAAATATTTTACGCTGTGCAGTCTCGTACAGTCTGATCATACAGATTTTCAATTTTTTATTAATATTGCCAAGGAATTGACAGCAGTAATCTCACAGGAATGTGCCCCTGCAAGGTTAGGTATACTAATTTCAAGCAAAAAGTGTACCTCCCTGAAGTCACTAGGACTCTGATCATACATGTTTTCCATTTCTAAGGAATGTTGCACATGAATTGACATCAGGAATCTCCGATGGACGCACCAGTACAAGGAGAGGTATGCTACTTTCAAGCAAAAACAATGTAGTGTCTGAGGTCACCTGCACTCTGAGGATATGTATTTTGAATTTTTCAGGAATACTGCAGGGGAATTGACATGAGACATCTCTGATGGATCCGCCAGTGCTAGGTGAGGTGTAGTCACTGCAAACAAAATCGTGTAAATGTCTCTAGTCACTGGGAGTCTGATCATACATTTTTTGAAACTTTTGGGAATGCTGCAGATTAACGGACCTCAGTAATACCTCATGGAGCGGCCAATGCGAGGTGACGCATCTGAGTTTCAAGCAAAAATGCGTTACTCTCTGAAGTTACTTGGTGATTGATCACACATGTTTTGACTTTTTTAGGAATACTGCCAATGAATTGACGTGAGAAATCACTGATGGACCCAACAGTGCAAGGTGAGGTGGACCAATTTCAAGCAAGACAATATTTGACTCTCTGAAGTCTCTTGGAGACTGATCATACATGTTTTCAGTTTTTTAGGAATGTGGCCAATGAATTGACATCAGTAATCTCACATGAACCTACCAGTGCAAGGGGAGGTACACGAATTTCAAACAGAAAGGAAACCTCGCTGAAGTCCCTTGGATTCTGATAGCACATGGTTCAAAAGTTTAAGGAATGCTGCCGCTGAGTTGAGATAATTAATCTTGGCTGGTGCTCCCAATGCAAGGTGAGGTATACTAATTTCAAGCAAAAAAGTGGAACTCTCTGAAGTCACTGGAAATCTGACGATATGTGTTTTGAATTTTTGAGGAATACTGAAGACGAATTGACATGAGAAAGCTCTGATGCCTTCAGCACTGCATGGTGAGGTATTCTTATTTCATGCAAGCGAATATTTTACTCTCTGAAGCCTCTTGGAGATTGATCATGCATGCCCTCAATTTTTTAGGAATGTTGCCAAGGAATTCACATCAGTATTCTCACGTTAATGTGCCTACGCAAGGTTAGGTGCACGAATTTCCAGCAAAAAGTATACCTCGCTGAAGTCCCCTGGAGTCTGCTCATGCATGATTTGAATGTCTGCGGACTGCTGCCCATGAATCCACTTCAGCAACCTCTGATGGAAGCTCCAGTACATGGACATTTATACTACTTTCAAGAAAAAACGTGTAACTCTCTGAAGGCACTTTTAGTCTGATCATTCATGTTCTGAATATTTTAGGAATGCTGCAGATGATTTGACCTCAGTAACATTTGATGGTGCCGCCAATGCAACGTGAGGCATACGAGTTTCAAGCAAAATTGTGTTAGCCGTGGAAGTCAGTTGGAGTTTGATCGTACATGTTTTGATCTTTTTAGGAACGCTGCAGATGAATTGACTTCAGCAATCCCTGATGGAGGAGCTTTTGCAATGTGAGGTAGACTAAAGTCAAGCAAAAAAGAGTAACTCCCTGAGGTCACTTGTAGTCTGATGATATGTGTTTTGAATTTCGTAGGAATCCTGCAGAGGAATTGACATGGGAAATCTCTGATGGACCCACCGGTAGAAGGTGAGGTATTCCAAATTCAAGCACACAAATATTTTACGCTGTGCTGTCTCGTACAGTCTGATCATACAGATTTTCAATTTTTTAGGAATATTGCCAAGGAATTGACATCAGTAATCTCACAGGAATGTGCCCCTGCAAGGTTAGGTATACTAATTTCAAGCAGAAAGTGTACCTCCCCGAAGTCACTAGGACTCTGATCATACATGTTTTCCATTTCTAAGGAATGTTGCACATGAATTGACATGAGGAATCTCCGATGCACGCACCAGTACAAGGAGAGGTATGCTACTTTCATGCAAAAACAATGTAGTGTCTGAGGTCACCTGTAGACTGAGGATATGTATTTTGAATTTTTTAGGAATACTGCAGGGGAATTGACATGAGACATCTCCGATGGATCCGCCAGTGCTAGGTGAGGTGTAGTCACTGCAAACAAAATTGTGTAAATGTCTCTAGTCACTTGGAGTCTGATCATACACTTTTTGAAACTTTTGGAAATGCTGCAGACAAACGGATCTTAGTAATACCTCATGGAGCGGCCAATTCGAGGTGACGCATCTGAGTTTCAAGAAAAAATGCGTTACTATCTGAAGTTACTTGGTGACTGATCACACATGTTTTGACTTTTTTTGGAATACTGCCAATGAGTTGACGTGAGAAATCTCTGATGGACCCCACAGTGCAAGGGGAGGTGAACCAACGTCAAGCAAGAAAATATTTGACTGTCTGAAGTCTGTTGGAGACTGATCATACATGTTTTCAGTTTTTTCGGAATGTGGCCAATGAATTGACATCAGTAATCTCACATGAACCTGCCAGGGCAAGGGGAGGTACACGAATTTCAAGCAGAAAGGAAACCTCGCTGAAGTCCCTTGGATTCTGATCGCACATGGTTCAAACTTTTAAGGAATGCAGCCGATGAGTTGTGATAATTAATCTCGGCTGGTGCTGCCAATGCAAGGTGAGGTATACTAATTTCAAGCAAAAAAGTGGAACTCTCTGAAGTCACTTGGAGTCTGACGATATGTGTTTTGAATTTTTGAGGAATACTGAAGATGAATTGACATGAGAAAGCTCTGATGCCTTCAGCACTGCATGGTGAGGTATTCTTATTTCATGCAAGCGAATATTTTACTCTCTGAAGCCTCTTGGAGATTGATCATGCATGTCCTCAATTTTTTAGGAATGTTGCCAACGAATTCACATCAGTAATCTCACATGAATGTGCCTACGCCAGGTTAGGTGCACTAATTTCCAGCAAAAAGTGTACCTCGCTGAAGTCCCCTGGAGTCTGCTCATGCATGATTTGAATGTCTGCGGACTGCTGCCCATGAATGCACTTCAGCAATCTCTGATGGAAGCGCCAGTACATGGACAGGTATACTGCTTTCAAGCAAAAACGTGTAACTCTCTGAAGTCACTTGGAGTCTGATCATTCATGTTCTGAATATTTTAGGAATGCTGCAGATGATTTGACCTCAGTAACATTTGATGGTGCCGCCAATGCAAGGTGAGGCATACGAGTTTCAAGCAAAATGGTGTTAGCCGCGGAAGTCAGTTGGAGTCTGATCGTACATGTTTTGATGTTTTTAGGAACGCTGCCGATGAACTGACTTCAGCAATCCCTGACGGTGGCGCTTTTGCAAGGTGAGGTATACTAATGTCAAGCAAAAAAGTGTAACTCCCTGAGGTCACTTGGAGTCTGATGATATGTGTTTTGAATTTCTTAGGAATCCTGCAGAGGAATTGACATGGGAAATCTCTGATGGACCCACCGGTACAAGGTGAGGTATTCCAAATTCAAGCACACAAATATTTTACGCTGTGCAGTCTCGTACAGTCTGATCATACAGATTTTCAATTTTTTAGGAATATTGCCAAGGATTTGACAGCAGTAATCTCACAGGAATGTGCCCCTGCAAGGTTAGGTATACTAATTTCAAGCAGAAAGTGTACCTCCCCGAAGTCACTAGGACTCTGATCATACATGTTCTCCATTTCTAAGGAATGTTGCACATGAATTGACATCAGGAATCTCCGATGGACGCACCAGTACCAGGAGAGGTATGCTCCTTTCAAGCAAAAACAATGTAGTGTCTGAGGTCACCTGCAGTCTGAGGATATGTATTTTGAATTTTTTAGGAATACTGCAGGGGAATTGACATGAGACATCTCTGATGCATCCGCCAGTGCTAGGTGAGGTGTAGTCACTGCAAACAAAATCGTGTCAATGTCTCTAGTCACTTGGAGTCTGATCTTACATTGTTTGAAACTTTTGGGAATCCTGCAGATAAACGGACCTCAGTAATACCTCATGGAGCGGCCAATGCGAGGTGACGCATCTGAGTTTCAAGCAAAAATGCGTTACTCTCTGAAGTTACTTGGTGACTGATCACACATGTTTTGACTTTTTTTGGAATACTGCCAATGAATTGACGTGAGAAATCTCTGATGGACCCCACAGTGCAAGGGGAGGTGAACCAACGTCAAGCAAGAAAATATTTGACTGTCTGAAGTCTGTTGGAGACTGATTATACATGTTTTCAGTTTTTTCGGAATGTGGCCAATGAATTGACATCAGTAATCTCACATGAACCTGCCAGGGCAAGGGGAGGTACACGAATTTCAAGCAGAAAGGAAACCTCGCTGAAGTCCCTTGGATTCTGATCGCACATGATTCAAACTATTAAGGAATGCAGCCGATGAGTTGTGATAATTAATCTCGGCTGGTGCTGCCAATGCAAGGTGAGGTATACTAATTTCAAGCAAAAAAGTGGAACTCTCTGAAGTCACTTGGAGTCTGACGATATGTGTTTTGAATTTTTGAGGAATACTGAAGATGAATTGACATGAGAAAGCTCTGATGCCTTTAGCACTGCATGGTGAGGTATTCTTATTTCATGCAAGCGAATATTTTACTCTCTGAAGCCTCTTGGAGATTGATCATGCATGTCCTCAATTTTTTAGGAATGTTGCCAACGAATTCACATCAGTAATCTCACATGAATGTGCCTACGCAAGGTTATGTGCACTAATTTCCAGCAAAAAGTGTACCTCGCTGAAGTCCCCTGGAGTCTGCTCATGCATGATTTGAATGTCTGCGGACTGCTGCCCATGAATGCACTTCAGCAATCTCTGATGGAAGCGCCAGTACATGGACAGGTATACTACTTTCAAGCAAAAACGTGTAACTCTCTGAAGTCACTTGGAGTCTGATAATTCATGTTCTGAATATTTTAGGAATGCTGCAGGTGATTTGACCTCAGTAACATTTGATGGTGCCGCCAATGCAAGGTGAGGCATACGAGTTTCAAGCAAAATGGTGTTAGCCGCGGAAGTCAGTTGGAGTCTGATCGTACATGTTTTGATCTTTTTAGGAACGCTGCCGATGAACTGACTTCACAAATCCCTGACGGTGTCGCTTTTGCAAGGTGAGGTATACTAATGTCAAACAAAAAAGTGTAACTCCCTGAGGTCACTTGGAGTCTGATGATATGTGTTTTGAATTCCTTAGGAATCGTGCAGAGGAATTGACATGGGAAATCTCTGATGGACCCACCGGTACAAGGTGAGGTATTCCAAAATCAAGCACACAAATATTTTACGCTGTGCAGTCTCGTACAGTCTGATCCTACAGATTTTCAATTTTTTAGGAATATTGCCAAGGATTTGACAGCAGTAATCTCACAGGAATGTGCGCCTGCAAGGTTAGGTATACTAATTTCAAGTAGAAAGTGTACCTCCCCGAAGTCACTAGGACTCCGATCATACATATTCTCCATTTCTAAGGAATGTTGCACATGAATTGACATCAGGAATCTCCGATGGACGCACCAGTACCAGGAGAGGTATGCTCCTTTCAAGCAAAAACAATGTAGTGTCTGAGGTCACCTGCAGTCTGAGGATATGTGTTTTGAATTTTTTAGGAATACTGCAGGGGAATTGACATGAGACATCTCTGATGCATCCGCCAGTGCTAGGTGAGGTGTAGTCACTGCAAACAAAATCGTGTCAATGTCTCTATTCACTTGGAGTCTGATCTTACATTGTTTGAAACTTTTGGGAATGCTGCAGATAAACGGACCTCAGTAATACCTCATGGAGCGGCCAATGCGAGGTGACGCATCTGAGTTTCAAGCAAAAATGCGTTACTCTCTGAAGTTACTTGGTGACTGATCACACATGTTTTGACTTTTTGAGGAATACTGCCAATGAATTGACGTGAGAAATCTCTGATGGACCCCACAGTGCAAGGGGAGGTGAACCAACGTCAAGCAAGAAAATATTTGACTGTCTGAAGTCTGTTGGAGACTGATCATACATGTTTTCAGTTTTTTCGGAATGTGGCCAATGAATTGACATCAGTAATCTCACATGAACCTGCCAGGGCAAGGGGAGGTACACGAATTTCAAGCAGAAAGGAAACCTCGCTGAAGTCCCTTGGATTCTGATCGCACATGGTTCAAACTTTTAAGGAATGCAGCCGATGAGTTGTGATAATTAATCTCGGCTGGTGCTGCCAATGCAAGGTGAGGTATACTAATTTCAAGCAAAAAAGTGGAACTCTCTGAAGTCACTTGGAGTCTGACGATATGTGTTTTGAATTTTTGAGGAATACTGAAGATGAATTGACATGAGAAAGCTCTGATGCCTTCAGCACTGCATGGTGAGGTATTCTTATTTCATGCAAGCGAATATTTTACTCTCTGAAGCCTCTTGGAGATTGATCATGCATGTCCTCAATTTTTTAGGAATGTTGCCAACGAATTCACATCAGTAATCTCACATGAATGTGCCTACGCCAGGTTAGGTGCACTAATTTCCAGCAAAAAGTGTACCTCGCTGAAGTCCCCTGGAGTCTGCTCATGCATGATTTGAATGTCTGCGGACTGCTGCCCATGAATGCACTTCAGCAATCTCTGATGGAAGCGCCAGTACATGGACAGGTATACTGCTTTCAAGCAAAAACGTGTAACTCTCTGAAGTCACTTGGAGTCTGATCATTCATGTTCTGAATATTTTAGGAATGCTGCAGATGATTTGACCTCAGTAACATTTGATGGTGCCGCCAATGCAAGGTGAGGCATACGAGTTTCAAGCAAAATGGTGTTAGCCGCGGAAGTCAGTTGGAGTCTGATCGTACATGTTTTGATGTTTTTAGGAACGCTGCCGATGAACTGACTTCAGCAATCCCTGACGGTGGCGCTTTTGCAAGGTGAGGTATACTAATGTCAAGCAAAAAAGTGTAACTCCCTGAGGTCACTTGGAGTCTGATGATATGTGTTTTGAATTTCTTAGGAATCCTGCAGAGGAATTGACATGGGAAATCTCTGATGGACCCACCGGTACAAGGTGAGGTATTCCAAATTCAAGCACACAAATATTTTACGCTGTGCAGTCTCGTACAGTCTGATCATACAGATTTTCAATTTTTTAGGAATATTGCCAAGGATTTGACAGCAGTAATCTCACAGGAATGTGCCCCTGCAAGGTTAGGTATACTAATTTCAAGCAGAAAGTGTACCTCCCCGAAGTCACTAGGACTCTGATCATACATGTTCTCCATTTCTAAGGAATGTTGCACATGAATTGACATCAGGAATCTCCGATGGACGCACCAGTACCAGGAGAGGTATGCTCCTTTCAAGCAAAAACAATGTAGTGTCTGAGGTCACCTGCAGTCTGAGGATATGTATTTTGAATTTTTTAGGAATACTGCAGGGGAATTGACATGAGACATCTCTGATGCATCCGCCAGTGCTAGGTGAGGTGTAGTCACTGCAAACAAAATCGTGTCAATGTCTCTAGTCACTTGGAGTCTGATCTTACATTGTTTGAAACTTTTGGGAATCCTGCAGATAAACGGACCTCAGTAATACCTCATGGAGCGGCCAATGCGAGGTGACGCATCTGAGTTTCAAGCAAAAATGCGTTACTCTCTGAAGTTACTTGGTGACTGATCACACATGTTTTGACTTTTTTTGGAATACTGCCAATGAATTGACGTGAGAAATCTCTGATGGACCCCACAGTGCAAGGGGAGGTGAACCAACGTCAAGCAAGAAAATATTTGACTGTCTGAAGTCTGTTGGAGACTGATTATACATGTTTTCAGTTTTTTCGGAATGTGGCCAATGAATTGACATCAGTAATCTCACATGAACCTGCCAGGGCAAGGGGAGGTACACGAATTTCAAGCAGAAAGGAAACCTCGCTGAAGTCCCTTGGATTCTGATCGCACATGATTCAAACTATTAAGGAATGCAGCCGATGAGTTGTGATAATTAATCTCGGCTGGTGCTGCCAATGCAAGGTGAGGTATACTAATTTCAAGCAAAAAAGTGGAACTCTCTGAAGTCACTTGGAGTCTGACGATATGTGTTTTGAATTTTTGAGGAATACTGAAGATGAATTGACATGAGAAAGCTCTGATGCCTTTAGCACTGCATGGTGAGGTATTCTTATTTCATGCAAGCGAATATTTTACTCTCTGAAGCCTCTTGGAGATTGATCATGCATGTCCTCAATTTTTTAGGAATGTTGCCAACGAATTCACATCAGTAATCTCACATGAATGTGCCTACGCAAGGTTATGTGCACTAATTTCCAGCAAAAAGTGTACCTCGCTGAAGTCCCCTGGAGTCTGCTCATGCATGATTTGAATGTCTGCGGACTGCTGCCCATGAATGCACTTCAGCAATCTCTGATGGAAGCGCCAGTACATGGACAGGTATACTACTTTCAAGCAAAAACGTGTAACTCTCTGAAGTCACTTGGAGTCTGATAATTCATGTTCTGAATATTTTAGGAATGCTGCAGGTGATTTGACCTCAGTAACATTTGATGGTGCCGCCAATGCAAGGTGAGGCATACGAGTTTCAAGCAAAATGGTGTTAGCCGCGGAAGTCAGTTGGAGTCTGATCGTACATGTTTTGATCTTTTTAGGAACGCTGCCGATGAACTGACTTCACAAATCCCTGACGGTGTCGCTTTTGCAAGGTGAGGTATACTAATGTCAAACAAAAAAGTGTAACTCCCTGAGGTCACTTGGAGTCTGATGATATGTGTTTTGAATTCCTTAGGAATCGTGCAGAGGAATTGACATGGGAAATCTCTGATGGACCCACCGGTACAAGGTGAGGTATTCCAAAATCAAGCACACAAATATTTTACGCTGTGCAGTCTCGTACAGTCTGATCCTACAGATTTTCAATTTTTTAGGAATATTGCCAAGGATTTGACAGCAGTAATCTCACAGGAATGTGCGCCTGCAAGGTTAGGTATACTAATTTCAAGTAGAAAGTGTACCTCCCCGAAGTCACTAGGACTCCGATCATACATATTCTCCATTTCTAAGGAATGTTGCACATGAATTGACATCAGGAATCTCCGATGGACGCACCAGTACCAGGAGAGGTATGCTCCTTTCAAGCAAAAACAATGTAGTGTCTGAGGTCACCTGCAGTCTGAGGATATGTGTTTTGAATTTTTTAGGAATACTGCAGGGGAATTGACATGAGACATCTCTGATGCATCCGCCAGTGCTAGGTGAGGTGTAGTCACTGCAAACAAAATCGTGTCAATGTCTCTATTCACTTGGAGTCTGATCTTACATTGTTTGAAACTTTTGGGAATGCTGCAGATAAACGGACCTCAGTAATACCTCATGGAGCGGCCAATGCGAGGTGACGCATCTGAGTTTCAAGCAAAAATGCGTTACTCTCTGAAGTTACTTGGTGACTGATCACACATGTTTTGACTTTTTGAGGAATACTGCCAATGAATTGACGTGAGAAATCTCTGATGGACCCCACAGTGCAAGGGGAGGTGAACCAACGTCAAGCAAGAAAATATTTGACTGTCTGAAGTCTGTTGGAGACTGATCATACATGTTTTCAGTTTTTTCGGAATGTGGCCAATGAATTGACATCAGTAATCTCACATGAACCTGCCAGGGCAAGGGGAGGTACACGAATTTCAAGCAGAAAGGAAACCTCGCTGAAGTCCCTTGGATTCTGATCGCACATGGTTCAAACTTTTAAGGAATGCAGCCGATGAGTTGTGATAATTAATCTCGGCTGGTGCTGCCAATGCAAGGTGAGGTATACTAATTTCAAGCAAAAAAGTGGAACTCTCTGAAGTCACTTGGAGTCTGACGATATGTGTTTTGAATTTTTGAGGAATACTGAAGATGAATTGACATGAGAAAGCTCTGATGCCTTCAGCACTGCATGGTGAGGTATTCTTATTTCATGCAAGCGAATATTTTACTCTCTGAAGCCTCTTGGAGATTGATCATGCATGTCCTCAATTTTTTAGGAATGTTGCCAACGAATTCACATCAGTAATCTCACATGAATGTGCCTACGCCAGGTTAGGTGCACTAATTTCCAGCAAAAAGTGTACCTCGCTGAAGTCCCCTGGAGTCTGCTCATGCATGATTTAATTGTCTACGGACTGCTGCCCATGAATGCACTTCAGCAATCTCTGATGGAAGCGCCAGTACATGGACAGGTATACTGCTTTCAAGCAAAAACGTGTAACTCTCTGAAGTCACTTGGAGTCTGATCATTCATGTTCTGAATATTTTAGGAATGCTGCAGATGATTTGACCTCAGTAACATTTGATGGTGCCGCCAATGCAAGGTGAGGCATACGAGTTTCAAGCAAAATGGTGTTAGCCTCGGAAGTCAGTTGGAGTCTGATCGTACATGTTTTGATCTTTTTAGGAACGCTGCAGATGAATTGACTTCAGCAATCCCTGATGGTGGCGCTTTTGCAAGGTGAGGTAGACTAATTTCAAGCAAAAAAGTGTTACTCCCTGAGGTCACTTGGAGTCTGATGATATGTGTTTTGAATTTCTTAGGAATCCTGCAGAGGAATTGACATGGGAAATCTCTGATGGACCCACCGGTACAAGGTGAGGTATTCCAAATTCAAGCACACAAATATTTTACGCTGTGCAGTCTCGTACAGTCTGATCATACAGATTTTCAATTTTTTATTAATATTGCCAAGGAATTGACAGCAGTAATCTCACAGGAATGTGCCCCTGCAAGGTTAGGTATACTAATTTCAAGCAAAAAGTGTACCTCCCTGAAGTCACTAGGACTCTGATCATACATGTTTTCCATTTCTAAGGAATGTTGCACATGAATTGACATCAGGAATCTCCGATGGACGCACCAGTACAAGGAGAGGTATGCTACTTTCAAGCAAAAACAATGTAGTGTCTGAGGTCACCTGCACTCTGAGGATATGTATTTTGAATTTTTCAGGAATACTGCAGGGGAATTGACATGAGACATCTCTGATGGATCCGCCAGTGCTAGGTGAGGTGTAGTCACTGCAAACAAAATCGTGTAAATGTCTCTAGTCACTGGGAGTCTGATCATACATTTTTTGAAACTTTTGGGAATGCTGCAGATTAACGGACCTCAGTAATACCTCATGGAGCGGCCAATGCGAGGTGACGCATCTGAGTTTCAAGCAAAAATGCGTTACTCTCTGAAGTTACTTGGTGATTGATCACACATGTTTTGACTTTTTTAGGAATACTGCCAATGAATTGACGTGAGAAATCTCTGATGGACCCAACAGTGCAAGGTGAGGTGGACCAATTTCAAGCAAGACAATATTTGACACTCTGAAGTCTCTTGGAGACTGATCATACATGTTTTCAGTTTTTTAGGAATGTGGCCAATGAATTGACATCAGTAATCTCACATGAACCTACCAGTGCAAGGGGAGGTACACGAATTTCAAACAGAAAGGAAACCTCGCTGAAGTCCCTTGGATTCTGATAGCACATGGTTCAAAAGTTTAAGGAATGCTGCCGCTGAGTTGAGATAATTAATCTTGGCTGGTGCTCCCAATGCAAGGTGAGGTATACTAATTTCAAGCAAAAAAGTGGAACTCTCTGAAGTCACTGGAAATCTGACGATATGTGTTTTGAATTTTTGAGGAATACTGAAGACGAATTGACATGAGAAAGCTCTGATGCCTTCAGCACTGCATGGTGAGGTATTCTTATTTCATGCAAGCGAATATTTTACTCTCTGAAGCCTCTTGGAGATTGATCATGCATGCCCTCAATTTTTTAGGAATGTTGCCAAGGAATTCACATCAGTATTCTCACTTTAATGTGCCTACGCAAGGTTAGGTGCACGAATTTCCAGCAAAAAGTATACCTCGCTGAAGTCCCCTGGAGTCTGCTCATGCATGATTTGAATGTCTGCGGACTGCTGCCCATGAATCCACTTCAGCAACCTCTGATGGAAGCTCCAGTACATGGACATTTATACTACTTTCAAGAAAAAACGTGTAACTCTCTGAAGGCACTTTTAGTCTGATCATTCATGTTCTGAATATTTTAGGAATGCTGCAGATGATTTGACCTCAGTAACATTTGATGGTGCCGCCAATGCAACGTGAGGCATACGAGTTTCAAGCAAAATTGTGTTAGCCGTGGAAGTCAGTTGGAGTTTGATCGTACATGTTTTGATCTTTTTAGGAACGCTGCAGATGAATTGACTTCAGCAATCCCTGATGGAGGAGCTTTTGCAATGTGAGGTAGACTAAAGTCAAGCAAAAAAGAGTAACTCCCTGAGGTCACTTGTAGTCTGATGATATGTGTTTTGAATTTCGTAGGAATCCTGCAGAGGAATTGACATGGGAAATCTCTGATGGACCCACCGGTAGAAGGTGAGGTATTCCAAATTCAAGCACACAAATATTTTACGCTGTGCTGTCTCGTACAGTCTGATCATACAGATTTTCAATTTTTTAGGAATATTGCCAAGGAATTGACATCAGTAATCTCACAGGAATGTGCCCCTGCAAGGTTAGGTATACTAATTTCAAGCAGAAAGTGTACCTCCCCGAAGTCACTAGGACTCTGATCATACATGTTTTCCATTTCTAAGGAATGTTGCACATGAATTGACATGAGGAATCTCCGATGCACGCACCAGTACAAGGAGAGGTATGCTACTTTCATGCAAAAACAATGTAGTGTCTGAGGTCACCTGTAGACTGAGGATATGTATTTTGAATTTTTTAGGAATACTGCAGGGGAATTGACATGAGACATCTCCGATGGATCCGCCAGTGCTAGGTGAGGTGTAGTCACTGCAAACAAAATTGTGTAAATGTCTCTAGTCACTTGGAGTCTGATCATACACTTTTTGAAACTTTTGGAAATGCTGCAGACAAACGGACCTTAGTAATACCTCATGGAGCGGCCAATTCGAGGTGACGCATCTGAGTTTCAAGAAAAAATGCGTTACTATCTGAAGTTACTTGGTGACTGATCAGACATGTTTTGACTTTTTTAGGAATACTGCCAATGAATTGACGTGAGAAATCTCTGATGGACCCCACAGTGCAAGGGGAGGTGAACCAACGTCAAGCAAGAAAATATTTGACTGTCTGAAGTCTGTTGGAGACTGATCATACATGTTTTCAGTTTTTTAGGAATGTGGCCAATGAATTGACATCAGTAATCTCACATGAACCTGCCAGGGCAAGGGGAGGTACACGAATTTCAAGCAGAAAGGAAACCTCGCTGAAGTCCCTTGGATTCTGATCGCACATGGTTCAAACTTTTAAGGAATGCAGCCGATGAGTTGTGATAATTAATCTCGGCTGGTGCTGCCAATGCAAGGTGAGGTATACTAATTTCAAGCAAAAAAGTGGAACTCTCTGAAGTCACTTGGATTCTGACGATATGTGTTTTGAATTTTTGAGGAATACTGAAGATGAATTGACATGAGAAAGCTCTGATGCCTTCAGCACTGCATGGTGAGGTATTCTTATTTCATGCAAGCGAATATTTTACTCTCTGAAGCCTCTTGGAGATTGATCATGCATGTCCTCAATTTTTTAGGAATGTTGCCAACGAATTCACATCAGTAATCTCACATGAATGTGCCTACGCCAGGTTAGGTGCACTAATTTCCAGCAAAAAGTGTACCTCGCTGAAGTCCCCTGGAGTCTGCTCATGCATGATTTGAATGTCTGCGGACTGCTGCCCATGAATGCACTTCAGCAATCTCTGATGGAAGCGCCAGTACATGGACAGGTATACTGCTTTCAAGCAAAAACGTGTAACTCTCTGAAGTCACTTGGAGTCTGATCATTCATGTTCTGAATATTTTAGGAATGCTGCAGATGATTTGACCTCAGTAACATTTGATGGTGCCGCCAATGCAAGGTGAGGCATACGAGTTTCAAGCAAAATGGTGTTAGCCGCGGAAGTCAGTTGGAGTCTGATCGTACATGTTTTGATGTTTTTAGGAACGCTGCCGATGAACTGACTTCAGCAATCCCTGACGGTGGCGCTTTTGCAAGGTGAGGTATACTAATGTCAAGCAAAAAAGTGTAACTCCCTGAGGTCACTTGGAGTCTGATGATATGTGTTTTGAATTTCTTAGGAATCCTGCAGAGGAATTGACATGGGAAATCTCTGATGGACCCACCGGTACAAGGTGAGGTATTCCAAATTCAAGCACACAAATATTTTACGCTGTGCAGTCTCGTACAGTCTGATCATACAGATTTTCAATTTTTTAGGAATATTGCCAAGGATTTGACAGCAGTAATCTCACAGGAATGTGCCCCTGCAAGGTTAGGTATACTAATTTCAAGCAGAAAGTGTACCTCCCCGAAGTCACTAGGACTCTGATCATACATGTTCTCCATTTCTAAGGAATGTTGCACATGAATTGACATCAGGAATCTCCGATGGACGCACCAGTACCAGGAGAGGTATGCTCCTTTCAAGCAAAAACAATGTAGTGTCTGAGGTCACCTGCAGTCTGAGGATATGTATTTTGAATTTTTTAGGAATACTGCAGGGGAATTGACATGAGACATCTCTGATGCATCCGCCAGTGCTAGGTGAGGTGTAGTCACTGCAAACAAAATCGTGTCAATGTCTCTAGTCACTTGGAGTCTGATCTTACATTGTTTGAAACTTTTGGGAATCCTGCAGATAAACGGACCTCAGTAATACCTCATGGAGCGGCCAATGCGAGGTGACGCATCTGAGTTTCAAGCAAAAATGCGTTACTCTCTGAAGTTACTTGGTGACTGATCACACATGTTTTGACTTTTTTTGGAATACTGCCAATGAATTGACGTGAGAAATCTCTGATGGACCCCACAGTGCAAGGGGAGGTGAACCAACGTCAAGCAAGAAAATATTTGACTGTCTGAAGTCTGTTGGAGACTGATTATACATGTTTTCAGTTTTTTCGGAATGTGGCCAATGAATTGACATCAGTAATCTCACATGAACCTGCCAGGGCAAGGGGAGGTACACGAATTTCAAGCAGAAAGGAAACCTCGCTGAAGTCCCTTGGATTCTGATCGCACATGATTCAAACTTTTAAGGAATGCAGCCGATGATTTGTGATAATTAATCTCGGCTGGTGCTGCCAATGCAAGGTGAGGTATACTAATTTCAAGCAAAAAAGTGGAACTCTCTGAAGTCACTTGGAGTCTGACGATATGTGTTTTGAATTTTTGAGGAATACTGAAGATGAATTGACATGAGAAAGCTCTGATGCCTTTAGCACTGCATGGTGAGGTATTCTTATTTCATGCAAGCGAATATTTTACTCTCTGAAGCCTCTTGGAGATTGATCATGCATGTCCTCAATTTTTTAGGAATGTTGCCAACGAATTCACATCAGTAATCTCACATGAATGTGCCTACGCAAGGTTAGGTGCACTAATTTCCAGCAAAAAGTGTACCTCGCTGAAGTCCCCTGGAGTCTGCTCATGCATGATTTGAATGTCTGCGGACTGCTGCCCATGAATGCACTTCAGCAATCTCTGATGGAAGCGCCAGTACATGGACAGGTATACTACTTTCAAGCAAAAACGTGTAACTCTCTGAAGTCACTTGGAGTCTGATCATTCATGTTCTGAATATTTTAGGAATGCTGCAGGTGATTTGACCTCAGTAACATTTGATGGTGCCGCCAATGCAAGGTGAGGCATACGAGTTTCAAGCAAAATGGTGTTAGCCGCGGAAGTCAGTTGGAGTCTGATCGTACATGTTTTGATCTTTTTAGGAACGCTGCCGATGAACTGACTTCACAAATCCCTGACGGTGTCGCTTTTGCAAGGTGAGGTATACTAATGTCAAACAAAAAAGTGTAACTCCCTGAGGTCACTTGGAGTCTGATGATATGTGTTTTGAATTCCTTAGGAATCGTGCAGAGGAATTGACATGGGAAATCTCTGATGGACCCACCGGTACAAGGTGAGGTATTCCAAAATCAAGCACACAAATATTTTACGCTGTGCAGTCTCGTACAGTCTGATCCTACAGATTTTCAATTTTTTAGGAATATTGCCAAGGATTTGACAGCAGTAATCTCACAGGAATGTGCGCCTGCAAGGTTAGGTATACTAATTTCAAGTAGAAAGTGTACCTCCCCGAAGTCACTAGGACTCCGATCATACATATTCTCCATTTCTAAGGAATGTTGCACATGAATTGACATCAGGAATCTCCGATGGACGCACCAGTACCAGGAGAGGTATGCTCCTTTCAAGCAAAAACAATGTAGTGTCTGAGGTCACCTGCAGTCTGAGGATATGTGTTTTGAATTTTTTAGGAATACTGCAGGGGAATTGACATGAGACATCTCTGATGCATCCGCCAGTGCTAGGTGAGGTGTAGTCACTGCAAACAAAATCGTGTCAATGTCTCTAGTCACTTGGAGTCTGATCTTACATTGTTTGAAAGTTTTGGGAATGCTGCAGATAAACGGACCTCAGTAATACCTCATGGAGCGGCCAATGCGAGGTGACGCATCTGAGTTTCAAGCAAAAATGCGTTACTCTCTGAAGTTACTTGGTGACTGATCACACATGTTTTGACTTTTTGAGGAATACTGCCAATGAATTGACGTGAGAAATCTCTGATGGACCCCACAGTGCAAGGGGAGGTGAACCAACGTCAAGCAAGAAAATATTTGACTGTCTGAAGTCTGTTGGAGACTGATCATACATGTTTTCAGTTTTTTCGGAATGTGGCCAATGAATTGACATCAGTAATCTCACATGAACCTGCCAGGGCAAGGGGAGGTACACGAATTTCAAGCAGAAAGGAAACCTCGCTGAAGTCCCTTGGATTCTGATCGCACATGGTTCAAACTTTTAAGGAATGCAGCCGATGAGTTGTGATAATTAATCTCGGCTGGTGCTGCCAATGCAAGGTGAGGTATACTAATTTCAAGCAAAAAAGTGGCACTCTCTGAAGTCACTTGGAGTCTGACGATATGTGTTTTGAATTTCTTAGGAATCCTGCAGAGGAATTGACATGGGAAATCTCTGATGGACCCACCGGTACAAGGTGAGGTATTTCAAATTCAAGCACACAAATATTTTACGCTGTGCAGTCTCGTACAGTCTGATCATACAGATTTTCAATTTTTTAGGAATATTGCCAAGGATTTGACAGCAGTAATCTCACAGGAATGTGCCCCTGCAAGGTTAGGTATACTAATTTCAAGCAGAAAGTGTACCTCCCTGAAGTCACTAGGACTCTGATCATACATGTTCTCCATTTCTAAGGAATGTTGCACATGAATTGACATCAGGAATCTCCGATGGACGCACCAGTACCAGGAGAGGTATGCTCCTTTCAAGCAAAAACAATGTGGTGTCTGAGGTCACCTGCAGTCTGAGGATATGTATTTTGAATTTTTTAGGAATACTGCAGGGGAATTGACATGAGACATCTCTGATGCATCCGCCAGTGCTAGGTGAGGTGTAGTCACTGCAAACAAAATCGTGTCAATGTCTCTAGTCACTTGGAGTCTGATCGTACATTTTTTGAAACTTTTGGGAATGCTGCAGATAAACGGACCTCAGTAATACCTCATGGAGCGGCCAATGCGAGGTGACGCATCTGAGTTTCAAGCAAAAATGCGTTACTCTCTGAAGTTACTTGGTGACTGATCACACATGTTTTGACTTTTTTTGGAATACTGCCAATGAATTGACGTGAGAAATCTCTGATGGACCCCACAGTGCAAGGGGAGGTGAACCAACGTCAAGCAAGAAAATATTTGACTGTCTGAAGTCTGTTGGAGACTGATCATACATGTTTTCAGTTTTTTCGGAATGTGGCCAATGAATTGACATCAGTAATCTCACATGAACCTGCCAGGGTAAGGGGAGGTACACGAATTTCAAGCAGAAAGGAAACCTCGCTGAAGTCCCTTGGATTCTGATCGCACATGGTTCAAACTTTTAAGGAATGCAGCCGATGAGTTGTGATAATTAATCTCGGCTGGTGCTGCCAATGCAAGGTGAGGTATACTAATTTCAAGCAAAAAAGTGGAACTCTCTGAAGTCACTTGGAGTCTGACGATATGTGTTTTGAATTTTTGAGGAATACTGAAGATGAATTGACATGAGAAAGCTCTGATGCCTTCAGCACTGCATGGTGAGGTATTCTTATTTCATGCAAGCGAATATTTTACTCTCTGAAGCCTCTTGGAGATTGATCATGCATGTCCTCAATTTTTTAGGAATGTTGCCAACGAATTCACATCAGTAATCTCACATGAATGTGCCTACGCAAGGTTAGGTGCACTAATTTCCAGCAAAAAGTGTACCTCGCTGAAGTCCCCTGGAGTCTGCTCATGCATGATTTGAATGTCTGCGGACTGCTGCCCATGAATGCACTTCAGCAATCTCTGATGGAAGCGCCAGTACATGGACAGGTATACTGCTTTCAAGAAAAAACGTGTAACTCTCTGAAGTCACTTGGAGTCTGATCATTCATGTTCTGAATATTTTAGGAATGCTGCAGGTGATTTGACCTCAGTAACATTTGATGGTGCCGCCAATGCAAGGTGAGGCATACGAGTTTCAAGCAAAATGGTGTTAGCCGCGGAAGTCAGTTGGAGTCTGATCGTACATGTTTTGATCTTTTTAGGAACGCTGCCGATGAACTGACTTCAGCAATCCCTGACGGGGGCGCTTTTGCAAGGTGAGGTATACTAATGTCAAGCAAAAAAGTGTAACTCCCTGAGGTCACTTGGAGTCTGATGATATGTGTTTTGAATTTCTTAGGAATCCTGCAGAGGAACTGACATGGGAAATCTCTGATGGACCCACCGGTACAAGGTGAGGTATTCCAAATTCAAGCACACAACTATTTTACGCTGTGCAGTCTCGTACAGTCTGATCCTACAGATTTTCAATTTTTTAGGAATATTGCCATGGAATTGACAGCAGTAATCTCACAGGAATGTGCCCCTGCAAGGTTAGGTATACTAATTTCAAGCAAAAAGTGTACCTCCCCGAAGTCACTAGAACTCTGATCATACATGTTTTCCATTTCTAAGAAATGTTGCACATGAATGGACATCAGGAATCTCCGATGGACGCACCAGTACCAGGAGAGGTATGCTCCTTTCAAGCAAAAACAGTGTAGTGTCTGAGGTCACCTGCAGTCTGAGGATATAGATTTTGAATTTTTTAGGAATACTGCAGGGGAATTGACATGAGACATCTCTGATGCATCCGCCAGTGCTAGGTGAGGTGTAGTCACTGCAAACAAAATCGTGTCAATGTCTCTAGTCACTTGGAGTCTGATCGTACATTGTTTGAAACTTTTGGGAATGCTGCAGATAAACGGACCTCAGTAATACCTCATGGAGCGGCCAATGCGAGGTGACGCATCTGAGTTTCAAGCAAAAATGCGTTACTCTCTGAAGTTACTTGGTGACTGATCACACATGTTTTGACTTTTTTAGGAATACTGAAAATGATTTGACGTGAGAAATCTCTGATGGACCCCACAGTGCAAGGGGAGGTGAACCAACGTCAAGCAAGAAAATATTTGACTGTCTGAAGTCTGTTGGAGACTGATCATACATGTTTTCAGTTTTTTCGGCATGTGGCCAATGAATTGACATCAGTAATCTCACATGAACCTGCCAGGGCAAGGGGAGGTACACGAATTTCAAGCAGAAAGGAAACCTCGCTGAAGTCCCTTGGATTCTGATCGCACATGGTTCAAACTTTTAAGGAATGCAGCCGATGAGTTGTGATAATTAATCTCGGCTGGTGCTGCCAATGCAAGGTGAGGTATACTAATTTCAAGCAAAAAAGTGGAACTCTCTGAAGTCACTTGGAGTCTGACGATATGTGTTTTGAATTTTTGAGGAATACTGAAGATGAATTGACATGAGAAAGCTCTGATGCCTTCAGCACTGCATGGTGAGGTATTCTTATTTCATGCATGCGAATATTTTACTCTCTGAAGCCTCTTGGAGATTGATCATGCATGTCCTCAATGTTTTAGGAATGTTGCCAACGAATTCACATCAGTAATCTCACATGAATGTGCCTACGCCATTTTAGGTGCACTAATTTCCAGCAAAAAGTGTACCTCGCTGAAGTCCCCTGGAGTCTGCTCATGCATGATTTGAATGTCTGCGGACTGCTGCCCATGAATGCACTTCAGCAATCTCTGATGGAAGCGCCAGTACATGGACAGGTATACTACTTTCAAGCAAAAACGTGTAACTCTCTGAAGTCACTTGGAGTCTGATCATTCATGTTCTGAATATTTTAGGAATGCTGCAGGTGATTTGACCTCAGTAACATTTGATGGTGCCGCCAATGCAAGGTGAGGCATACGAGTTTCAAGCAAAATGGTGTTAGCCGCGGAAGTCAGTTGGAGTCTGATCGTACATGTTTTGATCTTTTTAGGAACGCTGCCGATGAACTGACTTCAGCAATCCCTGACGGGGGCGCTTTTGCAAGGTGAGGTATACTAATGTCAAGCAAAAAAGTGTAACTCCCTGAGGTCACTTGGAGTCTGATGATATGTGTTTTGAATTTCTTAGGAATCCTGCAGAGGAATTGACATGGGAAATCTCTGATGGACCCACCGGTACAAGGTGAGGTATTCCAAATTCAAGCACACAAATATTTTACGCTGTGCAGTCTCGTACAGTCTGATCATACAGATTTTCAATTTTTTAGGAATATTGCCAAGGATTTGACAGCAGTAATCTCACAGGAATGTGCCCCTGCAAGGTTAGGTATACTAATTTCAAGCAGAAAGTGTACCTCCCCGAAGTCACTAGGACTCTGATCATACATGTTTTCCATTTCTAAGGAATGTTGCACATGAATTGACATGAGGAATCTCCGATGCACGCACCAGTACAAGGAGAGGTATGCTACTTTCATGCAAAAACAATGTAGTGTCTGAGGTCACCTGTAGACTGAGGATATGTATTTTGAATTTTTTAGGAATACTGCAGGGGAATTGACATGAGACATCTCCGATGGATCCGCCAGTGCTAGGTGAGGTGTAGTCACTGCAAACAAAATTGTGTAAATGTCTCTAGTCACTTGGAGTCTGATCATACACTTTTTGAAACTTTTGGAAATGCTGCAGACAAACGGACCTTAGTAATACCTCATGGAGCGGCCAATGCGAGGTGACGCATCTGAGTTTCAAGCAAAAATGCGTTACTCTCTGAAGTTACTTGGTGACTGATCACACATGTTTTGACTTTTTTTGGAATACTGCCAATGAATTGACGTGAGAAATCTCTGATGGACCCCACAGTGCAAGGGGAGGTGAACCAACGTCAAGCAAGAAAATATTTGACTGTCTGAAGTCTGTTGGAGACTGATCATACATGTTTTCAGTTTTTTCGGAATGTGGCCAATGAATTGACATCAGTAATCTCACATGAACCTGCCAGGGCAAGGGGAGGTACACGAATTTCAAGCAGAAAGGAAACCTCGCTGAAGTCCCTTGGATTCTGATCGCACATGGTTCAAACTTTTAAGGAATGCAGCCGATGAGTTGTGATAATTAATCTCGGCTGGTGCTGCCAATGCAAGGTGAGGTATACTAATTTCAAGCAAAAAAGTGGAACTCTCTGAAGTCACTTGGAGTCTGACGATATGTGTTTTGAATTTCTTAGGAATCCTGCAGATGAATTGACATGGGAAATCTCTGATGGACCCACCGGTACAAGGTGAGGTATTCCAAATTCAAGCACACAAATATTTTACGCTGTGCAGTCTCGTACAGTCTGATCATACAGATTTTCAATTTTTTAGGAATATTGCCAAGGATTTGACAGCAGTAATCTCACAGGAATGTGCCCCTGCAAGGTTAGGTATACTAATTTCAAGCAGAAAGTGTACGTCCCCGAAGTCACTAGGACTCTGATCATACATGTTCTCCATTTCTAAGGAATGTTGCACATGAATTGACATCAGGAATCTCCGATGGACGCACCAGTACCAGGAGAGGTATGCTCCTTTCAAGCAAAAACAATGTAGTGTCTGAGGTCACCTGCAGTCTGAGGATATGTATTTTGAATTTTTTAGGAATACTGCAGGGGAATTGACATGAGACATCTCTGATGCATCCGCCAGTGCTAGGTGAGGTGTAGTCACTGCAAACAAAATCGTGTCAATGTCTCTAGTCACTTGGAGTCTGATCGTACATTTTTTGAAACTTTTGGGAATGCTGCAGATAAACGGACCTCAGTAATACCTCATGGAGCGGCCAATGCGAGGTGACGCATCTGAGTTTCAAGCAAAAATCCGTTACTCTCTGAAGTTACTTGGTGACTGATCGCACATTTTTTGACTTTTTTTGGAATACTGCCAATGAATTGACGTGAGAAATCTCTGATGGACCCCACAGTGCAAGGGGAGGTGAACCAACGTCAAGCAAGAAAATATTTGACTGTCTGAAGTCTGTTGGAGACTGATCATACATGTTTTCAGTTTTTTCGGAATGTGGCCAATGAATTGACATCAGTAATCTCACATAAATCTGCCAGGGCAAGGGGAGGTACACGAATTTCAAGCAGAAAGGAAACCTCGCTGAAGTCCCTTGGATTCTGATCGCACATGGTTCAAACTTTTAAGGAATGCAGCCGATGAGTTGTGATAATTAATCTCGGCTGGTGCTGCCAATGCAAGGTGAGGTATACTAATTTCAAGCAAAAAAGTGGAACTCTCTGAAGTCACTTGGAGTCTGACGATATGTGTTTTGAATTTTTGAGGAATACTGAAGATGAATTGACATGAGAAAGCTCTGATGCCTTCAGCACTGCATGGTGAGGTATTCTTATTTCATGCAAGCGAATATTTTACTCTCTGAAGCCTCTTGGAGATTGATCATGCATGTCCTCAATTTTTTAGGAATGTTGCCAACGAATTCACATCAGTAATCTCACATGAATGTGCCTACGCAAGGTTAGGTGCACTAATTTCCAGCAAAAAGTGTACCTCGCTGAAGTCCCCTGGAGTCTGCTCATGCATGATTTGAATGTCTGCGGACTGCTGCCCATGAATCCACTTCAGCAATCTCTGATGGAAGCGCCAGTACATGGACAGGTATACTACTTTCAAGCAAAAACGTGTAACTCTCTGAAGTCACTTGGAGTCTGATCATTCATGTTCTGAATATTTTAGGAATGCTGCAGATGATTTGACCTCAGTAACATTTGATGGTGCCGCCAATGCAAGGTGAGGCATACGAGTTTCAAGCAAAATGGTGTTAGCCGCGGAAGTCAGTTGGAGTCTGATCGTACATGTTTTGATCTTTTTAGGAACGCTGCCGATGAACTGACTTCAGCAATCCCTGACGGTGGCGCTTTTGCAAGGTGAGGTATACTAATGTCAAGCAAAAAAGTGTAACTCCCTGAGGTCCCTTGGAGTCTGATGATATGTGTTTTGAATTTCTTAGGAATCCTGCAGAGGAATTGACATGGGAAATCTCTGATGGACCCACCGGTACAAGGTGAAGTATTCCAAATTCAAGCACACAACTATTTTACGCTGTGCAGTCTCATACAGTCTGATCCTACAGATTTTCAATTTTTTAGGAATATTGCCAAGGAATTGACAGCAGTAATCTCACAGGAATGTGCCCCTGCAAGGTTAGGTATACTAATTTCAAGCAAAAAGTGTACCTCCCGAAGTCACTAGGACTCTGATCATACATGTTTTCCATTTCTAAGGAATGTTGCACATGAATGGACATCAGGAATCTCCGATGGACGCACCAGTACCAGGAGAGGTATGCTCCTTTCAAGCAAAAACAGTGTAGTGTCTGAGGTCACCTGCAGTCTGAGGATATGGATTTTGAATTTTTTAGGAATACTGCAGGGGAATTGACATGACACATCTCTGATGGATCCGCCAGTGCTAGGTGAGGTGTAGTCACTGCAATCAAAACCGTGTCAATGTCTCTACTCACTTGGAGACTGATCGTACATTTTTTGAAACTTTTGGGAATGCTGCAGATAAACGGACCTCAGTAATACCTCATGGAGCGGCCAATGCGAGGTGACGCATCTGAGTTTCAAGCAAAAATGCGTTACTCTCTGAAGTTACTTGGTGACTGATCACACATGTTTTGTCTTTTTTAGGAATACTGCCAATGAATTGACGTGAGAAATCTCTGATGGACCCAACAGTGCTAGGGGAGGTGAACCAATTTCAAGCAAGAAAATATTTGACTCTCTGAAGTCTGTTGGAGACTTATCATACATGTTTTCAGTTTTTTCGGAATGTGGCCAATGAATTGACATCAGTTATCTCACATGAACCTGCCAGGGCAAGGGGAGGTACACGTATTTCAAGCAGAAAGGAAACCTCGCTGAAGTTCCTTGGATTCTGATCGCACATGATTCAAACTTTTAAGGAATGCAGCCGATGAGTTGTGATAATTAATCTCGGCTGGTGCTGCCAATGCAAGGTGAGGTATACTAATTTCAAGCAAAAAAGTGGAACTCTCTGAAGTCACTTGGAGTCTGACGATATGTGTTTCGAATTTTTGAGGAATACTGAAGATGAATTGACATGAGAAAGCTCTGATGCCTTCAGCACTGCATGGTGAGGTATTCTTATTTCATGCAAGCGAACATTTTATTCTCTGAAGCCTCTTGGAGATTGATCATGCATGTCCTCAATTTTTTAGGAATGTTGCCAACGAATTCACATCAGTAATCTCACATGAATGTGCCTACGCAAGGTTAGGTGCACTAATTTCCAGCAAAAAGTGTACCTCGCTGAAGTCCCCTGGAGTCTGCTCATGCATGATTTGAATGTCTGCGGACTGCTGCCCATGAATCCACTTCAGCAATCTCTGATGGAAGCGCCAGTACATGGACAGGTATACTACTTTCAAGCAAAAACGTGTAACTCTCTGAAGTCACTTGGAGTCTGATCATTCATGTTCTGAATATTTTAGGAATGCTGCAGATGATTTGACCTCAGTAACATTTGATGGTGCCGCCAATGCAAGGTGAGGCATACGAGTTTCAAGCAAAATGGTGTTAGCCGCGGAAGTCAGTTGGAGTCTGATCGTACATGTTTTGATCTTTTTAGGAACGCTGCCGATGAACTGACTTCAGCAATCCCTGACGGTGGCGCTTTTGCAAGGTGAGGTATACTAATGTCAAGCAAAAAAGTGTAACTCCCTGAGGTCCCTTGGAGTCTGATGATATGTGTTTTGAATTTCTTAGGAATCCTGCAGAGGAATTGACATGGGAAATCTCTGATGGACCCACCGGTACAAGGTGAAGTATTCCAAATTCAAGCACACAACTATTTTACGCTGTGCAGTCTCGTACAGTCTGATCCTACAGATTTTCAATTTTTTAGGAATATTGCCAAGGAATTGACAGCAGTAATCTCACAGGAATGTGCCCCTGCAAGGTTAGGTATACTAATTTCAAGCAAAAAATGTACCTCCCGAAGTCACTAGGACTCTGATCATACATGTTTTCCATTTCTAAGGAATGTTGCACATGAATGGACATCAGGAATCTCCGATGGACGCACCAGTACCAGGAGAGGTATGCTCCTTTCAAGCAAAAACAGTGTAGTGTCTGAGGTCACCTGCAGTCTGAGGATATGGATTTTGAATTTTTTAGGAATACTGCAGGGGAATTGACATGACACATCTCTGATGGATCCACCAGTGCTAGGTGATTTGTAGGCACTGCAATCAAAACCGTGTCAATGTCTCTACTCACTTGGAGACTGATCGTACATTTTTTGAAACTTTTGGGAATGCTGCAGATAAACGGACCTCAGTAATACCTCATGGAGCGGCCAATGCGAGGTGACGCATCTGAGTTTCAAGCACAAATGCGTTACTCTCTGAAGTTACTTGGTGACTGATCACACATGTTTTGTCTTTTTTAGGAATACTGCCAATGAATTGACGTGAGAAATCTCTGATGGACCCAACAGTGCTAGGGGAGGTGAACCAATTTCAAGCAAGAAAATATTTGACTCTCTGAAGACTGTTGGAGACTTATCATACATGTTTTCAGTTTTTTCGGAATGTGGCCAATGAATTGACATCAGTTATCTCACATGAACCTGCCAGGGCAAGGGGAGGTACACGTATTTCAAGCAGAAAGGAAACCTCGCTGAAGTTCCTTGGATTCTGATCACACATGATTCAAACTTTTAAGGAATGCAGCCGATGAGTTGTGATAATTAATCTCGGCTGGTGCTGCCAATGCAAGGTGAGGTATACTAATTTCAAGCAAAAAAGTGGAACTCTCTGAAGTCACTTGGAGTCTGACGATATGTGTTTTGAATTTTTGAGGAATACTGAAGTTGAATTGACATGAGAAAGCTCTGATGCCTTCAGCACTGCATGGTGAGGTATTCTTATTTCATGCAAGCGAATATTTTACTCTCTGAAGCCTCTTGGAGATTGATCATGCATGTCCTCAATTTTTTAGGAATGTTGCCAACAAATTCACATCAGTAATCTCACATGAATGTGCCTACACAAGGTTAGGTGCACTAATTTCCAGCAAAAAGTGTACCTCGCTGAAGTCCCCTGGAGTCTGCTCATGCATGATTTGAATGTCTGCGGACTGCTGCCCATGAATCCACTTCAGCAATCTCTGATGGAAGCGCCAGTACATGGACAGGTATACTGCTTTCAAGCAAAAACGTGTAACTCTCTGAAGTCACTTGGAGTCTGATCATTCATGTTCTGAATATTTTAGGAATGCTGCAGATGATTTGACCTCAGTAACATTTGATGGTGCCGCCAATGCAAGGTGAGGCATACGAGATTCAAGCAAAATGGTGTTAGCTGCGGAAGTCAGTTGGAGTCTGATCGTACATGTTTTGATGTTTTTAGGAACGCTGCAGATGAATTGACTTCAGCAATCCCTGATGGTGGCGCTTTTGCAAGGTGAGGTAGACTAATGTCAAGCAAAAAAGTGTAACTCCCTGAGGTCACTTGGAGTCTGATGATATGTGTTTTGAATTTCTTAGGAATCCTGCAGAGGAATTGACATGGGAAATCTCTGATGGACCCACCGGTACAAGGTGAGGTATTCCAAATTCAAGCACACAAATATTTTACGCTGTGCAGTCTCATGCAGTCTGATCATACAGATTTCCAATTTTTTAGGAATATTGCCAAGGAATTGACAGCAGTAATCTCACAGGAATGTGCCCCTGCAAGGTTAGGTATACTAATTTCAAGCAAAAAGTATACCTCCCTGAAGTCACTAGGACTCTGATCATACATGTTTTCCATTTCTAAGGAATGTTGCACATGAATTGACATCAGGAATCTCCGATGGATGCACCAGTACAAGGAGAGGTATGCTACTTTCAAGCAAAAACAATGTAGTGTCTGAGGTCACCTGCAGTCTGAGGATATGTATTTTGAATTTTTTAGGAATACAGCAGGTGAATTGACATGAGACATCTCTGATGGATCAGCCCGTGCTAGGTGAAGTGTAGTCAGTGCAAACAAAATCGTGTAAATGTCTCTAGTCACTTGGAGTCTGATCGTACATTTATTGAAACTTTTGGGAATGCTGCAGATAAACGAACCTCAGTAATACCTCATGGAGCGGCCAATGCGAGCTGACTCATCTGAGTTTCAAGCAAAAATGCGTTACTCTCTGAAGTTACCTGGTGACTGATCACACATGTTTTGACTTTTTTAGGAATACTGCCAATGAATTGACGTGAGAAATCTCTGATGGACCCAACAGTGCAAGGGGAGGTGAACCAATTTCAAGCAAGAAAATATTTGACTCTCTGAAGTCTGTTGGAGACTGACCATACATGTTTTCAGTTTTTTAGGAATGTGGCCAATGAATTGACATAAGTAATCTCACATGAACCTGCCAGGGCAAGGGGAGGTACACGAATTTCAAACAGAAAGGAAACCTCACTGAAGTCCCTTGGATTCTGATCGCACATGGTTCAAACTTTAAAGGAATTCTGCCGCTGAGTTGAGATAATTAATCTCGGCTGGTGCTGCCAATGCAAGGTGAGGTATACTAATTTCAAGCAAAAAAGTGGAACTCTCTGAAGTCACTTGGAGTCTGACGATATGTGTTTCGAATTTTTGAGGAATACTGAAGATGAATTGACATGAGAAAGCTCTGATGCCTTCAGCACTGCATGGTGAGGTATTCTTATTTCATGCAAGCGAATATTTTACTCTCTAAAGCCTCTTGGAGATTGATCATGCATGTCCTCAATTTTTTAGGAATGTTGCCAACGAATTCACATCAGTAATCTCACATGAATGTGCCTATGCAAGGTTAGGTGCACTAATTTCCACCAAAAAGTGTACCTCGCTGAAGTCCCCTGGAGTCTGATCATGCATGATTTGAATGTCTGCGGACTGCTGCACATGAATCCACTTCAGCAATCTCTGATGGAAGCTCCAGTACATGGACAGGTATACTACTTTCAAGCAAAAACGTGTAACTCTCTGAAGTCACTTGGAGTCTGATCATTCATGTTCTGAATATTTTAGGAATGCTGCAGGTGATTTGACCTCAGTAACATTTGATGGTGCCGCCAATGCAAGGTGAGGCATACGAGTTTCAAGCAAAATGGTGTTAGCCTCGGAAGTCAGTTGGAGTCTGATCGTACATGTTTTGATCTTTTTAGGAACGCTGCAGATGAATTGACTTCAGCAATCCCTGATGGTGGCGCTTTTGCAAGGTGAGGTAGACTAATGTCAAGCAAAAAAGTGTTACTCCCTGAGGTCACTTGGAGTCTGATGATATGTGTTTTGAATTTCTTAGGAATCCTGCAGAGGAATTGACATGGGAAATCTCTGATGGACCCACCGGTACAAGGTGAGGTATTCCAAATTCAAGCACACAAATATTTTACGCTGTGCAGTCTCGTACAGTCTGATCATACAGATTTTCAATTTTTTATTAATATTGCCAAGGAATTGACAGCAGTAATCTCACAGGAATGTGCCCCTGCAAGGTTAGGTATACTAATTTCAAGCAAAAAGTGTACCTCCCTGAAGTCACTAGGACTCTGATCATACATGTTTTCCATTTCTAAGGAATGTTGCACATGAATTGACATCAGGAATCTCCGATGGACGCACCAGTACAAGGAGAGGTATGCTACTTTCAAGCAAAAACAATGTAGTGTCTGAGGTCACCTGCACTCTGAGGATATGTATTTTGAATTTTTCAGGAATACTGCAGGGGAATTGACATGAGACATCTCTGATGGATCCGCCAGTGCTAGGTGAGGTGTAGTCACTGCAAACAAAATCGTGTAAATGTCTCTAGTCACTGGGAGTCTGATCATACATTTTTTGAAACTTTTGGGAATGCTGCAGATTAACGGACCTCAGTAATACCTCATGGAGCGGCCAATGCGAGGTGACGCATCTGAGTTTCAAGCAAAAATGCGTTACTCTCTGAAGTTACTTGGTGATTGATCACACATGTTTTGACTTTTTTAGGAATACTGCCAATGAATTGACGTGAGAAATCTCTGATGGACCCAACAGTGCAAGGTGAGGTGGACCAATTTCAAGCAAGACAATATTTGACACTCTGAAGTCTCTTGGAGACTGATCATACATGTTTTCAGTTTTTTAGGAATGTGGCCAATGAATTGACATCAGTAATCTCACATGAACCTACCAGTGCAAGGGGAGGTACACGAATTTCAAACAGAAAGGAAACCTCGCTGAAGTCCCTTGGATTCTGATAGCACATGGTTCAAAAGTTTAAGGAATGCTGCCGCTGAGTTGAGATAATTAATCTTGGCTGGTGCTCCCAATGCAAGGTGAGGTATACTAATTTCAAGCAAAAAAGTGGAACTCTCTGAAGTCACTGGAAATCTGACGATATGTGTTTTGAATTTTTGAGGAATACTGAAGACGAATTGACATGAGAAAGCTCTGATGCCTTCAGCACTGCATGGTGAGGTATTCTTATTTCATGCAAGCGAATATTTTACTCTCTGAAGCCTCTTGGAGATTGATCATGCATGTCCTCAATTTTTTAGGAATGTTGCCAAGGAATTCACATCAGTATTCTCACGTTAATGTGCCTACGCAAGGTTAGCTGCACGAATTTCCAGCAAAAAGTATACCTCGCTGAAGTCCCCTGGAGTCTGCTCATGCATGATTTGAATGTCTGCGGACTGCTGCCCATGAATCCACTTCAGCAACCTCTGATGGAAGCTCCAGTACATGGACATTTATACTACTTTCAAGAAAAAACGTGTAACTCTCTGAAGGCACTTTTAGTCTGATCATTCATGTTCTGAATATTTTAGGAATGCTGCAGATGATTTGACCTCAGTAACATTTGATGGTGCCGCCAATGCAACGTGAGGCATACGAGTTTCAAGCAAAATTGTGTTAGCCGTGGAAGTCAGTTGGAGTTTGATCGTACATGTTTTGATCTTTTTAGGAATGCTGCAGATGAATTGACTTCAGCAATCCCTGATGGAGGAGCTTTTGCAATGTGAGGTAGACTAAAGTCAAGCAAAAAAGAGTAACTCCCTGAGGTCACTTGTAGTCTGATGATATGTGTTTTGAATTTCGTAGGAATCCTGCAGAGGAATTGACATGGGAAATCTCTGATGGACCCACCGGTAGAAGGTGAGGTATTCCAAATTCAAGCACACAAATATTTTACGCTGTGCTGTCTCGTACAGTCGGATCATACAGATTTCCAATTTTTTAGGAATATTGCCAAGGAATTGACATCAGTAATCTCACAGGAATGTGCCCCTGCAAGGTTAGGTATACTAATTTCAAGCAGAAAGTGTACCTCCCCGAAGTCACTAGGACTCTGATCATACATGTTTTCCATTTCTAAGGAATGTTGCACATGAATTGACATGAGGAATCTCCGATGCACGCACCAGTACAAGGAGAGGTATGCTACTTTCATGCAAAAACAATGTAGTGTCTGAGGTCACCTGTAGACTGAGGATATGTATTTTGAATTTTTTAGGAATACTGCAGGGGAATTGACATGAGACATCTCCGATGGATCCGCCAGTGCTAGGTGAGGTGTAGTCACTGCAAACAAAATTGTGTAAATGTCTCTAGTCACTTGGAGTCTGATCATACACTTTTTGAAACTTTTGGAAATGCTGCAGACAAACGGACCTTAGTAATACCTCATGGAGCGGCCAATTCGAGGTGACGCATCTGAGTTTCAAGAAAAAATGCGTTACTATCTGAAGTTACTTGGTGACTGATCAGACATGTTTTGACTTTTTTAGGAATACTGCCAATGAATTGACGTGAGAAATCTCTGATGGACCCCACAGTGCAAGGGGAGGTGAACCAACGTCAAGCAAGAAAATATTTGACTGTCTGAAGTCTGTTGGAGACTGATCATACATGTTTTCAGTTTTTTCGGAATGTGGCCAATGAATTGACATCAGTAATCTCACATGAACCTGCCAGGGCAAGGGGAGGTACACGAATTTCAAGCAGAAAGGAAACCTCGCTGAAGTCCCTTGGATTCTGATCGCACATGGTTCAAACTTTTAAGGAATGCAGCCGATGAGTTGTGATAATTAATCTCGGCTGGTGCTGCCAATGCAAGGTGAGGTATACTAATTTCAAGCAAAAAAGTGGAACTCTCTGAAGTCACTTGGAGTCTGACGATATGTGTTTTGAATTTTTGAGGAATACTGAAGATGAATTGACATGAGAAAGCTCTGATGCCTTCAGCACTGCATGGTGAGGTATTCTTATTTCATGCAAGCGAATATTTTACTCTCTGAAGCCTCTTGGAGATTGATCATGCATGTCCTCAATTTTTTAGGAATGTTGCCAACGAATTCACATCAGTAATCTCACATGAATGTGCCTACGCCAGGTTAGGTGCACTAATTTCCAGCAAAAAGTGTACCTCGCTGAAGTCCCCTGGAGTCTGCTCATGCATGATTTGAATGTCTGCGGACTGCTGCCCATGAATGCACTTCAGCAATCTCTGATGGAAGCGCCAGTACATGGACAGGTATACTGCTTTCAAGCAAAAACGTGTAACTCTCTGAAGTCACTTGGAGTCTGATCATTCATGTTCTGAATATTTTAGGAATGCTGCAGATGATTTGACCTCAGTAACATTTGATGGTGCCGCCAATGCAAGGTGAGGCATACGAGTTTCAAGCAAAATGGTGTTAGCCGCGGAAGTCAGTTGGAGTCTGATCGTACATGTTTTGATGTTTTTAGGAACGCTGCCGATGAACTGACTTCAGCAATCCCTGACGGTGGCGCTTTTGCAAGGTGAGGTATACTAATGTCAAGCAAAAAAGTGTAACTCCCTGAGGTCACTTGGAGTCTGATGATATGTGTTTTGAATTTCTTAGGAATCCTGCAGAGGAATTGACATGGGAAATCTCTGATGGACCCACCGGTACAAGGTGAGGTATTCCAAATTCAAGCACACAAATATTTTACGCTGTGCAGTCTCGTACAGTCTGATCATACAGATTTTCAATTTTTTAGGAATATTGCCAAGGATTTGACAGCAGTAATCTCACAGGAATGTGCCCCTGCAAGGTTAGGTATACTAATTTCAAGCAGAAAGTGTACCTCCCCGAAGTCACTAGGACTCTGATCATACATGTTCTCCATTTCTAAGGAATGTTGCACATGAATTGACATCAGGAATCTCCGATGGACGCACCAGTACCAGGAGAGGTATGCTCCTTTCAAGCAAAAACAATGTAGTGTCTGAGGTCACCTGCAGTCTGAGGAAATGTATTTTGAATTTTTTAGGAATACTGCAGGGGAATTGACATGAGACATCTCTGATGCATCCGCCAGTGCTAGGTGAGGTGTAGTCACTGCAAACAAAATCGTGTCAATGTCTCTAGTCACTTGGAGTCTGATCTTACATTGTTTGAAACTTTTGGGAATGCTGCAGATAAACGGACCTCAGTAATACCTCATGGAGCGGCCAATGCGAGGTGACGCATCTGAGTTTCAAGCAAAAATGCGTTACTCTCTGAAGTTACTTGGTGACTGATCACACATGTTTTGACTTTTTTTGGAATACTGCCAATGAATTGACGTGAGAAATCTCTGATGGACCCCACAGTGCAAGGGGAGGTGAACCAACGTCAAGCAAGAAAATATTTGACTGTCTGAAGTCTGTTGGAGACTGATCATACATGTTTTCAGTTTTGTCGGAATGTGGCCAATGAATTGACATCAGTAATCTCACATGAACCTGCCAGGGCAAGGGGAGGTACACGAATTTCAAGCAGAAAGGAAACCTCGCTGAAGTCCCTTGGATTCTGATCGCACATGGTTCAAACTTTTAAGGAATGCAGCCGATGAGTTGTGATAATTAATCTCGGCTGGTGCTGCCAATGCAACGTGAGGTATACTAATTTCAAGCAAAAAAGTGGAACTCTCTGAAGTCACTTGGAGTCTGACGATATGTGTTTTGAATTTTTAAGGAATACTGAAGATGAATTGACATGAGAAAGCTCTGATGCCTTCAGCACTGCATGGTGAGGTATTCTTATTTCATGCAAGCGAATATTTTACTCTCTGAAGCCTCTTGGAGATTGATCATGCATGTCCTCAATTTTTTAGGAATGTTGCCAACGAATTCACATCAGTAATCTCACATGAATGTGCCTACGCCAGGTTAGGTGCACTAATTTCCAGCAAAAAGTGTACCTCGCTGAAGTCCCCTGGAGTCTGTTCATGCATGATTTGAATGTCTGCGGACTGCTGCCCATGAATGCACTTCAGCAATCTCTGATGGAAGCGCCAGTACATGGACAGGTATACTGCTTTCAAGCAAAAACGTGTAACTCTCTGAAGTCACTTGGAGTCTGATCATTCATGTTCTGAATATTTTAGGAATGCTGCAGATGATTTGACCTCAGTAACATTTGATGGTGCCGCCAATGCAAGGTGAGGCATACGAGTTTCAAGCAAAATGGTGTTAGCCGCGGAAGTCAGTTGGAGTCTGATCGTACATGTTTTGATGTTTTTAGGAACGCTGCCGATGAACTGACTTCAGCAATCCCTGACGGGGGCGCTTTTGCAAGGTGAGGTATACTAATGTCAAGCAAAAAAGTGTAACTCCCTGAGGTCACTTGGAGTCTGATGATATGTGTTTTGAATTTCTTAGGAATCCTGCAGAGGAATTGACATGGGAAATCTCTGATGGACCCACCGGTACAAGGTGAGGTATTCCAAATTCAAGCACACAAATATTTTACGCTGTGCAGTCTCGTACAGTCTGATCATACAGATTTTCAATTTTTTAGGAATATTGCCAAGGATTTGACAGCAGTAATCTCACAGGAATGTGCCCCTGCAAGGTTAGGTATACTAATTTCAAGCAGAAAGTGTACCTCCCCGAAGTCACTAGGACTCTGATCATACATGTTCTCCATTTCTAAGGAATGTTGCACATGAATTGACATCAGGAATCTCCGATGGACGCACCAGTACCAGGAGAGGTATGCTCCTTTCAAGCAAAAACAATGTAGTGTCTGAGGTCACCTGCAGTCTGAGGATATGTATTTTGAATTTTTTAGGAATACTGCAGGGGAATTGACATGAGACATCTCTGATGCATCCGCCAGTGCTAGGTGAGGTGTAGTCACTGCAAACAAAATCGTGTCAATGTCTCTAGTCACTTGGAGTCTGATCTTACATTGTTTGAAACTTTTGGGAATGCTGCAGATAAACGGACCTCAGTAATACCTCATGGAGCGGCCAATGCGAGGTGACGCATCTGAGTTTCAAGCAAAAATGCGTTACTCTCTGAAGTTACTTGGTGACTGATCACACATGTTTTGACTTTTTTTGGAATACTGCCAATGAATTGACGTGAGAAATCTCTGATGGACCCCACAGTGCAAGGGGAGGTGAACCAACGTCAAGCAAGAAAATATTTGACTGTCTGAAGTCTGTTGGAGACTGATCATACATGTTTTCAGTTTTTTCGGAATGTGGCCAATGAATTGACATCAGTAATCTCACATGAACCTGCCAGGGCAAGGGGAGGTACACGAATTTCAAGCAGAAAGGAAACCTCGCTGAAGTCCCTTGGATTCTGATCGCACATGGTTCAAACTTTTAAGGAATGCAGCCGATGAGTTGTGATAATTAATCTCGGCTGGTGCTGCCAATGCAAGGTGAGGTATACTAATTTCAAGCAAAAAAGTGGAACTCTCTGAAGTCACTTGGAGTCTGACGATATGTGTTTTGAATTTCTTAGGAATCCTGCAGAGGAATTGACATGGGAAATCTCTGATGGACCCACCGGTACAAGGTGAGGTATTCCAAATTCAAGCACACAAATATTTTACGCTGTGCACTCTCGTACAGTCTGGTCATACAGATTTTCAATTTTTTAGGAATATTGCCAAGGATTTGACAGCAGTAATCTCACAGGAATGTGCCCCTGCAAGGTTAGGTATACTAATTTCAAGCAGAAAGTGTACCTCCCCGAAGTCACTAGGACTCTGATCATACATGTTCTCCATTTCTAAGGAATGTTGCACATGAATTGACATCAGGAATCTCCGATGGACGCACCAGTACCAGGAGAGGTATGCTCCTTTCAAGCAAAAACAATGTAGTGTCTGAGGTCACCTGCAGTCTGAGGATATGTATTTTGAATTTTTTAGGAATACTGCAGGGGAATTGACATGAGACATCTCTGATGCATCCGCCAGTGCTAGGTGAGGTGTAGTCACTGCAAACAAAATCGTGTCAATGTCTCTAGTCACTTGGAGTCTGATCGTACATTTTTTGAAACTTTTGGGAATGCTGCAGATAAACGGACCTCAGTAATACCTCATGGAGCGGCCAGTGCGAGGTGACGCATCTGAGTTTCAAGCAAAAATGCGTTACTCTCTGAAGTTACTTGGTGACTGATCACACATGTTTTGACTTTTTTTGGAATACTGCCAATGAATTGACGTGAGAAATCTCTGATGGACCCCACAGTGCAAGGGGAGGTGAACCAACGTCAAGCAAGAAAATATTTGACTGTCTGAAGTCTGTTGGAGACTGATCATACATGTTTTCAGTTTTTTCGGAATGTGGCCAATGAATTGACATCAGTAATCTCACATGAATCTGCCAGGGCAAGGGGAGGTACACGAATTTCAAGCAGAAAGGAAACCTCGCTGAAGTCCCTTAGATTCTGATCGCACATGGTTCAAACTTTTAAGGAATGCAGCCGATGAGTTGTGATAATTAATCTCGGCTGGTGCTGCCAATGCAAGGTGAGGTATACTAATTTCAAGCAAAAAAGTGGAACTCTCTGAAGTCACTTGGAGTCTGACGATATGTGTTTTGAATTTTTGAGGAATACTGAAGATGAATTGACATGAGAAAGCTCTGATGCCTTCAGCACTGCATGGTGAGGTATTCTTATTTCATGCAAGCGAATATTTTACTCTCTGAAGCCTCTTGGAGATTGATCATGCATGTCCTCAATTTTTTAGGAATGTTGCCAACGAATTCACATCAGTAATCTCACATGAATGTGCCTACGCAAGGTTAGGTGCACTAATTTCCAGCAAAAAGTGTACCTCGCTGAAGTCCCCTGGAGTCTGCTCATGCATGATTTGAATGTCTGCGGACTGCTGCCCATGAATCCACTTCAGCAATCTCTGATGGAAGCGCCAGTACATGGACAGGTATACTACTTTCAAGCAAAAACGTGTAACTCTCTGAAGTCACTTGGAGTCTGATCATTCATGTTCTGAATATTTTAGGAATGCTGCAGATGATTTGACCTCAGTAACATTTGATGGTGCCGCCAATGCAAGGTGAGGCATACGAGTTTCAAGCAAAATGGTGTTAGCCGCGGAAGTCAGTTGGAGTCTGATCGTACATGTTTTGATCTTTTTAGGAACGCTGCCGATGAACTGACTTCAGCAATCCCTGACGGTGGCGCTTTTGCAAGGTGAGGTATACTAATGTCAAGCAAAAAAGTGTAACTCCCTGAGGTCCCTTGGAGTCTGATGATATGTGTTTTGAATTTCTTAGGAATCCTGCAGAGGAATTGACATGGGAAATCTCTGATGGACCCACCGGTACAAGGTGAAGTATTCCAAATTCAAGCACACAACTATTTTACGCTGTGCAGTCTCGTACAGTCTGATCCTACAGATTTTCAATTTTTTAGGAATATTGCCAAGGAATTGACAGCAGTAATCTCACAGGAATGTGCCCCTGCAAGGTTAGGTATACTAATTTCAAGCAAAAAGTGTACCTCCCGAAGTCACTAGGACTCTGATCATACATGTTTTCCATTTCTAAGGAATGTTGCACATGAATGGACATCAGGAATCTCCGATGGACGCACCAGTACCAGGAGAGGTATGCTCCTTTCAAGCAAAAACAGTGTAGTGTCTGAGGTCACCTGCAGTCTGAGGATATGGATTTTGAATTTTTTAGGAATACTGCAGGGGAATTGACATGACACATCTCTGATGGATCCGCCAGTGCTAGGTGAGGTGTAGTCACTGTAATCAAAACCGTGTCAATGTCTCTACTCACTTGGATACTGATCGTACATTTTTTGAAACTTTTGGGAATGCTGCAGATAAACGGACCTCAGTAATACCTCATGGAGCGGCCAATGCGAGGTGACGCATCTGAGTTTCAAGCAAAAATGCGTTACTCTCTGAAGTTACTTGGTGACTGATCACACATGTTTTGTCTTTTTTAGGAATACTGCCAATGAATTGACGTGAGAAATCTCTGATGGACCCAACAGTGCTAGGGGAGGTGAACCAATTTCAAGCAAGAAAATATTTGACTCTCTGAAGTCTGTTGGAGACTTATCATACATGTTTTCAGTTTTTTCGGAATGTGGCCAATGAATTGACATCAGTTATCTCACATGAACCTGCCAGGGCAAGGGGAGGTACACGTATTTCAAGCAGAAAGGAAACCTCGCTGAAGTTCCTTGGATTCTGATCGCACATGATTCAAACTTTTAAGGAATGCAGCCGATGAGTTGTGATAATTAATCTCGGCTGGTGCTGCCAATGCAAGGTGAGGTATACTAATTTCAAGCAAAAAAGTGGAACTCTCTGAAGTCACTTGGAGTCTGACGATATGTGTTTTGAATTTTTGAGGAATACTGAAGTTGAATTGACATGAGAAAGCTCTGATGCCTTCAGCACTGCATGGTGAGGTATTCTTATTTCATGCAAGCGAATATTTTACTCTCTGAAGCCTCTTGGAGATTGATCATGCATGTCCTCAATTTTTTAGGAATGTTGCCAACAAATTCACATCAGTAATCTCACATGAATGTGCCTACGCCAGGTTAGGTGCACTAATTTCCAGCAAAAAGTGTACCTCGCTGAAGTCCCCTGGAGTCTGCTCATGCATGATTTGAATGTCTGCGGACTGCTGCCCATGAATCCACTTCAGCAATCTCTGATGGAAGCGCCAGTACATGGACAGGTATACTGCTTTCAAGCAAAAACGTGTAACTCTCTGAAGTCACTTGGAGTCTGATCATTCATGTTCTGAATATTTTAGGAATGCTGCAGATGATTTGACCTCAGTAACATTTGATGGTGCCGCCAATGCAAGGTGAGGCATACGAGATTCAAGCAAAATGGTGTTAGCTGCGGAAGTCAGTTGGAGTCTGATCGTACATGTTTTGATGTTTTTAGGAACGCTGCAGATGAATTGACTTCAGCAATCCCTGATGGTGGCGCTTTTGCAAGGTGAGGTAGACTAATGTCAAGCAAAAAAGTGTAACTCCCTGAGGTCACTTGGAGTCTGATGATATGTGTTTTGAATTTCTTAGGAATCCTGCAGAGGAATTGACATGGGAAATCTCTGATGGACCCACCGGTACAAGGTGAGGTATTCCAAATTCAAGCACACAAATATTTTACGCTGTGCAGTCTCATGCAGTCTGATCATACAGATTTCCAATTTTTTAGGAATATTGCCAAGGAATTGACAGCAGTAATCTCACAGGAATGTGCCCCTGCAAGGTTAGGTATACTAATTTCAAGCAAAAAGTATACCTCCCTGAAGTCACTAGGACTCTGATCATACATGTTTTCCATTTCTAAGGAATGTTGCACATGAATTGACATCAGGAATCTCCGATGGATGCACCAGTACAAGGAGAGGTATGCTACTTTCAAGCAAAAACAATGTAGTGTCTGAGGTCACCTGCAGTCTGAGGATATGTATTTTGAATTTTTTAGGAATACAGCAGGTGAATTGACATGAGACATCTCTGATGGATCAGCCCGTGCTAGGTGAAGTGTAGTCAGTGCAAACAAAATCGTGTAAATGTCTCTAGTCACTTGGAGTCTGATCGTACATTTATTGAAACTTTTGGGAATGCTGCAGATAAACGAACCTCAGTAATACCTCATGGAGCGGCCAATGCGAGCTGACTCATCTGAGTTTCAAGCAAAAATGCGTTACTCTCTGAAGTTACCTGGTGACTGATCACACATGTTTTGACTTTTTTAGGAATACTGCCAATGAATTGACGTGAGAAATCTCTGATGGACCCAACAGTGCAAGGGGAGGTGAACCAATTTCAAGCAAGAAAATATTTGACTCTCTGAAGTCTGTTGGAGACTGACCATACATGTTTTCAGTTTTTTAGGAATGTGGCCAATGAATTGACATAAGTAATCTCACATGAACCTGCCAGAGCAAGGGGAGGTACACGAATTTCAAACAGAAAGGAAACCTCACTGAAGTCCCTTGGATTCTGATCGCACATGGTTCAAACTTTAAAGGAATTCTGCCGCTGAGTTGAGATAATTAATCTCGGCTGGTGCTGCCAATGCAAGGTGAGGTATACTAATTTCAAGCAAAAAAGTGGAATTCTCTGAAGTCACTTGGAGTCTGACGATATGTGTTTCGAATTTTTGAGGAATACTGAAGATGAATTGACATGAGAAAGCTCTGATGCCTTCAGCACTGCATGGTGAGGTATTCTTATTTCATGCAAGCGAATATTTTACTCTCTAAAGCCTCTTGGAGATTGATCATGCATGTCCTCAATTTTTTAGGAATGTTGCCAACGAATTCACATCAGTAATCTCACATGAATGTGCCTATGCAAGGTTAGGTGCACTAATTTCCACCAAAAAGTGTACCTCGCTGAAGTCCCCTGGAGTCTGATCATGCATGATTTGAATGTCTGCGGACTGCTGCACATGAATCCACTTCAGCAATCTCTGATGGAAGCTCCAGTAAATGGACAGGTATACTACTTTCAAGCAAAAACGTGTAACTCTCTGAAGTCACTTGGAGTCTGATCATTCATGTTCTGAATATTTTAGGAATGCTGCAGATGATTTGACCTCAGTAACATTTGATGGTGCCGCCAATGCAAGGTGAGGCATACGAGTTTCAAGCAAAATTGTGTTAGCCTCGGAAGTCAGTGGGAGTCTGACCGTACATGTTTGATCTTTTTAGGAACGCTTCAGTTGAATTGACTTGAGCAATCCCTGATGGTGGCGGTTTTGCAAGGTGAGGTAGACTAATGTCAAGCAAAAAAGTGTAACTCCCTGAAGTCACTTGGAGTCTGATGATATGTGTTTTGAATTTCTTAGGTATCCTGCAGAGGAATTGACATGGGAAATCTCTGATGGACCCACTGGTACAAGGAGAGGTATTCCAAATTCAAGCACACAAATATTTTACGCTGTGCAATCTCGTACAGTCGGATCATACAGATTTTCAACTTTTTAGGAATATTGCCAAGGAATTGACATCAGTAATCTCACAGGAATGTGCCCCTGCAAGCTTAGGTATACTAATTTCAAGCAAAAAGTGTACCTCCCTGAAGTCACTAGGACTCTGATCATACATGTTTTCCATTTCTAAGGAATGTTGCACATGAATTGACATCAGGAATCTACGATGGACGCACTAGTACAAAGAGAGGTATGCTAACTTTCAAGCAAAAACAATGTAGTGTCTGAGGTCACCTGCAGTCTGAGGATATGTATTTTGAATTTTTTAGGTATACTGCAGGGGAATTGACATGAGACATCTCTGATGGATCCGCCAGTGCTAGGTGAGGTGTAGTCACTGCAAACAAAATCGTGTAAATGTCTCTAGTCACTTGGAGTCTGATCATACATTTTTTGAAACTTTTGGGAATGTGGCAGATAAACGGACCTCAGTAATACCTCATGGAGCGGCCAATGCGAGGTTTCGCATCTGAGTTTCAAGCAAAAATGCGTTACTCTCTGAAGTTACCTGGTAACTGATCATACAAGTTTTGACTTTTTTAGGAATACTGCCAATGAATTGACGTGAGAAATCTCTGATGGACCCAACAGTGCAAGGTGAGGTGAACCAAATTCAAGCAAGAAAATATTTGACTCTCGGAAGTCTCTTGGAGACTGATCATACATGCTTTCAGTTTTTTAGGAATGTGGCCAATGAATTGACATCAGTAATCTCACATGAACCTGCCAGGGCAAGGGGAGGTACACGAATTTCATGCAGAAAGGAAACCTCGCTGAAGTCCCTTGGATTCTGATCGCACATGGTTCAAACTTTTAAGGAATGCAGCCGACGAGTTGTGATAATTAATCTCGGCTGGTGCTGCCAATGCAAGGTGAGGTATACTAATTTCAAGCAAAATAGTGGAACTCTCTGATGTCACTTGGAGTCTGACGATATGTGTTTTGAATTTTTGAGGAATACTGAATATGAATTGACATGAGAAAGCTCTGATGCCTTCAGCACTGCATGGTGAGGTATTCTTATTTCATGCAAGCGAATAATTTACTCTCTGAAGCCTCTTGGAGATTGATCATGCATGTCCTCAATTTTTTAGGAATGTTGCCAAAGAATTCACATCAGTAATCTCACATGAATGTGCCTATGCAAGGTTAGGTGCACTAATTTCCACCAAAAAGTGTACCTCGCTGAAGTCCCCTGGAGTCTGCTCATGCATGATTTAATTGTCTGCGGACTGCTGCCCATGAATCCACTTCAGCAATCTCTGATGGAAGCGCCAGTACATGGACAGGTATACTACTTTCAAGCAAAATCGTGTAACTCTCTGAAGTCACTTGGAGTCTGATCATTCATGTTCTGAATATTTTAGGAATGCTGCAGGTGATTTGACCTCAGTAACATTTGATGGTGCCGCCAATGCAAGGTGAGGCATACGAGTTTCAAGCAAAATGGTGTTAGCCTCGGAAGTCAGTTGGAGTCTGATCGTACATGTTTTGATGTTTTTAGGAACGCTGCAGATGAATTGACTTCAGCAATCCCTGATGGTGGCGCTTTTGCAAGGTGAGGTAGACTAATGTCAAGCAAAAAAGTGTTACTCCCTGAGGTCACTTGGAGTCTGATGATATGTGTTTTGAATTTCTTAGGAATCCTGCAGAGGAATTGACATGGGAAATCTCTGATGGACCCACCGGTACAAGGTGAGGTATTCCAAATTCAAGCACACAAATATTTTACGCTGTGCAGTCTCGTACAGTCTGATCATACAGATTTTCAATTTTTTATTAATATTGCCAAGGAATTGACAGCAGTAATCTCACAGGAATGTGCCCCTGCAAGGTTAGGTATACTAATTTCAAGCAAAAAGTGTACCTCCCTGAAGTCACTAGGACTCTGATCATACATGTTTTCCATTTCTAAGGAATGTTGCACATGAATTGACATCAGGAATCTCCGATGGATGCACCAGTACAAGGAGAGGTATGCTACTTTCAAGCAAAAACAATGTAGTGTCTGAGGTCACCTGCACTCTGAGGATATGTATTTTGAATTTTTCAGGAATACTGCAGGGGAATTGACATGAGACATCTCTGATGGATCCGCCAGTGCTAGGTGAGGTTGTAGTCACTGCAAACAAAATCGTGTAAATGTCTCTAGTCACTGGGAGTCTGATCATACATTTTTTGAAACTTTTGGGAATGCTGCAGATTAACGGACCTCAGTAATACCTCATGGAGCGGCCAATGCGAGGTGACGCATCTGAGTTTCAAGCAAAAATGCGTTACTCTCTGAAGTTACTTGGTGATTGATCACACATGTTTTGACTTTTTTAGGAATACTGCCAATGAATTGACGTGAGAAATCTCTGATGGACCCAACAGTGCAAGGTGAGGTGGACCAATTTCAAGCAAGACAATATTTGACACTCTGAAGTCTCTTGGAGACTGATCATACATGTTTTCAGTTTTTTAGGAATGTGGCCAATGAATTGACATCAGTAATCTCACATGAACCTACCAGTGCAAGGGGAGGTACACGAATTTCAAACAGAAAGGAAACCTCGCTGAAGTCCCTTGGATTCTGATAGCACATGGTTCAAAAGTTTAAGGAATGCTGCCGCTGAGTTGAGATAATTAATCTTGGCTGGTGCTCCCAATGCAAGGTGAGGTATACTAATTTCAAGCAAAAAAGTGGAACTCTCTGAAGTCACTGGAAATCTGACGATATGTGTTTTGAATTTTTGAGGAATACTGAAGACGAATCGACATGAGAAAGCTCTGATGCCTTCAGCACTGCATGGTGAGGTATTCTTATTTCATGCAAGCGAATATTTTACTCTCTGAAGCCTCTTGGAGATTGATCATGCATGTCCTCAATTTTTTAGGAATGTTGCCAAGGAATTCACATCAGTATTCTCACGTTAATGTGCCTACGCAAGGTTAGGTGCACGAATTTCCAGCAAAAAGTATACCTCGCTGAAGTCCCCTGGAGTCTGCTCATGCATGATTTGAATGTCTGCGGACTGCTGCCCATGAATCCACTTCAGCAACCTCTGATGGAAGCTCCAGTACATGGACATTTATACTACTTTCAAGAAAAAACGTGTAACTCTCTGAAGGCACTTTTAGTCTGATCATTCATGTTCTGAATATTTTAGGAATGCTGCAGATGTTTTGACCTCAGTAACATTTGATGGTGCCGCCAATGCAACGTGAGGCATACGAGTTTCAAGCAAAATTGTGTTAGCCGTGGAAGTCAGTTGGAGTTTGATCGTACATGTTTTGATCTTTTTAGGAACGCTGCAGATGAATTGACTTCAGCAATCCCTGATGGAGGAGCTTTTGCAATGTGAGGTAGACTAAAGTCAAGCAAAAAAGAGTAACTCCCTGAGGTCACTTGTAGTCTGATGATATGTGTTTTGAATTTCGTAGGAATCCTGCAGAGGAATTGACATGGGAAATCTCTGATGGACCCACCGGTAGAAGGTGAGGTATTCCAAATTCAAGCACACAAATATTTTACGCTGTGCTGTCTCGTACAGTCTGATCATACAGATTTTCAATTTTTTAGGAATATTGCCAAGGAATTGACATCAGTAATCTCACAGGAATGTGCCCCTGCAAGGTTAGGTATACTAATTTCAAGCAGAAAGTGTACCTCCCCGAAGTCACTAGGACTCTGATCATACATGTTTTCCATTTCTAAGGAATGTTGCAACATGAATTGACATGAGGAATCTCCGATGCACGCACCAGTACAAGGAGAGGTATGCTACTTTCATGCAAAAACAATGTAGTGTCTGAGGTCACCTGTAGACTGAGGATATGTATTTTGAATTTTTTAGGAATACTGCAGGGGAATTGACATGAGACATCTCCGATGGATCCGCCAGTGCTAGGTGAGGTGTAGTCACTGCAAACAAAATTGTGTAAATGTCTCTAGTCACTTGGAGTCTGATCATACACTTTTTGAAAACTTTTGGAAATGCTGCAGACAAACGGACCTTAGTAATACCTCATGGAGCGGCCAATTCGAGGTGACGCATCTGAGTTTCAAGAAAAAATGCGTTACTATCTGAAGTTACTTGGTGACTGATCAGACATGTTTTGACTTTTTTAGGAATACTGCCAATGAATTGACGTGAGAAATCTCTGATGGACCCCACAGTGCAAGGGGAGGTGAACCAACGTCAAGCAAGAAAATATTTGACTGTCTGAAGTCTGTTGGAGACTGATCATACATGTTTTCAGTTTTTTCGGAATGTGGCCAATGAATTGACATCAGTAATCTCACATGAACCTGCCAGGGCAAGGGGAGGTACACGAATTTCAAGCAGAAAGGAAACCTCGCTGAAGTCCCTTGGATTCTGATCGCACATGGTTCAAACTTTTAAGGAATGCAGCCGATGAGTTGTGATAATTAATCTCGGCTGGTGCTGCCAATGCAAGGTGAGGTATACTAATTTCAAGCAAAAAAGTGGAACTCTCTGAAGTCACTTGGAGTCTGACGATATGTGTTTTGAATTTTTGAGGAATACTGAAGATGAATTGACATGAGAAAGCTCTGATGCCTTCAGCACTGCATGGTGAGGTATTCTTATTTCATGCAAGCGAATATTTTACTCTCTGAAGCCTCTTGGAGATTGATCATGCATGTCCTCAATTTTTTAGGAATGTTGCCAACGAATTCACATCAGTAATCTCACATGAATGTGCCTACGCCAGGTTAGGTGCACTAATTTCCAGCAAAAAGTGTACCTCGCTGAAGTCCCCTGGAGTCTGCTCATGCATGATTTGAATGTCTGCGGACTGCTGCCCATGAATGCACTTCAGCAATCTCTGATGGAAGCGCCAGTACATGGACAGGTATACTGCTTTCAAGCAAAAACGTGTAACTCTCTGAAGTCACTTGGAGTCTGATCATTCATGTTCTGAATATTTTAGGAATGCTGCAGATGATTTGACCTCAGTAACATTTGATGGTGCCGCCAATGCAAGGTGAGGCATACGAGTTTCAAGCAAAATGGTGTTAGCCGCGGAAGTCAGTTGGAGTCTGATCGTACATGTTTTGATGTTTTTAGGAACGCTGCCGATGAACTGACTTCAGCAATCCCTGACGGTGGCGCTTTTGCAAGGTGAGGTATACTAATGTCAAGCAAAAAAGTGTAACTCCCTGAGGTCACTTGGAGTCTGATGATATGTGTTTTGAATTTCTTAGGAATCCTGCAGAGGAATTGTCATGGGAAATCTCTGTTGGTCTCACTCTTACAAGGTGAGGTATTCCAAATTCAAGCACACAAATATTTTACGCTGTGCAGTCTCGTACAGTCTGATCATACAGATTTTCAATTTTTTAGGAATATTGCCAAGGATTTGACAGCAGTAATCTCACAGGAATGTGCCCCTGCAAGGTTAGGTATACTAATTTCAAGCAGAAAGTGTACCTCCCCGAAGTCACTAGGACTCTGATCATACATGTTCTCCATTTCTAAGGAATGTTGCACATGAATTGACATCAGGAATCTCCGATGGACGCACCAGTACCAGGAGAGGTATGCTCCTTTCAAGCAAAAACAATGTAGTGTCTGAGGTCACCTGCAGTCTGAGGATATGTATTTTGAATTTTTTTAGGAATACTGCAGGGGAATTGACATGGGACAGCTCTGGTGCATCCGCCAGTGCTAGGTGAGGTGTAGTCACTGCAAACAAAATCGTGTCAATGTCTCTAGTCACTTGGAGTCTGATCTTACATTGTTTGAAACTTTTGGGAATGCTGCAGATAAACGGACCTCAGTAATACCTCATGGAGCGGCCAATGCGAGGTGACGCATCTGAGTTTCAAGCAAAAATGCGTTACTCTCTGAAGTTACTTGGTGACTGATCACACATGTTTTGACTTTTTTTGGAATACTGCCAATGAATTGACGTGAGAAATCTCTGATGGACCCCACAGTGCAAGGGGAGGTGAACCAACGTCAAGCAAGAAAATATTTGACTGTCTGAAGTCTGTTGGAGACTGATTATACATGTTTTCAGTTTTTTCGGAATGTGGCCAATGAATTGACCATCAGTAATCTCACATGAACCTGCCAGGGCAAGGGGAGGTACACGAATTTCAAGCAGAAAGGAAACCTCGCTGAAGTCCCTTGGATTCTGATCGCACATGGTTCAAACTTTTAAGGAATGCAGCCGATGAGTTGTGATAATTAATCTCGGCTGGTGCTGCCAATGCAAGGTGAGGTATACTAATTTCAAGCAAAAAAGTGGAACTCTCTGAAGTCACTTGGAGTCTGACGATATGTGTTTTGAATTTTTGAGGAATACTGAAGATGAATTGACATGAGAAAGCTCTGATGCCTTTAGCACTGCATGGTGAGGTATTCTTATTTCATGCAAGCGAATATTTTACTCTCTGAAGCCTCTTGGAGATTGATCATGCATGTCCTCAATTTTTTAGGAATGTTGCCAACGAATTCACATCAGTAATCTCACATGAATGTGCCTACGCAAGGTTAGGTGCACTAATTTCCAGCAAAAAGTGTACCTCGCTGAAGTCCCCTGGAGTCTGCTCATGCATGATTTGAATGTCTGCGGACTGCTGCCCATGAATGCACTTCAGCAATCTCTGATGGAAGCGCCAGTACATGGACAGGTATACTACTTTCAAGCAAAAACGTGTAACTCTCTGAAGTCACTTGGAGTCTGATCATTCATGTTCTGAATATTTTAGGAATGCTGCAGGTGATTTGACCTCAGTAACATTTGATGGTGCCGCCAATGCAAGGTGAGGCATACGAGTTTCAAGCAAAATGGTGTTAGCCGCGGAAGTCAGTTGGAGTCTGATCGTACATGTTTTGATGTTTTTAGGAACGCTGCCGATGAACTGACTTCAGCAATCCCTGACGGTGGCGCTTTTGCAAGGTGAGGTATACTAATGTCAAGCAAAAAAGTGTAACTCCCTGAGGTCACTTGGAGTCTGATGATATGTGTTTTGAATTTCTTAGGAATCCTGCAGAGGAATTGACATGGGAAATCTCTGATGGACCCACCGGTACAAGGTGAGGTATTCCAAATTCAAGCACACAAATATTTTACGCTGTGCAGTCTCGTACAGTCTGATCATACAGATTTTCAATTTTTTAGGAATATTGCCAAGGATTTGACAGCAGTAATCTCACAGGAATGTGCCCCTGCAAGGTTAGGTATACTAATTTCAAGCAGAAAGTGTACCTCCCCGAAGTCACTAGGACTCTGATCATACATGTTCTCCATTTCTAAGGAATGTTGCACATGAATTGACATCAGGAATCTCCGATGGACGCACCAGTACCAGGAGAGGTATGCTCCTTTCAAGCAAAAACAATGTAGTGTCTGAGGTCACCTGCAGTCTGAGGATATGTATTTTGAATTTTTTAGGAATACTGCAGGGAAATTGACATGAGACATCTCTGATGCATCCGCCAGTGCTAGGTGAGGTGTAGTCACTGCAAACAAAATCGTGTCAATGTCTCTAGTCACTTGGAGTCTGATCTTACATTGTTTGAAACTTTTGGGAATCCTGCAGATAAACGGACCTCAGTAATACCTCATGGAGCGGCCAATGCGAGGTGACGCATCTGAGTTTCAAGCAAAAATGCGTTACTCTCTGAAGTTACTTGGTGACTGATCACACATGTTTTGACTTTTTTTGGAATACTGCCAATGAATTGACGTGAGAAATCTCTGATGGACCCCACAGTGCAAGGGGAGGTGAACGAACGTCAAGCAAGAAAATATTTGACTGTCTGAAGTGTGTTGGAGACTGATCATACATGTTTTCAGTTTTGTCGGAATGTGGCCAATGAATTGACATCAGTAATCTCACATGAACCTGCCAGGGCAAGGGGAGGTACACGAATTTCAAGCAGAAAGGAAACCTCGCTGAAGTCCCTTGGATTCTGATCGCACATGGTTCAAACTTTTAAGGAATGCAGCCGATGAGTTGTGATAATTAATCTCGGCTGGTGCTGCCAATGCAACGTGAGGTATACTAATTTTAAGCAAAAAAGTGGAACTCTCTGAAGTCACTTGGAGTCTGACGATATGTGTTTTGAATTTTTGAGGAATACTGAAGATGAATTGACATGAGAAAGCTCTGATGCCTTCAGCACTGCATGGTGAGGTATTCTTATTTCATGCAAGCGAATATTTTACTCTCTGAAGCCTCTTGGAGATTGATCATGCATGTCCTCAATTTTTTAGGAATGTTGCCAACGAATTCACATCAGTAATCTCACATGAATGTGCCTACGCCAGGTTAGGTGCACTAATTTCCAGCAAAAAGTGTACCTCGCTGAAGTCCCCTGGAGTCTGTTCATGCATGATTTGAATGTCTGCGGACTGCTGCCCATGAATGCACTTCAGCAATCTCTGATGGAAGCGCCAGTACATGGACAGGTATACTGCTTTCAAGCAAAAACGTGTAACTCTCTGAAGTCACTTGGAGTCTGATCATTCATGTTCTGAATATTTTAGGAATGCTGCAGATGATTTGACCTCAGTAACATTTGATGGTGCCGCCAATGCAAGGTGAGGCATACGAGTTTCAAGCAAAATGGTGTTAGCCGCGGAAGTCAGTTGGAGTCTGATCGTACATGTTTTGATGTTTTTAGGAACGCTGCCGATGAACTGACTTCAGCAATCCCTGACGGGGGCGCTTTTGCAAGGTGAGGTATACTAATGTCAAGCAAAAAAGTGTAACTCCCTGAGGTCACTTGGAGTCTGATGATATGTGTTTTGAATTTCTTAGGAATCCTGCAGAGGAATTGACATGGGAAATCTCTGATGGACCCACCGGTACAAGGTGAGGTATTCCAAATTCAAGCACACAAATATTTTACGCTGTGCAGTCTCGTACAGTCTGATCATACAGATTTTCAATTTTTTAGGAATATTGCCAAGGATTTGACAGCAGTAATCTCACAGGAATGTGCCCCTGCAAGGTTAGGTATACTAATTTCAAGCAGAAAGTGTACCTCCCCGAAGTCACTAGGACTCTGATCATACATGTTCTCCATTTCTAAGGAATGTTGCACATGAATTGACATCAGGAATCTCCGATGGACGCACCAGTACCAGGAGAGGTATGCTCCTTTCAAGCAAAAACAATGTAGTGTCTGAGGTCACCTGCAGTCTGAGGATATGTATTTTGAATTTTTTAGGAATACTGCAGGGGAATTGACATGAGACATCTCTGATGCATCCGCCAGTGCTAGGTGAGGTGTAGTCACTGCAAACAAAATCGTGTCAATGTCTCTAGTCACTTGGAGTCTGATCTTACATTGTTTGAAACTTTTGGGAATGCTGCAGATAAACGGACTTCAGTAATACCTCATGGAGCGGCCAATGCGAGGTGACGCATCTGAGTTTCAAGCAAAAATGCGTTACTCTCTGAAGTTACTTGGTGACTGATCACACATGTTTTGACTTTTTTTGGAATACTGCCAATGAATTGACGTGAGAAATCTCTGATGGACCCCACAGTGCAAGGGGAGGTGAACCAACGTCAAGCAAGAAAATATTTGACTGTCTGAAGTCTGTTGGAGACTGATCATACATGTTTTCAGTTTTTTCGGAATGTGGCCAATGAATTGACATCAGTAATCTCACATGAACCTGCCAGGGCAAGGGGAGGTACACGAATTTCAAGCAGAAAGGAAACCTCGCTGAAGTCCCTTGGATTCTGATCGCACATGGTTCAAACTTTTAAGGAATGCAGCCGATGAGTTGTGATAATTAATCTCGGCTGGTGCTGCCAATGCAAGGTGAGGTATACTAATTTCAAGCAAAAAAGTAGAACTCTCTGAAGTCACTTGGAGTCTGACGATATGTGTTTTGAATTTCTTAGGAATCCTGCAGAGGAATTGACATGGGAAATCTCTGATGGACCCACCGGTACAAGGTGAGGTATTCCAAATTCAAGCACACAACTATTTTACGCTGTGCAATCTCGTACAGTCTGATCCTACAGATTTTCAATTTTTTAGGAATATTGCCAAGGAATTGACAGCAGTAATCTCACAGGAATGTGCCCCTGCAAGGTTAGGTATACTAATTTCAAGCAAAAAGTGTACCTCCCGAAGTCACTAGGACTCTGATCATACATGTTTTCCATTTCTAAGGAATGTTGCACATGAATGGACATCAGGAATCTCCGATGGACGCACCAGTACCAGGAGAGGTATGCTCCTTTCAAGCAAAAACAGTGTAGTGTCTGAGGTAACCTGCAGTCTGAGGATATAGATTTTGAATTTTTTAGGAATACTGCAGGGGAATTGACATGAGACATCTCTGATGGATCCGCCAGTGCTAGGTGAGGTGTAGTCACTGCAAACAAAATCGTGTCAATGTCTCTAGTCACTTGGAGTCTGATCGTACATTTTTTGAAACTTTTCGAATGCTGCAGATAAACGGACCTCAGTAATACCTCATGGAGCGGCCAATGCGAGGTGACGCATCTGAGTTTCAAGTAAAAATGCGTTACTCTCTGAAGTTACTTGGTGACTGATCACACATGTTTTGACTTTTTTAGGAATACTGCCAATGAATTGACGTGAGAAATCTCTGATGGACCCCACAGTGCAAGGGGAGGTGAACCAACGTCAAGCAAGAAAATATTTGACTGTCTGAAGTCTGTTGGAGACTGATCATACATGTTTTCAGTTTTTTCGGAACGTGGCCAATGAATTGACATCAGTAATCTCACATGAACCTGCCAGGGCAAGGGGAGGTACACGAATTTCAAGCAGAAAGGAAACCTCGCTGAAGTCCCTTGGATTCTGATCGCACATGGTTCAAACTTTTAAGGAATGCAGCCGATGAGTTGTGATAATTAATCTCGGCTGGTGCTGCCAATGCAAGGTGAGGTATACTAATTTCAAGCAAAAAAGTGGAACTCTCTGAAGTCACGTGGAGTCTGATGATATGTGTTTTGAATTTTTGAGGAATACTGAAAATGAATTAACATGAGAAAGCTCTGATGCCTTCAGCACTGCATGGTGAGGTATTCTTATTTCATGCAAGCGAATATTTTACTCTCTGAAGCCTCTTGGAGATTGATCATGCATGTCCTCAATTTTTTAGGAATGTTGCCAACGAATTCACATCAGTAATCTCACATGAATGTGCCTACGCCAGGTTAGGTGCACTAATTTCCAGCAAAAAGTGTACCTCGCTGAAGTCCCCTGGAGTCTGCTCATGCATGATTTGAATGTCTGCGGACTGCTGCCCATGAATCCACTTCAGCAATCTCTGATGGAAGCGCCAGTACATGGACAGGTATACTACTTTCAAGCAAAAACGTGTAACTCTCTGAAGTCACTTGGAGTCTGATCATTCATGTTCTGAATATTTTAGGAATGCTGCAGATGATTTGACCTCAGTAACATTTGATGGTGCCGCCAATGCAAGGTGAGGCATACGAGTTTCAAGCAAAATGGTGTTAGCCGCGGATGTCAGTTGGAGTCTGATCGTACATGTTTTGATCTTTTTAGGAACGCTGCCGAAGAACTGACTTCAGCAATCCCTGACGGTGGCGCTTTTGCAAGGTGAGGTATACTAATCTCAAGCAAAAAAGTGTTACTCCCTGAGGTCACTTGGAGTCTGATGATATGTGTTTTGAATTTCTTAGGAATCCTGCAGAGGAATTGACATGGGAAATCTCTGATGGACCCACCGGTACAAGGTGAGGTATTCCAAATTCAAGCACACAACTATTTTACGCTGTGCAGTCTCGTACAGTCTGATCATACAGATTTTCAATTTTTTATTAATATTGCCAAGGAATTGACAGCAGTAATCTCACAGGAATGTGCCCCTGCAAGGTTAGGTATACTAATTTCAAGCAGAAAGTGTACCTCCACGAAGTCACTAGGACTCTGATCATACATGTTTTCCATTTCTAAGGAATGTTGCACATGAATGGACATCAGGAATCTCCGATGGACGCACCAGTACCAGGAGAGGTATGCTCCTTTCAAGCAAAAACAGTGTAATGTCTGAGGTCACCTGCAGTCTGAGGATATGGATTTTGAATTTTTTAGGAATACTGCAGGGGAATTGACATGAGACATCTCTGATGGATCAGCCAGTGTTAGGTGAGGTGTAGTCACTGCAAACAAAATCGTGTCAATGTCTCTAGTCACTTGGAGTCTGATCGTACATTTTTTGAAACTTTTGGGAATGCTGCAGATAAACGGACCTCAGTAATACCTCATGGAGCGGCCAATGCGAGGTGACGCATCTGAGTTTCAAGCAAAAATGCGTTACTCTCTGAAGTTACTTGGTGACTGATCACACATGTTTTGACTTTTTTAGGAATACTGCCAATGAATTAACGTGAGAAATCTCTGATGGACCCAACAGTGCAAGGGGAGGTGAACCAACGTCAAGCAAGAAAATATTTGACTGTCTGAAGTCTGTTGGAGACTGATCATACATGTTTTCAGTTTTTTCGGAATGTGGCCAATGAATTGACATCAGTAATCTCACATGAACCTGCCAGGGCAAGGGGAGGTACACGAATTTCAAGCAGAAAGGAAACCTCGCTGAAGTCCCTTGGATTCTGATCGCACATGGTTCAAACTTTTAAGGAATGCAGCCGATGAGTTGTGATAATTAATCTCGGCTGGTGCTGCCAATGCAAGGTGAGGTATACTAATTTCAAGCAAAAAAGTGGAACTCTCTGAAGTCACTTGGAGTCTGACGATATGTGTTTCGAATTTTTGAGGAATACTGAAGATGAATTGACATGAGAAAGCTCTGATGCCTTCAGCACTGCATGGTGATGTATTCTTATTTCATGCAAGCGAATATTTTACTCTCTGAAGCCTCTTGGAGATTGATCATGCATGTCCTCAATTTTTTAGGAATGTTGCCAACGAATTCACATCAGTAATCTCACATGAATGTGCCTATGCAAGGTTAGGTGCACTAATTTCCAGCAAAAAGTGTACCTCGCTGAAGTCCCCTGGAGTCTGCTCATGCATGATTTGAATGTCTGCGGACTGCTGCCCATGAATGCACTTCAGCAATCTCTGATGGAAGCGCCAGTACATGGACAGGTATACTACTTTCAAGCAAAAACGTGTAACTCTCTGAAGTCACTTGGAGTCTGATCATTCATGTTCTGAATATTTTAGGAATGCTGCAGATGATTTAACCTCAGTAACATTTGATGGTGCCGCCAATGCAAGGTGAGGCATACGAGTTTCAAGCAAAATGGTGTTAGCCGCGGAAGTCAGTTGGAGTCTGATCGTACATGTTTTGATGTTTTTAGGAACGCTGCCGATGAACTGACTTCAGCAATCCCTGACAGTGGCGCTTTTGCAAGGTGAGGTATACTAATGTCAAGCAAAAAAGTGTAACTCCCTGAGGTCACTTGGAGTCTGATGATATGTGTTTTGAATTTCTTAGGAATCCTGCAGAGGAATTGACATGGGAAATCTCTGATGGACCCACCGGTACAAGGTGAGGTATTCCAAATTCAAGCACACAAATATTTTACGCTGTGCAGTCTTGTGCAGTCTGATCATACAGATTTTCAATTTTTTAGGAATATTGCCAAGGATTTGACAGCAGTAATCTCACAGGAATGTGCCCCTGCAAGGTTAGGTATACTGATTTCAAGCAGAAAGTGTACCTCCCCGAAGTCACTAGGACTCTGATCATACATGTTTTCCATTTCTAAGGAATGTTGCACATGAATGGACATCAGGAATCTCCGATGGACGCACCAGTACCAGGAGAGGTATACTCCTTTCAAGCAAAAACAGTGTAGTGTCTGAGGTGACCTGCAGTCTGAGGATATGGATTTTGAATTTTTTAGGAATACTGCAGGGGAATTGACATGAGACATCTCTGATGGATCCGCCAGTGCTAGGTGAGGTGTAGTCACTGCAAACAAAATCGTGTCAATGTCTCTAGTCACTTGGAGTCTGATCGTACATTTTTTGAAACTTTTGGGAATTCTGCAGATAAACGGATCTCAGTAATACCTCATGGAGCGGACAATGCGAGGTGACGCATCTGAGTTTCAAGCAAAAATGCTTTACTCTCTGAAGTTACTTGGTGACTGATCACACATGTTTTGACTTTTTTAGGAATACTGCCAATGAATTGACGTGAGAAATCTCTGATGGACCCCACAGTGCAAGGCGAGGTGAACCAACGCCAAGCAAGAAAGTATTTGACTGTCTGAAGTCTGTTGGAGACTGATCATACATGTTTTCAGTTTTTTCGGAATGTGGCCAATGAATTGACATCAGTAATCTCACATGAACCTGACAGGGCAAGGGGAGGTACACGAATTTCAAGCAGAAAGGAAACCTCGCTGAAGTCCCTTGGATTCTGATCGCACATGGTTCAAACTTTTAAGGAATGCAGCTGATGAGTTGTGATAATTAATCTCGGCTGGTGCTGCCAATGCAAGGTGAGGTATACTAATTTCAAGCAAAAAAGTGGAACTCTCTGAAGTCACTTGGAGTCTGACGATATGTGTTTCGAATTTTTGAGGAATACTGAAGATGAATTGACATGAGAAAATTCCGGTGCCTTCAGCACTGCATGGTGAGGTATTCTTATTTCATGCAAGCGAATATTTTACTCTCTGAAGCCTCTTGGAGATTGATCATGCATGTCCTCAATTTTTTAGGAATGTTGCCAGCGAATTCACATCAGTAATCTCACATGAATGTGCCTACGCAAGGTTATGTGCACTAATTTCCAGCAAAAATTGTACCTCGCTGAAGTCCCCTGGAGTCTGCTCATGCATGATTTGAATGTCTGCGGACTGCTGCCCATGAATCCACTTCAGCAATCTCTGATGGAAGCGCCAGTACATGGACAGGTATACTACTTTCAAGCAAAAACGTGTAACTCTCTGAAGTCACTTGGAGTCTGATCATTCATGTTCTGAATATTTTAGGAATGCTGCAGATGATTTGACCTCAGTAACATTTGATGGTGCCGCCAATGCAAGGTGAGGCATACGAGTTTCAAGCAAAATGGTGTTAGCCGCGGAAGTCAGTTGGAGTCTGATCGTACATGTTTTGATCTTTTTAGGAACGCTGCCGATGAACTGACTTCAGCAATCCCTGACGGTGGCGCTTTTGCAAGGTGAGGTATACTAATGTCAAGCAAAAAAGTGTAACTCCCTGAGGTCACTTGGAGTCTGATGATATTTGTTTTGAGTTTCTTAGGAATCCTGCAGAGGAATTCACATGGGAAATATCTGATGGACCCACCGGTACAAGGTGAGGTATTCCAAATTCAAGCACACAAATATTTTACGCTGTGCAGTCTTGTACAGTCTGATCATACAGATTTTCAATTTTTTAGTAATATTGCCAAGGATTTTACAGCAGTAATCTCACAGGAATGTGCCCCTGCAAGGTTAGGTATACTGATTTCAAGCAAAAAGTGTACCTCCCCGAAGTCACTAGGACTCTGATCATACATGTTTTCCATTTCTAAGGAATGTTGCACAAGAATGGACATCAGGAATCTCCGATGGACGCACCAGTACCAGGAGAGGTATGCTCCTTTCAAGCAAAAACAGTGTAGTGTCTGAGGTCACCTGCAGTATGAGGATATGGATTTTGAATTTTTTAGGAATACTGCAGGGGAATTGACATGAGACATCTCTGATGGATCCGCCAGTGCTAGGTGAGGTGTAGTCACTGCAAACAAAATCTTGTCAATGTCTCTAGTCACTTGGAGTCTGATCGTACATTTTTTGAAACTTTTGGGAATGCTGCAGATAAACGGATCTCAGTAATACCTCATGGAGCGGCCAATGCGAGGTGACGCATCTGAGTTTCAAGCAAAAATGCGTTACTCTCTGAAGTTACTTGGTGACTGATCCCACATGTTTTGACTTTTTTAGGAATACTGCCAATGAATTGACGTGAGAAATCTCTGACGGACCCCACAGTGCAAGGCGAGGTGAACCAACGCCAAGCAAGAAAATATTTGACTGTCTGAAGTCTGTTGGAGACTGATCATACATGTTTTCAGTTTTTTTGGAATGTGGCCAATGAATTGACATCAGTAATCTCACATGAACCTGCCAGGGCAAGGGGAGGTACACGAATTTCAAGCAGAAAGGAAACCTCGCTGAAGTCCCTTGGATTCTGATCGCACATGGTTCAAACTTTTAAGGAATGTAGCCGATGAGTTGTGATAATTAATCTCGGCTGGTCCTGCCAATGCAAGGTGAGGTATACTAATTTCAAGCAAAAAAGTGGAACTCTCTGAAGTCACTTGGAGTCTGACGATATGTGTTTCGAATTTTTGAGGAATACTGAAGATGAATTGACATGAGAAAGTTCTGGTGCCTTCAGCACTGCATGGTGAGGTATTCTTATTTCATGCAAGCGAATATTTTACTCTCTGAAGCCTCTTGGAGATTGATCATGCATGTCCTCAATTTTTTAGGAATGTTGCCAGCGAATTCACATCAGTAATCTCACATGAATGTGCCTACGCAAGGTTAGGTGCACTAATTTGCAGCAAAAAGTGTACCTCGCTGAAGTCCCCTTTAGTCTGCTCATGCATGATTTGAATGTCTGCGGACTGCTGCCCATGAATCCACTTCAGCAATCTCTGATGGAAGCGCCAGTACATGGACAGGTATACTACTTTCAAGCAAAAACGTGTAACTCTCTGAAGTCACTTGGAGTCTGATCATTCATGTTCTCAATATTTTAGGAATGCTGCAGGTGATTTGACCTCAGTAACATTTGATGGTGCCGCCAATGCAAGGTGAGGCATACGAGTTGCAAGCAAAATGGTGTTAGCCGCGGAAGTCAGTTGGAGTCTGATCGTACATGTTTTGATCTTTTTAGGAACGCTGCCGATGAACTGACTTCAGCAATCCCTGACGGTGTCGCTTTTGGAAGGTGAGGTATACTAATGTCAAGCAAAAGTGTAACTCCCTGAGGTCACTTGGAGTCTGATGATATGTGTTTTGAATTTCTTAGGAATCCTGCAGAGGAATTGACATGGGAAATCTCTGATGGACCCACCGGTACAAGGTGAGGTATTCCAAATTCAAGCACACAACTATTTTACGCTGTGCAGTCTCTAACAGTCTGATCCTACAGATTTTCAATTTTTTAGGAATATTGCCAAGGAATTGACAGCAGTAATCTCACAGGAATGTGCCCCTGCAAGGTTAGGTATACTAATTTCAAGCAAAAAGTGTACCTCCCGAAGTCACTAGGACTCTGATCATACATGTTTTCCATTTCTAAGGAATGTTGCACATGAATGGACATCAGGAATCTCCGATGGACGCACCAGTACCAGGAGAGGTATGCTCCTTTCAAGCAAAAACAGTGTACTGTCTGAGGTCACCTGCAGTCTGAGGATATAGATTTTGAATTTCTTAGGAATACTGCAGGGGAATTGACATGAGACATCTCTGATGGATCCGCCAGTGCTAGGTGAGGTGTAGTCACTGCAAACAAAATCGTGTCAATGTCTCTAGTCACTTGGAGTCTGATCGTACATTTTTTGAAACTTTTCGAATGCTGCAGATAAACGGACCTCAGTAATACCTCATGGAGCGGCCAATGCGAGGTGACGCATCTGAGTTTCAAGTAAAAATGCGTTACTCTCTGAAGTTACTTGGTGACTGATCACACATGTTTTGACTTTTTTAGGAATACTGCCAATGAATTGACGTGAGAAATCTCTGATGGACCCCACAGTGCAAGGGGAGGTGAACCAACGTCAAGCAAGAAAATATTTGACTGTCTGAAGTCTGTTGGAGACTGATCATACATGTTTTCAGTTTTTTCGGAACGTGGCCAAAGAATTGACATCAGTAATCTCACATGAACCTGCCAGGGCAACGGGAGGTACACGAATTTCAAGCAGAAAGGAAACCTCGCTGAAGTCCCTTGGATTCTGATCGCACATGGTTCAAACTTTTAAGGAATGCAGCCGATGAGTTGTGATAATTAATCTCGGCTGGTGCTGCCAATGCAAGGTGAGGTATACTAATTTCAAGCAAAAAAGTGGAGCTCTCTGAAGTCACTTGGAGTCTGACGATATGTGTTTCGAATTTTTGAGGAATACTGAAGATGAATTGACATGAGAAAGCTCTGATGCCTTCAGCACTGCATGGTGAGGTATTCTTATTTCATGCAAGCGAATATTTTACTCTCTGAAGCCTCTTGGAGATTGATCATGCATGTCCTCAATTTTTTAGGAATGTTGCCAACGAACTCACAACAGTAATCTCACATGAATGTGCCTACGCCAGGTTAGGTGCACTAATTTCCAGCAAAAAGTGTACCTCGCTGAAGTCCCCTGGAGTCTGCTCATGCATGATTTGAATGTCTGCGGACTGCTGCCCATGAATGCACTTCAGCAATCTCTGATGGAAGCGCCAGTACATGGACAGGTATACTGCTTTCAAGCAAAAACGTGTAACTCTCTGAAGTCACTTGGAGTCTGATCATTCATGTTCTGAATATTTTAGGAATGCTGCAGATGATTTGACCTCAGTAACATTTGATGGTGCCGCCAATGCAAGGTGAGGCATACGAGTTTCAAGCAAAATGGTGTTAGCCGCGGAAGTCAGTTGGAGTCTGATCGTACATGTTTTGATGTTTTTAGGAACGCTGCCGATGAACTGACTTCAGCAATCCCTGACGGTGGCGCTTTTGCAAGGTGAGGTATACTAATGTCAAGCAAAAAAGTGTAACTCCCTGCGGTCACTTGGAGTCTGATGATATGTGTTTTGAATTTCTTAGGAATCCTGCAGAGGAATTGACGTGGGAAATCTCTGATGGACCCACCGGTACAAGGTGAAGTATTCCAAATTCAAGCACACAACTATTTTACGCTGTGCAGTCTCGTACAGTCTGATCCTACAGATTTTCAATTTTTTAGGAATATTGCCAAGGAATTGACAGCAGTAATCTCACAGGAATGTGCCCCTGCAAGGTTAGGTATACTAATTTCAAGCAAAAAGTGTACCTCCCGAAGTCACTAGGACTCTGATCATACATGTTTTCCATTTCTAAGGAATGTTGCACATGAATGGAAATCTCTGATGGATCCGCCAGTGCTAGGTGAGGTGTAGTCACTGCAAACAAAATCGTGTCAATGTCTCTAGTCACTTGGAGTCTGATCGTACATTTTTTGAAACTTTTGGGAATGCTGCAGATAAACGGACCTCAGTAATACCTCATGGAGCGGCCAATGCGAGGTGACGCATCTGAGTTTCAAGCAAAAATGCGTTACTCTCTGAAGTTACTTGGTGACTGATCACACATGTTTTGACTTTTTTAGGAATACTGCCAATGAATTGACGTGAGAAATCTCTGATGGACCCCACAGTGCAAGGGGAGGTGAACCAACGTCAAGCAAGAAAATATTTGACTGTCTGAAGTCTGTTGGAGACTGATCATACATGTTTTCAGTTTTTTCGGCATGTGGCCAATGAATTGACATCAGTAATCTCACATGAACCTGCCAGGGCAAGGGGAGGTACACGAATTTCAAGCAGAAAGGAAACCTCGCTGAAGTCCCTTGGATTCTGATCGCACATGGTTCAAACTTTTAAGGAATGCAGCCAATGAGTTGTGATAATTAATCTCGGCTGGTGCTCCCAATGCAAGGTGAGGTATACTAATTTCAAGCAAAAAAGTGGAACTCTCTGAAGTCACTTGAAATCTGACGATATGTGTTTTGAATTTCTGAGGAATACTGAAGACGAATTGACATGAGAAAGCTCTGATGCCTTCAGCACTGCATGGTGAGGTATTCTTATTTCATGCAAGCGAATATTTTACTCTCTGAAGCCTCTTGGAGATTTATCATGCATGTCCTCAATTTTTTAGGAATGTTGCCAACGAATTCACATCAGTAATCTCACATGAATGTGCCTACGCCAGGTTAGGAGCACTAATTTCCAGCAAAAAGTGTACCTCGCTGAAGTCCCCTGGAGTCTGCTCATGCATGATTTGAATGTCTGCACACTACTGCCCATGAATCCACTTCGGCAATCTCTGATGGAAGCTGCAGTACACGGACATTTATACTACTTTCAAGAAAAAACGTGTAACTCTCTAAAGGCACTTTTAGTCTGATCATTCATGTTCTGAATATTTTAGGAATGCTGCAGATGATTTGACCTCAGTAACATTTGATGGTGCCGCCAATGCAAGGTGAGGCATACGAGTTTCAAGCAAAATTGTCTTAGCCGTGGAAGTCAGTTGGAGTCTGATCGTACATATTTTGATCTTTTTAGGAACGCTGCAGATGTATTGACTTCAGCAATCCCTGATGGTGGCGCTTTTGCAAGGTGAGGTAGACTAATGTCAAGCAAAAAAGTGTAACTCCCTGAGGTCACTTGGAGTCTGATGATATGTGTTTTGAATTACTTAGGAATCCTGCAGAGGAATTGACATGGGAAATCTCTGATGGACCCACTGGTAGAAGGTGAGGTATTCCAAATTCAAGCACACAAATATTTTACGCTGTGCAGTCTCGTACAGTCTGATCATACAGATTTTCAATTTTTTAGGAATATTGCCAAGGAATTGACAGCAGTAATCTCACAGGAATGTGCCCCTGCAAGGTTAGGTATACTAATTTCAAGCAAAAAGTGTACCTCCCTGAAGTCACTAGGACTCTGATCATACATGTTTTCCATTTCTAAGGAATGTTGCACATGAATTGACATCAGGAATCTCCGATGCACGCACCAGTACAAGGAGAGGTATGCTACTTTCATGCAAAAACAATGTAGTGTCTGAGGTCACCTGTAGACTGAGGATATGTATTTTGAATTTTTTAGGAATACTGCAGGGGAATTGACATGAGACATCTCTGATGGATCCGCCAGTGCTAGGTGAGGTGTAGTCACTGCAAACAAAATCGTGTAAATGTCTCTAGTCACTTGGAGTCTGATCGTACATTTTTTGAAACTTTTGGGAATGCTGCAGACAAACGGACCTCAGTAATACCTCATGGAGCGGCCAATGCGAGGTGACACATCTGAGTTTCAAGCAAAAATGCGTTACTCTCTGAAGTTACTTTGTGGCTGATCACACATGTTTTGACTTTTTTAGGAATACTGCAAATGAATTGACGTGAGAAATCTCTGATGGACCCAACAGTGCAAGGGGAGGTGAACCAATTTCAAGCAAGAAAATATTTGACTCTCTGAAGTCTGTTGGAGACTGACCATACATGTTTTCAGTTTTTTAGGAATGTGGCCAATGAATTGACATAAGTAATCTCACATGAACCTGCCAGGGCAAGGGGAGGTACACGAATTTCAAACAGAAATGAAACCTCACTGAAGTCCCTTGGATTCTGATCGCACATGGTTCAAACTTTAAAGGAATTCTGCCGCTGAGTTGAGATAATTAATCTCGGCTGGTGCTGCCAATGCAAGGTGAGGTATACTAATTTCAAGCAAAAAAGTGGAACTCTCTGAAGTCACTTGGAGTCTGACGATATGTGTTTCGAATTTTTGAGGAATACTGAAGATGAATTGACATGAGAAAGCTCTGATGCCTTCAGCACTGCATGGTGAGGTATTCTTATTTCATGCAAGCGAATATTTTACTCTCTGAAGCCTCTTGGAGATTGATCATGCATGTCCTCAATTTTTTAGGAATGTTGCCAACGAATTCACATCAGTAATCTCACATGAATGTGCCTATGCAAGGTTAGGTGCACTAATTTCCACCAAAAAGTGTACCTCGCTGAAGTCCCCTGGAGTCTGATCATGCATGATTTGAATGTCTGCGGACTGCTGCACATGAATCCACTTCAGCAATCTCTGATGGAAGCTCCAGTACATGGACAGGTATACTACTTTCAAGCAAAAACGTGTAACTCTCTAAAGTCACTTGGAGTCTGATCATTCATGTTCTGAATATTTTAGGAATGCTGCAGATGATTTGACCTCAGTAACAATTGATGGTGCCGCCAATGCAAGGTGAGGCATACGAGTTTCAAGCAAAATTGTGTTAGCCTCGGAAGTCAGTGGGAGTCTGACCGTACATGTTTGATCTTTTTAGGAACGCTTCAGTTGAATTGACTTGAGCAATCCCTGATGGTGGCGGTTTTGCAAGGTGAGGTAGACTAATGTCAAGCAAAAAAGTGTAACTCCCTGAGGTCACTTGGAGTCTGATGATATGTGTTTTGAATTTCTTAGGAATCCTGCAGAGGAATTGACATGGGAAATCTCTGATGGACCCACTGGTACAAGGTGAGGTATTCCAAATTCAAGCACACAAATATTTTACGCTGTGCAATCTCGTACAGTCGGATCATACAGATTTTCAACTTTTTAGGAATATTGCCAAGGAATTGACATCAGTAATCTCACAGGAATGTGCCCCTGCAAGCTTAGGTATACTAATTTCAAGCAAAAAGTGTACCTCCCTGAAGTCACTAGGACTCTGATCATACATGTTTTCCATTTCTAAGGAATGTTGCACATGAATTGACATCAGGAATCTACGATGGACGCACCAGTACAAAGAGAGGTATGCTAACTTTCAAGCAAAAACAGTGTAGTGTCTGAGGTCACCTGCAGTCTGAGGATATGTATTTTGAATATTTTAGGAATACTGCAGGGGAATTGACATGAGACATCTCTGATGGATCCGCCAGTGCTAGGTGAGGTGTAGTCACTGCAAACAAAATCGTGTAAATGTCTCTAGTCACTTGGAGTCTGATCATACATTTTTTGAAACTTTTGGGAATGTGGCAGATAAACGGACCTCAGTAATACCTCATGGAGCGGCCAATGCGAGGTTTCGCATCTGAGTTTCAAGCAAAAATGCGTTACTCTCTGAAGTTACCTGGTAACTGATCACACAAGTTTTGACTTTTTTAGGAATACTGCCAATGAATTGACGTGAGAAATCTCTGATGGACCCCACAGTGCAAGGGGAGGTGAACCAAATTCAAGCAAGAAAATATTTGACTCTCTGAAGTCTCTTGGAGACTGATCATACATGCTTTCAGTTTTTTAGGAATGTGGCCAATGAATTGACATCAGTAATCTCACATGAACCTGCCAGGGCAAGGGGAGGTACACGAATTTCATGCAGAAAGGAAACCTCGCTGAAGTCCCTTGGATTCTGATCGCACATGGTTCAAACTTTTAAGGAATGCAGCCGACGAGTTGTGATAATTAATCTCGGCTGGTGCTGCCAATGCAAGGTGAGGTATACTAATTTCAAGCAAAATAGTGGAACTCTCTGAAGTCACTTGGAGTCTGACGATATGTGTTTTGAATTTTTGAGGAATACTGAATATGAATTGACATGAGAAAGCTCTGATGCCTTCAGCACTGCATGGTGAGGTATTCTTATTTCATGCAAGCGAATATTTTACTCTCTGAAGCCTCTTGGAGATTGATCATGCATGTCCTCAATTTTTTAGGAATGTTGCCAACGAATTCACATCAGTAATCTCACATGAATGTGCCTATGCAAGGTTAGGTGCACTAATTTCCACCAAAATGTGTACCTCGCTGAAGTCCCCTGGAGTCTGCTCATGCATGATTTAAATGTCTGCGGACTGCTGCCCATGAATCCACTTCAGCAATCTCTGATGGAAGCACCAGTACATGGACAGGTATACTACTTTCAAGCAAAATCGTGTAACTCTCTGAAGTCACTTGGAGTCTGATCATTCATGTTCTGAATATTTTAGGAATGCTGCAGATGATTTGACCTCAGTAACATTTGATGGTGCCGCCAATGCAAGGTGAGGCATACGAGTTTCAAGCAAAATGGTGTTAGCCTCGGAAGTCAGTTGGAGTCTGATCGTACATGTTTTGATCTTTTTAGGAACGCTGCAGATGAATTGACTTCAGCAATCCCTGATGGTGGCGCTTTTGCAACGTGAGGTAGACTAATGTCAAGCAAAAAAGTGTAACTCCCTGAGGTCACTTGGAGTCTGATGATATGTGTTTTGAATTTCTTAGGAATCCTGCAGAGGAATTGACATGGGAAATCTCTGATGGACCCACCGGTACAAGGTGAGGTATTCCAAATTCAAGCACACAAATATTTTACGCTATGCAGTCTCGTACAGTCTGATCATACAGATTTTCAATTTTTTATTAATATTGCCAAGGAATTGACAGCAGTAATCTCACAGGAATGTGCCCCTGCAAGGTTATGTATACTAATTTCAAGCAAAAAGTGTACCTCCCTGAAGTCACTAGGACTCTGATCATACATGTTTTCCATTTCTAAGGAATGTTGCACATGAATTGACATCAGGAATCTCCGATGCACGCACCAGTACAAGGAGAGGTATGCTACTTTCAAGCAAAAACAATGCAGTGTCTGAGGTCACCTGCACTCTGAGGATATGTATTTTGAATTTTTCAGGAATACTGCAGGGGAATTGACATGAGACATCTCTGATGGATCCGCCAGTGCTAGGTGAGGTGTAGTCACTGCAAACAAAATCGTGTAAATGTCTCTAGTCACTGGGAGTCTGATCATACATTTTTTGAAACTTTTGGGAATGCTGCAGATTAACGGACCTCAGTAATACCTCATGGAGCGGCCAATGCGAGGTGACACATCTGAGTTTCAAGGAAAAATGCGTTACTCTCTGAAGTTACTTGGTGATTGATCACACATGTTTTGACTTTTTTAGGAATACTGCCAATGAATTGACGTGAGAAATCTCTGATGGACCCAATAGTGCAAGGTGAGGTGGACCAATTTCAAGCAAGACAATATTTGACACTCTGAAGTCTCTTGGAGACTGATCATACATGTTTTCAGTTTTTTCGGCATGTGGCCAATGAATTGACATCAGTAATCTCACATGAACCTACCAGTGCAAGGGGAGGTACACGAATTTCAAACAGAAAGGAAACCTCGCTGAAGTCCCTTGGATTCTGATAGCACATGGTTCAAAAGTTTAAGGAATGCTGCCGCTGAGTTGAGACAATTAATCTCGGCTGGTGCTCCCAATGCAAGGTGAGGTATACTAATTTCAAGCAAAAAAGTGGAACTCTCTGAAGTCACTGGAAATCTGACGATATGTGTTTTGAATTTTTGAGGAATACTGAAGACGAATTGACATGAGAAAGCTCTGATGCCTTCAGCACTGCATGGTGAGGTATTCTTATTTCATGCAAGCGAATATTTTACTCTCTGAAGCCTCTTGGAGATTGATCATGCATGTCCTCAATTTTTTAGGAATGTTGCCAAGGAATTCACATCAGTATTCTCACGTTAATGTGCCTACGCAAGGTTAGGTGCACGAATTTCCAGCAAAAAGTATACCTCGCTGAAGTCCCCTGGAGTCTCCTCATGCATGATTTGAATGTCTGCGGACTGCTGCCCATGAATCCACTTCAGCAACCTCTGATGGAAGCTCCAGTACATGGACATTTATACTACTTTCAAGAAAAAACGTGTAACTCTCTGAAGGCACTTTTAGTCTGATCATTCATGTTCTGAATATTTTAGGAATGCTGCAGATGATTTGACCTCAGTAACATTTGATGGTGCCGCCAATGCAACGTGAGGCATACGAGTTTCAAGCAAAATTGTGTTAGCCGTGGAAGTCAGTTGGAGTTTGATCGTACATGTTTTGATCTTTTTAGGAACGGTGCAGATGAATTGACTTCAGCAATCCCTGATGGAGGAGCTTTTGCAATGTGAGGTAGACTAAAGTCAAGCAAAAAAGGGTAACTCCCTGAGGTCACTTGGAGTCTGATGATATGTGTTTTGAATTTCGTAGGAATCCTGCAGAGGAATTGACATGGGAAATCTCTGATGGACCCACCGGTAGAAGGTGAGGTATTCCAAATTCAAGCACACAAATATTTTACGCTGTGCAGTCTCGTACAGTCTGATCATACAGATTTTCAATTTTTTAGGAATATTGCCAAGGAATTGACATCAGTAATCTCACAGGAATGTGCCCCTGCAAGGTTAGGTATACTAATTTCAAGCAAAAAGTGTACCTCCCTGAAGTCACTAGGACTCTGATCATACATGTTTTCCATTTCTAAGGAATGTTGCACATGAATTGACATGAGGAATCTCCGATGCACGCACCAGTACAAGGAGAGGTATGCTACTTTCATGCAAAAACAATGTAGTGTCTGAGGTCACCTGTAGACTGAGGATATGTATTTTGAATTTTTTAGGAATACTGCAGGGGAATTGACATGAGACATCTCCGATGGATCCGCCAGTGCTAGGTGAGGTGTAGTCACTGCAAACAAAATCGTGTAAATGTCTCTAGTAACTTGCAGTCTGATCATACACTTTTTGAAACTTTTGGAAATGCTGCAGACAAACGGACCTTAGTAATACCTCATGGAGCGGCCAATTCGAGGTGATGCATCTGAGTTTCAAGAAAAAATGCGTTACTATCTGAAGTTACTTGGTGACTGATCAGACATGTTTTGACTTTTTTAGGAATACTGCCAATGAATTGACGTGAGAAATCTCTGATGGACCCAACAGTGCAAGGGGAGGTGAACCAACGTCAAGCAATACAATATTTGACACTCTGAAGTCTCTTGGAGACTGATCATACATGTTTTCAGTTTTTTAGGAATGTGGCCAATGAATTGACATCAGTAATCTCACATGAACCTGCCAGTGCAAGGGGAGGTACACGAATTTCAAACAGAAATGAAACCTCGCTGAAGTCCCTTGGATTCTGATCGCACATGGTTCAAAGGTTTAAGGAATGCTGCCGCTGAGTTGAGATAATTAATCTCGGCTGGTGCTCCCAATGCAAGGTGAGGTATACTAATTTCAAGCAAAAAAGTGGAACTCTCTGAAGTCACTTGGAGTCTGACGATATGTGTTTTGAATTTTTGAGGAATACTGAAGATGAATTGACATGAGAAAGCTCTGATGCCTTCAGCACTGCATGGTGAGGTATTCTTATTTCATGCAAGTGAATATTTTACTCTCTGAAGCCTCTTGGAGATTGATCATGCATGTCCTCAATTTTTAGGAATGTTGCCAACGAATTCACATCAGTAATCTCACGTGAATGTGCCTATGCAAGGTTAGGAGCACTAATTTCCACCAAAATGTGTACCTCGCTGAAGTCCCCTGGAGTCTGCTCATGCATGATTTGAATGTCTGCGGACTGCTGCACATGATTCCACTTCAGCAATCTCTGATAGAAGCTCCAGTTCATGGACCGGTATACTACTTTCAAGCAAAAACGTGTAACTCTCTGAAGTCACTTGGAGTCTGATCATTCATGTTCTGAATATTTTAGGAATACTGCATATTATTTGACCTCAGTAACATTTGATGGTGCCGCCAATGCAAGGTGAGGCATACGAGTTTCAAGCAAAATGGTGTTAGCCTCGGAAGTCAGTTGGAGTCTGATCGTACATGCTTTGATCTTTTTAGGAACGCTGCAGATGAATTGACTTCAGTAATCCCTGATGGTGGCGCTTTTGCAAGGTGAGGTAGACTAATGTCAAACAAAAAAGTGTAACTCCCTGAGGTCACTTGGAGTCTGATGATATGTGTTGTGAATTTCTTAGGAATCCTGCAGAGGAATTGACATGGGAAAACTCTGATGGACCCACCGGTACAAAGTGAGGTATTCCAAATTCAAGCACACAAATATTTTATGCTGTGCAGTTTTGTAGAGTCTCATCATACATATTTTCACTTTTTTAGGAATATTGCCAAGGAATTGACATCAGTAATATCACAGGAATGTGCCCCTGCAAGGTTAGGTATACTAATTTCAAGCAAAAAGTGTACCTCCCTGAAGTCACTAGGACTCTGATCATACATGTTTTCCATTTCTAAGGAATGTTGCACATGAATTGACATCAGGAATCTCCGATGGACGCACCAGTACCAGGAGAGGTATGCTCCTTTCAAGCAAAAAGAATGTAGTGTCTGAGGTCACCTGTAGTCTGAGGATATGTATTTTGAATTTTTTAGGAATACTGCAGGGGAATTGACATGAGACATCTCTGATGGATCCGCCAGTGCTAGGTGAGGTGTAGTCACTGCAAACAAAATCGTGTAAATGTCTCTAGTCACTTGGAGTCTGATCATACATTTTTTGAAACTTTTGGGAATGCTGCAGATAAACGGACCTCAGTAATACCTCATGGAGCGGCCAATGCGAGGTGACGCATCTGAGTTTCAAGCAAAAACGCGTTACTCTCTGAAGTTACCTGGTGACTGATCACACATGTTTTGACTTTTTTAGGAATACTGCCAATGAATTGACGTGAGAAATCTCTGATGGACCCAACAGTGCAAGGGGAGGTGAACCAATTTCAAGCAAGAAAATATTTGACTCTCTGAAGTCTGTTGGAGACTGATCATACATGTTTTCAGTTTTTTAGGAATGTGGCCAATGAATTGACATCAGTTATCTCACATGAACCTGCCAGGGCAAGGGGAGGTACACGAATTTCAAGCAGAAAGGAAACCTCGCTGAAGTCCCTTGGATTCTGATCGCACATGGTTCAAACTTTTAAGGAATGCAGCCGATGAGTTGTGATAATTAATCTCGGCTGGTGCTGCCAATGCAAGGTGAGGTATACTAATTTCAAGCAGAAAAGTGGAACTCTCTGAAGTCACATGGAGTCTGACGATATGTGTTTTGAATTTTTGAGGAATACTGAAGGTGAATTCACATGAGAAAGCTCTGATGCCTTCAGCACTGCATGGTGAGGTATTCTTATTTCATGCAAGCGAATATTTTACTCTCTGAAGCCTCTTGGAGATTGATCATTCATGTTCTCAATTTTTTAGGAATGTTGCCAACGAATTCACATCAGTAATCTCACATGAATGTGCCTATGCAAGGTTAGGTGCACTAATTTCTGGCAAAAAGTGTACCTCGCTGAGGTCCCCTGGTGTTGGCTCATACATGATTTGAATTTCGGGGGAAAGCTGCACATGAATTGACTTCAGCAATCTCTAATGGAAGCGCCAGTACAAGAACAGGTATACTACTTTCAAGCAAAAACGTGTAACTCTCTGAAGTCACTTGCAGTCTGATCATTCATGTTGTGAATATTTTAGGAATGCTGCAGATGATTTGACCTCAGTAACATTTGATGGTGCCGCCAATGCAAGGTGAGGCATACGAGTTTCAAGCAAAATTGTTTTAGTCTCTGAAGTCAGTTGGAGTCTGATTATACATGTTTTGAACTTTTTAGGAATGCTGCAGATGGATTGACTTCAGCAATCCCTTATTGTGGTGCTTTTGTAAGGTGAGGTATACTAATGTCAAGCAAAAAAGTGTAACTCCCTGAAGTCACTTGGAGTCTGATGATATGTGTTTTGAATTTTTGAGGAATCCTGCAGAGGAATTGACATGAGAAATCTCTGATGGACCCACCAGTACAAGGTGAGGTATTCTGAGTTCAAGTACAGAAATATTTTACTCTGTGCAGTCTTGTAGATTCTGATCATACATATTTTCTATTTTTTAGGAATATTGCCAATGAATTGACATCAGTAATCTAACATGACTGTGCCCCTGAAAGGTTAGGTATACTAATTTCAAACAAAAAGTGTACCTCCCTGAAGTCACTTGGACTGTGATCATACATGTTTTCCATTTTTAAGGAATGTTGCACATGAATTGACATCAGGAATCTCTGATGGATGCAACAGTACAAGGAGAGGTATGCTACTTTCAAGCAAAAACATGTAACTCTCTGACATCTCTTGGAGTCTGACCATATGTGTTTTGAATGTTTTAGGAATACTGCAGTGGAATTGACAAGAGTAATCTCTGATGGCTCCTCCAGTGCAAGGTGAGGTGTTCTAATTTCAAGCAAAGAAATATTTATCTCTCTGAAATCTCTTTGAGTCTGATCATACATCTTTTCAATTTTTTAGGAATGTTGCCATTGGATTGACATCAGTAGTCTCACATGAATGTGCCAATGCAAGTTTAGGTATACTAATTTCAAGCAAAATGTGTGTCTCCTTGAAGTCACTTGCAGTCTGATCATACATGTTTTGAATTTTTTAGGAATGCTGCACATGAATTGTCATCAGCTATCTCTGATGCAACCGCCAGTACAAAGAGAGGTATACATACTACTTTCAAGCAAAAATGTGTACCTCTCTGAACTCACTTGGAGTCTGATTATACTTGTTTTGAATTTTTTAGAAATGGTGCCGGTGAATTGATATCAGTAATCTCTGAATGACCTGTCAGTGCAAGGTGAGGTGTAATCATTTCTACTAAAAATATGTAACTGTCTGAAGTCACTTAGAGTCTGATCATACATGTTTTGAAATATTTAGAAATGCTGCAGTTGAACTGACATCAGTAATACCGTATGGAGTGGCCTATGCATGGTGACACATTTCACTTTCAAGCAAAAATATGTTACTCTCTTAAGTCACTTAGAGGCTGATCATGCATGTTTTGACTTTTTTGCAATGCTGCCGATGCATTGACATGGGAAATCTATGATGGACCCACCAGTGCAATGTGAGGTATACTAACTTCAAGCAAGAAAATATTTTAATCTCTGATGTCTCTTGGAGACTGATCATACATGTTTTCAATTTTTTAGAAATGTTTACAATGAATTCACGTCAGTAATCTCACATGAATCTGCCAAGGCAAGGTGAGGTATACTAATTTCAAGCAAAATGTGTTCCTCACTGAAATCACTTGGAGTCTGATCATACATGATTTGAATTTTTAAGGAATGTTGCTGATGAATTGAGATAATTAATCTTGGATGAAGCTACCAATGGAAGGTGAGGATGAATTTCTCCCAGGAATTTCAGGGACAAAAGAAAGGATGAATACGCAGAAAACAGGGTAATTTTGGTATAGTGAAACTATTCTCTATGGTACTTTACTGGTAGACACAGTATATGTGCTGGAACCTATGTAGTCCACAATGCAGAGCGAACCCTAATGTACATGGCAGACTTCATTTAATACTCATGAATAAATATTGTTTTTTCATTTGTAACAAATGTACTACACTAATGGAAGATAAGAGCAACAGGGGAGATGGAGTACACTTTTTACACTTTCTACTCAATAATCCAGAAATTCCACCCCTAGTTACTTACCCAAGATAAATAAAAACATACATCCACACAATTACTTGTACATCATCATACATAGCAGGATTATTCCTTCCCTGCAAGTCCTACCTCCAACGAAAGCTTAGGAGCATTGTTGGGTGCTACTTCCAATGATTGGCACTACACAAGACCTCAGTGAGCCTGGGGAACACTCTCAGGGTATATGTGAACTGCTTGCAGGGCCCCTTCTCTGGTGGGGGACATGAAAATATTTGGGAAAGATGGTGGCATGAGAGGTGAGGCAGAGACTTCCTCCTAATACCACATATAATACAAAAATATAATTCATACAACCAACTCTGAAAGAGCAACCGGAAAAAGGACTGCACCAGACTGCACACACATGGAGAAAAGAACAGACCTCCCAGAATAGGATAACATACCAAAGCTGTGGCCCTGTGAGACGCAAGCCCTTCCCCCACCCCATCTCACCAGTGGGAGGAAGAGAAATTGAACAGGGAGGGAGTGGAGGCCTGGGGCTGCTGAATATCTAACTCCAGAGATCTGCCCTGGAAGCACAAACCTACATTTCCTGGTGTTTGCATGGTACTCTCGTGATTAGGGGGTTGGAAAGCTAAGACAGGCAGAATTCCTGGAGAGACTGAGATTTCAGCTGCTTGTGAAAAGCAGGGATCCATATAAGGCTGCTCTGGGACAAAAGAAAGACAGGAAGTCTGAGAGACTTTGTAACAAGGAAGCCCTTAGCAAGAGGGCTGGTAAAGGGGCAAGGATTGCACAGAGCTTACTGCTCAGGAGAAAGGACAGGTAGACAAAATTGTCTGGGTGCACTGTGCCCAGCAAGTTGAGAGCTTTCACGATCCTCAGGTGCTCCAGCTCCCTGCCTGGCTACACAGCTCCAAGAACCCCCTCCATAATACACAGCCTACTGTGCCTTTCTCCCGGCCAGCCCCACTTGGCTCGCAAATGGGCAAACTCTACCTGGTATTAGGCCAGCCAGAGGATGACCTGTCTAAAGCAACTACAAACACAAAGCATAGAGGCTTATACTGGGGTACTTGGCCCACTGGTTCAGGCAGTCGAGACAGGCATAGCAGCTGGGAAGCAGGAAACAGCTCTTTCCTACCCCCAGGCACCAATACCCTACCCTGCCACCCCAGACATTGCTTCAGGGGCTGAGCAGCTTGACAGTAGAGCTTCTGGAAACTAGAGGGTGCCGTATACAAATATGAAACACCAAGGGAAACTGGTTCAAAGTAAAATTATTAATACAAGTCCTGAGAAAGATTTAAATGACATTGACCTCATGAATCTTCCTGAAAATAATTTCAAAATAAAAATCATTAGCATGCTCATGGAGCTACAAAAAGATATTCAAGAACTCAGGAATGAATTCTGGTCAGAAATCCAATTACTGAAGAGCACAATGGAGGGTACTAAAAGCAGATTATGTGCAGTGGAGGAGATGATAAATGAAATAGAAACTAGAGAAGAGGAATATAAAGAAGCTGAGGCACAGAGAGAAAAAAGGATATCTAAGAATGAAAGAATATTGAGAGAACTGTGTGACCAATCCAAATGGAACAATATTTGCATTATAGGGATACCAGAAGAAGAAGAAGAGAGAGAAAGGGATAGAAAGTGTCTTTGAGGAGGTAATTGCTGAAAACTTCCCCAGTCTGGGGAAGGATATAGTCTCTCAGGCCATGGAGATCCACAGATCTCCCAACACAAGGGACCCAAGGAAGAAAACACCAAGACATTTAGTAATTAAAATGACAAAGATCAAGGATAAGGACAGACTACTAAAAGCAGCCAGAGAGAGAAATAAGATCACATACAAAGGAAAGCACATCAGGCTAACATCAGACTTCCCAGCAGAAACGTCACAGGTCAGAAGGGAGTGGCATGATGTAATTAATGCAATGAAGCAGAAGGGCCTTGAACCAAGATTACTTTATCCGGCAAGATTATCATTTAAATTTTTTGAAGGAGGGATTAAAGAATTTCAAGATAAGCAAAAGCTGACAGAATTTACCTCCCACAAACCATCTCTACAGTCTATTTTGGAGGGACTGTTATAGATGAAGGGTTCCTAAGGTTTAATAGCTGTCACTAGAGGTAATAAAACCACAGTAAAGAAAGTAGAACAGCTAATTACTAAGGAAATGTAAAATTAAATTAACTATCCCCAAGTCAATCCACGGACAGACAAAGAGCACAGAATATGATGCGTAATATATAAAGAATAGAAGAGGAAGAAAAGGAGAAGAAAAAGAAAAGAACCTTTAGATTGTGTTTGTCATAGTACATTGAGCTAAGTTAGACTCTTAGATAGTAAGGAAGAGTTAACCTTGAACCTTTGGTTCACAAATCTAAAGCCTGCAATGGCAATAAGTACATACCTATCGATAATCACCCTAAATGTAAATGGACTGAATGCACCAATCAAAATACATAGAGTTAAAGAATGGATCAAAAAACAAGACCCATCTATATGCTGCCTACAAAAGACTCACTTCAACCCAAAGACATACACAGACTAAAAGTGAAGGGATGGAAAAAGATATTTCATGCAACTAACAGGGAGAAAAAAGCAGGAGTTGCAGTACTTGTATTAGACAAAATAGACTTCAAAACAAAGAAATTCAGAAGAGACAAAGGAGGACATTACATGGTGATAAAAGGGTCAATCCAACAAGAAGATATAACTGTTATAAACACCTGTGCACACAACACAGGAGCACCTACATATGTGAAACAAATACTAACAGAATTAAAAGGGGAAAGAGAATGCAATGCATTCATTCTAGGAGACTTCAACACTCCGCTCACTCTGAAGGACAGATCAACCACACACAGAAAATAAGTAAGGACACAGAGGCACTGAACAACACATTAGAACAGATGGACCTAACAGACATCTACAGAACTCTGCACCCAAAAGCAACAGAATACATATTTTTCTCAAGTGCACATGAAACATTTTCAAGAATAGATCATATACTAGGCCACAAAAAGAACCTCAGTAAATTAACAAACTTTGAATTTGTACCAACCAGTTTCTCAGACCACAAATGAAACTAGAAATAAATAATGCAAAGAAAATGAAAAATCTCACAAACACATGGAGGCTTCACAACATGCTGCTAAATAACCAATGGATCAATGACCAAATAAAAACAGAGATCAAGCAATATATGGAGACAAATGACAACAATAATTCAACACCACAAAATCTGTGGAACACAGTGAAGGCCGTGCTAAGACCAAAGTATATTGCAATACAGGCCTACTTCCAGAAAGAAGAACAATCCCACACAAGCATTCTAAACTCACAATTAATGAAACTATAAAAAGAAGAACAAATGAGGCCCAAAGTCAGTAGAAGGAGGCACATAGTAAATATTAGAGCAGAAATAAATAAAATTGAGAATAAAACAATAGAAAGAATCAATGAAAGCAAGAGCTGGTTCTTTGAGAAAATAAACAAAATAGATAAACTCCCAGCCAGACTTACCAAGAAAACAAGAGAGTCTACTCACATAAACAGAATCAGAAATGAGAAAGGAAAAATCACTACGGACACCACAGAAATACAAACAATTATTAGAGAATACTATGAAAAATTATATGCCAAAAAACTTGATAACCTATAAGAAATAGACAACTTTCTAGAAAAATACAACCTTCCAAGACTGACCCAGAAAGAAACAGAAAATATGAAGAGACCAATTACCAGCAAGGAAATTGAATAGGTAATAAAAAAACCTACCTAAGAACAAAATACCTGGGCCAGATGGCTTCACCACTGAATTTTATCAAACATTTAGTGAAAAACTAATACCCATCCTCCTTAAAGTTTTCCAAAGAGTAGAAGAGGGAATACTTCCAAACTCATTCTATGAGGCCAGCATCAGTCTAATACCAAAACCAGGCAAAGATACCACACAAAAAGAAAATTACAGACCAATATCCTTGATGAACATAGATGCAAAAATACTCAACAAAATATTAGCAAACCAAATTAATAAATACATCAAAAACATCATCCATCATGATCAAGTAGGATTTATTCCAGGGATGCAAGGATGGTACAACATTCAAAAATCCACCAATATCATCCACCACATCAACAAAAAGAAGGACAAAAACCACATGATCATCTCCATAGATGCTGAAAAAGCATTTGACAAAATTCAACATCCATTCACAACAAAACCTCTCAACAGAATGGGTGTAGAGGGCAAGTACCTCAACATAATAAAGGCCATGTATGACAAACCCACAGCCTACATTATACTTAACAGCGAGAAGCTGAAAGCTTTTCCTTTAAGATCAGGAAGAAGACAAGGATGCCCACTTACCCCACTTCTATTCAACATAGTACTGGCAGTCCTAGCTATGGCAATCAGACAACGCAAAGAAATAAAAGGCATCCAGATTGGCAAGGAAGAAGTCAAACTGTCCCTGTTTGCAGATGTCATGATACTGTACATAAAAAACCCTAAAGAATCCACTCCAAAACTACTAGATCTAATATCTGAATCCAGCGAAGTTGCAGGGTACAAAATTAATATGCAGAAATCTGTGGCAATACTATACACTAACCATGAAGTAGCAGAGAGAGAAATCAAGTAGCAACAAGAATAAAATACTTGTTGAAATCCTCATGCTTAATATGACAGTGTTATCAGGTTGGGCCTTTAGGGTGTGATCACATCATGAGGGGGGAGCCCTCAATAGTGGGGTTATTGCCTCATAATAGGGACCCAGAGAGCTCCCTTGCCCTTTGCCATGTGAGGACACAGCCAGAAATTTCTGTTATGCCCGAAACACGGCAAGTCCCAAGAACCACTAAGGACTCAGATGGCATGTAAAGACAAAGAGCCTTTATTAAAGCAATACAAGCTCGAGCTTGGGCACCCAACCGGCCCGACGCAGCGGGACTTGGTTCGGGAGCCCCTGTGAATGTTTTAGCAGGATTTTTATACACACAGGAGAAGCAGTTAGGGAGTTTCCTTCCAGGCAAAACTGGGATAGGTTGACCTTTAACTAGGGCTGGTTTGTCTCAAGCTGATTTGGTCGTTTGGGGGGTCGCCACGATTAGTTCCCCTTTTTTCTGTTTGTGTAATGCCTTTCAAGAGGGGGTTTTTCGGTAAGTTTGTGGTTTTTCTTAGTAACTGACTTGTGACACTGTGACACTGACTTGGGGTTAGTTTTAGCCTCTTGAGATGGAGTCACTTTGGTCAAGTCTTGCTTGGTTCTCTCATTTCCTTTCAGGAAGTGGGCCCTCACTCACCCATGGTGGCACCCTGATCTTGAATTAAACCCTCCGTATCTGTGAGAAATAAATTTCCATTGTTTATAGGCCACCAGATCGGTGGTACTTCGCTAAAGCAGCCCAAAAGGACAAAGAAAGTAGTGTATCTGCTACTAGAGGAATGCAAGGTAATGACCCCAACAACCTAGGAAATCCCTGAAAGAAAAAAAAAAGGAAAAAGGTCTATTTAATAGGTTCTGAGCAATATTTAACACAATTTACAGCTTTAGTTTTAATAAGAAACAACAAAGAGGAAACCCAACCAGGATTTATAAAGTCCGTTGTCCCTGGAAGTCACAAGCCTGAGATAGAGGTGCTGTGCTCAGCCCGAGGGACAGCCCGCTGTGCCGACCCCTGCTGCAGTGTGGGCATGCAGTGTGGCCTGTGCAAGCAGAGGAGAACGGAACTATCATTGGCGATCACCTCCACAAGGAGAAAATGAAGCCTGGAGGATGGACCTGAAAAGACAGGCACAAATACAATGATGAGAAACTAGCTGGCTGCTCTGGAAACATCCGAACTTAAACCAGCAGCCAATATCTGCCAAAGACATTTACCACTGTGATTAACCATAACGGCTCTTTGCAGACTCCTAAATTTACCCAAGTGAGACCGAGAACACACACAGAGGATTCAAAGTTGCAGCGCCGGATACCCCCGACCACGGGAAGGTCAACTCTCGCGAGAACGCCTGGCCTGTCCGAGGCTCAAAGGCAGTGGGAACGCGAACTCTCGCGGGAGCGGACCCGCGGATGCAAGTTCTCGCGAGAGAGGACTCACTCAGTCGGCACTCACCGGCGCGGCGACCGCTGGGTTGGTATGGCTCGGCCGGGCCCGTCCTGGAGCTGCCTGGACCAGCAGCAGGAGCGCGACGTGCGGGCGCTCGTTCGCCTTGTGACCCTCCTCCAGGACGAAGCGGATCCTAACTTTCAGCTAGCGCTGAACTTCGCCTGGTCCAGCTTCAGGTGAGGCCGCGACCCCGCCAAGCCCTCGCGGACCCCTCCGTCGCGGCTGGGCCCGGTGCCCTCTGCGTCCCAGCGGGGGGTGACCCACGCGTGCCAGCGCAGTGGGCTGCGGTTGTCGGGATCGGCTTCCCCCTCGGGAGCGCGCTCCTGGAGGTCGGGATGTGCGCGTCCTGCTCCCCAGCCCGGCCGTTGCTCGTGGCGCGCACCGCTGCAAGTCAGGCGTCATTTCTGAAATAGATGGGAAGTGAGCTTTCGAGGGAAACTATGGCCACGCCGCATTTAAAACTCTTCCTACCGACCCTTCTCCCTGCTCGGTCCTCTCCGCAGGTCTCCCACCCTGGTCTCTTTTTCTTTTTCCAAAACGCATAGCATAACGCATTGGGTGACTATCTTTGTTTACCGTTTGTCTCCTCCACCTTTGCCTCCAGTTAGAATGTAGTTCCAGCAGTGGTAGGGATCTTGGCCTGCTTTATTCATTTCTCATTCCAACGCCTAGAACAGTTTATGGCACATAGTAAATGAAGCCACCTAATAACACAACTTCTAATACAGTTTCTCACGTACCTTTTCAAGATTTTTCTAGTTTGAATACTTAGGTGAAATCAGAGCGCCAATCATTGTTTATCGAGGATGTAATTAAGGCCATATTGTTAGGATCATTACCTGTAATGGCATTATTGCTGAAAGAATGTTAGTCAGTGTTAATATACTACCTGTTTCATTTCAGTAGAAATCGTGACTAGTAGTTTTTCAAAATCTGTAATCTTGATAATCAACTTTAATGATCATACATAAAGTGCCCACTTCGTTTATGAGAATAGACAATGAGTCTAAAAGCGCACCAAGTTTCTGAAATAAATTCAGTTAAGTGTAACTTATAAATATAACAATGTCTGAATAGGTCATATAAGACAAATTTAGGTGCTGTATCCAAAATAGTGTTTCTGTTAGTATTTCTAAGTGGCAGTAGGTAGATGGATGTCATTTTAGAGTTGGGAGGTACATTTTACATGTTGAGAAACTAACAGATGAGTGGTGTTACACTCAGCCATTTACTGGAGTAGAATTAGATCTGTTATTTAGTAGTATAATTTACTTCTTTTAAGTGCAGATTGTTGGCTTTGATCCTAAAAAATGGAAAATTAGCTGAGATATACTTTAATTTTATGATGCTTTAATCCATCAGGAAAAATGAACAATTCATGTTTGCTTTTTTTAATTGCAGCCATGTTCTAGGCCCTAAAAATTCAGAGGTAAGTGAGATATAGCCTCTATTCTTAAGGAAGACAGACGAAAGTTAATTACATATGATGTAGAATAGTTGTTAATCTGAGGACTTGAAGACAATTCAGGTGTTAAGAATTTGAACAAGAAAAATTAACACTAACTTCTGACTAAAAAATAGCATTTCTTTCCATTATGAGTGAAAGCAACAAGCAATACTAGCTTACCTACGACTGTGTCACCAGTAGAAATTACATTATTTCGTATCATATTATAGTTGCTGATATTTCTAAATATCAATTACTGGTACATTAATGGTAGTTACAGTTATGGATCCATTGCTAGATCTTTTTATTTAATGCTTTAATAAAGAAATAAATCTTACTATATCACAAACTTTAAAAAATATTTCATAACTGTATTTTCAAAGTGCTTGGTTTCCTTTGTATTTCATGATTTAAAAACATTATTCTGAGAAGGGATCTCTAGCCTTCACTGGACTTTCCTGTGGCATAAAAAGTTAGGAACCCCTGATAAAGAATGTGCTAAGCCAGATTTAGACACAGGATATTATGAGAAGACGGGAGGCTCAGGATGGCCTGGATCCTGTGGAGAGGGTGCTTGAGCAGTCTGTGAGATGCAGTGGTTTTTTGACTGGGTGGTGGAAGTGATGTGGGAAGAGAGGTGCACTCCTGGAAACAACAGCGTAGAATGTCTGTGGGTTATGGAGGACTATGAGACTAGTCTGCTTAGCTATATGACAAGATTGGTGTAAGAATTTTATTGTATCTTTTAGATTTCATCGTTTCTTGGATGTCAACAGCCACAAAGTAGAAAAGACAATAGAAGGGTAAGTCAGTTTTATAAATAGAAATGTATATATATATACACATACACATTTTCTGAAATACATGTATTTGCTTACAAATATTTTTATTAATAGAGCTTTTCAATGCAGTTGATTTTTTAACAATATATTTTAGAATTTATGAAAAATTCATCATCCATTCTGATCTCAGCAAAGCTGCTAGTTGGAAGAGATTAACTGAGGAATTTCTAAATGCATCACTTATGAGCACAAAGGACAAAAAGGTATTGCATTATATTTTGTGATGGTTGTATATTTTACCCTTTACAATCTGATTGTCAACTTGTTTCTGTTAATATTTAAACTTTCATTCTGTTAGTATTGTCCACTGCGTACAGCAGAATCTCCTGGATATTGACTTAAATATTGTCATCAAACCCAGTGTGCTTCAGGGTGTGTGTGAAAGAAAAAGCATGATGTAGTTTAATCATTTTCTCAGCCCCAACCTCCTATGGAAATTGAGACCAGAGATTGGCACAAGTAAGAGCACTGTCTGGCTATCTTAAAACTTTTACATGGCTTCTCAGCACTTAGTAATAGTAACTACCTATACGCACTTACTAGGTGCCAAGTGCTATTCTAAGCCTTTTCATATTCAGTCATGGATTTCCAGGACCACACAGAACTCAAAAAAAGCTGCTTTCCTCACTATTAAGGCTTATTACAATGAAAGGATACAGATTTACAATGAGTAAAGGGAAAAGATGTGTAGGGTAAAGTCCAGAAGAAATCAGACCCACGCTTCCACATGTCACTTCCCAGTGGAGTCACATGGGGATGCCTTTAATTCTCCTAGTGACCACACATGCAAAGTGTTGCAAACCAGGAAAGCTCATCTGAGCCTTGGGGTCCAGGGTTTTTGTTGGGGGTCACATGGATGTGCACTGCCCATGTGGCTGACCTTAACTGTGCAGGCTCTAGTCCCCCAGTGATCAAACCAAGGACCTCAGGCATAACAAAGCAGGCAATGATCATAAGTCATATTGTTAGCATAAGCTGGTGAACCCGATATAGTGTGTCCAAAGTTCTTAGGCTCCCTGAAAACAGTGGAGCCACAGAACCCAGCTGTGCTGTGGCATATCCCATGTCCTGTGCCTGCACTGCCCTCCCCTTCCCCCGGTTTTTTATTTCCTGCCTAATTACACTGTATAGCAGCTCCAGTGCAATGCTGAACCATTTCGTTCAGCGTTTCACCTCCCAAAGACCCCATCTCCAAATACCATCACATTGCGTGTTAGAGTTTCAGTACATGAATTCGAGGGGGAAACAAACATTGAATCTGTAATATAATATGTATTACATTAAATGATTTTTAAATATTAATTTGATGTATTTGTGCATGCACTGAAAAGTACATTCACACTTAAGGCCATTTTCAAGACTGTCCTTGCTTTGTATTAGCTCTCTTAGCTTCTCTTATCTAGCTCTAAGGGCCAAAAATGTGTGAGTGGCTTAGCTCCATTCCAGTCTCTGCTGTGCACATCACAGCCTCTAGTCAACCAAAGACATATAGAGAGTTTAGCAAGCCCCTTTTGGATATCTTGTCTCCAGGAGCTCCATGATAAACACAACTATTCTGCCGGCTCACTGCTTGCCCCGCACAGGTTTCCAGCTGCGGGCTTCTCTGCTCACTTGCCACTACAGTCACCAATTTAACTGACAACTCTGTGATATGAGAAATTTCACAGCCTCCTCCATCAACAGCAACAAAGCTGCTAGTTTTCACTTCCTGTCCAGCCCTAGTCGAGTTACAACTCTAATGTAGAGCTGGTGGGGGAAGGGAGATAGCTCCAGACAAATATGCCAGTAAAAATACCTTCTTACCTGAAGTCATTTTCATAGATAGATGCTTCTCAGCCTTTGTTTGCCTCTGTTTAATCGAGAGCCCTGAAATGCTGTCGTTGGCAGTTTTGTCCAACTTTATAGTCAACTTCCTGAGGAGAGGATTTGAAGACTACCTCCCTCTGTCATGCCAGAAGTGAATCTCTAACCTCAGTGTATTATAAATAGAAATATATAATATCCGTAGGAGTTACTCAATAAATGACAGCTTTCCATCCTCCAGGCTCTAAGTGAAATTTGGTAAAGGAGAATTTGCGGTTGTTTGTTCTAGGATAAATAAGCAAAAACTTTGCATATCTACAAAACCCCATTGGAACTGGGAATTTTAGCTCCTTGTAGCTTTTTGGTCTAAAGAATGTGGAAGTGGAGAAGTTATCCCTGAGATTTAAAACCACCTCTGATACAATGTACAGCACATGGGACTGCTGCTTTCAACATACACGCATAGATAGATGTACATGTGTTTGTCGACTTTCCAGAGTAGCAGGAACGGTGCAGGGCTTCAGACACCAGGAAGGTACATGTGGCTGATGTGGAGATGGAGCTCCAACTCTTGACCTTCGTATCTTCTATGAAGAGGTAGCATAAAAGAGCAAGTTAGCCCATGTTTTAAAGGTTAAGTAAAATAATTTGTATTTTCTAAATGGAAGTGCCAGACTGACTCTTCCCTGTCTTCTTTTTTCCTTAATACAGTTAATGACTTTGGTCAAAGGGTGATATAAGACTGGTTGATAGGCTATGTTTTGACCATTACTGCTGATTTGTAGTGAAGTGATAACCTCAATTAATGAGTCCTCTAGGTGTCAAGCTCCTTCATAGATGTCACCAAAGAATGAGCAAGGTACAGGAGGGAGGGGTGGCACCATCTAGGTCCTCCTTCCGTCACCACACATGCTTCTGTGCTCCCTGCACAGCTACAGGGCGGTCATTCTGGTCCTTGCTAAGCAGGGGGGTCTGCAGGGGTGTGGTGTGTGCCTGCCTTCTTCTCTACACACTTCTTTCCTCTTTCACTGGTAACAGGTGCACAAAGTCCTTCCCAAAACAGTACTCTGACATTAGCAATTATTACTAAATAACAGATTTATATAGTGAGTTTTTCTTCAAGTATGTGTCTGCTGTGTCTCTAGCATCATACTAGGTGGTAGGAATACAAAATAAATAAGACATGATCATCACTACCAAAATATTTATTGTTTAGTAGTTATTTAGCTTTTGTTTATGGTGAACCCTATTATGATGTATATTAAGGTACTACAGTCTGTCCCTGACTTACAGAGAGTGAGAAAGTGATACACATTGAGTAGAAACTGCTTTGAATTTTGATCTTTTCCCAGATCATGTGGTATAATAATCTTTCATGATACTGAGCAGTAGCTGTGAGCTGCAGCTCCCAATGAGCCACATGATCATGATGGTAAACAACTGATACACCCATACAACCACCCTGTTCACTTTTCAGTACAGTATTAGATAAATTACACGGTATTCAACTCTTACTATAAAATAGGCTTGTGTGAGATGATTTTGCCCAGCTGTAGGCTAATGTATGTGTTCTGAATGTGTATAAGGTAGACTAGGCTAAGCTATGATGTTCAGTAGGTTAGGTTGTTGGATGCATTTTTAACTTAGTTTCACTGTAGGATGGGTACGTAGCAGAGGGAGAGCTCACGTGGTCTTTTGGCATCAGAGACTTCCTCACCTTCCTGGACTTTAGCCCATCTCCTTTTTCCATGCATAGTTTATGACTTTAGCACATTTGGGTATTTTTAGTTTTTGGTAACTTTAGTAATACCATTTTTTAAATGTAATTTGATTTTTAAAAACTTGAGTTGAAAAATTGTGAGAGAAACTGCAATGCACCCTTTACTCAGGCTCACGTGTTGGTGTCCTTTAGTCTGGAGTAGTTCCTCAGGATTCCTTCTCCTGACCTTGACATTTTTGAAGAGGACAGGCCAGTTACTTAGTAGCTTGTCCTTCACTTTAGCTTTGTATCACAGTTCTTCATTCATTATGATTCAGATGATGCATATTTGACAGGTTCCTTATGTGTAGCCATTTGAACTTTTTAAGTTTGGGGATTAGGATTTATTTAGGTACAATTCATGTTTTCTCAAACCAGGAAAAATATTGGCACATAATTGATGTGGGGTTAGTTAAGAAACCTCTTACCAACCTCTGTGGTTCATATTCTTCATTTTTTGTTTTAAAGACAGATGCACATTATTCCATACTGTTACTTCTTCTATGTCTGTCCGATTCTCCTTCAAACAGCAATTATGTGGAAACGCCAAGAGATAAACAAGTGGGTATGTTACCAAATGTTTTAATACATAACACATAATAGATTCACTTTATTACTGAATTATTAGACAGTGATATTTTATAAAAATTTTAAAAACCCTATGAAACTAGACTATTTCTGTGGCTTCTGATCCAGTTGCCATTGCCAATTTTCATTTAGTTAAGTTCTGTCAATGTAAGTTAAACTACTTTCTGACTAAACTACTTTCAATTATATTAAGAGAAAAATCACTTTTGAGGGTAAAGAAATTTTTTTTAATTAAAATGTGTTAGTTGAAATAAACCATGTTATTCACTCACCAAAAAAATGTGTTAAGAGTATTAATTTATTGAGTGTTTCAATATTTTTGAATTTTAATTAACTGAGTGCATTTTGTTTTGAGTTTAAGACTTCTTTTCCTATAGTTCTGGGACCTATTCCACGTATTTTTGATAATGCTGATGAGATTCTTCTGTTACATTTTAGAAAATAAAAATGATTTTGACTGGGGAAAATACTTGATGGAAGGTGAAGAAATTGACCTTGGTCCAAATGTAGACACACCAGTAAGTGGCAATAGTTTACTATTAAAAATATAAATATATGCTAAGTGACAAAGGTCCTTCTGCCCTAGAGCAACTTAACTAAAACAGGAACACTTTTTACTAGGTTACAGTAGTTTATTGTGGAAGATTTATTAATGTTTTGCACCAAATCATTAGTACTAGGAAGTCTAGTGGAACCAATGTAAGTATCCCTTAAGGAGCTGTGAATCTTGGGATTTTTGCCACCAAAAATAATTACATCCTATAATCATAACTTTCAAGACATTAGTATAGTTTTTGCTTTTCTTCTGAAATGTTTTTAATCTAAATAGCTCCAATTGTTTTATACTCTAATGGTAAGGTATATTTCCCTTTTCATCAGAATTGGTCTGAAGAAAGTGAAAATGAAGATGATCAACAGCCCTTAAGCAGGGAGGACTCTGGGATTCAGGTGGACAGGACACCATTAGAAGAATCAGATCAGAACAGAAAAGTAGGGCCTCGTGTCAGCTGGAAAGGTAATAATGAGTGTTTTCAGATGTTGGCATCATTTTCTAATAGAATTCTCTAGAAGGAAAGCAAAACTTTGAGAATCAGTTCCATTTGATTTAGATAATGGTAATCTCTGTTAACCTTATAAAACAAATCTTTTGAAACTATTAGATCTTTCTTCTATAGTGCCAGAGAAGTACCACTATAGAATTAATGGTGAAAGGGATTTAGAGAGCAATCTTATTTTTTTTATAGTCTTGGGAACTTTGCTATTTCTGAATGTTGCAGTTATTTTTGTTTGAAGAAGTATTAACTTTGCTGAAGTTAGTTACTAAATAAAATCTATACAATTTAATTTTTAATTTGCATGATGCTTTTTGCATTTTTAGTGAAGATCTGTGAATAGGTAGAATCTAGAAAGTTGGAAGCAACCTTAGAGATTAGATTACCTACTGCTACTTATCATTTTGTAGATAAGGCAACAAAAGTCCTGGTCACAATGATTTTCCCGTGGTCTTGTAGCAGTGAAGCCAATGTCAGGAACTCAGATCTGTGTCCAGGCCCAGCTCACTATACTTGAACCTTGTCAGGTAGACATGAAATAGAGCTGATTTTACATCCTAAAAATTTTCTGGTTCTCTTCTTTTCTTCCTAATTCTTGATGGACCTTTTAGAGCAGAGCATGATTAACCATTTCAGAAAACATCATCGCCACTAGTCCACACTGGACCTTTTGATTTAGTTTCTCTGAGCTACACCCTCTTGCCCTTTCTCTGATAGCCCAGTTTCAGGCACTTGTTCTAATGGACTTGATATCTGCGTTCTCTTATATGTTGACTTCTTATAAAATACATTGGATTGGTTGGTATATTCTGTTTTTAAATCACATACTGTTATGATGCTATGTGTAAACTTTGTTCTCTTTTCATTTATCTCTGTTTTAAACTATCCACATAGCTCTATGAGTACCTCTTCTGTCGCTACTCACTGCTGCATAGGATCCTGCATAATTTCTGTTTACACTCCTGTGTGGACAGACCCTGAGCTGCCATAATGTCCTGTACCTACTGCCTGGCCCACAGTCACATCCCTAATGATGAGATGCATACCTCCAGTTTGGGCCTCTGTTTTCTTTTGTGTTTTTCTGACTCCTAGGAGTAAGTGCCTGTGGCCCCCTAAGGCCCTTCAGTCATGTTCCTTCTGTGAGGTGCCCATTGACACCCTCAGCTTCTTTTTCTTCTGGGGTTCAAGTCCTTCCTGCCTACCCCCACCCAGCAGAGTTCTTCATATGTACAGATAGTAATTCTTCAGACTGAGACATTACCTTTATCTCTCCCAGTTATTCGCCTGACTTAACTTTTTCATGGTGTCCTTCAAACAGAATCTGATTTTTTTACTATTCTCTTGCATCCAAATCCATGTAAATTTTTCATGATATGGTTAGCATTTGGATTTTGATATTTTTCTCCACCAAAGCATTTCCCTGCATTTTCCTCCACTTTGCTGTTTTACAGCTTGTGCTTAGGTCTTCAGTGACCACCAGGTCCACTTTATATAGAAAGCGAGGTTAAGGGGTACAGCTTATTTTCTTTCCCTCTGTCATGAACCAGTTTTTCCAGCAGCATCTAGTAAAGAGTCCATTCTTTCCAAAGTGCTTTGTAGTTCTACCATTCTCATCTGTCACGTTCCTATATCTACTCGTATTTATGTCTGAGCAGTCTGCTTTCTTCCCCTAGAGTGAGTGATAAGGAACAGACTTCCTACTTTAGTGGCTCTGTGACAGGGCTCCAGTTCCCCTCACCTTCTTTACCTTTTCTCAGAATTAGCTCAGTATTTCTGGACTTTCATTCTTCCATAAACATTTCAAAAGCAGTCTGATAAGTTCTTTTTTAAAAATCCAGCTGAAATTTTTATTGAAATTGCTTTGAAATCAGATATTTAGCTGGGGAGATTTGAGATCTTTACTTTCAGATATCTGCATTTATTCTAATATTCAATCTTTCTAGATTTTGGAAATTTTCTTTGTCAAGATCTTTAAGTATTCATTTGTTAATTACTTTCTACATATGTTAATAGTTTTGTTGTTGCACATGATGTCCTTTTTTTTGTTTATTACTGGTGTAGGGGAACACGGGGGGTTTTTGCAAATGGTTCCTATATCTGACTCGTTGCTGAGCTGTCATATTAATTATAATACTTTGTTGATTCCATTGCATTTTCAGTGTAGATGATCAGTACCATCTGCAAGTATTGACAAGTTTTTCGCCTTCTGCCAAATCTTTTTTTCTTTTTCTAGGTTTTTCGCCTTCTGCCAATTCTTTTTTTCTTTTTTTAAGGTATCGTTGATATACAATCTTGTGAAGGTTTCACATGAGCGACACTGTGATTACTACATTCACCCATATTATCAAGTCCCCCCACACACCACATTGCAGTCACTATCACCATAAGATGCTATTAAGTTAGTTGTCTTCTCTGTGTTATACTGCCTTCCCTGTGACCCCCTACGTTATGTAGGTTTATCATAATGCCCCTTAATCCCCTCAGTCCCCACCCACCCTCCCCAACCCATTACCTTTGATAACCTCTAGTCCCTTCTTGGAGTCTGTGAGTCAGCTACTGTTTTGTTCCTTCAGTTTTGCTTTGATGTATACTCCACAAATGGGTGAAATCATTTGGTGCTTGTATTTCTCCTCCTGGCTTATTTCACTGAATGTAATACCCTCTAGCTCCATCCATGTTGTTGCAAATGGTAGGATTTGTTTTCTTATGACTGAATAATATTCCATTGTGTATATGTACCACCTCTTTAGTCTGTTTGGAATAACAGAGCAATGGATTACAAACAGGATAATACTGTAAGATATTAATTCTGAACTTGGTGATATAAAGATTACAAGCTACATTACAAAAATATATGTTATCGTTATATTGGTGAATCTATAGTCTTTGATTCTTTCATTCAATAAATTTATTTTCTGAAAAATACACAGTGTTAAAGAAAAATGTCTTGACATGTCTTTCTCATTTAGAGGTTAATAATTTACTGAGCAAAAAGAGGGCAATGGAAGATTTGAGGAGACAAAGATTAATTTTGTTTAGGAGAATGCTCTGGAGAGGAAGCTGTGTTGTTACAAGCTTGCCACGTCCTCTTCTGAAGGCAAATATCATGCTCAGGACCTCAGGCTTAACAAAGCAACTGTAGCATTTTTTTTTCTTTTTAGCTTAAGTGGCCATGTTTTCAACCAGTTAACCTTGTTCAGCCACTTATCCATTCATCTACTGACCTGACGGACACTTAGGTTGCTTCCATATATTGGCTATTCTAAAGAGTGCTGCGATAAACGTAGGAATGCATATGTCCTTTTGAATCTGGGATCTTGTTTTCTTAGTGTAAATTCCTAGGAGTGGAATTCCTGGGTCAAATAGTATTTCTGTTTTTAGTTTTATGAAGAACCTCCATATTGCCTTCCACAGTGGTTGAACTAATTTACATTCCCACCAACAGTGTAGGAGGGTTCCCCTTTCTCCACATCCTTGCCAACATTTGGTTTTTCTTGTCTTTTGGATGTTGGCCACCCTAACTGGTATGAGGTGATATCTCACTGTGGTTTTATTTACATTTCCCTGATGATTAGCAATGTGGAGCATCTTTCCATGTGCTTGTTGGCCATGTGAATTTCTTCTTTGGAGAAGTGTCTGTTCATATCCTCTGCCCATTTTTTAAGTAGATTATTTGCTTTTTGGGTGTTGAGGCATGTGAGTTATTTCTGTATTTTGGATGTTCACCCCTTATTGGATGTCATTTATGAATATATTCTCCCATACTGTAGGATGCCTTTTGGTTCTGCTGATGGTGTCCTGTGCTCTACAGAAGCTTTTTACTTTGGTGTAGTCCCATTTGTTCATTTCTGATTTTGTTTCCCTTACTGAAGGAGATGTGTTCAGGAAAAAGTTGCCCATGTTTATATTCAAGAGATTTTTGCCTATGTTTTCTTGTGAGGGTTTTATGGTTTCATGACTTACATTCAGGTCTTTGATCCAATTTGAGTTTACTTTTGTGTATGGAGTTAGACAATAATCCTGTTTCATTCTCTTACATGTAACTGTCCAGTTTTGCGACAGTTGTTGAAGAGGCTTTCATTTACCCATTGTATATCCATGGCTCCTTTATCATACATTAATTGGCCAAATATCTGTGGTTCTGTATCTGGCTTCTCTATTCTGTTCCATTGATCTATGGGTCTGTTCTGTGCCAGTACCAAATTGTCTCGATTATTGTGGCTTTGTAGTAATTTGGTGAGTGTAATCCCCCCAGCTTTATTCTTCCTTCTCAGGATTTTTTTGGCTATATGGGGTCTTTTGTGTTTCCATATGAATTTTAGAACTACTTGTTCTAGTTGAATAATGCTGTAGGTGTTTTGATAGGGATAGCATTGAATCTGTAGATTGCTTTAGGCAGGATGGCCATTTTTACAATACTAAATATTCTATCCATGAGGTTCGGATGCATTTCCATTTATTGTGTCGTCTTTAATTTCTCTCATGAGTGTCTTGTAGTTTTCAGAGTATAGGTCTTTCATGTCCTTGGTTAGGTTTATACCTTGGTATTTTATTCTTTTTTTTTTTTTTTCACGTTTTTTTTTTTTTTTTTTTAAGGAGAGCAAGGCAGAGGCTTATATTTAGAGAGAAAGCCAGAGGACAGAGCTCCCGGCTCAGGCCAGGAGGGGACAAGAGAGCCCCGTATTTTATTCTTTTTGATGCAAATGTAAATGGAATTGTTTTCCTGATTTCTCTTTCTGCTAGTTCATCATTAGTATACAGAAATGCAACAGATTTCTGTGTATTTATTTTGTATCCTGCAACTTTGCTGAATTCAGTTATTAGTTCTAGTAGTTTTGGGATGGATTCTTTAGGGTTTTTTATGTACAATATCATGTCATCTGCAAACAGTGACAGTACAACTTCTTCCTTACCAATCTGGATGCCTTTTATCTCTTTGTGTTGTCTGAATACTGTGGCTAGGACCTCCAGTCCTATGTTGAATAAATGTGGGGAGAGTGGGCATCCTTGTCTTGTTCCCAATCTTAGAGGAAAAGCTTTTAGCTTTTCACTGTTAAGTATGATATTGGCTGTGGGTTTGTCATATATGGCCTTTTATTATGTTAAGGTACTTGGCCTCTATACCCATTTTGTTGAGAGTTTTTATCCTGAAGGGTTGTAGAATTTTGTCAAATGCCTTTTCAGCATCTTATAATGGTGATTTTTGTCCTTTTTGTTGATGCAATATATGATATTAATAGATTTTAAAATATTGTATCATCCTTGCATCCCTTGAGTATATCCCACTTGATCATGATGGATTATCTTTTTTATTTATTATTGAATTTGGTTTGCTGTCGGTCCCCTCCCTACTTCTGACCCGCAGACAAGGGAGGAGACTCTATGAGATATCGAAGACCTGAATGGGCCAGCCAGGGGTCTCAAGGCGTAACAGCGCAAGAGTGGTGCTGAAAGAGCACCTCTCATATTTATTGATTGAGAATCGCATTCTTGAGTGGGTTAACAAGTTTCTAGACACAATGATTAACTTGCTTTGCTCCAGGAATGTAATTGCCTCCAGGTCGCCGGAAGATGACCCTGGCGCCAGTGAGGGGGTAGCTAGGTCACAGAGCCAGATTTCAGTTAAGATGAGGTGTGCTGCAGCACACATCACAGTTTCCAAGGAAGGCAATCGATTCTTGTAAAGACAGAGTGCTCTATGAATAACAACCTGCAGTTTGCTAATATTATGCTGAGTATTTTTGCATCTATGTTCATCAGGGATATTGGTCTGTAATTTTCTTTTTGTGTGGTGTCTTTGCCTAGTTTTGGTATTAGAGTGATGCGGGCCTCATAGAATGAGTTTGGAAGTATTCTCTCCTCTTCTACTTTTTGGAAAACTTTAGAAGGATTGGTATTAGGTCTTTTCTAAAATTTGGTAAAATTCAGCGGTGAAGCCATTTGGGCCAGGTGTTTTGTTCTTAGGTAGTTTTTTGATTACCAAATCAATTTCATTGCTGGGAATTGGTCTGTTCATATTTTGTTTCTTTGTCAGTCTTGGAAGGTTGTATTTTTCTCGAAATTTGTCCATTTCTTCTAGGTTATCCAATTTGTTAGCATGTAATTTTCCATAGTGTTCTCTACTAATTCTGTGGTGACCATGGTGATTTTTCCTTTCTCATTTCTGATTCGTTTTATGTGTGTAGACTCTTTTCTTCTTGATAAGTCTGGCTAGGGGTTTATGTATTTTTTTATTTTCTCAAAGAACCAGCTCCTAGTTTCACTGTTTCTTTCTGTTGTTTTATTCTTCTCAATTTTATGTATTTCTGCTCTGATCTTTATTATGTCCCTCCTTCCACTGACATTGGGCCTCATTTGTTCTTCTTTTTCTAGTTTCATTAATTGTTAAGTTTATACTGCTCATTTGGGATTGTTCTTTCTCAGGTAAGCGTGTATTGCAATATACTTTTCCTCTTAGAAGTGCCTTCACTGCATCCCACAGATTTTGGGGTGTTGAGTTGTTGTTGTCATTTGTCTCCATATATCGCCTGATTTCTGTTTTTGTTTGGTCATTGATCCATTGATTATTTAGGAGCATGTTGTTAAGCCTCCTGTGTTTGTGGGCCTTTTTGTTTTCATTGCATAATTTATTTCTAGTTTCATACCTTTGTCGTCTGAGAAGCTGATTGGTACAATTTCAGTCCTTGTGAATTTATTGAGGCTCTTTTTGTGGCCTAGTATGGAATCTATTCTGGAAAATGTTCTGTGTGCACTTGAGAAAAATGTGTGTCCTATGGATTTTGGGTGGAGTGTTCTGTAGATGTCTGTTAGGTCCATCTGTTCTAATGTCCCTCTGTCTCCTTGATGCCAAGTTCTTGTTCACGAAGCCAAAGAATGAGCTTCACAAACACTCAAGGTAGGAGAGCAAGGTACAGGCTTTTATTTAGAGATAAAGTGAGAGGACAGAGCTCCCGGCTCACGCCAGGAGGGGACAAGAGAGTCCGTGGTTGGCTCATTGTCTAGGGGTTTTATGCGCAGTTGAGGATTTTCAGGAATGAGGGTTAAGGGTTAGGAGTGCAGACTTGTAAGACCACCTGCCCTGCCCTCAAGGTGGGATGGGCTGTTGTCTGTTTGCTTGGGTTGTTTATAGTTGAGATTGCTTACCAAAGTAGTCTTTTGCCTAGATTGTAGATTACGATTAGAGAAGGGAAAATAGCACATAGTTACAATTAAAATAAACTGGGCCTTTTATCAGGATAAGGTAAATTTTACATTGGCATGATGCAGTTGATACAATAAAGTGATGGTTTGTGCTGAGATACCCTTCTTTATCTGCAGAACACTCAAACATTCCAGACCAAGTTGCTCCTGGCCTTTTGAGCTTTAAGTGATTTTACTGAAGAATGTCTATATTCCCACTCATGTATACAAATCTTTACCCTAGAGAATTAGTGTGACTCTGACTGTGCATAATGCTTAACAGAGAGTTTTGACAAGGACTTCTTTGCATATTGTTACATTGTTCTGATTGTAATTATCTTGCTCTTCTTTTTCTCCGGAGGCCCTCACCCTACTCTGCCTAGTCCCATGGTCCCTGTCTCATTCCCCCCTCTACAGATGGAGACCCTAGCTGCTGCTAGGGAAAGGGGGCGATGACCACTCTGGCTGCTTCATGCTGAGAAGGGACACCATAAGGGGTGCAGTTAGGTCTCCATCAGTGGTCAGTCAAGAGGGCCTCAGAAGATGAGCATTTCCATCCTGGGTTCCATTTCTATCACCATTTGCAGTCTTATGGCTTCTAGATCAGATAGAACAAATCATGTTATTAGGTTAAGTATACAGGGGCTAAATATTAGTATCAGGATAATGATGAACCCGATGAGTAAAATGGCATTATGGTATCTGATAGGGAATCTTTCTGTTTTTTTTCCACATGGCTGCATGGGCATGCAGCACTAGGTATGCATACTTAGAGTCAGTGTATATATTGACTGTCTTTCCTTTCCCTATTTTAAGGGCTCTAGTGAGGGCTGTTAATTCTACCATCTGGGCACTCGTGCCCGGTGGAAGTGGTTGGCACTCAGTAGTATCCCACAGAGTGACAACTGCATAGCCAGCTTTCCACTGGCCTTGCTCAATAAAGGAGCAGCCGTCTGTGAAGAGAACAAGCTCTGGGTTCTCTAAGGGGCTCTCTTTTAGGCCTTCTCTGGCAGAATAGTTTAGGGCAAGGACCTGTTGGCAGTCATGCTCAGGTCCTTTACTCATGGATTCAGGTAGAAAGGTATGTGGATATAGGGTGGAGCATGTCCACAGCTGGGTTACAGGGCCCTCAAGGAGAAGTGACTGATATTTTAGTAGCCTGCTGTCTGATAACCACAGGTCTCCCTGGGTGTTCAATAAGCTGGTGATATTATGGGGTGCGTGCACTATCACGTCTGTTCCCAGGGCCAGTTTTGTAGCTTCAGGTACAAGCAGGGCTACGGCTGCCACAGACCTCAGACAGTGTGGCCAGCCCTTAGCTAGTGGGTCTAGTTCCTTGTTTAGATAGGCTACAGGCTGCTGCATTTCTCCTCGAGGTTGAGTTAGTACTCCCAGCACCACTTCTGACCTCTCAGTAACAAATAGGCTAAACCGGTTTCCAGTGGGCAGGCTCAAGGCAGGGGCCTGGGAGCAGGGCTTTTTTCAAAGCCCCATAAGCTTTAATAGCATCAGGTTCCCACTGGAGTTTTATGGTACCTTCCCTTTGGGCTTCCTTAAGGATCTGGTAGAGGGGTCTGGCTAACTCTCCATATCTGGGGACCCAAATTCTGCAATACCCAGTGATGCCCAAGAATCCCCTCAGGTGCCTGATAGTAGAGGGTAATGGGTGGCAGAGAATGGGCTGGATTCTCTCTTCCCCCAGGGCTCTAGTTCCCCAAGAGAAATTAAGGCCCAGATATTTTACTTGCTGCTGACAGATCTGTGCTTTCTGACGAGAGAACTTATAGCCACAGTCAGCTAGGAAGTTCAGTAATCTCTGAGTACTTTCCTGACACTCTGTCTCTGTAGTGGTGCAGAGAAGTATATCATCCACATATTGGAGGATTTCTGCCTCTCTTGAATCAAAGGAGGCCAGGTCCTTGGCTAAGACCTGCCCAAATAAATGTGGGCAATCTCTGAATCCCTGGGGCAAAACTGTCCAGGTTAATCGAGCTGAGGGATTTACAGGATCCTCAAAGGCAAAGAGAAACTGGGATTCAGATGCAAGTGGAATACAAAAGAAAGCATCTTTCAGGTCTAGCACAGTAAACCATGCCGCTCCCTCAGGAATCCTGGATAACAGGGTATAGGGATCAGGTACTACAGGATGTAGGGGCACAACTGCCTCATTAAGGGCTCATAGATCTTGTACAAGGCACCAGCTTCCATCTGACTTTTGTACTCCTAATATGGGAATGTAGCAGGGACTGTTACAGGCTATCAAGAGGCCTTGAGTTTTTAGGTTATTGATAACTGGTTTCAAGCCTTCATGAGCTTCTGGTTTTAAGGGATACTGCCTTTTATGAGGGAAGTAATTAGAGTCTTTAAGATGGACTTGCACTGGTTGGGCTGATTCTGCTTTTCCAATGATTCCATTAGTTGCCCAGACTTCAGGATTAATGTCTACTTCCACTAAGGGAAGACATCGCTCATCTCTTTCTATGTTCTTATGCACAGAGGCTTGTACTTTAGAAAGTATACCACAGCCTAGAAGTGGTGTTGGACTTTCTGGGACCACTAGGAAGGCATGGGAGAATAGCACTGAGTCCCAGTCACAACTTAAAGACTGAGTAAAATATTTGGTCATGGGCTTCCCAGATCCACCTCTTAACAGTAGCTGACTGGGAGGAGGGAGGGCCAGGATTATGGAGGAGGACCGAATAGGTGGCTCCTGCTTCGAGCAGGAAATTGATGGTGTGGCCTCCTACAGAGAGAGTCACCCGGGGCTCCTGTGGGGTTATGACGGTGACAGGAGCCAGCATAGGCAGCCCCGGGCCCCTTCAGTCCTGACCACATTGTTGCAAGTCCGACCCCAGTTGCCTATGCCTCTGAGGGCAGTCTCACTTCCAGTGGTCTCCTTGACAGAGCGGACAGGGCGTTGGTGGTTTGGAGCGCCTACCCCTGGGGCACTCTGGCTTAAAATGCCCCTCTCTGCCACAGAGGAAACAAGCCGCCCGGGGCCCGGTCCCTGGGGCTGCTGTCCCCTTCTCCAGCCTTGGAGGCCCAAAGTTGACTCTCTGTAAGGCCATGGTTAATGCCTCTGCCTTTCAGTTGTCTTTCCTGTCCCAGTCCCTCTTTTCCTCCTCGTCTCTATTATAGAAAACTGAGGTGGCGACCTTCAGGAGGCTTTCCAGATTTGTTCTGGGCCAAATGCCAATTTTTGTAACTTCCTCCTGATATCTGGGGCTGACTGGGAGATGAATTTATCCTTGAGAATGACTTGGCCCTCTGGGGACTCTGGGGACATATATGTATGTGCTTCACCAGTGCCTCCCTGAGCCGCTCCAGAAAGGTTGAGGGGCTTTCTTTTACTTCCTGCATTGCAGCTGATAATTTAGAGTAATTTATAGGTTTTACTTATGCTCTTTTCAGCCCTCCTAAAATACAAGTTATGAAGTGGTTCCTGTGCCAGTTATCAGCATCGTCTGTATCTTGGCCCCACTCTGGGTCAGTGAAAGGCACTGCCTGACAGCCAGTGGGGACTCGGGTTAGCTCCTCTGGAGATCTCCCATGTGCATTTATAGTGTACCATTCATCTCCAAACTCTAAGGCTTCTCTGATTACTTTCTCTTTCTCCCCTCTGGTAAGGGTTTGGTCCAGTATGAGTATAACATCCTTCCAGGCCAGTTCAAAAGATAAAAGAAATACTTACCTGGCAGGGGAGATACCATGATCACGAAGGTGGTTTTCCCAGGGCGAGGCTTATCCATTGCACTGCGGATGTGCTGACCCCTGCTATTTCCCCAAATGTGGGAAACTCGACTGCATTATTTGTGGTAGTGGGGGACTGCGTTCGCGCTTTCCCCTGAAAAAAAAAAAGATAAAAGAAGTTCTTCGAAGGATTCTATGTACTTGTCTGGGTCATCTGAAAATTTACCCATGTCCTGTTTAATTTGCCTCAGATCTTGGAGTGTAAAGGGGACATGGACCCGAGCCAATCCCCACTCTTCATTGGCTACTTCCTGTAAAGGCAATAAAGATGGCTGTAACTGTCTTTTCTTCACTCCCTGGGAAGCCTGGTGGGGTGATTGGGCCAATGATACTTGGGGTGGCAGTTCTCCGGTGGTGTGACTTTTAAGCTTCTTGGCAAGTGGACTTGGATCTGGATAAGGTGGGCATGGCAGAGCCAATGGGGCTGAATTAGGGTTTGGAGTAGAGTCAGGAATTAATCCACCTTTTTTGCATAGCCCTTTACTTTCTCTAAGGGCTGAGAAAGCTTGTACATATGTGACTTCTGACCATTTTCCTTTCTTGCGGCAAAATAAATCTAGCTGCGTGATCTTATTATACAGTATACTTCCCTCAGGGGGCCAGGCCTTCCCATCAGAGAGTTTGTATTGAGGCCAGGCTTGTGTGCAGAAGATAAGGCACTTCTTTTTCAGGGTCTGGGGATTGAATTGCTCCCAGTTCCTCAGAATGCATGCCAGAGGCGTATCTGGCTTTAGACTTGAAGAGGATGCTCCCATCTGGAAGAGAGAGAAAGACGGGTGTCCAGCACCTCATTGGCCTCTCTCTGTGTGAGGGTGTCCCCTTGCCTTGGAGCCTAGGTGACAGTGGTTAGTCACCCCCTCTGCCAGCCTACCGGAATTAACCACTCCTTACCAGCATGGCCTGCACCTTGCCTTGATTCCCCTCTTGCCTTCCCACTCAGCAAGAGTCACCTGGGAGCTCTAGATTTAGTGGGACCTTACCAGTGTGCTCCTACTTACACCTTTTGGGAGTTTCCCTAGTTTTCTCTGCATGAGCTTTCCTTGAGAGCCCCCTGCCTGTCTGATAAGTGCAGGGACTGTGTGACTTCTTGCTGCCAGAGCCCTGATCTAAGTCACAAGCCTGTTTCGCTTCCCTGGGACTGCAGAAAAGGAAATGCCTAGCCCTAGGATGATTGCCTCTAAGGAAAGGAAATCAATAGAATAGAGCCATGGCTAGAATTTAAATGGGGCTATTTACATGTACAGTTATGGAGGGGGGTGTCTATACTCTTAAACACCAGTTTCTGCCACTGCCTGAGAATTATTTAGCCAGTCACCCACTATAACAAATCTGATCTGTGAGACAAGAGGTCAGGTGTCATCTGCGACTCTCGTTGGAGGTTGACTCAGCGCCATCGGATCAGTCGGCCAGAGCCAAGATCCAAGGACCACTGTCCACTAGTCCGGTCTCCCCTCGGAGTCCACAGATTAGGATAGGAAAGTAGGAAGTCAGCTCAGCCACTCCCCAACATTCCCGTCCATCCGGAGGTGGGCATCAAGGAGCGGCAGACACTGGGAAACCTTTCACCCAAGATTTAAGACTGGTAGCCAACGCTAATCATCTTTTAAGTGGCTAACGGGTGCCCAGACACATTTTGATGAGATAAAAAAAGTGCAGTATTAAGTCAGGAATAAGAGTGAAGCGTGGATCTCCTACCTTGCAGTGGTGAATATTGGGGTCCATGAAATTGATGAAGTTAGAAGAGAGTTAGGAACGCCCCCTGCCTCACTGAGGCCAGGGCGGCCTGAAGAAGCAGGCTGGGAGTCAGAGACAGAGAAAGAGACACTCCTCATGGACACCCAGTTGGGCTGTCAGGGTCTGATTCCAGACACGTGGGCCTTTGAGGAGCCGCTGCAGTGTAACGTCAGCCTAGACTCTTGCAGTTGCTCACGGCTTTCCTCAGTCCCTCACATCTGAGGAGATGCCTCTGAAGGGGAATCCTGGCCTCCACTCAGGTGACATTCCCGGCTCCCAAGGGAGACGGGGGATCCACTGAGGGAGACGCAGGGGAACCTGTCACTCGAGACTTTGAGATGGGCAGCCAGGCTAGTCCCATTTAAGTGGCTGAAGAGCGCCCAATTTTGTGTGCTACAGACGGCTTCCTTCTATAAGGACAGTGAAAGAAAAGGCAGGCTTGGATGCCGATACTCACCTCCGAAGTTATCCCAGATGAGCCCCCAAAGATGATGCCGGGGTTCTTGTTCACGAAGCCAAAGAATAAGCTTCACAAACACTCAAGGTAGGAGAGCAAGGTACAGGCTTTTATTTAGAGATAAAGTGAGAGGACAGAGCTCCCAGCTCACGTCAGGAGGGGACAAGAGAGTCCGTGGTTGGCTCATTGTCTAGGGGTTTTATGCGCAGTTGAAGATTTTTCAGGAATGAGGGTAAAGGGTTAGGAGTGCAGACTTGTAAGACCACCTGCCCTGCCCTCAAGGTGGGATGGGCTGTTGTCTGTTTGCTTGGGTTGTTTATAGTTGAGATTGCTTACCAAAGTAGTCTTTTGCCTAGATTGTAGATTACGATTAGAGAAGGGAAAATAGCACATAGTTACAATTAAAATAAACTGGGCCTTTTATCAGGATAAGGTAAATTTTACATTGGCATGATGCAGTTGATACAATAAAGTGATGGTTTGTGCTGAGATACCCTTCTTTCTCTGCAGAACACTCAAAACATTCCAGACCAAGTTGCTCCTGGCCTTTTGAGCTTTAAGTGATTTTACTGAAGAATGTCTGTATTCCTAGTCATGTATATAAATCTTTACCCTAGAGAATTAGTGTGACTATGACTTTGCATAATGCTTAACACAGAGTTTTGACAGGGACTTACTTGCACATTGTTCTGACTGTAATTATATTGCTCTGCTTTTTCTCCGGAGGCCCTCACCCTACTCTGCCTAATCCCATGGTCCCTGTCTCATCCTTACTTATTTTCTGTCTGGTTGGTCTGTCCTTTGGAGTGAGTGGTGTTTTGAAGTCTCCTACAATGAATTCATTGCATTCTATTTCCTCCTTTAATTCTGTTAGTATTTGTTTCACATATGTAGGTGCTCCTATGTTGGGTGCATAGGTATTTATATTGGTTATACCCTCTTATTGGACTGACCCCTTTATCATTATGTAATGTCCTTGTTTGTCTCTTGTTACTTTGTTTGTTTTGAAATCTATTTTTGCTGATTGAAGTGCTGCAACTCCTGCTTTTTTCTATTAGTGGCATGAAATATCTTTTTCCATCTGTTCACTTGTAGTCTGTGTATGTCTTTGGGTTTGAAGTGAGTCTCTTGTAGGCAGCATATAGATGGGTCTTGTTTTTTTTATCCATTCAGTGACTCTGTGTCTTTTGATTGGTAAATTCAGACCATTTACATTTAGGGTGATGATTGATAGATATGTACTTACTGCCATTGCAGGCTTTAGATTTCTTCAAGAGTAGCCTCTTTACTCTCTAACAGTAACTTAACTTGCTTAGTCGGCTATTTCAAACACAATCTAAAGGTTGTGGTTCTTTTTCCCTCTTCTTTTTTTCTCCTCCACTCATTATATGTTAGGTTTCATATTCTGTACTCTTTGTGTATCCCTTAACTGACTTTGTGAGTAGCTGAATTGATCTACATCCTTTACTGTGGTTTATTTTCTCTAGTGACAACTATTTAGCCTTAGGAGCACTTCCATCTAGAGCAGCCCCTCCAAAATACACTGTAGATATGGTTTTAAGGAGGTAAATTCCCTCAACTTTTGCTTATCTGAAAATTGTTTAATCCCTGCTTCATATTTAAATGATAATATTGCCAGGTAGAGTATTCTTGGTTTGAAGCCCTTCTGTTTCGTTGCATTGAATATATCATGCCCCTCCCTTCTGGCCTGTAAAGTTTCTGCTGAGAAGTCTGATGATAGCCTGATGGGTTTTTCTTTGTATGTGATCTTTTTTCCTCTCTCAGGCTGCTTTTAGTACTCTGTCCTTCTTCTTGATCTTTACCATTTTAATTATTGTATGTCTTGGTGCTGTGTTCCTAGGGTCCCTTGTGTTGGGAGATCTCTGTTCTACTATGGCCCGAGAGACTGTTTCCTTCCCCAGATCGGGGAAGTTTTCATTATTTCCTCAGAGAGACTTTCTATCCCTTTTTCTCTCTCTTCTGGTACCCCTATAATGCGAATATTGTTCTGTTTGGATTGGTCACACAGTTCTCTTAATATTCTTTCATTCCTACAGATCCTATTTTCTCTCTGTGCCTCAGCTTCTTAGTATTCCTGTACTCTAATTTCCTTTCCATTTACTGTCTCCTATACTTTATCTAATCTGCTTTTAAATCCCTCCATTGTATATTTCATTTCAGATACTGTATTTTTCAAAGTTTCTTTCTCTTTTTTGAATTCCTTCCTTAGGTCTTGAATATTTTTCTGTAGCTCCATGTACTTGTTTATGATTTTTATTTTGAAATCTTTATAGGAAGATCGGTGATTTCAGTTTTACTTGGCCCTCTTTCTGTTGTTTGAGGGATTGTGGTTTGTATAAGATTCTTTTGCTGTTTCTTATTTCTAATGATTACTGTGGAATAATAACTTTGTGCATGCAGCCCCCTCTAGTGCCCAGGGGCTCTACTCTCTAGAGCTGCCCAGCACCTGGAGCTATGGCAGGGGCACAGACACGTGCCTCTTGCTACTGCCAGAAGGAAAGAGCTCTTTCCTGCTTCCCAGCTATAGTGCCTGCCTCTACTGCCAGGGTCAGTGGGCCAAGTGGGCAGGGTGGAGCCTCTGTGCTATACTCTTGTATCTCCTAATGGTGTGGCCCCCCCTCCGGCTAGCCTGATACGATGGTAAGGGCAGCAGATTTGTGGATGGGTTCCTGCTGGGAGGAAGGAGTGGCAGACTGTCTATTGCAGTTGATGGCCTTGGGGCTGCATTCCCATCCAGGGGGATGGAGTATCTGAAGGTCCTGAACATTCCCAACCTGCTGGGCTGAGTGTGCCAGTACAATTTTGTCCACCTATACTTTCTCCTGAGCTGAAAGCTCTAATCCCTGCCCCTATAGCACCCCTCTTGCTGATGGAAAGTCTTTCAACTTGCTCACCTTTTGTCCCAGAGCAGCCAGTTGTGGCTACCTGTTCTCCACTCAGTCTCTTCCAAGTATTCTGACTAACTTTGCTTTCCAACCACTCTAATCTCCAGACCACCATGTAATGTGGATTCGTGCTCCTGGAGCAGATATCCACGGTCGGTGTTCACCACTCTTGGGCTTCTACTCCCTCCTCCACTCCATTTCTCTTCCTCCCACCAGTGAGCTGGGGCGGGGGAGGGCTTGTATCCCACTGGATCCTTTTCTGTAACGTTTTCCCCAGATGTAGGCAGTCTGTTTCAGTCTTCAGGTTCCCCTTTCAGGATTAGTTAGTTGTATTTGCTGTATTTTCCTGTTATATGTAGTTTCGGGATTAGGATTCTGCCTCAGTTCTCATGCTGCCATGTTTTTCCCTCACCTGCTATTTGTGAGATAATCTTATGATTTTTCTCTTTTACTCTATTTCTTCATTGATAGATGTTCTAATAGTGAATTGCCCTTGAAATCCTGAGCTAAGCTTCTTGATCATTGTGTTATTTTCTACTAAATTACTGGATTGGGTTAGCTATTTTTTAATTCAGATTTTTCATCTTTATTCTTTGATGAACTGATTTTCTTATTTTGTATTTGGTTTTAGAAACAAGGTTATATTAGCCTCATAAAATGTCAGGCCCCTTTCAGTTTTTCTGGAACAACCTGTATAAGGTAATCCTTCAAAGCTTTAGTATCAGTCCTTAGGCTTCGGGAGTGCTTGAGAATGTTACCATTTCAATTCCTTTAATGACTATTGAATTATTCAAATATACTGTTTCTTTTTATTCATGGGATCATTTTAAAGTTGAGTAAGTTTTTTTTTTATTTTTAGCCAATGACAATTAAGTTTTGCATGTTTGCATCAATATATATATTGTTTTAAATAAATAATTATACAGATAAATGTCTGGTAGCTCTTATTTTAAAGAGCCTTTTTCAGTGGAATATTTGAATGGAGTCTTAAGTCCAGATATTGTGGTAAATTTGAAGTGTGTTTTTTTTTTAATTAATTCTTAAGACTTAAACTTGATAAATTTCCTTCCAGCAGTTGAGTCAGATGGCCGAAGCTGGCTGGAACAGCATGTGGTCCATCAGTACTGGACAGACAGATCCCCACGGTTTCCTCATAGTTTACATTTGCATTCCAATTTAGCTGCTATCTGGTAAGAAGCTAAATATTTCATTTAATGTGTTGATAGAAGAAACTTTCATGTATTAATATTGTTTTTGATTTATGATTTAAATCAAGTACTTCCCTGAAATTTAAGTTTGTTTTGTTCTTAACAGTGGTAAAAGGTTTTAATTATTTAATTATTTTTTGATGGAATTTTTATTTAATTATAACCTGTCTTTGATATTTACTTGAATGGATCGGTCTGTATTAGGCCATTTATTTCTGTTAAAAGTGTACGTATTGCAAAAATACAGATACTGCTTTATCAAGATGATAATGCATAGTTTAAAATATTTGCCTAAATCAGCAGTAAACATAACTGTAATTGCTGTGAAACTGCTTTTCAGCATATTTCAGTTGATATTTGAAAATGACTATTGGAAGGGCATTTAAAGCATGTATTTATGTTTATTTGTTGATTGATTCGTAGTTAAATTACCACTAAAGTGCATATGTTTTTTGAGACATATAATTTTACCTTCTCACTGACATTTGATGTTTGTTATCTAATAGGGACCAACACTTGTACAACAGCGACCCATTATATGTTCCAGATGACAGAGTTTTTGTTACTGAGACGCAAGTTATTCGGGAAACCTTATGGTAAGATCTTCTAATCTAATTAATAGTGTAGAAGACATTATTTATTAACGATAAGTAGAATTTTGGATTTTTAAAGAAGTGTTCAGGATTTTTTCACACGCACACTAGAAACAGGCTTTTAGGTATGAGCCCAAAACTATTCCAAGTAGGCATATAAACTTTGGGTGACTGGAAAAATTCAAACTTTAGATTTGACTGTGGAAATCATGAGATTCTAATGTATTTACTTCTTTTCCATCTTTAATAGTATATTTAGATTAGACCTTCACTTTTTTAATATCTATGAGTTCAAAGAACAGTTCCTAATTTGCTGCTTACTGCTTCTGATAGGCAAAATATATCAGTGAGAGTTAGCCTGTGTCCTGAACCTGGAAACCAGGAGCCTGTGTCCTGAACCTGGAAACCGGGAATCTAAGAATTTAGAATGTCTTCACAAAAAGAAAAATGAAAAATATCACATGTAGTGCTTTTATGACTTCGATTTCCAGGTTCAGCTCCTCTCTGCCATAAAGTAGAAGACATCTTAAAAATGGGAAGATCTTGGTGGGGTGCACAGGGAAGGCAGTATAGCGCGGAGAAAACAAGTAGTGACTCTACAGCATCTTACAATGCTGATGGACAGTGACTGTAATGGGGTGTGTGGAGGGGACTTGATAATGGGGGGAAAGTAGTAACCACAGTGTTGCTCATGTGATTATATATTAATGGTACCAAAATAAAATAGAATAAATAAATAAATAGAGAGAGAGAAGGAAGGAAGAAAGGAAGGAAGGAGGAAGGGAGGGAGGAAGGAAGGAAAGGAAGGGAGGGAGGGAAGAAGAAGGAAGGAAGAAAGGAAGGAAGGAGGGAGGGAGGAAGGAAGGAAGGAGGAAGGAAGGAAGAAAGAAAGAAATGCTTTGACAACACTGTTTTGGACTTGTCTCTAAGATTGTGTGGAAATATCTTGAGTTTTAATCAGATAAGAGGATTGATATATTTTCTAATTATTTGACCCCCCACACCCCCAAATTCTGCATCTTTAATTAGAATTTCTTAGGCATTCTTGTAGTGAATATTTTTCTAAACTTAAAGTACATTCATCTTTTTAATTTCATTTCAGGTTACTCTCAGGGGTAAAAAAGCTCTTTATATTTCAGTTGATAGATGGGAAGGTAACTGTGAGAAACAATATTATAGTAACTCATTTGACACATGTAAGTTACTTGTATTTATTGTAACTAAATTTTAATAGGTTTATATAAACTAGTTATATAACTGTGGAACATTTTATAATATTAAATTAATTATTAAATATATTTAAGAACCAAAAGACAAAATAAAGTTGTGCATCTTTACAGTGCTTAGAGAGTTCTTTAATACTGTTTGTGATGTTTATATTTAGTTCTGATTTGTGCTTTCTGCTTTTTATTTCAGTTATTCTGTATTAGGAAAGCTGTATGCTGTAATTTCTTTTACCTGTAGTGCATTTACCTTATATATGTTGTTAAAAAGTATAAGCCACAGTTCTGTATTCTTTAGAAATCAGTGCTTATACTATTTACTTTGAATATAAAACTAAATATTTATTTTATTACTTTGTTTTCTACTAAGTATGATGTTTACAACAGTCACAAAAGACATACTTTACAGTGAGGTAATATGAATTTGAATGCTTGCCAAAGACTCACTTCAAATATATGTGCTCTGCTTCTGCTCTAGAGATGCCTACGATCAGTGCTGGAACAAATAGCAGCATATGGCCAGGTTGTCTTTCAACTCCAGGAGTTCATCGATGAAGTCATGGGGCACAGCTCTGAAAGCATGTTACCTGGAAATGGCCCCATTCCTAAGAAGCTAGCCGAAGCTCCCTTTAGAACGTATCAGGCTTTCATGTGGGCCCTGTACAAATACTTCATTAGTTTCAAAGAGGAGCTTACAGATATTGAGAAGTGCATCATCAATAATGGTATTTAAATGTTCTTCCCTTTTACTCATAAAACGTATAACTCCTTTATTGAATGCTATCTAGATTAACCGCCGTAAGATATGAAAATTACATAAAAAGTAAGATTCTCATGGTCATTTTTATATTACTTTAAATTTATATTTTTAAGCTATTCATATCTAAAAATCCAAATAGAACAGAAAGGTTTTGGTAAAAGTTCTTCCTCCTGTGCCAGTTCTCTACCAAGTACTCAGTCCCCTCCCCAGAGGCAGCCAAGTCACCAGTGTCTTGTGTGTCCTTCCAGAAATAATTGAGACATGTTCAGGCAATGCACATTCATATACTTACCTAGTCTATTAGCTGCTCTTTTCAAATCGTGGTCTAGTTTAAATTTTGAGGATTATACCATATAGATACATAAAGAGCCACTTAATTATTTTTTCATAAATCAAATGTTTTGCATGGATGTATCAAACCAATCCCCTTTTGATGGACATTTAGGTTTTTGGTCATTTGGTATTGTCAACAGTGCTGCACTGATAATCACGTACATGTAACTAACTATAGAATGGAATCACTAGGTCAGAGAGTATGTGTAAGGTAATGTGTGATTTTAATAGATACTCTCCATGAAGGTACAATAAATGACTATACTCTTGCTGCAGTACGTATACAAACCTGTTTTATCACACTCTTGCCATCAGTGTGTCATCAGACTTTTTGTTCTCTATCTGATAGGTGTAAAATGGTATAGGATTTTTTCCCCCTCAGTTATTTTCAACTACTACCAAAAGTAATAGAGAGACCCCATATTCCCTTCACCCAAATTCCTGCAGTGGTGACTTCCTTAACATAATTATAGACTTTATCAAAATGAGGAAATTGACACTGGCACAACACATTAACCAGTCTGCAGACCTGACATGGGTTTTCACCAGTTTTGCAGGTACTTGATTTTTTTGAGGGGTGAGGAATAATATCTTTGTATGTAGTTCTGTGATGTTTTATCATGTGGATATTCGAATATCCGTTTCCACAGTTATGATCCAGAGCTGTGCCATCCCCACCAGGAATTTGCTCTTGCCACCCCTTTATAGCCACTCCTTCCCCTCACTAAAATAGTAGTCCATTATTGTCTTTTTTATTTAGGCAGTGTAATTTTAATTTTCATTCTTTTGTGAGATCAAATGTCTTCCTATATGTTAAAGAATCACTTGTATCTCCTTTTCCTTGAACTGTCAGGCCTTTATATGCTATTTTTCTGTTGAGTCATCTTTTCTTTCTTTTGGGAAATAAGCTTCTTGTGATGATGAGATGAAAACCCACCACCCTCCAGTTGGCTAAGCCTTCCCTAAGTGACACATTTATATCACATTTTGAATGCAGGTATTTGTCCTTGCTGATGAGTTTGATTTCTTAATGTTTTAGAAACTACAGTAACTCTTGCAGTAGTGGTGGGCAAGTTGTCACCTCGACTGGCTCAGCTTAAGGTTCTACACAAAGTGTTTAGTACTGGAGTAGCAGAAGTTCCACCTGACACTCGAAATGTCGTTCGGGCATCTCATCTGCTCAACACACTGTACAAAGCCATTCTGGAATATGACAACGTTGGAGAAGCCTCTGAGCAAACTGTATGTAAGGCCCTTCTCTAAAGTTTGTGACTCCATTCTGCTCAGCCAGATGAGTGGTGCATAGCCTGTCATAACTCTTCATAAAAGTGCTTAAATCATGGTGTATCACAGTTGTTCAGTTTTTAAATTACCTAAATTTGAGGCTGCAGAAAACTGGCTTTTCAGCTATAATTGCCAGGATCACCAGGATGAGGCAAGGACAAAGCAAAACATTAAAGTAAGATGGAAAAATACCTAGCTGACTTACACAGATATTTGCAATAACCCCTTCTTAAGTAAGAATATAAATCTTTTATTTGAGGTACTTAGAGTAGTCAAATTCTTAGAAAAAAAAGTAGAGTAGTGGTTACCAGGACTAGTGGAGAAGTTTAATGGGTATAGAGTCACAGTTTTGCAGCTTGAAAAAGTTCTGGAGATCTGTTTTCACAATGTGAACATACTTAACACTGCAGAACTGTGCACTTAGGAATGGTTGTGATAGTACATTTTTATGTTATATTTTATGTTACCTTATATGTTATAGTTCATAATTTTTTTTTTTACCACAATTTAGAAAAACACATCTAACTAGAGTCTATAATCTAGAAAGCTGCAGGTTTGTTTGGAGGCATATTCTTGAATGTGTTTGCTAGTTCATTGGTGTAACTTTGTTTTCTCACCATTTTGGTTCTATAGCTCAGTATAATAGAGGGTGATTTCTTCCAGCTATGCAAGTTTTCTTCCTCCTGAGAGCTATAATAGAATGAGCTAATTTCCCATTCTTAGTTGACATTTGCTGATAGCACTGTTTAGTTGGGATAACCATATTGTGGTTGGTCTGTCCCGTTTAGAACTTTAGTCCCTATGTAACTCACGCTCAAGACATCCTGGTACAGACTGCAGACAGTCTGGTCTTCTCACATTTAGGTGAGTTTTCATAAAGACTTTATAGGGTTATGTTTTGGATTTTTATTTTCTTTGTTTCAAAAAAACATAGAAATTCAGTCACTTTTTAAAAGGCATTTCAGGAATGTCTGGACCTCATTTTACCCAGAGATGAGGGTGGCCTCTGCACTGTCCTCAGGTCTCCCTACTCTTCTCTCTCTGGGTGGAAACGGTGAGGCCCTACCTGCAGACGGTGGATGAGTGGATCGCACATGGGCAGCTATACGACTGTGCCCGGGAGTTCATCATCCAGAGGTGGGTGACACCACACACCAGTGGGGCACGAGGGTGCCGGCCTACCTCCTTACCTCCCTTTTCTCATGTGAAAAGCATGCACTTCCATTAGTTGGAATCATCCCCAGGGAGAGCAGTCCTAATGATAGAGCTGTCTTACATTTTTATAGCTCATCTCAGGCACCAGCCAAAAAAATACCTTTCTCTGAGTTTTATGTCAGTTCCTAGCTTTTCTTAGCAAATTATATTTTTGAGCGATAGTGTGCTGTGACAGTATGACAGGCTGGCTGATAATGTACAAGGCATACTGCTTCCCATAAAATGAATTTAGGTGATAACAAATGGCTTCAACTATTCCTATTATAAATTATCAGTAACATAAAGGATAGGAAAATATTATGCAACATGCCTCTCACTTATTTCTCCAAAGTAGCTACTATTTTATTTTTTACCTTGATAGTATAAGATTTAATACAACAATTAAGGCAAATCTTAATCATTCACTTATGATGATTCCCTTTCAGTTCATTGATTTTTCTGAACAGTATCATATAAACTGCAACACAGAACCATTTGCACTCTCAACTCAGTTTTAAGTCATGTACTCTTATTTAGATGTATGTTTTTATGGACAGCTATCCATGTAACTCATCAGGAAGAATAACTTGTAAGCCCCTAGAGCTCTGGAAAAGTGACCCGATTACACAGTGCTTTCTTTAACTGACTTTAACTGTGTCTGTCGTTACATGCTGTTTCTTACATGATAATTTTTGTGAAAATGGGATTCTGACTATTCTTAAATGGTGATGAGTGACCATGATTTTGTTGTTAAAAATCCAATTAAGAATCTGTGTAGAAGAGAAGATGTGGAAGTGTGGAGATTACTTTTACAGGAGATGGCAAAATGGATAATCTTTTACTCTGCCTCTGAAGAGACCAAATAAATCATTTTGTTTGATTCCAATTTGGGAAACTTTCTACTTAAATTTTATCTGTGCCATTCAGAGTATTTATCCATTTTTCTGTGTTAAACTGAAGTCAGATAAAACCTCTGCCCCATTTTGGCTGAAATTTCTTTGTTTTGCTAAGCTGATACTACTGTGTTTGGGAATGTCTGGAGAACACGTCTAAGCTGGAACAGACACTGTTTTTTTAAGGAAGAAAAATTAAAATGTAAAATTCTTTTGAATCTCTATAGAAACAAAAATGTTCCGGTAAATCACAGAGACTTTTGGTATGCAACCTACACACTATACAGCGTGTCGGAAAAGATAGAAAACGAAGAAAAAATGAGTGATAACACTAGTGCAAGCTCTGGCAGTGACCAGGGACCCTATGGCAGGCAGCACACCATGGTGTCCTTCCTCAAACCTGTCCTTAAGCAGATCATAATGGCTGGGAAGTCAATGCAGCTGCTGAAGAACCTGCAGTGTTCGGAGAGCACCACATGCCAGACAACGGCCAGAGGTGGGGGGTCCCTTTGTGTATCTCCTGTGGCATCGGGGCAGCTGCACTCTTCACACTTGCCGTCCTGAGATACATAATTATTTTGTAGTTTGAAAGTTATCAAAACCTTTGTTTTCATGGAAATTGCATTATGATCAAATTAATCATGCTGTTCCTGACTCGAAAACGATTGTTCGCCTTGGAAACTTTCAGCACTGTGTTTGAAAGACAGTATAATAAATTCCACATGCATTTTTCTTACTCTTGATTCCTTTGGACTGGTCCTTTAAAAAATGATTCTCTGGTATTTCTTAATGCAGCACAGCACCAATTAGCTCTTGGGGACCATAAATCTTGGCAGATAGGAATTTGTTGGTGGACAGTTCAAATTTGATTGTTGATTTCAAGAAAATCTTGATAATATCTGGTCTTTTTCTGTGCAATTTAAGCAGTATACTTGAAGTTCTATCAACTGACTGAAAAGACTTAAAAGTGTAGATGTTGTTACATTTGTAAATCACCCTAATGTTACACTAATTATTTTGTATTATTGCATCTACTTTGGGTTGTATTTTCACTATGGAATATTTCCTTTTCGACTGAGTAGTATATGAGCTTTCAGGGCCATTGTCAGAAGTGTTCTTTTCAATAAATTATGGCTCCTATTAGTGTTACCATAGTGCTATCCAGAATGGTATTAAGTTCTAAGCATCCTGCTTAGGGTATTACTCTATTGAGAAAAAATTAGCTTACACTTGGAATATTTAACCATAAATTTTGCGATTGTCCAACAGGCTAGAAAACTTAGTTTTACTGTAAAGGTAAATACTGTAGGGTACTTTAGTATAAAGGTAAAGATATCAGGCTATATTAAGATGGAATTACATAACATTTCTTAGTATTATGTAGTATTATTTACCAGAACATGATTCACTTTATATATTCCTTTATCTTTCAGATGCAGAAAGAAAAAGCTTGTATACCCTCTTCTTGGAATCTGTGCAGTCACGTCTTCGACATGGAGAAGATTCCACTACACAGGTCCTCACTGAGCAGCAGGCGACCAAAGAGAATCTCATTAAGATGCAGTCCATCGCTGAAAGGCATCTCGAACTGGATGACATTCACGATCCACTGCTGGCAATTAATTTCGCAAGGTGATAACCATCTGTAAGATTTTCCGTGATTAAAATGCAGATATTTGCTATATTCAGTAACTTTTTATTTCTGTCAGGTAGGGCTTTCCAGCCTTAAAAATAAGAACCGTTGTAGCCATTACTAATGAATGGAATACAAGAAGATACTGTGTTCAATTATTTCAGACTGTACAGTTTGGCCTCCTTGTTGTTTGTGAAAGTCTACAGACTATCATGTGCCAGGCCCATGGGGAGTGCTGTCACTCATGCAGAAGATGATTATAGAAAGCTGAATCATGGCCCCTCCCTTTGCATAAAATGCATCTTGGCCATTAGCCTGGAGTAAGTCATTAATTACCCATGCAGTGCCTTATTGTCTGATGGCTGTCATTCACTGCCCATGACTTTAGTGGCTCGAAAGACCTACTCAGTACTTGACTGTAAAGGCAGCAGTGACTGAACGAGTGCTTCACTTAAAGGGTATTTTTCAGGGGGAAAATTTATTCCTGTAATACTTGGTAATTTGAAGATTAAAGGTAAAAGTGGGAACCTGGAATTCTGATTTAAGACTATTCTGTTGACAGTAAGTCATAGAAAGAAGATTAAATGTTTTTGTCTTTAAAGGTTGTATTTGGAACAGAGTGACTTTCACGAGAAGTTTGCTGGTGGAGATGTATGTGTGGATAGATCATCAGAATCTGTGACATGCCAGACTTTTGAGTTAACACTGAGATCTTGCCTATATCCTCATATTGATAAGCAGTATTTAGATTGCTGTGGAAACCTCATGCAAACTCTAAAAAAAGATTACAGGTACAAGGGTTTAGTTTTGGAAGTAGACAGTAGTTTATTGTACTTTAAGAATAGTTCAAATTATTTTAAAATCCTCTATTTCAAGTTAATTTTTCTGAGAGTAGGAAATGGATATACAATAAACAATTTTATTTCAAGAGGGTTAATTAACCATCAGTGTTTTTCTTACCTATGTTGTGAAATTTAGTTAGTTATTTCTGAGAATCTTTTCCAAAAGAAATAAGAGAAAACCTTGCTGCACAAAAATGCCTATCACAAAGTTTGCTATCAGAGGGAAAACATGAAATTACTTATTAACAGATGACTGGTTCTTTTAATTATGGCATATCCACACATATGGTATATCCATAGTAAAATACAGCATATTGTATTATATATGAGCTTTGTGAAGTTCATTCAAGTTATATTTATACAGTTTTTTTGTTGTTATTTTGGTATCATTAGTCTACGATTACATGAAGAACATTATGTTTACTAGGCCCCCCCTTCACCATTTATACAGTTTTAAATAATATAAAATGTTCTTTAAGCAGAAAAAGCAGGATATATAATGGGATAGGAACCGTGATTTTTTTAATGCATAGTAAAAAGACTGAAAAGAAGTATCTCATATTAATAGTAGAAATTCAGTATGAATGATAGGATTTGGATTAACTTTTTTTTGTTACAGTTTTGTGACTTTGCCCGATTTTCTACAGTGTTATGGGGAAGTAACTTAATACATAAATACTATTTTTATTATTTAAAAGGTCTTTAAGAGGTGTTAGTATTTCTGAATTTAGTCAGTAGAGAACATAAACCTGTTTCACTGAAAGTATTAGCGTATAAAACCTGGTATTGATCCAGAATCCTGTCTTAAAAGCTTAAGATCTTTCTGTTGCTTACTTCCTCTCTGTTCAGGTTGGTTGAGTACTTGCAGGCCATGAGAAATTTTTTCTTAATGGAAGGTGGAGATACCATGTATGACTTCTACACATCAATTTTTGATAAAATAAGAGAAAAGGAAGCCTGGCAGAATGTGTCTTTCCTTAACGTCCAGCTCCAAGAAGCAGTAGGACAGCGTTATCCTGAAGACAGTTCACGGTAAACTGTGGGAGGCACCTTTTATTTTAAATATTATCAAATAATCCGTGTGCCACAACTCTTCTGTGCATTTTTATATATAATATCTTTCTTAATCCTCACCCTGTGAATTTCACCATTATTATTTTACGTACTAGAAAACTGTGGCAGCAGGTAGCTACATGACTTGCCTACCAAGTGGACCTGTGGCCTGAGTCTAGCCTCCCTCACATTACTAGAGTCACATGGCTACCCTGCTCCACAGCCTTGCCCTCCAGCGAGCTGCACTGACTGCTTAACATAGGAGTGGTCCTGTGTGGTGTTCTGAGATAGAAGCACTTCCTGAGGCCCAAACTCCAGACCTCACAGACCTCACTTCCATCACATTGTTGGTCAACCAAGTCACAGGCCAGCCCAGGTGCAGGGATAAGAAGTAGATACCATCACTCGGTGGGCAGAGTTACATGTTTTCAAACTGTTATTTCAGCTTATGCTTTGCTGTGGAGCTACCCAGCTCTTCCCTCCCTGTCTGTCTGCCTGCTGAGCAACCTGGCCAGGTCTGTGGGTTCTTGCCCCTAAATCTTTTTATAGCAGACACTCATCCTTCCACATGGCATGCAGTCCTTTTCCTGTTCCATGTTCCTGCTCAGCTACTTCCTCAGCTCTCTCAGTGGTCCTTCCAAAGTAATCATAGATAGTAGTTAACATTTATTACATGCCAGATAAAGCACCCTTTTCCTCACAGCCATTCCAGGTTACCAACCATCTACTACTTAGATTATTTTGATTCCTTTTGTTTTTATTATTCTTTTATTACCTTGAAATCATTCCATAAAAACTGAATTTTTATCAATTATGTGGTTAGTAAAAGCAAGTAGCTGCTAGATTCTTTCCATAATGAGATTTGGTGCCCAGCATCTCCCAGAGGGAACCAAGAAAGGTTGTTTTTCATTATCAGCAGAAACTCATGAAGTTTGTTGTATTTAATATATTTCAATCTATTACAGTTATTTTGTTGCTCAGACTGCCCCATGTTAACTGAGAGGGAACCCCTTCATTGCACCCTAGTAATCTCAGAGTGTCCTTGCCTTCAGGATTAGACGCCCAGTGGACCTCCTGCCCTGAGCCTGTGTGCCTCCCCCAGGAGCACTGCTCCTGTTGGGTGGCTTAAAAAACCCTCTTTCTGGGTGCCAGAGTATCATCAGTACCGGGCTGTAAATGGACAGAAGAGCTAGGAAATATGCAGGAAAAAATGAATCATCAGCTCTTATTGATATTTCCAATTTATAATAAAGACTACAGTTTTTCATTTCTTTTATTTTCTTTTGTGTTTCTTCAGTTGAGTGCTTACTAGCACATTAACGTACTTACTGGTTTTATTCTACAAGTAGTAATAGAGTCAAAGTAACAATAATAGCACACCCACTGAGAGTTTAAAACAGACTTGTGATTGCTTTATTTCCTATACTTTCAAGTCATCAGTATCCTGTGTTTCAAGGTCACTTGGGATACTCCATGTGATCATGTCGCCACCTTGATAACAGAGTCAAGTTCACAATTATTTTAGTTTACTTTCTACTTCTAGGAATTGCCTTTTTTTCTTTTCTTGATTCAATTCTGTTTCTTAATTATGTAAAACATAAAACAGCTCTATGTTTCTTAAGTTAGAATCATAGGTGCCGAGGTACTTCTAGGGAAACCTGGCTCCTGTTCATGCCCATTTTCTCCCTTCCCTATAGGTAACCATTTTTATAGATTTGCCTAGTATTTGTTTTTTGGAACCAGAGATACATGTATATGTATTTCTTTTTCTCCTCATATGTTACACAAAAGGTAGTATGCAGTGAGCACTCCTCAACACCTGGCTTATTTTTCTTACATACCTAATATACCCGAGACCCACTCCATTTGCAGGATAGGGAGCTTGCCTCACTCCTTTACAAAGCTGACTGGCTTTCCATTGTGTGCTTTCAACCAGGTATCCTGTTGGTGGATATTTGGGTTTCTCTTTGCTAGGCATGTATGCAGTAACTAGTTTTGTACATTTCACTTCATATTTTTATAGCATAGCTTCCAAGTATATTCCTAGAGTGGGATTACTGGGTGAAAGGGTAAGTGCATGTGTAATTCTGCTAGCTGTCACCAAATTCCTCTGCGTAAAGGCTGTATCTTCCCTAATTCCCACCAGCAATGTGTAGTAAAGATTACTCTCCACAGCCCCACCAACAGGATATGTTGCCAGACTTAGGGATTGTTGTCAGTCTGATGAGAGAAATGGTATCTCAGTGTAGTTTTAATTTCCATTTTTCTAATAATGGAAATAAACTACCTGTTGTTAGTTGCTTTCTTTCTGTTGAGAGTCACCTTCAAATGTGTGTGAGGAAACAAAGCTTAGTCATCTTCACATATGTTTGTTTTGCATTTCTTTGGATGTGAGCTGTCCGTCACCTGCTGCCACGGTCTCAGTGTCAGGTTGTTGGTGTTCACTGTCTCCATGTTTAGAAGCTCTTTATGTACAAGAAAATGTTTTCCAATTTGATGTTAGTCTTTTAACTTGGCTTATGGTATAACAATTTTGTTGTGTTTCAAGGCAGGTGATTTTTAGTTTTAATAATGTACAGTCTTTCTCCTATCACTTTTGTATTTTAAGTTATAGTTAAGAAAATTTTACTCTCTCCCAAGTTAGAAAAAATACATCTTTTCTTGTAATACTTGGCTTTTTTTTTTACACTTAGATGTTGATCCATTTGGAATTTGTTCTGCTTAAAAATAGGTGAAATAAATGGAGTTTTATCTTTCTTCAAATGCCTTTTTGGTTCCCATCACTTATTTCTTTAAGAGAAAAAAAGTCTCCCTTTATTTAAGATATGCTTTGATCATTAACTTTTCATATGCACTTGGGTTTTTTTCTACATTTTCCATCCTCTTTCCTGGTTCTGTCTCTTTATTCACATGTTAGTAGCACCCTATTTAATAGGGCTTTCCAAGCCATTCTTGCTTATTTAGTACTTGATCATTAACTTGTCTAACTCTGCCAAAACAGAAACCTTGCTGGTGTTTTTATTGAGATGGCATTCCATTTATAGATTAACTCAAGACAAATGAGCCACCCGAGAGCCCTTCTGCTGTGGTTCCGTGTGTGCCTTGGGGCTCACTGAGCCCATCCCCACTGGTTCCAACGCCAGTGCCACACTGCTTCGCTGCTCTTTACCCTGCCCACATCCCTGCTGCCCTTTCTGCAGCCTCCTGTGAGACCTTGCCTCCACCCACCTGTGGCACAGCTGCTGCTTCTCCTGTCTCAGCACTCCTGCTTTGGGCATCTCAAGTCCGTGTTGATGGCTTCAACGAACCTTAATGAACTGAAAATCAGTGCCTTTAGCCCAGGTGTCTGCAGAGCCAGAACCTTGTGACTATACTCAAATGTCATGTATCAAAAACAGCTCATTTTTGTTGCATCCCAAACCATGCTTTGTTTCTGCTGGTCAAACACCACTGTGCATTCAGTGCCAGGATCTGGTCTGTGGCTCACCCTAGGTTCCTACTTCTCTTCTGCCTCCCACATATCCCTGCTTACTCAGTTCTGCCTTCTGGAAAAGTTCCCCGTGACCATCTGTCTCTCAGCTTCTCTCCTTCCTACCTGACCCTGCAGTGCCACCAGAATGACCACAGTAAACCAGCAGTTCCCTCCACAACTTGTGCTCAGAATCCTTGTAAGTGGCTCATAACTGATGGGCTGAACTGCTTCTCACCAGAGAAAAAGACTTTCACTGTCTGGGTCATTTTCCCAGCCTTGCAGACACATACAGACACAGCATGTTCCCTCTTACCACACTTTACACTTCAGGTATTTGGAGTATTTATGGTTTCTCCAAGAGCTGTACCCTGTCTGCATTGGACCCTTCAATTGTCCACTTCTTCCAGTTGCGTTTGCACAGCCTAGCAGTGGCCTTCTCTCCCATAGACCCTGCCTGGCCTGGGTGGGTACAGCACCCAGCTTCTCTTAGTGACAGGAGGATGACTCCACATGTATGCCCTGGACTGTGGGCCCCTGAAGGGGGAGAAAGGATCAACATACTTTCTTTCACCTGTTTAGCACAGCACCTGACAAATATGTGTTCAGTAGGTGCCTACTAAGTACTTACTGGATGCACATGTAACAGACTTAGAAGATAAAGAAAATTCTGGTGCCTGTCACATAGAATGAACCAGCTAATTTGTAAATCACGCCAGTCTTTACATCTCTGGTTGTAAGGCTAACTCCCTGCCTCTCCCACTAAAACCCTACATGGGCTGCCTCCAGGCGTTAGCACTGGGTGCCTCAAACTGTGGAGAGTTATATAATTTCTCAGTCCATTGATAGGACCACTCTGAGGATTAAATGCGACAGTACCCAAATAGTGCCTGGCGCAGGGGCATTTCCATGCACTGTGTTAGTTGGTTTCTGTTGAGAATTACCTTCAAGTGTGTGTAAGGAAACAAAGCAATGTGTGACACCTTTGCTGTAGGAGGAGACCCCCTTCTCAGCAACGTTCTTGTACATGCATTCCCTCCTGGGCGAAGAGAGCCGTCCCCCTACACCACCCTCCACAGACGGTCCTTTTGAGCCTATGGCCTGATGAATTCTACCAAAATTAAGCACCCAGACTCGTTGTTAACATTGTATCATCTTTGCTGACTTTATCTTTTTTCCTAATTAATGCACTTTTTAAGTATCTGTTCGCTTATAGCAACTAAACCCATTATTTAAAGATTGGCCCTCTGCCTATTTCTAAAACCAAATTCCTGTTTTAGTACATAGGCTAAAAAATACACCTTCACTGGAATGCCTGCATTCCTTTTATGAAATACAGTGTCTTTTTTGGAATATGATATAAGTGTTAAAATGCTAATGACTTTTTAAAAAAATCATTTCATGAGCATAGTACTTTCACAAACTAAAACTGAAATTTCTTTATCTAGTCTATCTATATCTTTTGAAAATATTGACACAGCTAAGAAGAAACTCCCTGTTCATACCTTAGATGGTTTGACCCTGAGCTACAAGGTATGTGCTTAGATACTTT